>NW_026263032.1:0-614571 GCF_947179515.1 Apodemus sylvaticus | reverse complement strand
CACAGGAGAGTTTTCCCTCAAAATAATATGTAAGAATACCACGTTATAAGGAAATACAGTGTTGCAGAGTAAAGACAAATAAGTACGTATCGGAAACACTTTACAAGAAGAAATAACGCATCGTACAAAATTAGCTTGTATCTCCTAAACAACACGTGGTAACTCGAAAGGATTTGGTGTTCCATGTACGTCTAAATGTGTATCCTCAAAAGAGAACCCACAGGAGAATTTTCTTACTTCAAAATTTTTCAGAACACCTCGTTTTAAGGAAATGCCGCATCGTGCGAAATCATCTTCTTTTTCCTAAACAACATGTTGTAACTCGAAAAGCTTTGGTGTTGCGTGTATGTGTAAACGTGTAGCCTCAAAAGAGAAGGCACAGGAGAATTTTCTCTCGAAAGAATATGTAAGAATATCACGTTATAAGGAAATACAATTTTGCAGAGTAAAGACAAATAAGTACATATTGGAAACACTTTACGAGAAGAAATAACACATCGTACAAAATTAGCTTGTATCTCCTAAACAACACGTTGTAACTCGAAAAGATTTGTTGTGACCTGTAAGTCTAAAAGTGTAGCCTCAAACGAGAACCGACAGGAGAATCTTCTTTCATCAAAATTTGTCAGAAACCACGTTTTAAGGAAATCTCACATCGTACGAAATTATCTTGTTTTTCCTAAACAACACGTTGTAACTCGAAAAGCTTTTGTGTTGCGTGTATGTGTAAGCGTGTAGCCTCAAAAGAGAAGGCACAGGAGAATTTTCTCTCGAAAGAAGATGTAAGAATATCACGTTATAAGGAAATACAAATTTGCAGAGTAAAGACAAATAAGTACATATTGGAAACACTTTACGAGAAGAAATAACGCATCATACAAAATTAGCTTGTATCTCCTAAACAACACGTTGTAACTGGAAAAGATTTGGTGTGACGTGTAAGTCTAAAAGTGTAGCCTCAAACGAGAACCCACAGGAGAATCTTCTTTCATCAAAATTTGTCAGAAACCAAGTTTTAAGGAAATCTCGCATCGTACGAAATTATCTTGTTTTTCCTAAACAACACGTTGTAACTCGAAAAGCTTTGGTGTTGCGTGTATGTCTAAGCGTGTAGCCTCAAAAGAGAGCACACAGGAGAGTTTTCGCTCGAAAGAATATGTAAGAATACCACGTTATAAGGAAATACTGTGTTGCAGAGTAAAGACAAACACTATTGGAAACACTTTAAGAGAAGAAATAAGGCAACGAAAAAATTAGCTTATATCTCCTAAACAACAAGTTGTAACTCGAAAAGATTTGGTGTGACTCGTACCTCTACACGTGTAGTCTCAAAAGAGAACCCACAGGAGAACTTTGTTTCGTCAAAATTTTTCAGAAAACCACGTTTTATGGAAATCTCGCATCCTGTGAAATTATCTTGTTTTTCCTAAACAACACATTGTAACTCGAAAAGCTTTGGCGTTGTGTGTATGTCTAAGCGTATGGCCTCTAAAGAGAACGCACAGGAGAGATTTCTCTTGAAAGAATATGTAAGAATACAACGTTATAAGGAAATACAGTGCTGCAGAGTAAAGACAAATACGTACTTATTGGAAACACTTTACGAGAAGAAATAACGAATCATACAAAATTAGCTTGTATCTCCTAAACAACACGTGGTAAATCGAAAGAATTTGGTTGTGGCGTGTACGTCTAAACGTGTAGCCTTAAAAGAGAACCCACTGAAGAATTTTCTTTCGTCAAAATGTTTCAGAAAACTACGTTTTAAGGAAATCCTGCATCGTGCGAAATTATCTTGTTTTTCATAAACAACACGTTGTAACTCGAAAAGCTTTGGTGTTGCCTGTATGTCTAAGTGTGTAGCCTAAAAAGGGAACGCACAGGATAGTTTTCTCTTGAAAGAATATATAAGAATACCACGTTATAAGGAAATACAGTGTTGCAGAGTAAAGACAAGTACTTACATATTGGAAACACTTTACGAGAAGAAGTAACGCATCTTACAAAATTATGCTTGTATCTCCGAAACAACATGTTGTAACTCGAAAAGATTTGGTGTGGCATGTACGTCTAAACGTGTAGCCTCAAAAGAGAACCCACAGGAGAATTTTCTTTCGTCAAAATTTTACAGAAAACCTCGTTTTAAGGAAATCCTGCATCGTGCGAAATCATCTTCTTTTTCCTAAACAACATGTTGTAACTCGAAAAGATTTGGTGTTGCGTGTATGGGTAAGCGTGGATCCTCAAAAGAGAAGGCACAGGAGAGTTTTCTCTCGAAAGAATATATAAGAATACCACGTTATAAGGAAATACAATACGTGTTGTTTAAGAGATACAAGCTAATTTTGTATGATGCGTTATTTCTTTTCGTAAAGTGGTTCCAATACGTATGTATTTGTCTTTACTCTGCAACACTGTATTTCCTTATAACGTGGTATTCTTACATATTCTTTCGAGAGAAAACTCTCCTGTGCATTCTCTTTTGAGGCTACACGCTTAGACATTCACGCAACACCAAAGCTTTTCGAGTTACAACGTGTTGTTTAGGAAAAACAAGATAATTTCGCACGATGCGGGAATTCCTTAAAACGTGATTTTCTGAAAACTTTTGACAAAAGAAAATTCTCCTTTGGGTTCTCTTTTGATGCTACACGTTAAGACGTACACGCCACAACAATTCTTTTCGAATTACAACGTGTAGTTTTGGAGATACAAGCTAATTTTGTACGATGCGTTATTTCTTCTAGTAAAGTGTTTCCAATAAGTACGTATTTGTCTTTACTCTGCAAAACTGTATTTCGTTATAACATGGTATTCTTACATATTCTTTCGAGAGAAAACTCTCCTCTGCCTTCTCTTTTGAGGCTACACATTTAGACATATATGCAACATCAAAGCTTTTCGAGTTACAACATGTTGTTTAGGAAAAACAAGATAATTTCGCACGATGCAGGATTTCCTTAAAACGTGGTTTTCTGACAAATTTTGACGAAAGAAAACCCTCCTGTGGGTTCTCCTTTGAGGCTACACGTTTAGTCGTACACGCCACAACAAATCTTTTCGAGTTGCAACGTGTTGTTTAGGAGATACAAGCTAATTTTGCATGATGTGTTATTTCTTCTCGTAAAGTGTTTCCAATAAGTACATATTTGTCTATACTCTGCAACATTGTATTTCCTTATAACGTGGTATTCTTACATATTCTTTCGAGAGAAAACTATCCTGTGCGTTCTCTTTGGAGGCTACACGCTTAGACATACACGCACCACCAAAGCTTTTCGAGTTACAACGTGTTGATTAGGAAAAACAGGATAATTTCGCACGATGCGGGATTTCCTTAAAATGTGGTTTTCTGACAAATTTTGACGTAAGAAAATTCTCCTGTGGGTTCTCTTTTGAGGCTACACATTTAGACGTGCACGCCACACCAAATCTTTTTGAGTTACCACGTGTTGTTTAGGAGATACAAGCAAATTTTGTACCATGCATTATTTCTTCTCATAATATGTTTCCTATACGTATGTATTTGTCTTTACTCTGCAGCAATATATTTCCTTATAACGTGGTATTCTTACATATTCTTTCGAGAGAAAACTCTCCTGTGCATTCTCTTTTGAGGCTACACGCTTACACATACACCCAACACCAAAGCTTTTCGAGTTACAATGTTTTGTTTATGAAAAACAAGATAATTGCGCACAATGCGGGATTTCCTTAAAACGTGGTTTTCTGAAAAATTTTGACGAAAGAAAATTCTCCTGTGTGTTCTCTTTTGAGGCTACATGTTTAGATGTACACGCCACACCAAATCTTTTCGAGTTACAACGTGTTGTTTAGGAGATACAAGCTAATTTTGTACGATGCGTTATTTCTTCTCCTAAAGTGTTTCCAATACGTACGTATTTGTCTTTACTCAACAACACTGTATTTCCTTATAACATGGTATTCGTACATATTCTTTCGAGAGAAAACTCTCCTGTGCATTCTCATTTGAGGCTACACGCTTAGACATACACGCAACACCAAAGCATTTCGAGTTAGAACGTGTTGTTTAGGAAAAACAAGATAATTTCGCACGATGCGGGAATTCCTTAAAACGTGGATTTCTGACAAATTTTGAGGAAATAAAATTCTCCTGTGGGTTTTCATTTGAGGCTAAACGTTTAGACGTACACGCCACACCAAATGTTTTCGAGTTACAACGTGTTCTTTAGGAGATACAAGCTAATTTTTTACGATGCTTTATATCTTCTTGTAAAGTTTAAGTGTTTCCAAAAGGAACGTATTTATCTTTAATTTGCCACAATGTATTTCCTTATAACGTGGTATTCTTACATACTCGTTCGAGAGAAATCTCTCCTGTGCGTTCTCTTTTGAGGCTACATGCTTAGACATACACGCAACACCAAAGATTTTCGAGTTACAATGTGTTGTTTAGGAAAAACAAGATAGTTTCGCATGATGCGGGATTTCCTTAATAAGTGGTTTTCTGACAAATTTTGACGAAAGAAAATTCTCCTGTGGGTTCTCTTTTGAGGCTACACGTTTAGACGTACATGCCATACCAAACCTTTTCGAGTTACAACGTGTTGTTTAGGAGATACAAACTAATTTTTTACGATGCGTTATTTCTTCTCATAGAGTGTTTCAAATACATACGTATTTGTCTTTACTCTGCAAAACTGTATTTCCTTATAATGTGGTATTTTTACATGTTCTTTCGAGAGAAAACTCTCCTGTGCGTTCTCTTTTGAGGCTACACGCTTAGACATACACGCAACATCAAAGCTTTTCGAGTTACAACGTGTTGTTTAGGAAAAACAAGATAATTTCGCACGATGAGTGATTTCCTTAAAACATGGATTTCTGACAAATTTTACGAACAAAAATTCTCCTGTGGGTTCTCTTTTGAGGCTACACGTTTAGACGTACACGCCACACCAAATCTTTTCGAATTACAATGTGTTGTTTAGGAGATACAAGCTAATTTTGTACGATGCGTTCTTTCTTCTCATAAAGTTTTTCCAATAAGTAAGTATTTGTCTTTACTCTGCAACACTGTATTTCCTTATAACATGGTACTCTTACATATTTTTTCGAGAGAAAACTCTCCTGTGCGTTCTCATTTGAGGCTACACGCTGAGACATACACGCAACAGCAAAGCTTTTCGAGTTACGTGTTGTTTAGGAAGAACAAGATAATTTCTCACGATGCGGGATTTCCTTAAAACGTGGTTTTCTGACAAATTTTGACGAAAGAAAATTCTCCTGTCGGTTCTCTTTTGAGGCTAAACGTTTAGACGTACACGCCACACCAAATCTCTTTGAGTTGCAACTTGTTGTTTAGGAGATACAAGCTAATTTTTTTGCAATGAATTATTTCTTCTCGTAAAGTTTAAATGTTTACAATACGTATGTATTTGCCTCTACTCTGCAACACTGTATTTCCTTATAACGTTGTATTCTTACATATTCTTTCGAGAGAAAACTCTCCTGTGCGTTCTCTTTTGAGGCTACACATTTAGACGTACACGCCACACCAAATCTTTTTGTGTTACAACTTGTTGTTTAGGAGATACAAGCTAATTTTTTTAAGATGAATTATTTCTTCTCGTAAAGTTTAAGTGTTTCCAATACGTATGTATTTGCCTCTATTCTGCAACACTGTATTTCCTTATAACGTGATATTCTTACATATTCTTTCGAGAGAAAACTCTCCTGTGCGTTCTCTTTGGAGGCTACACACTTAGACATTCACGCAACACCAAAGCTTTTCGAGTTACAACGTGTTGTTTAGGAAAAACAAGATAATTTCGCATGATGCGGGATTTCCTTAAAACGTGGTTTTCTGACAAATTTTGATGAAAGAAAATTCTCCTGTGGGTTCTCTTTTGAGGCTGCACGTTTAGACGTACACGCCACACCAAATCCTTTCGAGATATAACGTGTTGTTTAGGATATACAAGCTAATTTTGTACTATGTGTTATTTCTTCTCGTAAAGCTTAAGTGTTTCCAATAAGTATGTATTTGTCTTTAATCTGCAACACTGTATTTCCTTATAACGTGGTATTCCTACATATTCTTTCAGAAGAAAACTCTCCTGTGCGTTCTCTTTTGAGGCTACACGCTTAGACATACACGCACCACCAAAGCTTTTCGAGTTGCAACATGTTGTTTAGGAAAAACAAGATAGTTTCGCACGATGCGGTATTTCCTTAAAACGTGGTTTTCTGACAAATTTTGACGAAAGAAAACTCTCCTGTGGGTTCTCTTTTGAGGCTACACCTTTAGACATACACGCCACACCAAATCTTGTCGAGTTGCAACGTGTTGTTTAGGAGATACAAGCTAATTTTACATGATGCGTTATTTCATCTCCTAAAGTGTTTCCAATAAATACAAATTTGTCTATACTCTGCCACACTGTATTTCCTTATAACGTGATATTCTTACATATTCTTTCGAGAGAAAACTCTCCTGTGCGTTCTCTTTGGAGGCTACACGCTTAGACATTCACCCAACACCAAAGCTTTTCGAGTTACAACGTGTTGTTTAGGAAAAACAAGATAATTTCGCATGATGCGGGATTTCCTTAAACATGGTTTTCTGACAAATTTTGTCGAAAGAAAATTCTCCTGTGGGTTCTCTTTTGAGGCTACACGTTTAGATGTACAAGCCACACCAAATCTTTTTGAGTAACCATGTGTTGTTTCAGAGATGCAAGCTAATTTTGTACCATGCGTTATTTCTTCTCATAATGTGTTTCCAAAACGTATGTATTTGTCTTTACTCTGCAGCAATATGTTTCCTTATAACGTGGTATTCTTACATATTCTTTTGAGAGAAAACTCTCCTGTGCATTCTCTTTTGAGGCTACATGCTTAGACATACACGCAACACCAAATCCTTTCGAGTTATAACGTGTTGTTTAGGATATACAAGCTAATTTTGTACTGTTTTATTTCTTTTTTTTTCATTCTTTTTTTTATTCGATATAATTTATTTACATTTCAAATGATTTCCCCTTTTCTAGCCCCCCCCGCACTCCCCGAAAGTCCCGTAAGCCCCCTTCTCTTCCCCTGTCCTCCCTACCACCCCTTCCCAGTTCCCCGTTCTGGTTTTGCCAAATACTGTTTCACTGAGTCTTTCCAGAAGCAGGGACCACTCCTGCTTTCTTCTTGTATCTCATTTGATGTGTGGATTATGTTTTGGGTATTCCAGTTTTCTAGGTTAATAACCACTTATTAGTTAGTGCATACCATGATTCGCCTTTTGAGTCTGGGTTACCTCACTTAGTATGATGTTCTCTAGCTCGATCCATTTGCCTAAGAATTTCATGAATTCATTGTTTCTAATGGCTGAATAGTACTCCATTGTGTAGATATACCACATTTTTTGTATCCACTCTTCTGTTGAGGGATACCTGGGTTCTTTCCAGCATCTGGCAATTATAAATAGGGCTGCTATGAACATAGTAGAGCATGAATCCTTATTCCATGGTGGGGAATCCTCTGGGTATATGCCCAGGAGTGGTACAGCAGGATCTTCTGGAAGTGAGGTGCCCAGTTTTCAGAGGAACCGCCAGACTGCTTTCCAGAGTGGTTGTACCAATTTGCAACCCCACCAGCAGTGGAGGAGTGTTCCTCTTTCTCCGCACCCTCTCCAACACCTGCTGTCTCCTGAATTTTTAATCTATGTTTTATTTCTTCTCGTAAAGTTTAAGTGTTTCCAATAAGTATTTATTTGTCTTTACTCTGCAACACTGTATTTCCTTATAACGTGGTATTCCTACATATTCTTTCGGGAGAAAACTCTCCTGTGCGTTCTCTTTAGAGGCTACATGCTTAGACATATACGCAACACCAAAGCTTTTCGAGTTACAACATGTTGTTTAGGAAAAACAAGATAATTTCGCAGGATGCAGGATTTCCTTAAAACGTGGTTTTCTGACAAATTTTGATGAAAGAAAACTCTCCTGTGGGTTCTCCTTTGAGGGTACACGTTTAGTCGTTCACGCCACACCAAATCTTTTCGAGTTACAACGTGTTGTTTAGGAGATACAAGGTAAGTTTGCATGATGTGTTATTTCTTTTCGTAAAGTGTTTCCAATAAGTACACTCTGCAACACTGTATTTCCTTATAACGTGGTATTCTTACATATTCTTTCGAGAGAAAACTATCCCTTGCGTTCTCTTTGGAGGCTACATGCTTAGACATACACGCACCACCAAAACTTTTCGAGTTACAACGTGTTGATTAGGAAAAACAAGATAATTTCCCACGATGCGGGATTTCCTTAAAAAGTGGTTTTCTGACAAATTTTGACGTAAGAAAATTCTCCTGTGGGTTCTCTTTTGAGGCTACACATTTAGACGTGCATGCCACACCAAATCTTTTTGAGTTAAAACGTGTTGTTTAGGAGATACAAGCAAATTTTGTACCATGCATTATTTCTTCTCATAATATGTTTCTAATAGTATGTATTTGTCTTTACTCTTTAGCAATATATTTCCTTTTAACGTGGTATTCTTACATATTCTTTCGAGAGAAAACTCTCCTGTGCATTCTCTTCTGAGGCTACACGCTTAGACATACACCCAACACCAAAGCTTTTCGACTTACAATGTTTTGTTTATGAAAAACAAGATAATTTCGCAGGATGCAGGATTTCCTTAAAACGTGGTTTTCTGACAAATTTTGACGAAAGAAAATTCTACTGTGGGTTCTCTTTTGAGGCTACATGTTTAGACGTATACGCCACACCAAATCTTTTCGAGTTACAACGTGTTGTTTAGGAGATACAAGCTAATTTTGTACGATGCGTTATTTCTTCTCCTAAAGTGTTTCCAATATGTACGTATTTGTCTTTACTCTACAACACTGTATTTCCTTATAACATGGTATTCGTACATATTCTTTCGAGAGAAAACTCTCCTGTGCATTCTCTTTTGAGGCTACACGCTTAGACATACACGCAACACCAAAGCATTTCGAGTTAGAACGTGTTGTTTAGGAAAAACAAGATAATTTCGCACGATGCGGGAATTCCTTAAAACGTGGTTTTCTGACAAATGTTGGGGAAATAAAATTCTCCTGTGGGTTTTCATTTGAGGCTAAACGTTTAGACGTACACGCCACACCAAATGTTTTCGAGTTACAACGTGTTCTTTAGGAGATACAAACTAATTTTTTACGATGCTTTATATCTTCTTGTAAAGTTTAAGTGTTTCCAAAAGGAATGTATTTATCTTTAATTTGCCACAATGAATTTCCTTATAACGTGGTATTCTTACATACTCGTTCGAGAGAAATCTTTCCTGTGCGTTCTCTTTTGACGCTACATGCTTAGACATACACGCAACACCAAAGATTTTCGAGTTACAATGTGTTGTTTAGGAAAAACAAGATAGTTTCACATGATGCGGGATTTCCTTAATAAGTGGTTTTCTGACAAATTTTGACGAAAGAAAATTCTCCTGTGGGTTCTCTTTTGAGGCTACACGTTTAGACGTACATGCCACACGAAATCTTTTCGAGTTACAACGTGTAGTTTAGGAGATACAAACTAATTTTTTACGATGCGTTATTTCTTCTCATAGAGTGTTTCAAATACATATGTATTTGTCTTTACTTTGCAAAACTGTATTTCCTTATAATGTGGTATTCTTACATGTTCTTTCGAGAGAAAACTCTCCTGTGCGTTCTCTTTTGAGGCTACACGCTTAGACATACACGCAACATCAAAGCTTTTCGAGTTACAACGTGTTGTTTAGGAAAAACAAGATAATTTCGCACGATGAGTGATTTCCTTAAAACATGGATTTCTGACAAATTTTACGAACAAAAATTCTCCTGTGGGTTCTCCTTTGAGGCTACACGTTTAGACGTACACGCCACACCAAATCTTTTCGAGTTACAATGTGTTGTTTAGGAGATACAAGCTAATTTTGTACGATGCGTTATTTCTTCTCATAAAGTTTTTCCAATAAGTATTTTTCTTTACTCTGCAACACTGTATTTCCTTATAACGTGGTATTCTTACATATTTTTCGAGAGAAAACTCTCCTGTGCGTTCTCATTTGAGGCTACACGCTGAGACATACACGCAACAGCAAATCTTTTCGAGTTACAACGTGTTGTTTAGGAAGAACAAGATAATTTCTCACGATGCGGGATTTCCATAAAACGTGGTTTTCTGACAAATTTTGACGAAAGAAAATTCTCCTGTGGGTTCTCTTTTGAGGCTAAACGTTTAGACGTACACGCCACACCAAATCTTTTTGAGTTGCAACTTGTTGTTTAGGAGATACAAGCTAATTTTTTTACAATGAATTATTTCTTCTTGTAAAGTTTAAGTGTTTCCAATACGTATGCATTTGCCTCTACTCTGCAACATTGTATTTCCTTATAACGTGGTATTCTTACATATTCTTTCGAGAGAAAACTCTCCTGTGCGTTCTTTTTGGAGGCTACACACTTAGACATTCACGCAACACGAAAGCTTTTCGAGGTACAACGTGTTGTTTAGGAAAAACAAGATAATTTCGCATGATGCGGGATTTCCTTAAAACGTGGTTTTCTGACAAATTTGACGAAAGAAATTCTCCTGTGGGTTCTCTTTTGAGGATTCACGTTTAGACGTACACACCACACCAAATCCTTTTGAGTTCTAACGTGTTGTTTAGGATATACAAGCTAATTTTGTACTATGTGTTATTTCTTCTCGTAAAGCTTAAGTGTTTACAATATGTATGTATTTGTCTTTACTCTGCAACACTGTATTTCCTTATAACGTAGTATTCCTACTTTTCTTTCGGGAGAAAACTCTCCCGTGCGTTCTCTTTTGAGGCTACACGTTTAGACGTACACGCCACACCAAATCTTTTTGAGTTACAACTTGTTGTTTAGGAGATACAAGCTAATTTTTTAACGATGAATTATTTCTTCTCGTAAAGTTTAAGTGTTTCCAATATGTATATATTTGCCACTACGCTGCAACACTGTATTTCCTTATAACGTGGTATTCTTACATATTCTTTCGAGAGAAAACTCTCCTGTGCGTTCTCTTTGGAGGCTACACGCTTAGACATATACCCAACACAAAAGCTTTTCGAGTTACAACGTGTTTTTTAGGAAAAACAAGATAATTTCGCATGATGCGGGATTTCCTTAAAACGTGGTTTTCTGACAAATTTTGATGAAAGAAAATTCTCCTGTGGGTTCTCTTTTGAGGCTACACGTTTAGACATACACGCCACACCAAATCTTGTCGAGTTACAACGTGTTGTTTAGGAGATACAAGATAATTTTGCATGATGCGTTATTTCTTCTCCTAAAGTGTTTCCAAAAAGTACATATTTGTCTAAATTCTGCAACACTGTATTTCCTTATAACGTGATATTCTTACATATTCTTTGGAGAGAAAACTATCCTGTGCATTCTCTTTGGAGGCTACACGCTTAGACATACACGCAACACCAAAGCATTTCGAGTTAGAACGTGTTGTTTAGGAAAAACAAGATAATTTCTCATGATGCGGGAATTCCTTAAAACGTGGTTTTCTGACAAATTTTGAGGAAATAAAATTCTCCTGTGCGTTTTCATTTGAGGCTAAACGTTTAGACGTACACGCCACACCAAATGTTTTCGAGTTACAACGTGTTCTTTAGGAGATACAAGCTAATTTTTTACGATGCTTTATATCTTCTTGTAAAGTTTAAGTGTTTCCAAAAGGAATGTATTTATCTTTAATTTGCCACAATGTATTTCCTTATAACGTGGTATTCTTACATACTCGTTCGAGAGAAATCTCTCCTGTGCGTTCTCTTTTGAGGCTACATGCTTAGACATACACGCAACACCAAAGATTTTCGAGTTACAATGTGTTGTTTAGGAAAAACAAGATAGTTTCGCATGATGCGGGATTTCCTTAATAAGTGGTTTTCTGACAAATTTTGACGAAAGAAAATTCTCCTGTGGGTTCTCTTTTGAGGCTACACGTTTAGACGTACATGCCACACCAAATCTTTTCGAGTTACAACGTGTTGTTTAGGAGATACAAACTAATTTTTTACGATGCTTTATTTCTTCTCATAGAGTGTTTCAAATACATATGTATTTGTCTTTACTCTGCAAAACTTTATTTCCTTATAATGTGGTATTCTTACATGTTCTTTCGAGAGAAAACTCTCCTGTGCATTCTCTTTTGAGGCTACACGCTTAGACATACACGCAACATCAAAGCTTTTCTAGTTACAACGTGTTGTTTAGGAAAAACAAGATAATTTCGCACGATGAGTGATTTCCTTAAAACATGGATTTCTGACAAATTTTACGAACAAAAATTCTCCTGTGGGTTCTCTTTTGAGGCTTCACGTTTAGACGTACACGCCACACCAAATCTTTTCGTGTTACAATGTGTTGTTTAGGAGATACAAGCTAATTTTTTACGATGCGTTATTTCTTCTCATAAAGTTTTTCCAATAAGTATTTGTCTTTACTCTGCAACACTGTATTTCCTTATAACGTGGTATTCTTACATATTTTTTTGAGAGAAAACTCTCCTGTGCGTTCTCATTTGCGGCTACACGCTGAGACATACACGCAACAGCAAAGCTTTTCGAGTTACAACGTGTTGTTTAGGAAGAACAAGATAATTTCTCACGATGCGGGATTTCCTTAAAACGTGGTTTTCTGACAAATTTTGACGAAAGAAAATTCTCCTGTGGGTTCTCTTTTGAGGCTAAACGTTTAGACGTACACGCCACACCAAATCTTTTTGAGTTGCAACTCGTTGTTTAGGAGATACAAGCTAATTTTTTTACAATGAATTATTTCTTCTCGTAAAGTTTAAGTGTTTCCAATACGTATGTATTTGCCTCTACTCTGCAACACTGTATTTCCTTATAACGTGGTATTCTTACATATTCTTTCGAGAGAAAACTCTCCTGTGCGTTCTTTTTGGAGGCTACACACTTAGACATTCACGCAACACGAAAGCTTTTCGAGGTACAACGTGTTGTTTAGGAAAAACAAGATAATTTCGCATGATGCGGGATTTCCTTAAAACGTGGTTTTCTGACAAATTTGACGAAAGAAAATTCTCCTGTGGGTTATCTTTTGAGGATTCACATTTAGACGTACACGCCAAACCAAATCCTTTTGAGTTCTAACGTGTTGTTTAGGATATACAAGCTAATTTTGTACTATGTGTTATTTCTTCTCGTAAAGCTTAAGTGTTTCCAATATGTATGTATTTGTCTTTACTCTGCAACACTGTATTTCCTTATAACTTAGTATTCCTACTTTTCTTTCGCGAGAAAACTCTCCCGTGCGTTCTCTTTTGAGGCTACACGTTTAGACGTACACGCCACACCAAATCTTTTTGAGTTACAACTTGTTGTTTAGGAGATACAAGCTAATTTTTTAACGATGAATTATTTCTTCTCGTAAAGTTTAAGTGTTTCCAATATGTATATATTTGCCACTACGCTGCAACACTGTATTTCCTTATAACGTGGTATTCTTACATATTCTTTCGAGAGAAAACTCTCCTGTGCGTTCTCTTTGGAGGCTACACGCTTAGACATATACCCAACACAAAAGCTTTTCGAGTTACAACGTGTTTTTTAGGAAAAACAAGATAATTTCGCATGATGCGGGATTTCCTTAAAACATGGTTTTCTGACAAATTTTGACGAAAGAAAATTCTCCTGTGGGTTCTCTTTGAGGCTAAACGTTCGAAATAATATGTAAGAATACTATGTTATAAGGAAATACAGTGTCGCAGATTAAAGACAAATAAGTACGTATTGGAAACACTTTACGAGAAGAAATAATGCATCGTACAAAATTAGCTTGTATCTCCTAAACAACACGTGGTAACTCGAAAGGATTTGGTGTGGCGTGTACGTCTAAACGTGTAGCCTCAAAAGAGAACCCACAGGAGAATTTTCTTTATTCAAAATTTTTCAGAAAACCACGTTTTAAGGAAATCCCGCATCGTGCGAAATCATCTTCTTTTTCCTAAACAACATGTTGTAACTCGAAAAGCTATGGTGTTGCGTGTATGTGTAAGCGTGGAGCCTCAAAAGAGAAGGCACTGGAGAGTATTCTCTCGAAAGAATATGTAAGAATACCACATTATAAGGAAATACAATTTTGCAGAGTAAAGACCAATAAGTACATATTGGAAACACTTTACGAGAAGAAATAGCGCATCTTACAAAATTATCTTGTATCTCCTAAACAACACGTTGTAACTCAAAATGATTTGTTGTGACGTGTACGTCTAAAAGTGTAGCCTCAAACGAGAACCCACAGGAGAATTTTCTTTCATCAAAATTTGTCAGAAACCACGTTTTAAGGAAGTCTCGCATCGTGCGAAATTATCATGTTTTTCCTAAACAACACATTGTAACTTGAAAAGCTTTGGTGTTGCGTGGATGTCTACGCGTGTAGCCTCAAAGGAGAACACACAGGAGAGGTTTCTCTCGAAAGAATATGTAAGAATACCACGTTATAAGGAAATACAGTGTTGCAGAGTAAAGACAACTACGTACGTATTGGAAACACTTTAAGAGAAGAAATATCGCATCCTAGAAAATTAGCTTGTATCTCCTAAACAACACGTAGTAACTCGAAAAGATTTGGTGTGGCTCGTACCTCTACACGTGCAGCCTCAATAGAGAACCCACAGGAGAACTTTGTTTCGTCAAAATTTTTCAGAAAACCACGTTTAATGGAAATCTCGTATCGTGCGAAATTATCTTGTTTTTCCTAAACAACACGTTGTAACTCCAAAAGCTTTGGCGTTGCGTGTTTGTCTAAGCGTGTAACCTCAAAAGAGAATGCACAGGATTGTTTTCCCTCGAAAGAATATGTAAGAATACCACGTTATAAGGAAATACAGTGTTGCAGAGTAAAGACAAATAAGTACGTATTGGAAACACTATATGAGAAGAAATAACGCATTGTACAATATTTGCTTGTATCTCCTAAACAACACGTTGTAACTCAAAAATATTTCGTGTGGCTCGTATGTCTACACGTTTAGCCTCAAAAGAGAACCCACAGGAGAACTTTCTTTCTTCAAAATTTGTCAGAAAACCACGTTTAAGGAAATCCCGTATCGTGCAAAATTATCTTGTTTTTCCTAAACAACACGTTGTAACTCGAAAAGCTTTGGTGTTGCGTGTATGTCTGAGCATGTAGCCTCTAAAGAGAATGCACAGGAGAGTTTTCTCTCGAAAGAACATGTAAGAATACAACGTTATAAGGAAATACAGTGTTGCAGAGTAAAGACAAATACGTACATATTGGAAACACTTTACGAGAAGAAATAACGCATCATACAAAATTAGCTTGTATCTCCTAAACAACACGTGGTAACTCGAAAGGATTTGGTGTGGCGTGTACATCTAAACGTGTAGCCTCAAAAGAGAACCCACAGGAGAATTTTCTTTGGTCAAAATTTGTCAGAAAACCACGTTTTATGGAAATCTCGCATCATGCAAATTATCTTGTTTTTCCTAAACAACACATTGTAACTCGAAAAACTTTGGCGTTGCATGTTTGTCTAAGCGTGTAGCCTCAAAAGAGAACGCACAGGAGAGTTTTCCCTCAAAATAATATGTAAGAATACCACGTTATAAGGAAATACAGTGTTGCAGAGTAAAGACAAATAAGTACGTATCGGAAACACTTTACAAGAAGAAATAACGCATCGTACAAAATTAGCTTGTATCTCCTAAACAACACGTGGTAACTCGAAAGGATTTGGTGTTCCATGTACGTCTAAATGTGTATCCTCAAAAGAGAACCCACAGGAGAATTTTCTTACTTCAAAATTTTTCAGAACACCTCGTTTTAAGGAAATGCCGCATCGTGCGAAATCATCTTCTTTTTCCTAAACAACATGTTGTAACTCGAAAAGCTTTGGTGTTGCGTGTATGTGTAAACGTGTAGCCTCAAAAGAGAAGGCACAGGAGAATTTTCTCTCGAAAGAATATGTAAGAATATCACGTTATAAGGAAATACAATTTTGCAGAGTAAAGACAAATAAGTACATATTGGAAACACTTTACGAGAAGAAATAACACATCGTACAAAATTAGCTTGTATCTCCTAAACAACACGTTGTAACTCGAAAAGATTTGTTGTGACCTGTAAGTCTAAAAGTGTAGCCTCAAACGAGAACCGACAGGAGAATCTTCTTTCATCAAAATTTGTCAGAAACCACGTTTTAAGGAAATCTCACATCGTACGAAATTATCTTGTTTTTCCTAAACAACACGTTGTAACTCGAAAAGCTTTTGTGTTGCGTGTATGTGTAAGCGTGTAGCCTCAAAAGAGAAGGCACAGGAGAATTTTCTCTCGAAAGAAGATGTAAGAATATCACGTTATAAGGAAATACAAATTTGCAGAGTAAAGACAAATAAGTACATATTGGAAACACTTTACGAGAAGAAATAACGCATCATACAAAATTAGCTTGTATCTCCTAAACAACACGTTGTAACTGGAAAAGATTTGGTGTGACGTGTAAGTCTAAAAGTGTAGCCTCAAACGAGAACCCACAGGAGAATCTTCTTTCATCAAAATTTGTCAGAAACCAAGTTTTAAGGAAATCTCGCATCGTACGAAATTATCTTGTTTTTCCTAAACAACACGTTGTAACTCGAAAAGCTTTGGTGTTGCGTGTATGTCTAAGCGTGTAGCCTCAAAAGAGAGCACACAGGAGAGTTTTCGCTCGAAAGAATATGTAAGAATACCACGTTATAAGGAAATACTGTGTTGCAGAGTAAAGACAAACACTATTGGAAACACTTTAAGAGAAGAAATAAGGCAACGAAAAAATTAGCTTATATCTCCTAAACAACAAGTTGTAACTCGAAAAGATTTGGTGTGACTCGTACCTCTACACGTGTAGTCTCAAAAGAGAACCCACAGGAGAACTTTGTTTCGTCAAAATTTTTCAGAAAACCACGTTTTATGGAAATCTCGCATCCTGTGAAATTATCTTGTTTTTCCTAAACAACACATTGTAACTCGAAAAGCTTTGGCGTTGTGTGTATGTCTAAGCGTATGGCCTCTAAAGAGAACGCACAGGAGAGATTTCTCTTGAAAGAATATGTAAGAATACAACGTTATAAGGAAATACAGTGCTGCAGAGTAAAGACAAATACGTACTTATTGGAAACACTTTACGAGAAGAAATAACGAATCATACAAAATTAGCTTGTATCTCCTAAACAACACGTGGTAAATCGAAAGAATTTGGTGTGGCGTGTACGTCTAAACGTGTAGCCTTAAAAGAGAACCCACTGAAGAATTTTCTTTCGTCAAAATGTTTCAGAAAACTACGTTTTAAGGAAATCCTGCATCGTGCGAAATTATCTTGTTTTTCATAAACAACACGTTGTAACTCGAAAAGCTTTGGTGTTGCCTGTATGTCTAAGTGTGTAGCCTAAAAAGGGAACGCACAGGATAGTTTTCTCTTGAAAGAATATATAAGAATACCACGTTATAAGGAAATACAGTGTTGCAGAGTAAAGACAAGTACTTACATATTGGAAACACTTTACGAGAAGAAGTAACGCATCTTACAAAATTATGCTTGTATCTCCGAAACAACATGTTGTAACTCGAAAAGATTTGGTGTGGCATGTACGTCTAAACGTGTAGCCTCAAAAGAGAACCCACAGGAGAATTTTCTTTCGTCAAAATTTTACAG
Source organism: Apodemus sylvaticus (assembly GCF_947179515.1). Taxonomy (NCBI): domain Eukaryota; kingdom Metazoa; phylum Chordata; class Mammalia; order Rodentia; family Muridae; genus Apodemus; species Apodemus sylvaticus. The sequence goes on along the minus strand of NW_026263032.1, from coordinate 596,836 downwards.
AAAACCTCGTTTTAAGGAAATCCTGCATCGTGCGAAATCATCTTCTTTTTCCTAAACAACATGTTGTAACTCGAAAAGATTTGGTGTTGCGTGTATGGGTAAGCGTGGATCCTCAAAAGAGAAGGCACAGGAGAGTTTTCTCTCGAAAGAATATATAAGAATACCACGTTATAAGGAAATACAATACGTGTTGTTTAAGAGATACAAGCTAATTTTGTATGATGCGTTATTTCTTTTCGTAAAGTGGTTCCAATACGTATGTATTTGTCTTTACTCTGCAACACTGTATTTCCTTATAACGTGGTATTCTTACATATTCTTTCGAGAGAAAACTCTCCTGTGCATTCTCTTTTGAGGCTACACGCTTAGACATTCACGCAACACCAAAGCTTTTCGAGTTACAACGTGTTGTTTAGGAAAAACAAGATAATTTCGCACGATGCGGGAATTCCTTAAAACGTGATTTTCTGAAAACTTTTGACAAAAGAAAATTCTCCTTTGGGTTCTCTTTTGATGCTACACGTTAAGACGTACACGCCACAACAATTCTTTTCGAATTACAACGTGTAGTTTTGGAGATACAAGCTAATTTTGTACGATGCGTTATTTCTTCTAGTAAAGTGTTTCCAATAAGTACGTATTTGTCTTTACTCTGCAAAACTGTATTTCGTTATAACATGGTATTCTTACATATTCTTTCGAGAGAAAACTCTCCTCTGCCTTCTCTTTTGAGGCTACACATTTAGACATATATGCAACATCAAAGCTTTTCGAGTTACAACATGTTGTTTAGGAAAAACAAGATAATTTCGCACGATGCAGGATTTCCTTAAAACGTGGTTTTCTGACAAATTTTGACGAAAGAAAACCCTCCTGTGGGTTCTCCTTTGAGGCTACACGTTTAGTCGTACACGCCACAACAAATCTTTTCGAGTTGCAACGTGTTGTTTAGGAGATACAAGCTAATTTTGCATGATGTGTTATTTCTTCTCGTAAAGTGTTTCCAATAAGTACATATTTGTCTATACTCTGCAACATTGTATTTCCTTATAACGTTGTATTCTTACATATTCTTTCGAGAGAAAACTATCCTGTGCGTTCTCTTTGGAGGCTACACGCTTAGACATACACGCACCACCAAAGCTTTTCGAGTTACAACGTGTTGACTAGGAAAAACAGGATAATTTCGCACGATGCGGGATTTCCTTAAAATGTGGTTTTCTGACAAATTTTGACGTAAGAAAATTCTCCTGTGGGTTCTCTTTTGAGGCTACACATTTAGACGTGCACGCCACACCAAATCTTTTTGAGTTACCACGTGTTGTTTAGGAGATACAAGCAAATTTTGTACCATGCATTATTTCTTCTCATAATATGTTTCCTATACGTATGTATTTGTCTTTACTCTGCAGCAATATATTTCCTTATAACGTGGTATTCTTACATATTCTTTCGAGAGAAAACTCTCCTGTGCATTCTCTTTTGAGGCTACACGCTTACACATACACCCAACACCAAAGCTTTTCGAGTTACAATGTTTTGTTTATGAAAAACAAGATAATTGCGCACAATGCGGGATTTCCTTAAAACGTGGTTTTCTGAAAAATTTTGACGAAAGAAAATTCTCCTGTGTGTTCTCTTTTGAGGCTACATGTTTAGACGTACACGCCACACCAAATCTTTTCGAGTTACAACGTGTTGTTTAGGAGATACAAGCTAATTTTGTACGATGCGTTATTTCTTCTCCTAAAGTGTTTCCAATACGTACGTATTTGTCTTTACTCAACAACACTGTATTTCCTTATAACATGGTATTCGTACATATTCTTTCGAGAGAAAACTCTCCTGTGCATTCTCATTTGAGGCTACACGCTTAGACATACACGCAACACCAAAGCATTTCGAGTTAGAACGTGTTGTTTAGGAAAAACAAGATAATTTCGCACGATGCGGGAATTCCTTAAAACGTGGATTTCTGACAAATTTTGAGGAAATAAAATTCTCCTGTGGGTTTTCATTTGAGGCTAAACGTTTAGACGTACACGCCACACCAAATGTTTTCGAGTTACAACGTGTTCTTTAGGAGATACAAGCTAATTTTTTACGATGCTTTATATCTTCTTGTAAAGTTTAAGTGTTTCCAAAAGGAACGTATTTATCTTTAATTTGCCACAATGTATTTCCTTATAACGTGGTATTCTTACATACTCGTTCGAGAGAAATCTCTCCTGTGCGTTCTCTTTTGAGGCTACATGCTTAGACATACACGCAACACCAAAGATTTTCGAGTTACAATGTGTTGTTTAGGAAAAACAAGATAGTTTCGCATGATGCGGGATTTCCTTAATAAGTGGTTTTCTGACAAATTTTGACGAAAGAAAATTCTCCTGTGGGTTCTCTTTTGAGGCTACACGTTTAGACGTACATGCCATACCAAACCTTTTCGAGTTACAACGTGTTGTTTAGGAGATACAAACTAATTTTTTACGATGCGTTATTTCTTCTCATAGAGTGTTTCAAATACATACGTATTTGTCTTTACTCTGCAAAACTGTATTTCCTTATAATGTGGTATTCTTACATGTTCTTTCGAGAGAAAACTCTCCTGTGCGTTCTCTTTTGAGGCTACACGCTTAGACATACACGCAACATCAAAGCTTTTCGAGTTACAACGTGTTGTTTAGGAAAAACAAGATAATTTCGCACGATGAGTGATTTCCTTAAAACATGGATTTCTGACAAATTTTACGAACAAAAATTCTCCTGTGGGTTCTCTTTTGAGGCTACACGTTTAGACGTACACGCCACACCAAATCTTTTCGAATTACAATGTGTTGTTTAGGAGATACAAGCTAATTTTGTACGATGCGTTCTTTCTTCTCATAAAGTTTTTCCAATAAGTAAGTATTTGTCTTTACTCTGCAACACTGTATTTCCTTATAACATGGTACTCTTACATATTTTTTCGAGAGAAAACTCTCCTGTGCGTTCTCATTTGAGGCTACACGCTGAGACATACACGCAACAGCAAAGCTTTTCGAGTTACGTGTTGTTTAGGAAGAACAAGATAATTTCTCACGATGCGGGATTTCCTTAAAACGTGGTTTTCTGACAAATTTTGACGAAAGAAAATTCTCCTGTCGGTTCTCTTTTGAGGCTAAACGTTTAGACGTACACGCCACACCAAATCTCTTTGAGTTGCAACTTGTTGTTTAGGAGATACAAGCTAATTTTTTTGCAATGAATTATTTCTTCTCGTAAAGTTTAAATGTTTACAATACGTATGTATTTGCCTCTACTCTGCAACACTGTATTTCCTTATAACGTTGTATTCTTACATATTCTTTCGAGAGAAAACTCTCCTGTGCGTTCTCTTTTGAGGCTACACATTTAGACGTACACGCCACACCAAATCTTTTTGAGTTACAACTTGTTGTTTAGGAGATACAAGCTAATTTTTTTAAGATGAATTATTTCTTCTCGTAAAGTTTAAGTGTTTCCAATACGTATGTATTTGCCTCTATTCTGCAACACTGTATTTCCTTATAACGTGATATTCTTACATATTCTTTCGAGAGAAAACTCTCCTGTGCGTTCTCTTTGGAGGCTACACACTTAGACATTCACGCAACACCAAAGCTTTTCGAGTTACAACGTGTTGTTTAGGAAAAACAAGATAATTTCGCATGATGCGGGATTTCCTTAAAACGTGGTTTTCTGACAAATTTTGATGAAAGAAAATTCTCCTGTGGGTTCTCTTTTGAGGCTGCACGTTTAGACGTACACGCCACACCAAATCCTTTCGAGATATAACGTGTTGTTTAGGATATACAAGCTAATTTTGTACTATGTGTTATTTCTTCTCGTAAAGCTTAAGTGTTTCCAATAAGTATGTATTTGTCTTTAATCTGCAACACTGTATTTCCTTATAACGTGGTATTCCTACATATTCTTTCAGAAGAAAACTCTCCTGTGCGTTCTCTTTTGAGGCTACACGCTTAGACATACACGCACCACCAAAGCTTTTCGAGTTGCAACATGTTGTTTAGGAAAAACAAGATAGTTTCCCACGATGCGGTATTTCCTTAAAACGTGGTTTTCTGACAAATTTTGACGAATGAAAACTCTCCTGTGGGTTCTCTTTTGAGGCTACACCTTTAGACATACACGCCACACCAAATCTTGTCGAGTTGCAACGTGTTGTTTAGGAGATACAAGCTAATTTTACATGATGCGTTATTTCATCTCCTAAAGTGTTTCCAATAAATACAAATTTGTCTATACTCTGCCACACTGTATTTCCTTATAACGTGATATTCTTACATATTCTTTCGAGAGAAAACTCTCCTGTGCGTTCTCTTTGGAGACTACACGCTTAGACATTCACCCAACACCAAAGCTTTTCGAGTTACAACGTGTTGTTTAGGAAAAACAAGATAATTTCGCATGATGCGGGATTTCCTTAAACATGGTTTTCTGACAAATTTTGACGAAAGAAAATTCTCCTGTGGGTTCTCTTTTGAGGCTACACGTTTAGATGTACAAGCCACACCAAATCTTTTTGAGTAACCATGTGTTGTTTCAGAGATGCAAGCTAATTTTGTACCATGCGTTATTTCTTCTCATAATGTGTTTCCAAAACGTATGTATTTGTCTTTACTCTGCAGCAATATGTTTCCTTATAACGTGGTATTCTTACATATTCTTTTGAGAGAAAACTCTCCTGTGCATTCTCTTTTGAGGCTACATGCTTAGACATACACGCAACACCAAATCCTTTCGAGTTATAACGTGTTGTTTAGGATATACAAGCTAATTTTGTACTGTTTTATTTCTTTTTTTTTCATTCTTTTTTTTATTCGATATAATTTATTTACATTTCAAATGATTTCCCCTTTTCTAGCCCCCCCCGCACTCCCCGAAAGTCCCGTAAGCCCCCTTCTCTTCCCCTGTCCTCCCTACCACCCCTTCCCAGTTCCCCGTTCTGGTTTTGCCAAATACTGTTTCACTGAGTCTTTCCAGAAGCAGGGACCACTCCTGCTTTCTTCTTGTATCTCATTTGATGTGTGGATTATGTTTTGGGTATTCCAGTTTTCTAGGTTAATAACCACTTATTAGTTAGTGCATACCATGATTCGCCTTTTGAGTCTGGGTTACCTCACTTAGTATGATGTTCTCTAGCTCGATCCATTTGCCTAAGAATTTCATGAATTCATTGTTTCTAATGGCTGAATAGTACTCCATTGTGTAGATATACCACATTTTTTGTATCCACTCTTCTGTTGAGGGATACCTGGGTTCTTTCCAGCATCTGGCAATTATAAATAGGGCTGCTATGAACATAGTAGAGCATGAATCCTTATTCCATGGTGGGGAATCCTCTGGGTATATGCCCAGGAGTGGTACAGCAGGATCTTCTGGAAGTGAGGTGCCCAGTTTTCAGAGGAACCGCCAGACTGCTTTCCAGAGTGGTTGTACCAATTTGCAACCCCACCAGCAGTGGAGGAGTGTTCCTCTTTCTCCGCACCCTCTCCAACACCTGCTGTCTCCTGAATTTTTAATCTATGTTTTATTTCTTCTCGTAAAGTTTAAGTGTTTCCAATAAGTATTTATTTGTCTTTACTCTGCAACACTGTATTTCCTTATAACGTGGTATTCCTACATATTCTTTCGGGAGAAAACTCTCCTGTGCGTTCTCTTTAGAGGCTACATGCTTAGACATATACGCAACACCAAAGCTTTTCGAGTTACAACATGTTGTTTAGGAAAAACAAGATAATTTCGCAGGATGCAGGATTTCCTTAAAACGTGGTTTTCTGACAAATTTTGATGAAAGAAAACTCTCCTGTGGGTTCTCCTTTGAGGGTACACGTTTAGTCGTTCACGCCACACCAAATCTTTTCGAGTTACAACGTGTTGTTTAGGAGATACAAGGTAAGTTTGCATGATGTGTTATTTCTTTTCGTAAAGTGTTTCCAATAAGTACACTCTGCAACACTGTATTTCCTTATAACGTGGTATTCTTACATATTCTTTCGAGAGAAAACTATCCCTTGCGTTCTCTTTGGAGGCTACATGCTTAGACATACACGCACCACCAAAACTTTTCGAGTTACAACGTGTTGATTAGGAAAAACAAGATAATTTCCCACGATGCGGGATTTCCTTAAAAAGTGGTTTTCTGACAAATTTTGACGTAAGAAAATTCTCCTGTGGGTTCTCTTTTGAGGCTACACATTTAGACGTGCATGCCACACCAAATCTTTTTGAGTTAAAACGTGTTGTTTAGGAGATACAAGCAAATTTTGTACCATGCATTATTTCTTCTCATAATATGTTTCTAATAGTATGTATTTGTCTTTACTCTTTAGCAATATATTTCCTTTTAACGTGGTATTCTTACATATTCTTTCGAGAGAAAACTCTCCTGTGCATTCTCTTCTGAGGCTACACGCTTAGACATACACCCAACACCAAAGCTTTTCGACTTACAATGTTTTGTTTATGAAAAACAAGATAATTTCGCAGGATGCAGGATTTCCTTAAAACGTGGTTTTCTGACAAATTTTGACGAAAGAAAATTCTACTGTGGGTTCTCTTTTGAGGCTACATGTTTAGACGTATACGCCACACCAAATCTTTTCGAGTTACAACGTGTTGTTTAGGAGATACAAGCTAATTTTGTACGATGCGTTATTTCTTCTCCTAAAGTGTTTCCAATATGTACGTATTTGTCTTTACTCTACAACACTGTATTTCCTTATAACATGGTATTCGTACATATTCTTTCGAGAGAAAACTCTCCTGTGCATTCTCTTTTGAGGCTACACGCTTAGACATACACGCAACACCAAAGCATTTCGAGTTAGAACGTGTTGTTTAGGAAAACCAAGATAATTTCGCACGATGCGGGAATTCCTTAAAACGTGGTTTTCTGACAAATGTTGGGGAAATAAAATTCTCCTGTGGGTTTTCATTTGAGGCTAAACGTTTAGACGTACACGCCACACCAAATGTTTTCGAGTTACAACGTGTTCTTTAGGAGATACAAACTAATTTTTTACGATGCTTTATATCTTCTTGTAAAGTTTAAGTGTTTCCAAAAGGAATGTATTTATCTTTAATTTGCCACAATGAATTTCCTTATAACGTGGTATTCTTACATACTCGTTCGAGAGAAATCTTTCCTGTGCGTTCTCTTTTGACGCTACATGCTTAGACATACACGCAACACCAAAGATTTTCGAGTTACAATGTGTTGTTTAGGAAAAACAAGATAGTTTCACATGATGCGGGATTTCCTTAATAAGTGGTTTTCTGACAAATTTTGACGAAAGAAAATTCTCCTGTGGGTTCTCTTTTGAGGCTACACGTTTAGACGTACATGCCACACGAAATCTTTTCGAGTTACAACGTGTAGTTTAGGAGATACAAACTAATTTTTTACGATGCGTTATTTCTTCTCATAGAGTGTTTCAAATACATATGTATTTGTCTTTACTTTGCAAAACTGTATTTCCTTATAATGTGGTATTCTTACATGTTCTTTCGAGAGAAAACTCTCCTGTGCGTTCTCTTTTGAGGCTACACGCTTAGACATACACGCAACATCAAAGCTTTTCTAGTTACAACGTGTTGTTTAGGAAAAACAAGATAATTTCGCACGATGAGTGATTTCCTTAAAACATGGATTTCTGACAAATTTTACGAACAAAAATTCTCCTGTGGGTTCTCCTTTGAGGCTACACGTTTAGACGTACACGCCACACCAAATCTTTTCGAGTTACAATGTGTTGTTTAGGAGATACAAGCTAATTTTGTACGATGCGTTATTTCTTCTCATAAAGTTTTTCCAATAAGTATTTTTCTTTACTCTGCAACACTGTATTTCCTTATAACGTGGTATTCTTACATATTTTTCGAGAGAAAACTCTCCTGTGCGTTCTCATTTGAGGCTACACGCTGAGACATACACGCAACAGCAAATCTTTTCGAGTTACAACGTGTTGTTTAGGAAGAACAAGATAATTTCTCACGATGCGGGATTTCCATAAAACGTGGTTTTCTGACAAATTTTGACGAAAGAAAATTCTCCTGTGGGTTCTCTTTTGAGGCTAAACGTTTAGACGTACACGCCACACCAAATCTTTTTGAGTTGCAACTTGTTGTTTAGGAGATACAAGCTAATTTTTTTACAATGAATTATTTCTTCTTGTAAAGTTTAAGTGTTTCCAATACGTATGCATTTGCCTCTACTCTGCAACATTGTATTTCCTTATAACGTGGTATTCTTACATATTCTTTCGAGAGAAAACTCTCCTGTGCGTTCTTTTTGGAGGCTACACACTTAGACATTCACGCAACACGAAAGCTTTTCGAGGTACAACGTGTTGTTTAGGAAAAACAAGATAATTTCGCATGATGCGGGATTTCCTTAAAACGTGGTTTTCTGACAAATTTGACGAAAGAAAATTCTCCTGTGGGTTCTCTTTTGAGGATTCACGTTTAGACGTACACACCACACCAAATCCTTTTGAGTTTTAACGTGTTGTTTAGGATATACAAGCTAATTTTGTACTATGTGTTATTTCTTCTCGTAAAGCTTAAGTGTTTACAATATGTATGTATTTGTCTTTACTCTGCAACACTGTATTTCCTTATAACGTAGTATTCCTACTTTTCTTTCGGGAGAAAACTCTCCCGTGCGTTCTCTTTTGAGGCTACACGTTTAGACGTACACGCCACACCAAATCTTTTTGAGTTACAACTTGTTGTTTAGGAGATACAAGCTAATTTTTTAACGATGAATTATTTCTTCTCGTAAAGTTTAAGTGTTTCCAATATGTATATATTTGCCACTACGCTGCAACACTGTATTTCCTTATAACGTGGTATTCTTACATATTCTTTCGAGAGAAAACTCTCCTGTGCGTTCTCTTTGGAGGCTACACGCTTAGACATATACCCAACACAAAAGCTTTTCGAGTTACAACGTGTTTTTTAGGAAAAACAAGATAATTTCGCATGATGCGGGATTTCCTTAAAACGTGGTTTTCTGACAAATTTTGATGAAAGAAAATTCTCCTGTGGGTTCTCTTTTGAGGCTACACGTTTAGACATACACGCCACACCAAATCTTGTCGAGTTACAACGTGTTGTTTAGGAGATACAAGATAATTTTGCATGATGCGTTATTTCTTCTCCTAAAGTGTTTCCAAAAAGTACATATTTGTCTAAATTCTGCAACACTGTATTTCCTTATAACGTGGTATTCTTACATATTCTTTGGAGAGAAAACTATCCTGTGCATTCTCTTTGGAGGCTACACGCTTAGACATACACGCAACACCAAAGCATTTCGAGTTAGAACGTGTTGTTTAGGAAAAACAAGATAATTTCTCATGATGCGGGAATTCCTTAAAACGTGGTTTTCTGACAAATTTTGAGGAAATAAAATTCTCCTGTGCGTTTTCATTTGAGGCTAAACGTTTAGACGTACACGCCACACCAAATGTTTTCGAGTTACAACGTGTTCTTTAGGAGATACAAGCTAATTTTTTACGATGCTTTATATCTTCTTGTAAAGTTTAAGTGTTTCCAAAAGGAATGTATTTATCTTTAATTTGCCACAATGTATTTCCTTATAACGTGGTATTCTTACATACTCGTTCGAGAGAAATCTCTCCTGTGCGTTCTCTTTTGAGGCTACATGCTTAGACATACACGCAACACCAAAGATTTTCGAGTTACAATGTGTTGTTTAGGAAAAACAAGATAGTTTCGCATGATGCGGGATTTCCTTAATAAGTGGTTTTCTGACAAATTTTGACGAAAGAAAATTCTCCTGTGGGTTCTCTTTTGAGGCTACACGTTTAGACGTACATGCCACACCAAATCTTTTCGAGTTACAACGTGTTGTTTAGGAGATACAAACTAATTTTTTACGATGCTTTATTTCTTCTCATAGAGTGTTTCAAATACATATGTATTTGTCTTTACTCTGCAAAACTTTATTTCCTTATAATGTGGTATTCTTACATGTTCTTTCGAGAGAAAACTCTCCTGTGCATTCTCTTTTGAGGCTACACGCTTAGACATACACGCAACATCAAAGCTTTTCTAGTTACAACGTGTTGTTTAGGAAAAACAAGATAATTTCGCACGATGAGTGATTTCCTTAAAACATGGATTTCTGACAAATTTTACGAACAAAAATTCTCCTGTGGGTTCTCTTTTGAGGCTTCACGTTTAGACGTACACGCCACACCAAATCTTTTCGTGTTACAATGTGTTGTTTAGGAGATACAAGCTAATTTTTTACGATGCGTTATTTCTTCTCATAAAGTTTTTCCAATAAGTATTTGTCTTTACTCTGCAACACTGTATTTCCTTATAACGTGGTATTCTTACATATTTTTTTGAGAGAAAACTCTCCTGTGCGTTCTCATTTGCGGCTACACGCTGAGACATACACGCAACAGCAAAGCTTTTCGAGTTACAACGTGTTGTTTAGGAAGAACAAGATAATTTCTCACGATGCGGGATTTCCTTTAAACGTGGTTTTCTGACAAATTTTGACGAAAGAAAATTCTCCTGTGGGTTCTCTTTTGAGGCTAAACGTTTAGACGTACACGCCACACCAAATCTTTTTGAGTTGCAACTCGTTGTTTAGGAGATACAAGCTAATTTTTTTACAATGAATTATTTCTTCTCGTAAAGTTTAAGTGTTTCCAATACGTATGTATTTGCCTCTACTCTGCAACACTGTATTTCCTTATAACGTGGTATTCTTACATATTCTTTCGAGAGAAAACTCTCCTGTGCGTTCTTTTTGGAGGCTACACACTTAGACATTCACGCAACACGAAAGCTTTTCGAGGTACAACGTGTTGTTTAGGAAAAACAAGATAATTTCGCATGATGCGGGATTTCCTTAAAACGTGGTTTTCTGACAAATTTGACGAAAGAAAATTCTCCTGTGGGTTATCTTTTGAGGATTCACATTTAGACGTACACGCCACACCAAATCCTTTTGAGTTCTAACGTGTTGTTTAGGATATACAAGCTAATTTTGTACTATGTGTTATTTCTTCTCGTAAAGCTTAAGTGTTTCCAATATGTATGTATTTGTCTTTACTCTGCAACACTGTATTTCCTTATAACTTAGTATTCCTACTTTTCTTTCGCGAGAAAACTCTCCCGTGCGTTCTCTTTTGAGGCTACACGTTTAGACGTACACGCCACACCAAATCTTTTTGAGTTACAACTTGTTGTTTAGGAGATACAAGCTAATTTTTTAACGATGAATTATTTCTTCTCGTAAAGTTTAAGTGTTTCCAATATGTATATATTTGCCACTACGCTGCAACACTGTATTTCCTTATAACGTGGTATTCTTACATATTCTTTCGAGAGAAAACTCTCCTGTGCGTTCTCTTTGGAGGCTACACGCTTAGACATATACCCAACACAAAAGCTTTTCGAGTTACAACGTGTTTTTTAGGAAAAACAAGATAATTTCGCATGATGCGGGATTTCCTTAAAACATGGTTTTCTGACAAATTTTGACGAAAGAAAATTCTCCTGTGGGTTCTCTTTGAGGCTAAACGTTCGAAATAATATGTAAGAATACTATGTTATAAGGAAATACAGTGTCGCAGATTAAAGACAAATAAGTACGTATTGGAAACACTTTACGAGAAGAAATAATGCATCGTACAAAATTAGCTTGTATCTCCTAAACAACACGTGGTAACTCGAAAGGATTTGGTGTGGCGTGTACGTCTAAACGTGTAGCCTCAAAAGAGAACCCACAGGAGAATTTTCTTTATTCAAAATTTTTCAGAAAACCACGTTTTAAGGAAATCCCGCATCGTGCGAAATCATCTTCTTTTTCCTAAACAACATGTTGTAACTCGAAAAGCTATGGTGTTGCGTGTATGTGTAAGCGTGGAGCCTCAAAAGAGAAGGCACTGGAGAGTATTCTCTCGAAAGAATATGTAAGAATACCACATTATAAGGAAATACAATTTTGCAGAGTAAAGACCAATAAGTACATATTGGAAACACTTTACGAGAAGAAATAGCGCATCTTACAAAATTATCTTGTATCTCCTAAACAACACGTTGTAACTCAAAATGATTTGTTGTGACGTGTACGTCTAAAAGTGTAGCCTCAAACGAGAACCCACAGGAGAATTTTCTTTCATCAAAATTTGTCAGAAACCACGTTTTAAGGAAGTCTCGCATCGTGCGAAATTATCATGTTTTTCCTAAACAACACATTGTAACTTGAAAAGCTTTGGTGTTGCGTGGATGTCTACGCGTGTAGCCTCAAAGGAGAACACACAGGAGAGGTTTCTCTCGAAAGAATATGTAAGAATACCACGTTATAAGGAAATACAGTGTTGCAGAGTAAAGACAACTACGTACGTATTGGAAACACTTTAAGAGAAGAAATATCGCATCCTAGAAAATTAGCTTGTATCTCCTAAACAACACGTAGTAACTCGAAAAGATTTGGTGTGGCTCGTACCTCTACACGTGCAGCCTCAATAGAGAACCCACAGGAGAACTTTGTTTCGTCAAAATTTTTCAGAAAACCACGTTTAATGGAAATCTCGTATCGTGCGAAATTATCTTGTTTTTCCTAAACAACACGTTGTAACTCCAAAAGCTTTGGCGTTGCGTGTTTGTCTAAGCGTGTAACCTCAAAAGAGAATGCACAGGATTGTTTTCCCTCGAAAGAATATGTAAGAATACCACGTTATAAGGAAATACAGTGTTGCAGAGTAAAGACAAATAAGTACGTATTGGAAACACTATATGAGAAGAAATAACGCATTGTACAATATTTGCTTGTATCTCCTAAACAACACGTTGTAACTCAAAAATATTTCGTGTGGCTCGTATGTCTACACGTTTAGCCTCAAAAGAGAACCCACAGGAGAACTTTCTTTCTTCAAAATTTGTCAGAAAACCACGTTTAAGGAAATCCCGTATCGTGCAAAATTATCTTGTTTTTCCTAAACAACACGTTGTAACTCGAAAAGCTTTGGTGTTGCGTGTATGTCTGAGCATGTAGCCTCTAAAGAGAATGCACAGGAGAGTTTTCTCTCGAAAGAACATGTAAGAATACAACGTTATAAGGAAATACAGTGTTGCAGAGTAAAGACAAATACGTACATATTGGAAACACTTTACGAGAAGAAATAACGCATCATACAAAATTAGCTTGTATCTCCTAAACAACACGTGGTAACTCGAAAGGATTTGGTGTGGCGTGTACATCTAAACGTGTAGCCTCAAAAGAGAACCCACAGGAGAATTTTCTTTGGTCAAAATTTGTCAGAAAACCACGTTTTATGGAAATCTCGCATCATGCAAATTATCTTGTTTTTCCTAAACAACACATTGTAACTCGAAAAACTTTGGCGTTGCATGTTTGTCTAAGCGTGTAGCCTCAAAAGAGAACGCACAGGAGAGTTTTCCCTCAAAATAATATGTAAGAATACCACGTTATAAGGAAATACAGTGTTGCAGAGTAAAGACAAATAAGTACGTATCGGAAACACTTTACAAGAAGAAATAACGCATCGTACAAAATTAGCTTGTATCTCCTAAACAACACGTGGTAACTCGAAAGGATTTGGTGTTCCATGTACGTCTAAATGTGTATCCTCAAAAGAGAACCCACAGGAGAATTTTCTTACTTCAAAATTTTTCAGAACACCTCGTTTTAAGGAAATGCCGCATCGTGCGAAATCATCTTCTTTTTCCTAAACAACATGTTGTAACTCGAAAAGCTTTGGTGTTGCGTGTATGTGTAAACGTGTAGCCTCAAAAGAGAAGGCACAGGAGAATTTTCTCTCGAAAGAATATGTAAGAATATCACGTTATAAGGAAATACAATTTTGCAGAGTAAAGACAAATAAGTACATATTGGAAACACTTTACGAGAAGAAATAACACATCGTACAAAATTAGCTTGTATCTCCTAAACAACACGTTGTAACTCGAAAAGATTTGTTGTGACCTGTAAGTCTAAAAGTGTAGCCTCAAACGAGAACCGACAGGAGAATCTTCTTTCATCAAAATTTGTCAGAAACCACGTTTTAAGGAAATCTCACATCGTACGAAATTATCTTGTTTTTCCTAAACAACACGTTGTAACTCGAAAAGCTTTTGTGTTGCGTGTATGTGTAAGCGTGTAGCCTCAAAAGAGAAGGCACAGGAGAATTTTCTCTCGAAAGAAGATGTAAGAATATCACGTTATAAGGAAATACAAATTTGCAGAGTAAAGACAAATAAGTACATATTGGAAACACTTTACGAGAAGAAATAACGCATCATACAAAATTAGCTTGTATCTCCTAAACAACACGTTGTAACTGGAAAAGATTTGGTGTGACGTGTAAGTCTAAAAGTGTAGCCTCAAACGAGAACCCACAGGAGAATCTTCTTTCATCAAAATTTGTCAGAAACCAAGTTTTAAGGAAATCTCGCATCGTACGAAATTATCTTGTTTTTCCTAAACAACACGTTGTAACTCGAAAAGCTTTGGTGTTGCGTGTATGTCTAAGCGTGTAGCCTCAAAAGAGAGCACACAGGAGAGTTTTCGCTCGAAAGAATATGTAAGAATACCACGTTATAAGGAAATACTGTGTTGCAGAGTAAAGACAAACACTATTGGAAACACTTTAAGAGAAGAAATAAGGCAACGAAAAAATTAGCTTATATCTCCTAAACAACAAGTTGTAACTCGAAAAGATTTGGTGTGACTCGTACCTCTACACGTGTAGTCTCAAAAGAGAACCCACAGGAGAACTTTGTTTCGTCAAAATTTTTCAGAAAACCACGTTTTATGGAAATCTCGCATCCTGTGAAATTATCTTGTTTTTCCTAAACAACACATTGTAACTCGAAAAGCTTTGGCGTTGCGTGTATGTCTAAGCGTATGGCCTCTAAAGAGAACGCACAGGAGAGATTTCTCTTGAAAGAATATGTAAGAATACAACGTTATAAGGAAATACAGTGTTGCAGAGTAAAGACAAATACGTACTTATTGGAAACACTTTACGAGAAGAAATAACGAATCATACAAAATTAGCTTGTATCTCCTAAACAACACGTGGTAAATCGAAAGAATTTGGTGTGGCGTGTACGTCTAAACGTGTAGCCTTAAAAGAGAACCCACTGAAGAATTTTCTTTCGTCAAAATGTTTCAGAAAACTACGTTTTAAGGAAATCCTGCATCGTGCGAAATTATCTTGTTTTTCATAAACAACACGTTGTAACTCGAAAAGCTTTGTTGTTGCCTGTATGTCTAAGTGTGTAGCCTAAAAAGGGAACGCACAGGATAGTTTTCTCTTGAAAGAATATATAAGAATACCACGTTATAAGGAAATACAGTGTTGCAGAGTAAAGACAAGTACTTACATATTGGAAACACTTTACGAGAAGAAGTAACGCATCTTACAAAATTATGCTTGTATCTCCGAAACAACATGTTGTAACTCGAAAAGATTTGGTGTGGCATGTACGTCTAAACGTGTAGCCTCAAAAGAGAACCCACAGGAGAATTTTCTTTCGTCAAAATTTTACAGAAAACCTCGTTTTAAGGAAATCCTGCATCGTGCGAAATCATCTTCTTTTTCCTAAACAACATGTTGTAACTCGAAAAGATTTGGTGTTGCGTGTATGGGTAAGCGTGGATCCTCAAAAGAGAAGGCACAGGAGAGTTTTCTCTCGAAAGAATATATAAGAATACCACGTTATAAGGAAATACAATACGTGTTGTTTAAGAGATACAAGCTAATTTTGTATGATGCGTTATTTCTTTTCGTAAAGTGGTTCCAATACGTATGTATTTGTCTTTACTCTGCAACACTGTATTTCCTTATAACGTGGTATTCTTACATATTCTTTCGAGAGAAAACTCTCCTGTGCATTCTCTTTTGAGGCTACACGCTTAGACATTCACGCAACACCAAAGCTTTTCGAGTTACAACGTGTTGTTTAGGAAAAACAAGATAATTTCGCACGATGCGGGAATTCCTTAAAACGTGATTTTCTGAAAACTTTTGACAAAAGAAAATTCTCCTTTGGGTTCTCTTTTGATGCTACACGTTAAGACGTACACGCCACAACAATTCTTTTCGAATTACAACGTGTAGTTTTGGAGATACAAGCTAATTTTGTACGATGCGTTATTTCTTCTAGTAAAGTGTTTCCAATAAGTACGTATTTGTCTTTACTCTGCAAAACTGTATTTCGTTATAACATGGTATTCTTACATATTCTTTCGAGAGAAAACTCTCCTCTGCCTTCTCTTTTGAGGCTACACATTTAGACATATATGCAACATCAAAGCTTTTCGAGTTACAACGTGTTGTTTAGGAAAAACAAGATAATTTCGCACGATGCGGGAATTCCTTAAAACGTGATTTTCTGAAAACTTTTGACAAAAGAAAATTCTCCTTTGGGTTCTCTTTTGATGCTACACGTTAAGACGTACACGCCACAACAATTCTTTTCGAATTACAACGTGTAGTTTTGGAGATACAAGCTAATTTTGTACGATGCGTTATTTCTTCTAGTAAAGTGTTTCCAATAAGTACGTATTTGTCTTTACTCTGCAAAACTGTATTTCGTTATAACATGGTATTCTTACATATTCTTTCGAGAGAAAACTCTCCTCTGCCTTCTCTTTTGAGGCTACACATTTAGACATATATGCAACATCAAAGCTTTTCGAGTTACAACATGTTGTTTAGGAAAAACAAGATAATTTCGCACGATGCAGGATTTCCTTAAAACGTGGTTTTCTGACAAATTTTGACGAAAGAAAACCCTCCTGTGGGTTCTCCTTTGAGGCTACACGTTTAGTCGTACACGCCACAACAAATCTTTTCGAGTTGCAACGTGTTGTTTAGGAGATACAAGCTAATTTTGCATGATGTGTTATTTCTTCTCGTAAAGTGTTTCCAATAAGTACATATTTGTCTATACTCTGCAACATTGTATTTCCTTATAACGTGGTATTCTTACATATTCTTTCGAGAGAAAACTATCCTGTGCGTTCTCTTTGGAGGCTACACGCTTAGACATACACGCACCACCAAAGCTTTTCGAGTTACAACGTGTTGATTAGGAAAAACAGGATAATTTCGCACGATGCGGGATTTCCTTAAAATGTGGTTTTCTGACAAATTTTGACGTAAGAAAATTCTCCTGTGGGTTCTCTTTTGAGGCTACACATTTAGACGTGCACGCCACACCAAATCTTTTTGAGTTACCACGTGTTGTTTAGGAGATACAAGCAAATTTTGTACCATGCATTATTTCTTCTCATAATATGTTTCCTATACGTATGTATTTGTCTTTACTCTGCAGCAATATATTTCCTTATAACGTGGTATTCTTACATATTCTTTCGAGAGAAAACTCTCCTGTGCATTCTCTTTTGAGGCTACACGCTTACACATACACCCAACACCAAAGCTTTTCGAGTTACAATGTTTTGTTTATGAAAAACAAGATAATTGCGCACAATGCGGGATTTCCTTAAAACGTGGTTTTCTGAAAAATTTTGACGAAAGAAAATTCTCATGTGTGTTCTCTTTTGAGGCTACATGTTTAGACGTACACGCCACACCAAATCTTTTCGAGTTACAACGTGTTGTTTAGGAGATACAAGCTAATTTTGTACGATGCGTTATTTCTTCTCCTAAAGTGTTTCCAATACGTACGTATTTGTCTTTACTCAACAACACTGTATTTCCTTATAACATGGTATTCGTACATATTCTTTCGAGAGAAAACTCTCCTGTGCATTCTCATTTGAGGCTACACGCTTAGACATACACGCAACACCAAAGCATTTCGAGTTAGAACGTGTTGTTTAGGAAAAACAAGATAATTTCGCACGATGCGGGAATTCCTTAAAACGTGGATTTCTGACAAATTTTGAGGAAATAAAATTCTCCTGTGGGTTTTCATTTGAGGCTAAACGTTTAGACGTACATGCCACACCAAATGTTTTCGAGTTACAACGTGTTCTTTAGGAGATACAAGCTAATTTTTTACGATGCTTTATATCTTCTTGTAAAGTTTAAGTGTTTCCAAAAGGAACGTATTTATCTTTAATTTGCCACAATGTATTTCCTTATAACGTGGTATTCTTACATACTCGTTCGAGAGAAATCTCTCCTGTGCGTTCTCTTTTGAGGCTACATGCTTAGACATACACGCAACACCAAAGATTTTCGAGTTACAATGTGTTGTTTAGGAAAAACAAGATAGTTTCGCATGATGCGGGATTTCCTTAATAAGTGGTTTTCTGACAAATTTTGACGAAAGAAAATTCTCCTGTGGGTTCTCTTTTGAGGCTACACGTTTAGACGTACATGCCATACCAAACCTTTTCGAGTTACAACGTGTTGTTTAGGAGATACAAACTAATTTTTTACGATGCGTTATTTCTTCTCATAGAGTGTTTCAAATACATACGTATTTGTCTTTACTCTGCAAAACTGTATTTCCTTATAATGTGGTATTCTTACATGTTCTTTCGAGAGAAAACTCTCCTGTGCGTTCTCTTTTGAGGCTACACGCTTAGACATACACGCAACATCAAAGCTTTTCGAGTTACAACGTGTTGTTTAGGAAAAACAAGATAATTTCGCACGATGAATGATTTCCTTAAAACATGGATTTCTGACAAATTTTACGAACAAAAATTCTCCTGTGGGTTCTCTTTTGAGGCTACACGTTTAGACGTACACGCCACACCAAATCTTTTCGAATTACAATGTGTTGTTTAGGAGATACAAGCTAATTTTGTACGATGCGTTCTTTCTTCTCATAAAGTTTTTCCAATAAGTAAGTATTTGTCTTTACTCTGCAACACTGTATTTCCTTATAACATGGTACTCTTACATATTTTTTCGAGAGAAAACTCTCCTGTGCGTTCTCATTTGAGGCTACACGCTGAGACATACACGCAACAGCAAAGCTTTTCGAGTTACGTGTTGTTTAGGAAGAACAAGATAATTTCTCACGATGCGGGATTTCCTTAAAACGTGGTTTTCTGACAAATTTTGACGAAAGAAAATTCTCCTGTCGGTTCTCTTTTGAGGCTAAACGTTTAGACGTACACGCCACACCAAATCTCTTTGAGTTGCAACTTGTTGTTTAGGAGATACAAGCTAATTTTTTTGCAATGAATTATTTCTTCTCGTAAAGTTTAAATGTTTACAATACGTATGTATTTGCCTCTACTCTGCAACACTGTATTTCCTTATAACATTGTATTCTTACATATTCTTTCGAGAGAAAACTCTCCTGTGCGTTCTCTTTTGAGGCTACACATTTAGACGTACACGCCACACCAAATCTTTTTGAGTTACAACTTGTTGTTTAGGAGATACAAGCTAATTTTTTTAAGATGAATTATTTCTTCTCGTAAAGTTTAAGTGTTTCCAATACGTATGTATTTGCCTCTATTCTGCAACACTGTATTTCCTTATAACGTGATATTCTTACATATTCTTTCGAGAGAAAACTCTCCTGTGCGTTCTCTTTGGAGGCTACACACTTAGACATTCACGCAACACCAAAGCTTTTCGAGTTACAACGTGTTGTTTAGGAAAAACAAGATAATTTCGCATGATGCGGGATTTCCTTAAAACATGGTTTTCTGACAAATTTTGATGAAAGAAAATTCTCCTGTGGGTTCTCTTTTGAGGCTGCACGTTTAGACGTACACGCCACACCAAATCCTTTCGAGATATAACGTGTTGTTTAGGATATACAAGCTAATTTTGTACTATGTGTTATTTCTTCTCGTAAAGCTTAAGTGTTTCCAATAAGTATGTATTTGTCTTTAATCTGCAACACTGTATTTCCTTATAACGTGGTATTCCTACATATTCTTTCAGAAGAAAACTCTCCTGTGCGTTCTCTTTTGAGGCTACACGCTTAGACATACACGCACCACCAAAGCTTTTCGAGTTGCAACATGTTGTTTAGGAAAAACAAGATAGTTTCGCACGATGCGGTATTTCCTTAAAACGTGGTTTTCTGACAAATTTTGACGAAAGAAAACTCTCCTGTGAGTTCTCTTTTGAGGCTACACCTTTAGACATACACGCCACACCAAATCTTGTCGAGTTGCAACGTGTTGTTTAGGAGATACAAGCTAATTTTACATGATGCGTTATTTCATCTCCTAAAGTGTTTCCAATAAATACAAATTTGTCTATACTCTGCCACACTGTATTTCCTTCTAACGTGATATTCTTACATATTCTTTCGAGAGAAAACTCTCCTGTGCGTTCTCTTTGGAGGCTACACGCTTAGACATTCACCCAACACCAAAGCTTTTCGAGTTACAACGTGTTGTTTAGGAAAAACAAGATAATTTCGCATGATGCGGGATTTCCTTAAACATGGTTTTTGACAAATTTTGTCGAAAGAAAATTCTCCTGTGGGTTCTCTTTTGAGGCTACACGTTTAGATGTACAAGCCACACCAAATCTTTTTGAGTAACCATGTGTTGTTTCAGAGATGCAAGCTAATTTTGTACCATGCGTTATTTCTTCTCATAATGTGTTTCCAAAACGTATGTATTTGTCTTTACTCTGCAGCAATATGTTTCCTTATAACGTGGTATTCTTACATATTCTTTTGAAAGAAAACTCTCCTGTGCATTCTCTTTTGAGGCTACATGCTTAGACATACACGCAACACCAAATCCTTTCGAGTTATAACGTGTTGTTTAGGATATACAAGCTAATTTTGTACTGTTTTATTTCTTTTTTTTTTCATTCTTTTTTTTATTCGATATAATTTATTTACATTTCAAATGATTTCCCCTTTTCTAGCCCCCCCCGCACTCCCCGAAAGTCCCGTAAGCCCCCTTCTCTTCCCCTGTCCTCCCTACCACCCCTTCCCAGTTCCCCGTTCTGGTTTTGCCAAATACTGTTTCACTGAGTCTTTCCAGAAGCAGGGACCACTCCTGCTTTCTTCTTGTATCTCATTTGATGTGTGGATTATGTTTTGGGTATTCCAGTTTTCTAGGTTAATAACCACTTATTAGTTAGTGCATACCATGATTCGCCTTTTGAGTCTGGGTTACCTCACTTAGTATGATGTTCTCTAGCTCGATCCATTTGCCTAAGAATTTCATGAATTCATTGTTTCTAATGGCTGAATAGTACTCCATTGTGTAGATATACCACATTTTTTGTATCCACTCTTCTGTTGAGGGATACCTGGGTTCTTTCCAGCATCTGGCAATTATAAATAGGGCTGCTATGAACATAGTAGAGCATGAATCCTTATTCCATGGTGGGGAATCCTCTGGGTATATGCCCAGGAGTGGTACAGCAGGATCTTCTGGAAGTGAGGTGCCCAGTTTTCAGAGGAACCGCCAGACTGCTTTCCAGAGTGGTTGTACCAATTTGCAATCCCACCAGCAGTGGAGGAGTGTTCCTCTTTCTCCGCACCCTCTCCAACACCTGCTGTCTCCTGAATTTTTAATCTATGTTTTATTTCTTCTCGTAAAGTTTAAGTGTTTCCAATAAGTATTTATTTGTCTTTACTCTGCAACACTGTATTTCCTTATAACGTGGTATTCCTACATATTCTTTCGGGAGAAAACTCTCCTGTGCGTTCTCTTTAGAGGCTACATGCTTAGACATATACGCAACACCAAAGCTTTTCGAGTTACAACATGTTGTTTAGGAAAAACAAGATAATTTCGCAGGATGCAGGATTTCCTTAAAACGTGGTTTTCTGACAAATTTTGATGAAAGAAAACTCTCCTGTGGGTTCTCCTTTGAGGGTACACGTTTAGTCGTTCACGCCACACCAAATCTTTTCGAGTTACAACGTGTTGTTTAGGAGATACAAGGTAAGTTTGCATGATGTGTTATTTCTTTTCGTAAAGTGTTTCCAATAAGTACACTCTGCAACACTGTATTTCCTTATAACGTGGTATTCTTACATATTCTTTCGAGAGAAAACTATCCCTTGCGTTCTCTTTGGAGGCTACATGCTTAGACATACACGCACCACCAAAACTTTTCGAGTTACAACGTGTTGATTAGGAAAAACAAGATAATTTCCCACGATGCGGGATTTCCTTAAAAAGTGGTTTTCTGACAAATTTTGACGTAAGAAAATTCTCCTGTGGGTTCTCTTTTGAGGCTACACATTTAGACGTGCACGCCACACCAAATCTTTTTGAGTTAAAACGTGTTGTTTAGGAGATACAAGCAAATTTTGTACCATGCATTATTTCTTCTCATAATATGTTTCTAATAGTATGTATTTGTCTTTACTCTTTAGCAATATATTTCCTTTTAACGTGGTATTCTTACATATTCTTTCGAGAGAAAACTCTCCTGTGCATTCTCTTCTGAGGCTACACGCTTAGACATACACCCAACACCAAAGCTTTTCGACTTACAATGTTTTGTTTATGAAAAACAAGATAATTGCGCACAATGCTGGATTTCCTTAAAACGTGGTTTTCTGACAAATTTTGACGAAAGAAAATTCTACTGTGGGTTCTCTTTTGAGGCTACATGTTTAGACGTATACGCCACACCAAATCTTTTCGAGTTACAACGTGTTGTTTAGGAGATACAAGCTAATTTTGTACGATGCGTTATTTCTTCTCCTAAAGTGTTTCCAATATGTACGTATTTGTCTTTACTCTACAACACTGTATTTCCTTATAACATGGTATTCGTACATATTCTTTCGAGAGAAAACTCTCCTGTGCATTCTCTTTTGAGGCTACACGCTTAGACATACACGCAACACCAAAGCATTTCGAGTTAGAACGTGTTGTTTAGGAAAAACAAGATAATTTCGCACGATGCGGGAATTCCTTAAAACGTGGTTTTCTGACAAATTTTGGGGAAATAAAATTCTCCTGTGGGTTTTCATTTGAGGCTAAACGTTTAGACGTACACGCCACACCAAATGTTTTCGAGTTACAACGTGTTCTTTAGGAGATACAAACTAATTTTTTACGATGCTTTATATCTTCTTTAAAGTTTAAGTGTTTCCAAAAGGAATGTATTTATCTTTAATTTGCCACAATGAATTTCCTTATAACGTGGTATTCTTACATACTCGTTCGAGAGAAATCTTTCCTGTGCGTTCTCTTTTGAGGCTACATGCTTAGACATACACGCAACACCAAAGATTTTCGAGTTACAATGTGTTGTTTAGGAAAAACAAGATAGTTTCGCATGATGCGGGATTTCCTTAATAAGTGGTTTTCTGACAAATTTTGACGAAAGAGAATTCTCCTGTGGGTTCTCTTTTGAGGCTACACGTTTAGACGTACATGCCACACGAAATCTTTTCGAGTTACAACGTGTAGTTTAGGAGATACAAACTAATTTTTTACGATGCGTTATTTCTTCTCATAGAGTGTTTCAAATACATATGTATTTGTCTTTACTTTGCAAAACTGTATTTCCTTATAATGTGGTATTCTTACATGTTCTTTCGAGAGAAAACTCTCCTGTGCGTTCTCTTTTGAGGCTACACGCTTAGACATACACGCAACATCAAAGCTTTTCGAGTTACAACGTGTTGTTTAGGAAAAACAAGATAATTTCGCACGATGAGTGATTTCCTTAAAACATGGATTTCTGACAAATTTTACGAACAAAAATTCTCCTGTGGGTTCTCCTTTGAGGCTACACGTTTAGACGTACACGCCACACCAAATCTTTTCGAGTTACAATGTGTTGTTTAGGAGATAAAAGCTAATTTTGTACGATGCGTTATTTCTTCTCATAAAGTTTTTCCAATAAGTATTTTTCTTTACTCTGCAACACTGTATTTCCTTATAACGTGGTATTCTTACATATTTTTTCGAGAGAAAACTCTCCTGTGCGTTCTCAATTGAGGCTACACGCTGAGACATACACGCAACAGCAAATCTTTTCGAGTTACAACGTGTTGTTTAGGAAGAACAAGATAATTTCTCACGATGCGGGATTTCCATAAAACGTGGTTTTCTGACAAATTTTGACGAAAGAAAATTCTCCTGTGGGTTCTCTTTTGAGGCTAAACGTTTAGACGTACACGCCACACCAAATCTTTTTGAGTTGCAACTTGTTGTTTAGGAGATACAAGCTAATTTTTTTACAATGAATTATTTCTTCTTGTAAAGTTTAAGTGTTTCCAATACGTATGCATTTGCCTCTACTCTGCAACACTGTATTTCCTTATAACGTGGTATTCTTACATATTCTTTCGAGAGAAAACTCTCCTGTGCGTTCTTTTTGGAGGCTACACACTTAGACATTCACGCAACACGAAAGCTTTTCGAGGTACAACGTGTTGTTTAGGAAAAACAAGATAATTTCGCATGATGCGGGATTTCCTTAAAACGTGGTTTTCTGACAAATTTGACGAAAGAAAATTCTCCTGTGGGTTCTCTTTTGAGGATTCACGTTTAGACGTACACACCACACCAAATCCTTTTGAGTTCTAACGTGTTGTTTAGGATATACAAGCTAATTTTGTACTATGTGTTATTTCTTCTCGTAAAGCTTAAGTGTTTACAATATGTATGTATTTGTCTTTACTCTGCAACACTGTATTTCCTTATAACGTAGTATTCCTACTTTTCTTTCGGGAGAAAACTCTCCCGTGCGTTCTCTTTTGAGGCTACACGTTTAGACGTACACGCCACACCAAATCTTTTTGAGTTACAACTTGTTGTTTAGGAGATACAAGCTAATTTTTTAACGATGAATTATTTCTTCTCGTAAAGTTTAAGTGTTTCCAATATGTATATATTTGCCACTATGCTGCAACACTGTATTTCCTTATAACGTGGTATTCTTACATATTCTTTCGAGAGAAAACTCTCCTGTGCGTTCTCTTTGGAGGCTACACGCTTAGACATATACCCAACACAAAAGCTTTTCGAGTTACAACGTGTTTTTTAGGAAAAACAAGATAATTTCGCATGATGCGGGATTTCCTTAAAACGTGGTTTTCTGACAAATTTTGATGAAAGAAAATTCTCCTGTGGGTTCTCTTTTGAGGCTACACGTTTAGACATACACGCCACACCAAATCTTGTCGAGTTACAACGTGTTGTTTAGGAGATACAAGATAATTTTGCATGATGCGTTATTTCTTCTCCTAAAGTGTTTCCAAAAAGTACATATTTGTCTAAATTTTGCAACACTGTATTTCCTTATAACGTGGTATTCTTACATATTCTTTGGAGAGAAACCTATCCTGTGCATTCTCTTTGGAGGCTACACGATTAGACATACACGCAACACCAAAGCATTTCGAGTTAGAACGTGTTGTTTAGGAAAAACAAGATAATTTCTCATGATGCGGGAATTCCTTAAAACGTGGTTTTCTGACAAATTTTGAGGAAATAAAATTCTCCTGTGCGTTTTCATTTGAGGCTAAACGTTTAGACGTACACGCCACACCAAATGTTTTCGAGTTACAACGTGTTCTTTAGGAGATACAAGCTAATTTTTTACGATGCTTTATATCTTCTTGTAAAGTTTAAGTGTTTCCAAAAGGAATGTATTTATCTTTAATTTGCCACAATGTATTTCCTTATAACGTGGTATTCTTACATACTCGTTCGAGAGAAATCTCTCCTGTGCGTTCTCTTTTGAGGCTACATGCTTAGACATACACGCAACACCAAAGATTTTCGAGTTACAATGTGTTGTTTAGGAAAAACAAGATAGTTTCGCATGATGCGGGATTTCCTTAATAAGTGGTTTTCTGACAAATTTTGACGAAAGAAAATTCTCCTGTGGGTTCTCTTTTGAGGCTACACGTTTAGACGTACATGCCACACCAAATCTTTTCGAGTTACAACGTGTTGTTTAGGAGATACAAACTAATTTTTTACGATGCTTTATTTCTTCTCATAGAGTGTTTCAAATACATATGTATTTGTCTTTACTCTGCAAAACTTTATTTCCTTATAATGTGGTATTCTTACATGTTCTTTCGAGAGAAAACTCTCCTGTGCATTCTCTTTTGAGGCTACACGCTTAGACATACACGCAACATCAAAGCTTTTCTAGTTACAACGTGTTGTTTAGGAAAAACAAGATAATTTCGCACGATGAGTGATTTCCTTAAAACATGGATTTCTGACAAATTTTACGAACAAAAATTCTCCTGTGGGTTCTCTTTTGAGGCTTCACGTTTAGACGTACACGCCACACCAAATCTTTTCGAGTTACAATGTGTTGTTTAGGAGATACAAGCTAATTTTTTACGATGCGTTATTTCTTCTCATAAAGTTTTTCCAATAAGTATTTGTCTTTACTCTGCAACACTGTATTTCCTTATAACGTGGTATTCTTACATATTTTTTTGAGAGAAAACTCTCCTGTGCGTTCTCATTTGCGGCTACACGCTGAGACATACACGCAACAGCAAAGCTTTTCGAGTTACAACGTGTTGTTTAGGAAGAACAAGATAATTTCTCACGATGCGGGATTTCCTTAAAACGTGGTTTTCTGACAAATTTTGACGAAAGAAAATTCTCCTGTGGGTTCTCTTTTGAGGCTAAACGTTTAGACGTACACGCCACACCAAATCTTTTTGAGTTGCAACTCGTTGTTTAGGAGATACAAGCTAATTTTTTTACAATGAATTATTTCTTCTCGTAAAGTTTAAGTGTTTCCAATACGTATGTATTTGCCTCTACTCTGCAACACTGTATTTCCTTATAACGTGGTATTCTTACATATTCTTTCGAGAGAAAACTCTCCTGTGCGTTCTTTTTGGAGGCTACACACTTAGACATTCACGCAACACGAAAGCTTTTCGAGGTACAACGTGTTGTTTAGGAAAAACAAGATAATTTCGCATGATGCGGGATTTCCTTAAAACGTGGTTTTCTGACAAATTTGACGAAAGAAAATTCTCCTGTGGGTTATCTTTTGAGGATTCACATTTAGACGTACACGCCACACCAAATCCTTTTGAGTTCTAACGTGTTGTTTAGGATATACAAGCTAATTTTGTACTATGTGTTATTTCTTCTCGTAAAGCTTAAGTGTTTCCAATATGTATGTATTTGTCTTTACTCTGCAACACTGTATTTCCTTATAACTTAGTATTCCTACTTTTCTTTCGCGAGAAAACTCTCCCGTGCGTTCTCTTTTGAGGCTACACGTTTAGACGTACACGCCACACCAAATCTTTTTGAGTTACAACTTGTTGTTTAGGAGATACAAGCTAATTTTTTAACGATGAATTATTTCTTCTCGTAAAGTTTAAGTGTTCCAATATGTATATATTTGCCTCTACTCTGCAACACTGTATTTCCTTATAACGTGGTATTCTTACATATTCTTTCGAGAGTAAACTCTCCTGTGCGTTCTCTTTGGAGGCTACACGCTTAGACATATACGCAACACCAAAGCTTTTCGAGTTACAACGTGTTTTTTAGGAAAAACAAGATAATTTCGCATGATGCGGGATTTCCTTAAAACGTGGTTTTCTGACAAATTTTGATGAAAGAAAATTCTCCTGTGGGTTCTCTTTTGAGGCTACACGTTTAGACGTACACGCCACACCAAATCCTTTCGAGTTATAACGTGTTGTTTAGGGTATACAAACTAATTTTTACTATGTGTTATTTCTTCTGGTAAAGCTTAAGTGTTTCCAATAAGTATGCTTTTGTCTTTACTATGCAACACTGTATTTCCTTATAACGTGGTATTCCTACATATACTTTCGGAAGAAAACTCTCCTGTGCGTTCTCTTTTGAGGCTACACGCTTAGACATACACGCACCACCAAAGCTTTTCGAGTTACATGTTGTTTAGGAAAAACAAGATAATTTCGCACGATGCGGTATTTCCTTAAAACGTGGTTTTCTGACAAATTTTGACGAAAGAAAACTCTCCTGTGGGTTCTCTTTTGAGGCTACACGTTTAGACATACACGCCACACCAAATCTTGTCGAGTTACAACGTGTTGTTTAGGAGATACAAGCTAATTTTGCATGATGCGTTATTTCTTCTCCTAAAGTGTTTCCAATAAGTACATATTTGTCTAAAATCTGGAACACTGTATTTCCTTATAACGTGGTATTCTTACATATTCTTTCGAGAGAAAACCATCCTGTGCATTCTCATTGGAGGCTACACGCTTCGACATACATGCACCACCAAAGATTTTCGAGTTACAACGTGTTGATTAGGAAAAACAAGATAATTTCCCATGATGCGGCATTTCCTTAAAAAGTGGTTTTCTGACAAATTTTGACGTAAGAAAATTCTCCTGTGCGTTCTCTTTTGAGGCTACACATTTAGACGTGCACGCCACACCAAATCTTTTTGAGTTACCACGTGTTGTTTAGGAGATACAAGCAAATTTTGTACCATGCATTATTTCTTCTCATAATATGTTTCCAATACGTATGTATTTGTCTTTACTCTTTAGCAATATATTTCCTTTTAACGTAGTATTCTTACATATTCTTTCGAGAGAAAACTCTCCTGTGCATTCTCTTTTGAGGCTACACGCTTACACATACAGCCAACACCAAAGCTTTTCGAGTTACAATGTTTTGTTTATGAAAAACAAGATAATTGCGCACAACGCGGGATTTCCTTAAAACGTGGTTTTCTGACATATTTTGACGAAAGAAAATTCTCCTGTGGGTTCTCTTTTGAGGCTACATGTTTAGACGTATACGCCACACCAAATCTTTTCGAGTTACAACGTGTTGTTTAGGAGATACAAGCTAATTTTGTACGATGCGTTATTTCTTCTCCTAAAGTGTTTCCAATATGTACGTATTTGTCTTTACTCTACAACACTGTATTTCCTTATAACATGGTATTCGTACATATTCTTTCGAGAGAAAACTCTCCTGTGCATTCCCTTTTGAGGCTACACGCTTAGATATATGCGCAACACCAAAGCATTTCGAGTTAGAACGTGTTGTT
Organism: Apodemus sylvaticus; assembly: GCF_947179515.1. Lineage (NCBI taxonomy): Eukaryota > Metazoa > Chordata > Mammalia > Rodentia > Muridae > Apodemus > Apodemus sylvaticus. The sequence continues at coordinate 567,845 of NW_026263032.1, read as the reverse complement.
TAGGAAAAACAAGATAATTTCTCATGATGGGGGAATTCCTTAAAACGTGGTTTTCTGACAAATTTTGAGGAAATAAAATTCTCCTGTGGGTTTTCATTTGAGGCTAAACGTTTAGACGTACACGCCACACCAAGTGATTTCGAGTTACAACGTGTTCTTTAGGAGATACAAGCTAATTTTTTAATATGCTTTATATCTTCTTGTAAAGTTTAAGTGTTTCCAAAAGGAATGTATTTATCTTTAATTTGCCACAATGTATTTCCTTATAACGTGGTATTCTTACATACTCATTCGAGAGAAATCTCTCCTGTGCGTTCTCTTTTGAGGCTACATGCTTAGACATACACGCAACACCAAAGATTTTCGAGTTACAATGTGTTGTTTAGGAAAAACAAGATAGTTTCGCATGATGCAGGATTTCCTTAATAAGTGGTTTTCTGACAAATTTTGACGAAAGAAAATTCTCCTGTGGGTTCTCTTTTGAGGCTACACGTTTAGACGTAAATGCCAAACGAAATCTTTTCGAGTTACAACGTGTTGTTTAGGAGATACCAACTAATTTTTTACGATGCGTTATTTCTTCTCATAGAGTGTTTCAAATACATATGTATTTGTCTTTACTCTGCAAAACTGTATTTCCTTATAATGTGGTATTCTTACATGTTCTTTCGAGAGAAAACTCTCCTGTGCGTTCTCTTTTGAGGCTACACGCTTAGACATACACGCAACATCAAAGCTTTTCGAGTTACAACGTGTTGTTTAGGAAAAACAAGATAATTTCGCACGATGAGTGATTTCCTTAAAACATGGATTTCTGACAAATTTTACGAACAAAAATTCTCCTGTGGGTTCTCCTTTGAGGCTTCACGTTTAGACGGACACGCCACACCAAATCTTTTCGAGTTACAATGTGTTGTTTAGGAGATACAAGCTAATTTTGTATGATGCGTTATTTCTTCTCATAAAGTTTTTCCAATAAGTATTTGTCTTTACTCTGCAAAACTGTATTTCCTTATAACGTGGTATTCTTACATATTTTTTCGAGAGAAAACTCTCCTGTGCGTTCTCATTTGAGGCTACACGCTGAGACATACACGCAACAGCAAAGCTTTTCGGGTTACAACGTGTTGTTTAGGAAGAACAAGATAATTTCTCACGATGCGGGATTTCCTTAAAACGTGGTTTTCTGACAAATTTTGACGAAAGAAAATTCTCCTGTGGGTTCTCTTTTGAGGCTAAACGTTTAGACGTACACACCACACCAAATCTTTTTGAGTTGCAACTTGTTGTTTAGGAGATACAAGCTAATTTTTTTACAATGAATTATTTCTTCTCGTAAAGTTTAAGTGTTTCCAATACGTATGTATTTGCCTCTACTCTGCAGCACTGTATTTCCTTATAACGTGGTATTCTTACATATTCTTTCGAGAGAAAACTCTCCTGTGCGTTCTTTTTGGAGGCTACATACTTAGACATTCACGCAACACGAAAGATTTTCGAGGTACAACGTGTTGTTTATGAAAAACAAGATAATTTCGCTTAATGCGGGATTTCCTTAAAACGTGGTTTTCTGACAAATTTGACGAAAGAAAATTCTCCTGTGGGTTCTCTTTTGAGGATTCACATTTAGACGTACACGCCACACCAAATGCTTTTGAGTTCTAACGTGTTGTTTAGGATATACAAGCTAATTTTGTACTATGTGTTATTTCTTCTAGTAAAGCTTAAGTGTTTCCAATATGTATGTATTTGTCTTTACTCTGCAACACTGTATTTCCTTATAACGTAGTATTCCTACTTTTCTTTCGGGAGAAAACTCTCCCGTGCATTCTCTTTTGAGGCTACACGTTTAGATGTACACGCCACACCAAATCTTTTTGAGTTACAACTTGTTGTTTAGGATATACAAGCTAATTATTTAACGATGAATTATTTCTTCTCGTAAAGTTTGTTTTCAATATGTATATATTTGCCTCTACGCTGCAACACTGTATTTCCTTATAACGTGGTATTCTTACATATTCTTTCGAGAGAAAACTCTCCTGTGCGTTCTCTTTGGAGGCTACACGCTTAGACACGAAAGCTTTTCGAGTTACAACGTGTTTTTTAGGAAAAACAAGATAATTTCGCATGATGTGGGATTTCCTTAAAACGTGGTTTTCTGACAAATTTTGATGAAAGAAAATTCTCCTGTGGGTTCTCTTTTGAGGCTACACGTTTAGACGTACACGCCACACCAAATCCTTTCGAGTTATAACGTGTTGTTTAGGGTATACAAACTAATTTTTACTATGTGTTTTTTCTTCTCGTAAAGCTTAAGTGTTTCCAATAAGTATTCATTTGTCTTTACTCTGCAACACTGTATTTCCTTATAACGTGGTATTCCTACATATTCTTTCGGAAGAAAACTCTCCTGTGCGTTCTCTTTTGAGGCTACACGCTTAGACATACACGCACCACCAAAGCTTTTCGAGTTACATGTTGTTTAGGAAAAACAAGATAATTTCGCACGATGCGGTATTTCCTTAAAACGTGGTTTTCTGACAAATTTTGACGAAAGAATACTCTCCTGTGGGTTCTCTTTTGAGGCTACACGTTTAGACATACACGCCACACCAAATCTTGTCGAGTTACAACATGTTGTTTAGGAGATACAAGCTAATTTTGCATGATGCGTTATTTCTTCTCCTAAAGTGTTTCCAATAAGTACATATTTGTCTAAATTCTGCAACACTGTATTTCCTTATAACGTGGTATTCTTACATATTCTTTGGAGAGAAAACTATCCTGTGCATTCTCTTTGGTGGCTACATGCTTAGACATACACGCACCACCAAAGCTTTTCGAGTTACAACGTGTTGATTAGGAAAAACAAGATAATTTTGCACGATGCGGGATTTCCTTAAAACGTGGTTTTCTAACAAATTTTGACGAAAGAAAACTCTCCTGTGGGTTCTCTTTTGAGGCTACACTTTTAGACGTACACGCCACACCAAATCTTTTCGAGTTACAACGTGTTGTTTAGGACATACAAGCTAGTTTTGCAAGATGCGCTATTTCTCTCATAAAGTGCTCCCATTACATACGTATTTTCTTTACTCTGTCACACTGTATTTCCTTATAACGTGGTATTCTTACATATTCTTTCGAGATAAAACTCTCCTGTGCGTTCTCTTTGGAGGCTACAGGCTTAGACATTCACGCAACACCAAAGCTTTTCGAGTTACAACGTGTTGTTTAGGAAAAACAAGATAATTTCGCATGATGCGGGATTCCCTTAAAACGTGGTTTTCTGAGGTGTTGACGAAAGAAAATTCTCCTCTGGGTTCTCTTTTGAGGCTACACGTTTAGATGTACACGCCACACCAAATCCTATCGAGTTATAACCTGTTGTTTAGGATATACAAGCTACTTTTGTATTATGTGTTATTTCTTCTCGTAAAGCTTAACTGTTTCCAATAAGTATGTATTTGTCTTTACTCTGCAACACTGTATTTCCTTATAACGTGGTATTCCTACATATTCTTTCGGGAGAAAACTCGCCTGTGCGTTCTCTTTTGAGGCTACACGTTTAGACGTACATGCCACACCAAATCTTTTTGAGTTACAACTTGTTGTTTAGGAGATACAAGCTAATTTTTTTACGATGAATTATTTCTTCTCGTAAAGTTTAAGTGTTTCCAATACGTATGTACTTGCCTCTACTCTCCCACACTGTATTTCCTTATAACGTGATATTCTTACATATTCTTTCGAGAGAAAACTCTCCTGTGCGTTCTCTTTGGAGGCTACACGCTTAGACATTCACCCAACACCAAAGCTTTTCGAGTTACAACGTGTTGTTTAGGAAAAACAAGATAATTTCGCATGATGCGGGATTTCCTTAAAACGTGGTTTTCTGACAAATTTTGACGAAAGAAAATTCTCCTGTGGGTTCTCTTTTGAGGCTACACGTTTAGACGTACACGCCACACCAAATCCTTTCGAGTTATAACGTGTTGTTTAGGATATACAAGCTAATTTTGTACTATGTGTTATTTCGTCTCGTAAAGCTTAAGTGTTTCCAATAAGTATGTATTTGTCTTTACTCTACAAGACTGTATTTCCTTATAACGTGGTATTCCTACATATTCTTTCGGAAGAAAACTCTCCTGTGCATTCTCTTTTGAGGCTACACGCTTAGACATACACGCACCACCAAAGCTTTTCGAGTTACAACATGTTTAGGATAAACCAGATAATTTCGCACGATGCGGTATTTCCTTAAAACGTGGTTTTCTGACAAATTTTGACGAAAGAAAACTCTCCTGTGGGTTCTCTTTTGAGGCTACACGTTTAGACATACACGCCACACCAAATCTTGTCGAGTTACAACGTGTTGTTTAGGAGATACAAGCTAATTTTACATGATGCGTTATTTCTTCTCCTAAAGTGTTTCCAATAAGTACATATTTGTCTATACTCTGCAACACTGTATTTCCTTATAACGTGGTATTCTTACATATTCTTTCGAGAGAAAACTATCCTGTGCGTTCTCTTTGGAGGCTACACGCTTAGACATACACGCACCACCAAAGCTTTTCGAGTTACAACGTGTTGATTAGGAAAAACAAGATAATTTTGCACGATGCGGGATTTCCTTAAAACGTGGTTTTCTGACAAATTTTGACGTAAGAAAATTCTCCTGTGGGTTCTCTTTTGAGGCTACACGTTTAGATGTACACGCCACACCAAATATTTTTGAGTTACCACGTGTTGTTTCGGAGATGCAAGCTAATTTTGTACCATGCGTTATTTCTTCTCTTAATGTGTTTCCAAAACGTATGTATTTGTCTTTACTCTGCAGCAATATGTTTCCTTATAACATGGTATTCTTACATATTCTTTCGAGAGAAAACTCTCCTGTGCATTCTCTTTTGAGGCTACATGCTTAGACATACACGCAACACCAAATCCTTTCGAGTTATAACGTGTTGTTTAGGATATACAAGCTAATTTTGTACTATGTTTTATTTCTTCTCGTAAAGTTTAAGTGTTTCCAATAAGTATTTATTTGTCTTTACTCTGCAACACTGTATTTCCTTATAACGTGGTATTCCTACATATTCTTTCGGGAGAAAACTCTCCTGTGCGTTCTCTTTTGAGGCTACACGCTTAGACATATACGCAACACCAAAGCTTTTCGAGTTACAACATGTTGTTTAGGAAAAACAAGATAATTTCGCAGGATGCAGGATTTCCTTAAAACGTGGTTTTCTGACAAATTTTGACGAAAGAAAGCTCTCCTGTGGGTTCTCCTTTGAGGCTACACGTTTAGTCGTTCACGCCACACATAATCTTTTCGAGTTACAACGTGTTGTTTAGGAGATACAAGCTAAGTTTGCATGATGCGTTATTTCTTTTCGTAAAGTGTTTCCAATAAGTACATATTTGTCTATACTCTGCAACACTGTATTTCCTTATAACGTGGTATTCTTACATATTCTTTCGAGAGAAAACTATCCCTTGCGTTCTCTTTGGAGGCTACACGCTTAGACATACACGCACCACCAAAGCTTTTAGAGTTACAACATGTTGATTAGGAAAAACAAGATAATTTCCCACGATGCGGGATTTCCTTAAAAAGTGGTTTTCTGACAAATTTTGACGTAAGAAAATTCTCCTGTGGGTTCTCTGTTGAGGCTACACATTTAGACGTGCACGCCACACCAAATCTTTTTGAGTTACCACGTGTTGTTTAGGAGATACAAGCAAATTTTGTACCATGCATTATTTCTTCTCATAATATGTTTCCAATACGTATGTATTTGTCTTTACTCTGCAGCAATATATTTCCTTATAACGTGGTATTCTTACATATTCTTTTGAGAGAAAACTCTCCTGTGCATTCTCTTTTGAGGCTACACGCTTACACATACACCCAACACCAAAGCTTTTCGAGTTACAATGTTTTGTTTATGAAAAACAAGATAATTGCTCACAATGCGGGATTTCCTTAAAACGTGGTTTTCTGACAAATTTTGACGAAAGAAAATTCACCTGTGGGTTCTCTTTTGAGGCTACATGTTTAGACGTACACGCCACACCAAATCTTTTCGGGTTACAACGTGTTGTTTAGGAGATACAAGCTAATTTTGTACGATGCGTTATTTCTTCTCCTAAAGTGTTTTCAATATGTACGTATTTGTCTTTACTCTACAACACTGTATTTCCTTATAACATGGTATTCGTACATATTCTTTCGAGAGAAAACTCTCCTGTGCATTCTCTTTTGAGGCTACACGCTTAGACATACACGCAACACCAAAGCATTTCGAGTTAGAACGTGTTGTTTAGGAAAAACAAGAAAATTTCTCATGATGCGGGAATTCCTTAAAACGTGGTTTTCTGACAAATTTTGAGGAAAGAAAATTCTCCTGTGGGTTTTCATTTGAGGCTAAATGTTTAGACGTACACGCCACACCAAATGTTTTCGAGTTGCAACGTGTTCTTTAGGAGATACAAGCTAATTTTTTACGATGCTTTATATCTTCTTGTAAAGTTTAAATGTTTCCAAAAGGAACGTATTTATCTTTAATTTGCCACAATGAATTTCCTTATAATGTGGTATTCTTACATACTCGTTCGAGAGAAATTTCTCCTGTGCGTTCTCTTTTGAGGCTACATGCTTAGACATACACGCAACACCAAAGATTTTCGAGTTACAATGTCTTGTTTAGGAAAAACAAGATAGTTTCGCATGATGCGGGATTTCCTTAATAAGTGGTTTACTGACAAATTTTGAAGAAAGAAAATTCTCCTGTGGGTTCTCTTTTGAGGCTACACGTTTAGACGTACATGCCACACCAAATCTTTTCGAGTTACAACGTGTTGTTTAGGAGATACAAACTAATCTTTTACGATGCGTTATTTCTTCTCATAGAGTGTTTCAAATACATATGTATTTGTCTTTACTCTGCAAAACTGTATTTCCTTATAATGTGGTATTCTTACATGTTCTTTCGAGAGAAAACTCTCCTGTGCGTTCTCTTTTGAGGCTACATGCTTAGACATACATGCAACATCAAAGCTTTTCGAGTTACAACGTGTTGTTTAGGAAAAACAAGATAATTTCGCACGATGAGTGATTTCCTTAAAACATGGATTTCTGACAAATTTTAACAAACAAAAATTCTCCTGTGGGTTCTCTTTTGAGGCTACACGTTTAGACGTACACGCCACACCAAAACTTTTCGAGTTACAATGTGTTGTTTAGGAGATCAAGCTAATTTTGTACGATGCGTTATTTCTTCTCGTAAAGTGTTTCCAATACGTACGTATTTGCCTTTAGTCTGCAACACTGTATTTCCTTATAACGTGGTATTCTTACATATTCTTTCGCGAGAAAACTCTCCTGTGCGTCCTCTTTTGAGGCTACACGCTTAGACATACACGCAACACCACAGTTTTTCGCATTACAACGTGTTGTTTAGGAAAAACAAGATAATTTCGCACGATGAGGGATTTCCTTAATACGTGGTTTTCTGACAAATTTTGACAAAAGAAATTTCTCCTATTGGTTCTCTTTTGAGACTACACGTTTAGACGTACAGGTCACACCAAATCTTTTTAAGTTTCAACGTGTTGTTTAGGAGATACAGGCTAATTTGGTACGATGCGTTATTTCTTCTCATAAAGTTTTTCCAATAAGTAAGTATTTGTCTTTACTTTGCAACACTGTATTTCCTTATAAGGTGGTATTCTTACATATTTTTTCGAGAGAAAACTCTCCTGTGCATTCTCATTTGAGGCTACACGCTGAGACATACATGCAACACCAAAGCTTTTCGAGTTACAACGTGTTGTTTAGGAATAACAAGATAATTTCTCACGATGCTGGATCTCCTTAAAACGTGGTTTTCTGACGAATTTTGACGAAAGAAAATTCTCCTGTGGGTTCTCTTTTGAGGCTAAACATTTAGACGTACACGCCACACCAAATATTTTTGAGTTACAACTTGTTGTTTAGGAGATACAAGCTAATTTTTTAACGATGAATTATTTCTTCTCGTAAAGTTTAAGTGTTTGCAATACGTATATATTTGCCTCTACTCTGCAAGACTGTATTTCCTTATAACGTGGTATTCTTACATATTCTTTCGAGAGAAAACTCTCCTGTGCATTCTCTTTGGAGGCTACACACTTAGACATTCACGCAACACCAAAGCTTTTCGAGTTACAACGTGTTGTTTAGGAAAAACAAGATAATTTCGCATGATGCGGGATTTCCTTAAAACGTGGTTTTCTGACAAATTTTGACGAAAGAAAATTCTCCTGTGGGTTCTGTTTTGAGGCTTCACGTTTAGACGTACACGCCACACCAAATCCTTTCGAGTTCTAACGTGTTGTTTAGGATATACAAGCTAATTTTGTACTATGTGTTATTTCTTCTCGTAAAGTTTAAGTGTTTCCAATAAGAATGTATTTGTCTTTACTCTACAAGACTGTATTTCCTTATAACGTAGTATTCCTACATATTCTTTCGGGAGAAAACTCTCCTGTGCGTTCTCTTTTGAGGCTACACGTTTAGACGTACACGCCACACCAAAACTTTTTGAGTTACAACTTGTTGTTTAGAAGATACGATCTAATTTTTTAACGATGAATTATTTCTTCTCGTAAAGTTTAAGTGTTTCCATTATGTATATATTTGCCTCTACTCTGCAACACTGTATTTCCTTATAACGTGGTATTCTTACATATTCTTTCGAAAGAAAACTCTCCTGTGCGTTCTCTTTGGAGGCTTCACGCTTAGACATTCACGCAACACCAAAGCTTTTCGTGCTACAATGTGTGTTGATTAGGAAAAACAAGATAATTTCGCACGATGCGGGATTTCCTTAAAACGTGGTTTTCTCACAAATTTTGATGTAAGAAAATTCTCCTGTGGGTTCTCTTTTGAGCCTACACGTTTAGATGTACACGCCACACCAAATCTTTTTGAGTTTACACGTGTTGTTTCGGAGATACAAGCTAATTTTGTACCATGCGTTATTTCTTCTCATAATGTGTTTCCAATACGTACGTATTTGTCTTTACTCTGCAGCAATATATTTCCTTATAACGTGGTATTCTTACATATTCTTTCAGGAGAAAACTCTCCTGTGCATTCTCTTTTGAGGCTACACGCTTAGGCATACAAGCAACACCAAAGATTTTCTAGTTTCAACGTGTTGGTTAGGAACAACAAGATAATTTCGCATGTTGCGGGATTTCCTTAAAACGTGGTTTTCTGACAAATTTTGAGGAAAGAAAACTCTCCTGTGGGTTCTCTTTTGAGGCTACACTTTTAGACGTACACGCCACACCAAATCTTTTCGAGTTACAACGTGTTGTTTAGGACATACAAGCTAATTTTGCAAGATGCGTTATTTCTCTCATAAAGTGCTTCCATTACATATGTATTTGTCTTTATTCTGCCACACTGTATTTCCTTATAACGTGGTATTCTTACATATTCTTTCGAGAGAAAACTCTCCTGTGCGTTCTCTTTTGGGGCTACATGCTTACAGATACACCCAACACCAAATCTTTTCAAGTTAAAACGTGTTGTTTAGGAACAACTAGATAATTTCTCACGAAGCGGGATTTCCTTAAAATGTGGTTTTCTGAAAAATTTTGACGAAAGAAAATTCTCCTGTGGGTTCTCTTTTGAGGCTACACGTTTAGACGTACAAGCCACACCAAATCCTTTCGAGTTACAACGTGTTGTTTAGGAGATACAAGCTAATTTTTTACGATGCTTTTTTTCATCTCTTAAAGTTTATGGGTTTCCAATACATACATATTTGTCTTTACTCTGCAACACTGTATTTCCTTATAACGTGGTATCCTTACATATCCTTTCAAGAGAAAACTCTCCTGTGCGTTCTTTTTTGAGGCTACACGCTTAGATATACACGCAACACCAAAGCTTTTCGCGTTACAACATGTTGTTTAGGAAAAAACAAGATAATTTCGCACGATGAAGGATTTCCTTAATACGTGGTTTTCTGACAAATTTTGACCAAAGAAAATTCTCCTATGGGTTCTCTTTTGAGACTACACGTTTAGATGTACAGGCCACACCAAATCTTTTTAAGTTACAACGTGTTGTTTAGGAAATACAAGCTAATTTTGTACGATGCGTTATTTCTTCTCGTAAAGTTTTTCCAATAAATAAGTATTTGTCTTTACTCTGCAAAACTGTATTTCCTTATAACGTAGTATTCTTACATATTTTTGAGAGAAAACTCTCCTGTGCATTCTCATTTGAGGCTTCACGCTTAGACATACACTCAACAGCAAAGCTTTTCGAGTTACAACGTGTTGTTTAGGAAGAACAAGATAATTTCTCACGATGCGGGATTTCATCCTTAAACGTGGTTTTCTGACAAATTTTGACGAAAGAAAATTCTCCTGTGTGTTCTCTTTTGAGGCTACACGTTTAGACGTACACGCCACACCAAATCTTTTCGAGATACAACGTGTTGTTTAGGAGATACAAGCTAATTTTTTATGATGCGTTATTTCTTCTCGTAAAGTGTTTCCAATAAGTACATATTTGTCTATACTCTGCAACACTGTATTTCCTTATATCGTGGTATTCCTACATATTCTTTCGAGAGAAAACTACCCTGTGCGTTCTCTTTGGAGGCTACACGCTTAGACATACATGCAACAACAAAGCTTTTCGAGTTACAACGTGTTGATTAGGAAAAACAGGATAATTTCTCACGATGCGGGATTTCCTTAAAATGTGGTTTTCTGACAAATTTTGACGTAAGAAAATTCTCCTGTGGGTTTTCATTTGAGGCTACACATTTAGACGTACACGCCACACCAAATCTTTTTGAGTTACCACGTGTTGTTTAGGAGATACAAGCTAATTTTGTACCATGCGTTATTTTTTCTCATAATATGTTTCCAATACGTATGTATTTGTCTTTACTCTGCAGCAATATATTACCTTATAACGTGGTATTCTTACGTATTCTTTCGAGAGAAAGTTCTCCTGTGCATTCTCTTTTGAGGCTACACGCTTACACATACAGCCAACACCAAAGCTTTTCGAGTTACAATGTTTTGTTTATGAAAAACAAGATAATTGCGCACAATGCGGGATTTCCTTAAAACGTGGTTTTCTGACAAATTTTGACGAAAGAAAATTCTCCTGTGGGTTCTCTTTTGAGGCTACATGTTTAGACGTACACGCCACACCAAATCTTTTCGAGTTACAACGTGTTGTTTAGGAGATACAAGCTAATTTTGTATGATGCATTATTTCTTCTCCTAAAGTGTTTCCAATACTTACATATTTGTCTTTACTCTACAACACTGTATTTCCTTATAACATGGTATTCGTACATATTCTTTCGAGAGAAAACTCTCCTGTGCATTCTCTTTTGAGGCTACACGCTTAGACATACACGCAACACCAAAGCATTTCGAGTTAGAACGTGTTGTTTAGGAGAAACAAGATAATTTCGCACGATGCGGGAATTCCTTAAAACGTGGTTTTCTGACAAATTTTGAGGAAAGAAAATTCTCCTGTGGGTTTTCATTTGAGGCTAAACGTTTAGACGTACACGCCACACCAAATGTTTTCGAGTTACAACGTGTTGTTTAGGAGATACAAGCTAATTTTTTACGATGCTTTATATCTTCTTGTAAAGTTTAAGTGTTTCCAAAAGGAACTAATTTATTTTTAATTTGTCACAATGTATTTCCTTATAACGTGGTATTCTTACATACTCGTTCGAGAGAAAGCTCTCCGGTGCTTTCTCTTTTGAGGCTACATGCTTAGACATACACGCAACACCAAAGATTTTCGAGTTACAATGTGTTGTTTAGGAAAAACAAGAAAGTTTCGCACGATGCGGGATTTCCTTAATAAGTGGTTTTCTGACAAATTTTGACGAAAGAAAATTCTCCTGTGGGTTCTCTTTTGAGGCTACACATTTAGACGTACATGCCACACCAAATCTTTTCGAGTTACAACGTGTTGTTTAGGAGATACAAACTAATTTTTTACGATGCGTTATTTCTTCTCATAAAGTGTTTCAAATACATACGTATTTGTCTTTACTCTGCAAAACTGTATTTCCTTATAATGTGGTATTCTTACATGTTCTTTCGAGAGAAAACTCTTCTGTGCATTCTCTTTTGAGGCTACACGCTTAGACATTCACACAACACCAAAGCTTTTCGAGGTACAACGTGTTGTTTAGGAAAAACAAGATAATTTAACATGATGCGGGATTTCCATAAAACATGGTTTTCTGACAAATTTGGCGAAAGAAAATTCTCCTGTGGGTTCTCTTTTGAGGCTACACGTTTAGACGTACATGCCAAACCAAATCTTTTTGAGTTACAACGTGTTGTTTAGGAGATACAAGCTAATTTTTTATGATGCGTTATTTCTTCTCGTAAAGTTTTTCCAATAAATAAGTATTTGTCTTTACTCTGCAAAACTGTATTTCCTTATAACATGGTATCTTACATATTCTTTCGAGAGAAAACTATCCTGTGCGTTCTCTTTGGAGGCTACACGCTTAGACATACACACAACACCAAAGCTTTTCGAGTTACAACGTGTTGATTAGGAAAAACAAGATAATTTCACACGATGCGGGATTTCCATAAAATGTGCTTTTCTGACAAATTTTGACGTAAGAAAATTCTCCTGTGGGTTCTCTTTTGAGGCTACACATTTAGACGTACACGCCACACCAAATCTTTTTGAGTTACCACGTGTTGTTTAGGAGATACAAGCTAATTTTGTACCATGCATTATTTCTTCTCATAATATGTTTCCAATACGTATGTATTTGCCTCTACTCTGCAGCAATGTATTTCCTTATAACGTGGTATTCTTACATATTCTTTCGAGAGAAAACTCTCCTGTGCATTCTCTTTTGAGGCCACACACTTGCACATACACCCAACACCAAAGCTTTTAGAGTTACAATGTTTTGTTTATGAAAAACAAGATAATTGCGCACAATGCGGGATTTCCTTAAAACGTGGATTTCTGACAAATTTTGATGAAAGAAAATTCTCCTGTGGGATCTCTTTTGAGGCTACATGTTTAGACGTACACGCCACAACAAATCTTTTCGAGTTACAACGTGTTGTGTAGGAGATACAAGCTCATTTTGTACGATGATTTATTTCATCTCGTAAAGTTTATGGGTTTCCAATACATACGTATTTGTCTTTATTCTGCAACACAGTATTTCCTTATAACGTGGTATCCTTACAAATTCTATCGAGAAAAAACTCTCCTGTGCATTCTCTTTTGAGGCTACACGCTTAGACATACACGCAACACCAAAGCTTTCGAGTTACAACGTGTTGTTTAGGAAAAACAAGATAATTTCGCATGATGCGGGATTTACTTAAAACGTGGTTTCTGAAAAATTTTGACGAAAGAAAATTCTCCTGTGGGTTCTCTTTTGAGGCTACACGTTTAGACGTACACGCCACACCAAATCTTTTCGAGTTACAACGTGTTGTTTAGGAGATACAAGCTAATTTTGTAGGATGCGTTATTTCTTCTAGTAAAGTGTTTCCAATACGTACGTATTTGGCTTTAGTCTGCAACACTGTATTTCCTTATAACGTGGTATTCTTACATATTCTTTCGAGAAAAAACTCTCCTGTGCATCCTTTTTTGAGGCTACACTCTTAGACATACACGCAACACCAAAGCTTTTCGCGTTACAATGTGTTGTTTAGGAAAAACCAGATAATTTCGCACAATGAGGGATTTCCTTAATACGTGGTTTTCTGACATATTTTGACCAAAGAAAATTCTCCTATGGGTTCTCTTTTGAGACTACACGTTTAGACGTACAGGCCAGTCCAAATCTTTTTTAAGTTACAACGTGTTGTTTAGGCGATACAAGCTAATTTTGTACGATGCGTTATTTCTTCTTGTAAAGTTTTTCCAATAAATAAGTATTTGTCTTTACTCTGCAACACTGTATTTCCTTATAACGTGTCATTCTTACATATTCTTTCGAGAAAAAACTCTCCTCTGCCTTCTCTTTTGGGGCTACATGCTTAGACATACACCCAACACCAAAGCTTTTCGAGTTAAAACGTGTTGTTTAGGAAGATCTAGATAATTTCTCACGATGCGTGATTTCCTTAAAACGTGGTTTTCTGACAAAATTTGATGAAAGAAAATTGTCCTATGTGTTCTCTTTTGAGGCTACACGTTTAGACGTACACACCACACCAAATCTTTTCGAGTTACAACGTGTTGTTTAGGAGATACAAGCTAATTTTTTACGAAGCTTTATTTCATCTCGTAAAGTTTATGGGTTTCCAATACATACGTATTTGTCTTTACTCTGCAACACTGTATTCCCTTATAACGTGGTATTCTTACATATTCTTTCGAGAGAAAACGTTCCTGTGTGTTCTCTTTTGAGGCTACACGCTTAGACATACACGCAATACCAAAGCTTTTCGAGTTACAATGTGTTGTTTAGGAAAAACAACATAATTTCGCACGATGCGGGATTTCCTTAAAACGTGGATTTCTGTAAATTTTTGACGAAAGAAAATTGTCCCGTGTGTTCTCTTTTGAGGCTACACGTTTAGACGTACACGCCACACCAAATCCTTTCGAGTTACAACGTGTTGTTTAGGAGATACAAGCTAATTTTCTACGATGCGTTATTTCTTCTCGTAACGTGTTTCCAATACGTACATATTTGCCTTTAGTCTGCAACACTGTATTTCCTTATAACGTGGTATTCTTACATATTCTTTCGAGAGAAAACTCTCCTGTGTGTTCCCCTTTGAGGCTACACGCTTAGACATACAGGCAACACCAAAGCTTTTCGCTTTACAACGTGTTGATTAGGAAAAACAATATAATTTCGCCCGATGCGGGATTTCCTTAATAAGTGGTTTTCTGACAAATTTTGACCTAGGAAAATTCTCCTATGGGTTCTCTTTTGAGGCTACACGTTTAGATGTACAGGCCACACCTAATCTTTTTAAGGTACAACGTGTTGTTTAGGAGATACAAGCTAATTTTGTACGATAGGTTATTTCTTCTCGGAATGTTTTTCTAATAAGTAAAAATATGTCTTTACTCTGCAACACTGTATTTCCTTATAACGTGGTATTCTTACATATTCTTTCGAGAGAAAACTCTCCTGTGCGTTCTCATTTGAGGCTACACGCTTAGACATACACTCAACACCAAAGCTTTTCGAGTTACAATGTGTTGTTTAGGAAGAACAAGATAATTTCCCACGATGCGGGATTTCCTTAAAACGTGGTTTTCTGACAAATTTTGATGAAAGAAAATTCTCCTGTGGGTTCTCTATTAAGGCTACACGTTTAGACGTACACACCACACCAAATCTTTTTGAGTTACAACGTGTTGTTTAGGAAAAACAAGATAGTTTCGCACGATGCGGGATTTCCTTAATAAGTGGTTTTCTGACAAATTTTGACGAAAGAAAATTCTCCTGTGGGTTCTCTTTTGAGGCTACACATTTAGACGTACATGCCACACCAAAACTTTTCGAGTTACAACGTGTTGTTTAGGAGATACAAACTAATTTTTTACGATGCGTTATTTCTTCTCATAAAGTGTTTCAAATACATACGTATTTGTCTTTACTCTGCAAAACTGTATTTCCTTATAATGTGGTTTTCTTACATGTTCTTTCGAGAGAAAACTCTTCTGTGCATTCTCTTTTGAGGCTACACGCTTAGACATTCACACAACACCAAAGCTTTTCGAGGTACAACGTGTTGTTTAGGAAAAACAAGATAATTTAACATGATGCGGGATTTCCATAAAACATGGTTTTCTGACAAATTTGGCGAAAGAAAATTCTCCTGTGGGTTCTCTTTTGAGGCTACACGTTTAGACGTACATGCCAAACCAAATCTTTTTGAGTTACAACGTGTTGTTTAGGAGATACAAGCTAATTTTTTATGATGCGTTATTTCATCTCGTAAAGTTTTTCCAATAAATAAGTATTTGTCTTTACTCTGCAAAACTGTATTTCCTTATAACATGGTATCTTACATATTCTTTCGAGAGAAAACTATCCTGTGCGTTCTCTTTGGAGGCTACACGCTTAGACATACACACAACACCAAAGCTTTTCGAGTTACAACGTGTTGATTAGGAAAAACAAGATAATTTCACACGATGCGGGATTTCCTTAAAATGTGGTTTTCTGACAAATTTTGACGTAAGAAAATTCTCCTGTGGGTTCTCTTTTGAGGCTACACATTTAGACGTACACGCCACACCAAATCTTTTTGAGTTACCACGTGTTGTTTAGGAGATACAAGCTAATTTTGTACCATGCATTATTTCTTCTCATAATATGTTTCCAATACGTATGTATTTGCCTCTACTCTGCAGCAATGTATTTCCTTATAACGTGGTATTCTTACATATTCTTTCGAGAGAAAACTCTCCTGTGCATTCTCTTTTGAGGCCACACACTTGCACATACACCCAACACCAAAGCTTTTAGAGTTACAATGTTTTGTTTATGAAAAACAAGATAATTGCGCACAATGCGGGATTTCCTTAAAACGTGGATTTCTGACAAATTTTGATGAAAGAAAATTCTCCTGTGGGTTCTCTTTTGAGGCTACATGTTTAGACGTACACGCCACAACAAATCTTTTCGAGTTACAACGTGTTGTGTAGGAGATACAAGCTCATTTTGTACGATGATTTATTTCATCTCGTAAAGTTTATGGGTTTCTAATACATATGTATTTGTCTTTATTCTGCAACACTGTATTTCCTTATAACGTGGTATCCTTACAAATTCTATCGAGAAAAAACTCTCCTGTGCATTCTCTTTTGAGGCTACACACTTAGACATACACGCAACACCAAAGCTTTCGAGTTACAACGTGTTGTTTAGGAAAAACAAGATAATTTCGCACGATGCGGGATTTACTTAAAACGTGGTTTCTGAAAAATTTTGACGAAAGAAAATTCTCCTGTGGGTTCTCTTTTGAGGCTACACGTTTAGACGTACACGCCACACCAAATCTTTTCGAGTTACAACGTGTTGTTTAGGAGATACAAGCTAATTTTGTAGGATGCGTTATTTCTTCTAGTAAAGTGTTTCCAATACGTACGTATTTGGCTTTAGTCTGCAACACTGTATTTCCTTATAACGTGGTATTCTTACATATTCTTTCGAGAAAAAACTCTCCTGTGCATCCTTTTTTGAGGCTACACGCTTAGACATACACGCAACACCAAAGCTTTTCGCGTTACAATGTGTTGTTTAGGAAAAACCAGATAATTTCGCACAATGAGGGATTTCCTTAATACGTGGTTTTCTGACATATTTTGACCAAAGAAAATTCTCCTATGGGTTCTCTTTTGAGACTACACGTTTAGACGTACAGGCCAGTCCAAATCTTTTTTAAGTTACAACGTGTTGTTTAGGCGATACAAGCTAATTTTGTACGATGCGTTATTTCTTCTTGTAAAGTTTTTCCAATAAATAAGTATTTGTCTTTACTCTGCAACACTGTATTTCCTTATAACGTGTCATTCTTACATATTCTTTCGAGAAAAAACTCTCCTCTGCCTTCTCTTTTGGGGCTACATGCTTAGACATACACCCAACACCAAAGCTTTTCGAGTTAAAACGTGTTGTTTAGGAAGATCTAGATAATTTCTCACGATGCGTGATTTCCTTAAAACGTGGTTTTCTGACAAAATTTGATGAAAGAAAATTGTCCTATGTGTTCTCTTTTGAGGCTACACGTTTAGACGTACACACCACACCAAATCTTTTCGAGTTACAACGTGTTGTTTAGGAGATACAAGCTAATTTTTTACGATGCTTTATTTCATCTCGTAAAGTTTATGGGGTTCCAATACATACGTATTTGTCTTTACTCTGCAACACTGTATTCCCTTATAACATGGTATTCTTACATATTCTTTCGAGAGAAAACTCTCCTGTGTGTTCTCTTTTGAGGCTACACGCTTAGACATACACGCAATACCAAAGCTTTTCGAGTTACAATATGTTGTTTAGGAAAAACAACATAATTTCGCACGATGCGGGATTTCCTTAAAACGTGGATTTCTGAAAATTTTTGACGAAAGAAAATTGTCCTGTGTGTTCTCTTTTGAGGCTACACGTTTAGACGTACACGCCACACCAAATCCTTTCGAGTTACAACGTGTTGTTTAGGAGATACAAGCTAATTTTCTACGATGCGTTATTTCTTCTCGTAACGTGTTTCCAATATGTACATATTTGCCTTTAGTCTGCAACACTGTATTTCCTTATAACGTGGTATTCTTACATATTCTTTCGAGAGAAAACTCTCCTGTGTGTTCCCCTTTGAGGCTACACGCTTAGACATACAGGCAACACCAAAGCTTTTCGCGTTACAACGTGTTGATTAGGAAAAACAATATAATTTCGCGCGATGCGGGATTTCCTTAATAAGTGGTTTTCTGACAAATTTTGACCAAGGAAAATACTCCTATGGGTTCTTTTTTGAGGCTACACGTTTAGACGTACAGGCCACACCTAATCTTTTTAAGGTACAACGTGTTGTTTAGGAGATACAAGCTAATTTTGTACGATAGGTTATTTCTTCTCGGAAAGTTTTTCTAATAAGTAAAAATATGTCTTTACTCTGCAACACTCTATTTCCTTATAACGTGGTATTCTTACATATTCTTTCGAGAGAAAACTCTCCTGTGCTTTCTCATTTGAGGCTACACGCTTAGACATACACGCAACACCAAAGCTTTTCGAGTTACAATGTGTTGTTTAGGAAGAACAAGATAATTTCCCACGATGCGGGATTTCCTTAAAACGTGGTTTTCTGACAAATTTTGATGAAAGAAAATTCTCCTGTGGGTTCTCTATTAAGGCTACACGTTTAGACGTACACACCACACCAAATCTTTTTGAGTTACAACGTGTTGTTTAGGAGATACAAGCTAATTTTTTTTATGATGCCTTATTTCTTCTCGTAAAGTTAAGTGTTTCCAATACGTATGTATTTGCCTTTACTCTGCAACACTGTATTTCCTTATTACGTGGTATTCTTACATATTCTTTCGACAGTAAACTCTCCTGTGCGTTCTCTTTGGAGGCTACACGCCTAGACATACACGCCTAGACATACACGCAACCGCAAAGCTTTTTGAGTTACAACGTGTTGTTTAGGAAAAACAAGATAATTTCGCATGATGCGGGATTTCCTTAAAACGTGGTTTTCTGACAAATTTTGAAGAAAGAAAATTCTCCTGTGGGTTCTCTTTTGAGGGTACACGTTTAGACATACACGCCACACCAAATCCTTTCGAGTTATAACGTGTTGTTTAGGAGATACAAATTAATTTTTTACTATGTGTTATTTCTTCTCGTAAAGTTTAAGTGTTTCCAATAAGTATGTATTTGTCTTTACTCTGCAACACTATATTTCCTTATAACGTGGTATTCTTACATATTCTTTCGGGAGAAAACTCTCCTGTGCGTTCTCTTTTGAGGCTACACGCTTAGAAATACACGCAACACCAAAGCTTTTCGAGTTACAATGTGTTGTTTAGGAAAAACAAGATATTTTCGCACGATGCGGGATTTCCGTAAAACGTGGTTTTTGACAAATTTTGACCAAAGAAAACTCTCCTGTGGATTCTCTTTTGAGGCTACACGTTTAGACGTACACACCACACCAAATCTTTTCCAGTTACAACGTGTTGTTTACGAGATACAAGCTAATTTTCCATGATGCTTTATTTCTTCTCGTAAAGTGTTTCCAATAAGTATGTATTTGTCTATACTCTGCAACACTGTATTTCCTTATAACGTGGTATTCTTACATATTCTTTCGAGAGAAAACTCTCCTGGGCATTCCCCTTTGAGGCTACGCACTTAGACATACATGCAACACCAAAGCTTTTCGAGTTACAACGTGTTGTTTAGGAAAAACAAGATAATTACGCACGATGCGGGATTTCCTTAATAAGTGGTTTTCTGACAAATTTTGACCAAGGAAAATTCCTCTATGGGTTCTCTTTTGAGGCTACACATTTAGACGTAGAGGCCACACCAAATCTTTTTAAGTTACAACGTGTTGTTTAGGAGATACAGGCTAATTTTGTACGATGCGTTATTTCTTCTCCTAAAGTTTTTTCCAATAAGTAAGTATATGTCTTTATTCTACAACGTGGTATTCTTACATATTCTTTCAAGAGAAAACTCTCCTGTGCGTTCTCATTTGAGGCTACACGCTTAGACATATACGCAACACCAACGCTTTTCGAGTTACAACGTGTTGTTTAGGAAGAACAAGATAATTTCGCATGATGCGGGATTTATGCGTTTCCAATACATACCTATTTGTCTTTATTCTGCAACACTGTATTTCCTTATAACTTGGTATCCTTACAAATTCTATCGAGAAAAAACTCTCCTGTGCGTTCTCTTTTGAGGCTACACGCTTAAACATACAAGCAACACCAAAGCTTTTCGAGTTACAACGTGTTGTTTAGGATTTCCTTAAAGCGGGATTTCCTTAAAACGTGGTTTTCTGAAAAATTTTGACGAAAGAAAATTCTCCTGTGGGTTCTCTTTTGAGGCTACACGTTTAGACGTACAGGCCACACCAAATCTTTTCGAGTTACAACGTGTTGTTTAGGAGATACAAGCTAATTTTGTACGTTGCGTTATTTTTTCTCGTAAAGTGTTTCCAATACGTATGTATTTGCCTTTACTCTGCGACACTGTATTTCCTTATAAAGTCGTATTCTTACATACTCTTTTGAGAGAAAACTCTCCTGTGCGTTCTCTTTTGAGGCTACACGCTTAGACATACACGCAACACCAAAGCTTTTCGAGTTAAAACGTGTTGTTTAGGAAAAAGAAGATAATTGCGCACGATGCGGGATATCCTTAAAACGTGGGTTCTCTTTTGAGGGTACACGTTTAGACGTACAAGCCACACCAAATCCTTTCGAGTTATAACGTGTTGTTTAGGAGATACAAGCTAATTTTTTACTATTTGTTATTCCACGTTATATGGAAAAACAGTGTTGCAGAGTAAAGACAAATATGTACATATTGGAAACACTTTACGAAAAGAAATAACACATGGTAAAAAATTAGCTTGTATCTCCTAAACAACACGTTGTAACTCAAAAGGATTTGGTGTGGTGTTTATCTAAAGGTGTAGCCTCAAAAGAGAACCCACAGGAGAATTTTCGTTGGTCAAAATTTTTTCAGAAAACCACGTTTTCTGGAAATCCCGCATCGTGCGAAATTATCATGTTTTTCCTAAACAACACTTTGTAACTCGAAAAACTTTGGTTTTGCATGTATGTCTAAGCGTGTAGCCTCAAAAGAGAACGCACAGGAGAGTATTCTCTTGAAAGAATATGTAAGAATACCACCTTATAAGGACATACAGTGTTGCACAGTAAAGACAGATACATACATATTGGAAACACTTTACGAGAAGGAATAATACATCATACAAAATTAGCTTGTATTTCCTAAACAACACGGTGTAACGCGAAAAGATTTTGTGTGGCGTGTACGTTGAAACGTGTAGCCTCAAAAGAGAACCCACAGGAGAATTTTCTTTCGTCAAAATATGTCGGAAAACCACATTTTAAGGAAATCCCGCATCGTGCGAAATTATCTTGTTTTTCCTAAACAACATGTTGTAACTCGAAAAGCTTTGGTGTAAACAACACGTTGTAACTCGAAAATATTTGGTGTTGTGTTTACATCTAAATGCGTAGCCTCAAAAGAGAAGCCACAGGAGAATTTTCTTTGGTCAAAATTTTTTCAGAAAACCACGTTTTAAGGAAGTCCTGCATCATGCGAAATTATCTTGTTTTTCCTAAACAACACGTTGTAACTCGAAAAGCTTTGGTGTTGCGTGTATGTCTAAGCATGTAGCCTCAAAAGAGAATGCACAGTAGAGTATTCTCTCGAAAGAATATGTAAGAATACCACGTTATAAGGAAATACAGTGTTGCAGAGTAAAGAGAGATACTTACTTATTGGAAACACTTTACGAGAAGGAATAATACATCGTACAAAATTAGCTTGTATTTCCTAAACAACACGTTGTAACTTGAAGGATTTGGTGTGACGTGTAAGTTGAAACGTGTAGCCTCAAAAGAGAACCCACAGGAGAATTTTCTTTCGTCAAAATTTGTCAGAAAACCACGTTTTAAGGAAATCCCGCATTGTGCGAAATTATCTTGTTTTTCCTAAACAACACATTGTAAATCGAAAGCTTTGGTGTTGCATGTATGTCTACACGTGTGGCCTCAAAAGATAACGCACAGGAGAGTTTTCTCTCGAAAGAATATATAAGAATACCACGTTATAAGGAAATACAGTGTTGCAGAGTAAAGACAAATACGTAGGTATTGGAAACACTTTACGAGAAGAAATAACGCATCGTACAGAATTAGCTTGTATCTCCTAAACAACACGATGTAACTCGAAAAGATTTGGTGTGGCGTGTACGTCTAAACGTGTAGCCTCAAAAGTGAACTTACAGGAGTATTTTCGTTCGTCAATATTTGTCAGAAAACCACGTTTTATGGAAATCCCGCATCGTGGAAATTATCTTGTTTTTTCTAAACAACACGTTGTAACTCTAAAAGCTTTGGTGCTGCGTGTATGTCTAAGCGTGTAGCCTCAAAAGAGAACGCACAGGAGAGTTTTCTCTCGAAAGAATATGTAAGAATACCACGTTATAAGGAAATACAATGTTGCAGTGTAAATACAAATACTTATGTATAGGAAACACTTTACGAGAAGAAATAAAGCATCGTACAAAATTAGCTTTTATCTCCTAAACAACACGTTGTAACTCGAAATATTTTGTGTGTCGTGTACGTCTAAACGTGTAGCCTCAAAAGAGAAGGCACAGGAGAGTTTTCTTTCGAAAGAATATGTAAGAATACCACGTTTTAAGGAAATACAGAGTTGCAGAGTAAAGACAAATATGTACGTATTGGCAACACCTTACGAGAAAAAATAAGGCATCGTACAAAATTAGTCTGTATCTCCTAAACAACACGTTGTAACTGAAAAGGATTTGGTGTGGCGTGTACGTCTAAACTTGTAGCCTCAAAAGAGAACCAACAGGTGAATTTTCTTTGGTCAAAATTTTTCAGAAAACCACGTTTTAAGGAAATCCCGCATCTTGCGAAATTATCTTGTTTTTCCTAAACAACACGTTGTAACTCGAAAAGCTTTGGTGTTGCCTGTATGTCTAAGCGTGTAGCCTCAAGAGAGAAGGCACAGGAGAGTTTTTTTCTCGAAAGAATATGTAAGAAAACCACGTTTTAAGGAAATACAGTGTTGCAGAGTAAAGACAAATACATTCGTATTGGCAACACTTTACGAGAAGAAATAACGCATCGTACAAAATTAGCTTGTATCTCCTAAACAACACGATGTAACTCGAAAAGATTTGGTGTGGCGTGTACGTCTAAACGTGTAGCCTCAAAAGTGAACTTACAGGAGTATTTTCTTTCGTCAAAATTTGTCAGAAAACCACGTTTTATGGAAATCCCGCATCGTGGAAATTATCTTGTTTTTCCTAAACAACACTTTGTAACTCGAAAAGCTTTGGTGCTGCGTGTATGTCTAAGCGTGTAGCCTCAAAAGAGAACGCACAGGAGAGTTTTCTCTCGAAAGAATATGTAAGAATACCGCGTTATAAGGAAATACAGTGTTGCAGAGTAAAGACAAATAAGTAAGTATTGGACACAATTTATGAGAAGAAATAACGCATCGTAAAAAATTAGCTTGTATCTCCTAAACAACACGGTGTAACTCGAAAAGATTTGGTGTGACATGTACGTCTAAACATGTACCCTCAAAAGAGAACTCACAGGAGAATTTTCTTTCATCAAAATTTGTCAGAAAACACGTTTTAAGGAAATCTCGCATCGTGCAAAATTATCTTGTTTTTACTAAACAACAAGGTGTAACTCGAAAAGCTTTGGTGTTGAGTGTTTGTCTAAGTGTGTAGCCTCAAAAGAGAACGCACAGGAGAGTTTTCTCTCGAAAGAATATGTAAGAATACCACGTTATAAGGAAATACAGTGTTGCAGAGTAAAGACAAATAAGTACATATTGGAAACACTTTAGGAGAAGAAATAACGCATCGTAAAAAATTTGCTTGTATCTCGTAAACAACACGTTGTAACTCAAAAAGATTTGGTGTGGCTCATACGTATAAACTTGTAGCCTCAAAAGAGAACCCACAGGAGAACTTTCTTTCGTCAAAATTTGTCAGAAAACCACGTTTTAAGGATATCCCGCATCGTGCAAAATTATCTTGTTTTTCCTAAACAACATGTTGTAACTCGAAAAGCTTTGGTGCTGCATGTATGTCTATGCGTGTAGCCACTTAAGAGAAGGCACAGGAGATTTTTCTCTCGAAAGAACATGTAAGAATACAACGTTATAAGGAAATACAGTGTTGCAGAGTAAAGACAAATACGTACTTATTGCAAACACTTTACGAGAAGAAATAACGCATCGTAAAAAATTAGCTTGTATCTCCTAAACAACACGTGGCAACTCGAAAAGATTTGGTGTGGCGTGCACGTCTAAACGTGTAGCCTCAAAAGAGAACCAACAGGAGAATTTTCTTTCGTCAAAATTTGTCAGAACACCACGTTTTAAGGAAATCCCGCATCGTGCGAACTTATCTTGTTTTTCATAAACAACACGTTGTAACTTGAAAGGTTTTGGTGTTGCCTGTATGTCTAAGTGTGTAGCCTCAAAAGGGAACGCACAGGATAGTTTTCTCTCGACAGAATATGTAAGAATACCACGTTGTAAGGAAATACAGTGTTGCAGAATAAAGACAAATACGTACGTATTGGAAACACTTTATGAGAAGAAATAACGCAGCGTACAAAATTAGCTTGTATCTCCTACACAACATGTGGTAACTTGAAAGGATTTGGTGTGGCGTGCACGTCTAAACGTGAAGCCTCAAAAGGGAACCCACAGGAGAATTTTCTTTCGTCAAAATTTGTCAGAAAACCACGTTTTAAGGAAATCCCGCATCGTGCGAAATTATCTTGTTTTTCAGAAACAACACGTTGTAACTCGAAAAGCTTTGTTGTTGCCTGTATGTCTAAGTGTGTAGCCTCAAAAGGGAATGCACAGGATAGTTTTCTCTTGAAATAATATGTAAGAAAACCACGTTTTAAGAAATACAGTGTTGCAGAGTAAAGACAAATATGTATGTATTGGAAACACTTTACGAGAAGAATTAACGCATTGTACAAAATTAGCTTGTATCTCCTAAACAATACGTTGTAATTCGAAAAGATTTGATGTGGCGTGTACGTCTAAATATGTAGCCTCAAAAGAGAACACACAGGAGAATTTTCTTTCGTCAAAATTTGTCAGAATCCACTTATTAAGGAAATCCCGCATTGTGCGAAATTATCTTGTTTTTCCTGCACAACACTTCGTAACTCGAAAAGCTTTGGTGTTGCGTGTATGTCTAAATGTGTGGCCTCAAAAGAGAATGCACAGGAGAGATTTCTCTCGAGAGAATATATAAGAATACCACGTTATAAGGAAATACAGTGTTGCAGAGTAAAGACAAATACGTAGGTATTGGAAACACTTTACGAGAAGTAATAACGCATCGTACAAAATTAGCTTGTATCTCCTAAACAACACGATGTAACTCGAAAAGATTTGGTGTGGCGTGTACGTCTAAACGTGTAGCCTCAAAAGAGACCTCACAGGATAATTTTCTTTCGTCAAAATTTGTCAGAAAACCACGTTTTATGGAAATCCCGCATCGTGGAAATTATCTTGTTTTTCCTAAACAACACGTTGTAACTCGGAAAGCTTTGGTGGTGCGTGTATGTCTAAGCGTGGAGCTTCAAAAGAGAACGCACAGGAGAGTTTTCTCTCGAAAGAATATGTAAGAATACCACGTTATAAGGAAATACAGTGTTGCAGAGTAAAGACAAATAAGTACGTATTGGACACATTTTACGAGAAGAAATAACGCATCGTAAAAAATTAGCTTGTATCTCCTAAACAACACCTTGTAACTCGAAAAGATTTGGTGTGACGTGTACGTCTAAACGTGTAGCCTCAAAAGGGAACTCACAGGAGAATTTTCTTTCATCAAAATTTGTCAATAAACACGTTTTAAGGAAATCTCGCATCGTGCAAAATTATCTTGTTTTTCCTAAAAAACACGGTGTAACTCGAAAAGCTTTAGGGTTGAGTGTTTGTCTAAGCGTGTAGCCTCAAAAGAGAATGCACAGGAGAGTTTTCTCTCAAAAGAATATGTAAGAATACCACGTTATAAGGAAATACAGTGTTGCAGAGTAAAGACAAATAAGTACATATTGGAAACACTTTAGGAGAAGAAATAAAGCATCGTAAAAAATTTGCTTGTATCTCCTAAACAACACGTTATAACTTGAAAAGATTTGGTGTGGCGTGTACGTCTAAACCTGTAGCCTCAAAAGACAACGCACAGGAGAACTTTCTTTCGTTAAAATTTGTCAGAAAACCACGTTTTAAGGATATCCCGCATCGTGAAAATTATCTTGTTTTTCCTAAACAACACGTTGTAACTCGCAAAGCTTTGGTATTGCGTGTATGTCTATGCGTGTAGCCACTTAAGAGAACGCACAGGAGATTTTTCTCTCGAAAGAACATGTAAGAATACAACGTTATAAGGAAATACAGTGTTGCAGAGTAAAGACAAATACATACTTTTTGGAAACACTTAACGAGAAGAAATAACGCTTCGTAAAAAATTAGCTTGTATCTCCTAAACAACACGTGGTAACTCGAAAAGATTTGGTGTGGCGTGCACGTCTAAACGTGTAGCCTCAAAAGAGAACCAACAGGAGAATTTTCTTTCGTCAAAATTTGTCAGAACACCACTTTTTACGGAAATCCCGCATCGTGCGAAATTATCTTGTTTTTCATAAACAACACGTTGTAACTCGAAAAGTTTTGGTGTTGCCTGTATGTCTAAGTGTGTAGCCTCAAAAGGGAACGCACAGGATAGTTTTCTCGCGACAGAATATGTAAGAATACCACGTTATAAGGAAATACAGTGTTGCAGAGTAAAGACAAATATGTACGTATTGGAAACACTTTACGAGAAGTAATAACGCATCGTACAAAATTAGCTTGTATCTCCTAAACAACACGATGTAACTCGAAAAGATTTGGTGTGGCGTGTACGTCTAAACGTGTAGCCTCAAAAGAGACCTCACAGGATAATTTTCTTTCGTCAAAATTTGTCAGAAAACCACGTTTTATGGAAATCCCGCATCGTGGAAATTATCTTGTTTTTCCTAAACAACACGTTGTAACTCGGAAAGCTTTGGTGGTGCGTGTATGTCTAAGCGTGGAGCTTCAAAAGAGAACGCACAGGAGAGTTTTCTCTCGAAAGAATATGTAAGAATACCACGTTATAAGGAAATACAGTGTTGCAGAGTAAAGACAAATAAGTACGTATTGGACACATTTTACGAGAAGAAATAACGCATCGTAAAAAATTAGCTTGTATCTCCTAAACAACACCTTGTAACTCGAAAAGATTTGGTGTGACGTGTACGTCTAAACGTGTAGCCTCAAAAGGGAACTCACAGGAGAATTTTCTTTCATCAAAATTTGTCAATAAACACGTTTTAAGGAAATCTCGCATCGTGCAAAATTATCTTGTTTTTCCTAAAAAACACGGTGTAACTCGAAAAGCTTTAGGGTTGAGTGTTTGTCTAAGCGTGTAGCCTCAAAAGAGAATGCACAGGAGAGTTTTCTCTCAAAAGAATATGTAAGAATACCACGTTATAAGGAAATACAGTGTTGCAGAGTAAAGACAAATAAGTACATATTGGAAACACTTTAGGAGAAGAAATAAAGCATCGTAAAAAATTTGCTTGTATCTCCTAAACAACACGTTATAACTTGAAAAGATTTGGTGTGGCGTGTACGTCTAAACCTGTAGCCTCAAAAGACAACGCACAGGAGAACTTTCTTTCGTTAAAATTTGTCAGAAAACCACGTTTTAAGGATATCCCGCATCGTGAAAATTATCTTGTTTTTCCTAAACAACACGTTGTAACTCGCAAAGCTTTGGTATTGCGTGTATGTCTATGCGTGTAGCCACTTAAGAGAACGCACAGGAGATTTTTCTCTCGAAAGAACATGTAAGAATACAACGTTATAAGGAAATACAGTGTTGCAGAGTAAAGACAAATACATACTTTTTGGAAACACTTAACGAGAAGAAATAACGCTTCGTAAAAAATTAGCTTGTATCTCCTAAACAACACGTGGTAACTCGAAAAGATTTGGTGTGGCGTGCACGTCTAAACGTGTAGCCTCAAAAGAGAACCAACAGGAGAATTTTCTTTCGTCAAAATTTGTCAGAACACCACTTTTTACGGAAATCCCGCATCGTGCGAAATTATCTTGTTTTTCATAAACAACACGTTGTAACTCGAAAAGTTTTGGTGTTGCCTGTATGTCTAAGTGTGTAGCCTCAAAAGGGAACGCACAGGATAGTTTTCTCGCGACAGAATATGTAAGAATACCACGTTATAAGGAAATACAGTGTTGCAGAGTAAAGACAAATATGTACGTATTGGAAACACTTTATGAGAAGAAATAACGCATCGTATAAAATTAGCTTGTATCTCCTAAACAACACGTGGTAACTCGAAAGGATTTGGTGTGGTGTGCACGTCTAAACGTGAAGCCTCAAAAGAGAACCCACAGGAGAATTTTCTTTCGTCAAAATTTGTCAGAAAACCACGTTTTAAGGAAATCCCGCATCGTGCGAAATTATCTTGTTTTTCATAAACAACACATTGTAACTCGAAAAGCTTTGGTGTTACCTGTATGTCTAAGTGTGTAGCCTCAAAAGGGAACGCACAGGATAGTTTTCTCTCGAAAGAATATGTAAGAAAACCACGTTTTAAGGAAATACAGTGTTGCAGAGTAAAGACAAATACGTGCATATCGGAAACACTTTACAAGAAGAATTAACGCATTGTACAAAATTAGCTTGTATCTCCTAAACAACACGTGGTAATTCGAAAAGATTTGGTGTGGCATGTACGTCTAAATATGTAGCCTCAAAAGAGAACACACAGGAGAATTTTCTTTCGTCAAAATTTGTCAGAAAACCACGTTTTAAGGAAATCCCGCATCGTGCGAAATTATCTTGTTTTTCATAAACAACACATTGTAACTCGAAAAGCTTTGGTGTTACCTGTATGTCTAAGTGTGTAGCCTCAAAAGGGAACGCACAGGATAGCTTTCTCTCGAAAGAATATGTAAGAAAACCACGTTTTAAGGAAATACAGTGTTGCAGAGTAAAGACAAATACGTACATATCTGAAACACTTTACAAGAAGAATTAACGCATTGTACAAAATTAGCTTGTATCTCCTAAACAACACGTTGTAATTCGA
The DNA here is from genome assembly GCF_947179515.1 of Apodemus sylvaticus. NCBI lineage: Eukaryota > Metazoa > Chordata > Mammalia > Rodentia > Muridae > Apodemus > Apodemus sylvaticus. Next base: position 538,324 of record NW_026263032.1, on the reverse strand, counting down.
AAAGATTTGGTGTGGCATGTACGTCTAAATATGTAGCCTCAAAAGAGAACACACAGGAGAATTTTCTTTCGTCAAAATTTTTCAGAAAACCACGTTTTAAGCTAATCCCGCATCGTGCAAAATCATCTCCTTTTTCCTAAACAACATGTTGTAACTCGAAAAGCTTTGGTGTTGCGTGTATGTGTAAGGATGGAGCCTCAAAAGAGAAGGCACAGGAGAGTTTTCCCTGCGTGTAGCCTCAAAAGAGAACTCACAGTAGAGTTTTCTCTCGAAAGAATATGTAAGGATACCACATTACAAGGAAATACAGTGTTGCAGAGTAAAGACTAATACATATGTATTGGAAACACTTTATGAGAGAAATAACGCATCTTGCAAAATTAGCTTGTATGTCCTAAACAACACGTTGGAACTCGAAAAGATTTGGTGTGGCATGTACGTCTAAACGTGTAGCCTCAAAAGAGTACCCACAGGAGAGTTTTATTTCTTCAAAATTTGTCAGAAAACCAAGTTTTAAGGAAATCCCGCATCGTGCGAAATTATGTTGTTTTTCCTAAATAACACGTTGTAACTCGAAAAGCTTTGGTGTTGTGTGTATATCTAAGCACGTAGCCTCAAAGGAGAATGCACAGGAGAGTTTTCTCTCGAAAGAATATGCAAGAATACCACGTTATAAGGAAATACAGTGTTGCAGAGTAAAGGCAAATATTTACGTAATGGAAACACTTAAACTTTATGAGAAGAAATAACGCTTCGTAAAAAAATTAGCTTGTATCTCCTAAACAACACGATGTAACTCGAAAAGATTTGATGTGGTGTGTACGTCTAAATGTGTAGCCTCCAAAGAGATCCCACAGGAGTATTTTCTTTCGTCAAAATTTGTCAGAAAACCACGTTTTAAGGAAATCCCGCATCGTGCTAAATTATCTTGTTTTTCCTAAACAACACATTGTAACTCGAAAAGCTTTGGTGTTGCGTGTATGTCAAAGCATGTAGCCTCAAAAGAGAACGCACAGGAGAGTTTTCTCTCGAAAGAATATGTAAGAATACCACGTTATAAGGAAATACAGTGTTGCAGAGTAAAGACAAATACGTACTTATTGGAAACACTTAAACTTTACGAGAAGAAATAAGGCATCGTACAAAATTAGTATGTATCTCCTAAACATCACGTTATAACTCGAAAAGATTTGGTGTGGTGTGTACGTCTAAACGTGTAGCCTCAAACGAGAACCCACAGGAGAATTTTCGTTCATCAAAATTTGTCAGAAAACCACATTTTAAGGAAATCCTGCATCGTGCGAAATTATCTTGTTTTTCCTAAGCAACACGTTGTAACGCGAAAACCTTTGGTGTTGCGTGTATGTCTAAGCGTGTAGCCTCAAAAGAGAATGCAAAGGAGAGTTTTTTTCTCGAAAGAATATATAAGAATACCACGTTATTAGGAAATACAGTGTTGCAGAGTAAAGACAAATATTTACGTATTGGAAAAACTTTACGAGAAGAAATAACGCATCTTACAAAATTAGCTTGTATCTCCTAAACAACACGTTGTAACTTAAAAAGATTTGGTGTGGCGTGTACGTCTAATCATGTAGCCTCAAAAGAGAAACCATAGGAGAATTTTCTTTGGTCAAAATTTGTCAGAAAACCACGTATGAAGGAAATACCGCATCATGCGAAATTATCTTGTTTTTCCTAAACAAAACGTTTTAACTCGAAAAGCTTTGGTGTTGCGTGTATGTCTAAGCGTGTAGCCCCAAAAGAGAACGCACAGGAGAGTTTTCTCTCGAAAGAATATGTAAGAATACCACGTTGTAAGGAAATACAGTGTTGCAGAGTAAAGGAAAATACATATGTATTGGAAACGCAACATCAAAGCTTTTCGAGTTACAACGTGTTGTTTAGGAAAAGCAAGATAATTTCGCACGATGAGTGATTTCCTTAAAACATGGTTTTCTGAGAAATATTAACGAAAAAAAATTCTCCTGTGGGTTATCTTTTGAGGCTACACGTTTAGACGTGCACGCCACACCAAATCTTTTCGAGTTACAAACTGTTGTTTAGGAGATACAAGCTAATTTTTTACGATGCTTTATTTCTTCTTGTAAGGTGTTTCCAATAGGTACGTATTTGCCTTTAGTCTGCAACACTGTATTTCCTTATAACGTGGTATTCTTACATATTCTTTCGAGAGAAAACTTTCCTGTGCGTCCTCTTTTGAGGCTACACGCTTAGACATACACGCAATACCAAAGATTTTCGCGTTACAACGTGTTGTTTAGGAAAAACAAGATAATTTCGCACGAAGAGGGATTTCCTTAATACGTGATTTTCTGACAAATTTTGACCAAAGAAAATTCTCCTATGGGTTCTCATTTGAGACTACACGTTTAGACGTACAGGCCACACCAAATCTTTTTAAGTTACAACATGTTGTTTAGGAGATACAAGCTAATTTTTTTACGATGCATTATTTCTTCTCGTAAAGTTTAAGTTTTTCCAATAAGTATGTATTTGCCTCTACTCTGCAACACTGTATTTCCTTATAACGTGGTATTCTTACATATTATTTCAAGAGAAAACTCTCCTGTGCGTTCTCGGATTTCCTTAAACCGTTGTGTTCTGACAAATTTTGAAGAAAGAAAATTCTCCTGTGGGTTCTCTTATGATGCTACACGTTTAGACATGCACGCCACACCAAATCCTTTCGAGTTACCACGTGTTGTTTAGGAGATACAGGCTAATTTTGTACGATGTGTTATTTCTTCTAGTAAATTGTTTCCAATACGTACGTATTTGTCTTTCTCTGCAACACTGTATTTCCTTATAACGTGGTATTCTTACATATTCTTTCGAGGGAAAACTCTCCTGAGCGTTCTCTTTTGAGGCTACATGTTTAGACATACGAGCAACACCAAAGCTTTTCGAGTTACAATGTGTTGTTTAGGAAAAACTAGATAATTTCGCACGATGCGAGATTTCCATAAACGTGGTTTTGTGAAAAATTTGACAATAGAAAGTTCTCCTGTGGGTTCTCTTTTGAGGCTACATGTTTAGACGTACACGCCACACCAAATCTGTTCGAGTTACAACGTGTTGTTTAGGAGATACAAGCTAATATTTTACAATGTGTTAATTCTTCTCATAAAGTGTTTCCAATACGTACGTATTTGTCTTTACTCTGCAACATTGTATTTCCGTATAACGTGGTATTCTTACATATTCTTTCGATAGAAAACTGTCCTGTGCGTTCCCTTTTGTGGCTACACACTTAGACATACAGGCAACACCAAAGCTATTCAAGTTACAACATGTAGTTTAGGAAAAATTTTGTACGATGCATTATTTCTTCTCGTAAAGTGTTTCCAATACGTACATATTTGTCTTTACTCTGCAACACTGTATTTCCTTATAACGTGGTATTCTTACATATTCTTTTGAGAGAAAACTCTCCTGTGCATTCTCTTTTGAGGCTACACGCTTAGACAAACACGCAACACCAAAGCTTTTCGAGTTACAACGTGTTGTTTAGGAAAAACAAGATAATTTCACACGATGTGAGATTTCCTTAAAACGTGGTTTCTGACAAATTTTGATGAAAGAAAATTCTCCTGTGGGTTCACTTTGGAGGCTACACGTTTAGACGTACGAGCCACACCAAATCTTTTCGCGTTACAACGTGCTGTTTAGGAAAAACAAGATAATTTCGCACGATGCAGGATTTACTTAAAACGTGGTTTCTGAAAAATTTTGACGAAAGAAAATTCTCCTGTGGGTTCTCTTTTGAGGCTACACGTTTAGACGTACACGCCACACCAAATCTTTTCGAGTTACAACGTGTTGTTTAGGAGATACAAGCTAATTTTGTACGATGCGTTATTTCTTCTAGTAAAGTGTTTCCAATACGTACGTATTTGGCTTTAGTCTGCAACACTGTATTTCCTTATAACGTGGTATTCTTACATATTCTTTCGAGAAAAAACTCTCCTGTGCATCCTTTTTTGAGGCTACACGCTTAGACATACACGCAACACCAAAGCTTTTCGCGTTACAATGTGTTGTTTAGGAAAAACCAGATAATTTCGCACAATGAGGGATTTCCTTAATACGTGGTTTTCTGACATATTTTGACCAAAGAAAATTCTCCTATGGGTTCTCTTTTGAGACTACACGTTTAGACGTACAGGCCACACCAAATCTTTTTAAGTTACAACATGTTGTTTAGGAGATACAAGCTAATTTTTTTACGATGCATTATTTCTTCTCGTAAAGTTTAAGTTTTTCCAATAAGTATGTATTTGCCTCTACTCTGCAACACTGTATTTCCTTATAACGTGGTATTCTTACATATTATTTCAAGAGAAAACTCTCCTGTGCGTTCTCGGATTTCCTTAAACCGTTGTGTTCTGACAAATTTTGAAGAAAGAAAATTCTCCTGTGGGTTCTCTTATGATGCTACACGTTTAGACATGCACGCCACACCAAATCCTTTCGAGTTACCACGTGTTGTTTAGGAGATACAGGCTAATTTTGTACGATGTGTTATTTCTTCTAGTAAATTGTTTCCAATACGTACGTATTTGTCTTTCTCTGCAACACTGTATTTCCTTATAACGTGGTATTCTTACATATTCTTTCGAGGGAAAACTCTCCTGAGCTTTCTCTTTTGAGGCTACATGTTTAGACATACAAGCAACACCAAAGCTTTTCGAGTTACAACGTGTTGTTTAGGAAAAACTAGATAATTTCGCACGATGCGAGATTTCCATAAACATGGTTTTGTGAAAAATTTGACAATAGAAAGTTCTCCTGTGGGTTCTCTTTTGAGGCTACATGTTTAGACGTACACGCCACACCAAATCTGTTCGAGTTACAACGTGTTGTTTAGGAGATACAAGGTAATATTTTACAATGTGTTAATTCTTCTCATAAAGTGTTTCCAATACATACGTATTTGTCTTTACTCTGCAACATTGTATTTCCTTATAACGTGGTATTCTTACATATTCTTTCGATAGAAAACTGTCCTGTGCGTTCCCTTTTGTGGCTACACACTTAGACATACAGGCAACACCAAAGCTATTCAAGTTACAACATGTAGTTTAGGAAAAATTTTGTACGATGCATTATTTCTTCTCGTAAAGTGTTTCCAATACGTACTTATTTGTCTTTACTCTGCAACACTGTATTTCCTTATAACGTGGTATTCTTACATATTCTTTTGAGAGAAAACTCTCCTGTGCATTCTCTTTTGAGGCTACACGCTTAGACAAACACGCAACACCAAAGCTTTTCGAGTTACAACGTGTTGTTTAGGAAAAACAAGATAATTTCACACGATGTGAGATTTCCTTAAAACGTGGTTTCTGACAAATTTTGATGAAAGAAAATTCTCCTGTGGGTTCACTTTGGAGGCTACACGATTAGACGTACGAGCCACACCAAATCTTTTCGAGTTACAACGTGCTGTTTAGGAAAAACAAGATAATTTCTCAGGACGCGAGATTTCCATAAAACGTGGTTTTCTGAAAAAATTTTGACGTAAGAAAGTTCTCCTGTGGGTTCTCTTATGAGGCTACACGATTACACGTACACGCCGCACCAAATTCTTTCGAGTTACAAGGTGTTGTTTAGGAGATACAAGCTAATTTTGTACCATGCGTTATTTCTTCTCATAAAGTATTTACAATACGTACCTATTTATCTTTAATCTGCAACACTTTATTTCCTTATAACGTGGTATTCTTACATATTCTTTCTTTTTTTTTCTTTTTTTTTCTTTTTCTTTTTTTTTTAGGCTTGATACAATTTATTTGCTTTTCTTTAGAATTTTTTTTATTGTTATTTTTTTTATTCGTACGATGCGGGATTTCCTTAAGACGTGGTTTTCTGACAAGTTCTAAGGAAAGAAAATTCTCCTGTGGGTTCTCTTATGAGGCTAAGCATTTAGACCTACACGCCACACCAAATCCTTTCGAGTTACAAGGTGTTGTTTAGGAGATACAAGCTAATTTTGTAACATGCATTAATTCTTCTCATAAAGTATTTACAATCTGTACCTATTTATCTTTACTCTGCAACACTGTATTTACTTATAACGTGGTATTCTTACATATTCTTTCGAGAGAAAACTCTCCTCTGCATTCTGTTTTGAGGCTACACGCGTAGACATACACGCCACACCAAAGCTTTTCGTGTTACAACATTTTGTTTGTGAAAAACAAGATAATTTCGCAGGATGCGAGATTTCCTTAAAACGTGGTTTCTGACAAATTTTGATGAAAGAAAATTCTCCTGTGGGTTCTCTTTTGAGGCTACACGAAGAAATAATGCATCGTTCAAAATTAGCTTGTATCTCCTAAACAACACGTTGTAACTCAAAAAGATTTGGTGTGGCGTGTACATCTAAACGTGTAGCCTCAAAAGAGAACCCACAGGAGAGTTTTCTCTCGAGAGAACATGTAAGAATACCACGTTATAAGGAAATACAGTGTTGCAGAATAAAGACAAATATGTACACATTGTAAACACTTTACGAGAAGAAATAACGCATCATACAAAATTAGCTTGTATCTCCTAAACAACACGTTGTAACTCGAAAAGATTTGGTGTGGCATGTACGTCTAAATGTGTAGCCTCAAAAGAGAACCCACAGGAGAATTTTTGTTCGTCAAAATATGTCAGAAAACCACGTTTTAAGGAAATCCCGCATCGTGTGAAATTATCTTGTTTTTCTTAAACAACACGTTGTAACTTGAAAAGATTTGGTGTTGCGTGTATGTCTAAGCATGTAGCCTCAAAAGCGAATGCACAGGAGAGTTTTCTCTCGAAAGAAGATGTAAGAATACCACGTTCTAGGAAATACATTGTTGTAGACTAAAGACAAATACGTACGTATTGGAAACACTTTTAGAGATGAAATAATGCATCGTTCAAAATTAGCTTGTATCTCCTTAACAACACGTTGTAACTCGAAATGATTTGGTGTGGCGTGTACGACTAAACGTGTAGTCTCAAAAGAGAACCCAGAGGAGAATTTTCTTTCTTCAAAATGTTTCAGAAATCACGTTTTTAGGAAATCCCGCATTGTGCGAAATTATCTTGATTTTCCTAAACAACACGTTGTAACTCGAAAAGCTTTGGTGTTACGTGTATGTCTAAGCGTGTAGTCTCAAAAGAGAACGCAGAGGAGAGTTATCTCTCGAAAGAATATGTAAGAATACCACGTTATAAGGAAATACAGTATTGCGGAATAAAGACAAATACGTATGTATTGGAAACACTTTACGAGAAGAAATAAAACATCGTTCAAAATTAGTTTGTATCTCCTAAACAACACGTTGTAACTCGAAAAGATTTGGTGTGGCGTGTATGTCTAAGCGTGTAGCCTCAAAAGAGAACGCACAGGAGAGTTTTCTCTCGAAAGAATATTTAAGAATACCACGTTATAAGGAAAGACAGTGTTGCAGAATAAAGACAAATACGTACATATTGGAAACACTTTATGAGAAGAAATAACGCATCGTACAAAATTAGCTTGTATCTCCTAAACAACACATTGTAACTCGAAAAGAGTTGGTGTGGCATGTACGTCTAATTGTGTAGCCTCAAAAGAGAACCCACAGGAGAATTTTCTTTCGTCAAAATATGTCAGAAAACCACGTTTTACGGTAATCCCGCATCGTGTGAAATTATCTTGTTTTTCCTAAACAACACGTTGTAACTTGAAAAGCTTTGGTGTTGCGTGTATGTCTAAGCGTGTATCCTCAAAAGCGAACGTACAGGAGTGTTTTCTCTCGAAATAAGATGTAAGAATACCACGTTCTAAGGAAATACAGCGTTGCAGACTAAAGACAAATAGGTACTTATTGGAAACACTTTTAGAGATGAAATAACGCATCGTTCAAAATTAGCTTGTATCTCCTAAACAACACGTTGTAACTCGAAAAGACTTGGTGTGGCGTGTACGTCTAAATGTGTAGCCTCAAAAGAGAACCCACAGGAAAATTTTCTTTCGTCAAAATTTTTCAGAAATCACGTTTTTAGGAAATCCCGCATTGTGCGAAATTATCTTGTTTTTCCTAAACAACACGTTGTAACTCGAAAAGCTTTGGTGTTACATGTATGTCTAAGCTTATAGCCTCAAAAGAGAACCCACAGGAGAGTTTTCTCTCGAAAGAATATGTAAGAATACCACGTAATAAGGATACGGTGTTGCAGAGAAAAGAGAAATACTTATGTATTGGAAACACTTAATGAGAAGAAATAACGCATGGTACAAAATTAGCTTGTATCTCCTAAACAACACGTTGTAACTCGAAAAGATTTGGTGTGATGTTTACATCTAAACGTGTAGCCTCAAAAGAGAACCCACAAGAGAATTTTCTTTCGTCAAATTTTTTTCAGAAAACCACGTTTTAAGGAAGTCCTGCATAGTGCGAAATCATCTTGTTTTTCCTAAACAACACGTTGTAACTCGAAAAGCTTTGGTGTTGCGTGTATGTCTAAGCGTGTAGCCTCAAAAGAGAAGGCACAGTAGTGTATTCTCTCGAAAGAATATGTAAGAATACCACGTTATAAGGAAATACAGTGTTGCAGAGTAAAGACAGATACTTACTTATTGGAAACACTTTACGAGAAGGAATAATACATAGTACAAAATTAGCTTGTATTTCCTAAACAACACGTTGTAACCTGAAGGATTTGGTGTGGCATGTAATTTGAAACTTGTAGCCTCAAAAGAGAACCCACAGGAGAATTTTCTTTTGTCAATATTTGTCAGAAAACCACGTTTTAAGGAAATCCCGCATTGTGTGAAATTATCTTGTTTTTCCTAAACAACACGTTATAACTCGAAAAGCTTTGGTGTTGCGTGTATGTCTAAACGTGTGGCCTCAAAAGAGAACGGACAGGAGAGTTTTCTCTCGAAAGAATATATAAGAATACCACGTTATAAGGAAATACAGTGTTGCAGAGTAAAGACAAATACGTATGTATGGGAAACACTTTACGAGAAGAAATAACACATCGTAAAAAATTAGCTTGTATCTCCTAAACAACACGTTGTAACTCGAAAAGATTCAGTGTGGCGTGTACGTCTAAACCTGTAGCCTCAAATGAGAAGACACAGTAGAATTTTCTTTCGTCAAAATTTGTCAGAAAACCACGTTTTAAGGAAATCCCGCATCGTGCGAAATTATCTTGTTTTTCCTAAACAACACGTTGTAACTCGAAAAGCTTTGGTGTTGCGTGTATGTCTAAGCGTGTAGCCTCTAAAGAGAACTCCCAGGAGAGTTTTCTCTTGAAAGAACATGTAAGAATACAATGTTATAAGGAAATACAGTGTTGCAGAGTAAAGACAAATGCGTACTTATTGGAAACACTTTAAGAGAAGAAATAACACATAGTACAAAATTAGCTTGTATCTCCTAAACACTTGGTAACTGGAAAGGATTTGGTGTGGCGTGCACGTCTAAACGTGTAGCATCAAAAGAGAACCCACAGGAGAATTTTCTTTCCTCAAAATTTGTCAGAACACAATGGTTTAAGGAAATCCCGCATTGTGCGAAATTATCTTGTTTTTCATAAACAACACGTTGTAATTCGAAAAGCATTGGTGTTGCCTGTATGTCTAAATGTGTAGCCTCAAAAGGGAATGCAAAGGATAGTTTTCTCTCGAAAGAATATGTAAGAATACCATGTTATAAGGAAATACAGTGTTGCAGAGTAAAGACAAATACGTACGTTTTGGAAACACTTTACGAGAAGAATTAACGCATCGTACAAAATTAGCTTGTATCTCCTAAACAACACGTTGTAACTCGAAAAGGTTTGGCGTGGCGTGTACTTCTAAACATGTAGCCTCAAAAGAGAACCCACAGGAGAATTTTCTTTCTTCAAAATTTTTCAGAAAACCACGTTTTAAGGAAATCACGCATCATGCGAAATCATCTTCTTTTTCCTAAACAACATGTTGTAACTCGAAAAGCTTTGGTGTTGCGTGTATGTGTAAGCGTGGAGCCTCAAAAGAGAAGGCACAGGAGAGTTTTCTCTCGAAAGAATATGTGAGAATCCCACGTTATAAGGAAATACAATTTTGCAGATTAAAGACAAATAAGTACAGATTGGAAACACTTTACGAGAAGAAAGAATGCATCGTAAAAAATTAGCTTGTATCTCCTAAACAACATGTTGTAACTCGAAAAGATTTGGTGTGACGTGTACGTCTAAACGTGTAGCCTCAAAAGAGAACCCACAGGAGAATTTTCTTTCTTTCTTTTTTTTTTTTACGTTTTTTAAATTAAATATTTTCTTTATTTACATTTTAAATATTATCTGCATTCCTGGTTTCCCCTCTGAAAACAAACTATCCCACAACCCCTTCTCCCTGCTCACCAACCCATCCACTCCCACTCCTTTTTTTTTTGTCTTATTTTTTTTAGTGTTAACTTCTTTTTTATTCGATATAATTTATTTACATTTCAAATGATTTCCCCTTTTCTAGCCCCCCCACTCCCCGAAAGTCCCGAAAGCCCCCTTCTCTTCCCCTGTCCTCCCATCCACCCCTTCCCACTTCCCCGTTCTGGTTTTGCTAAATACTGTTTCAGTGAGTCTTTCCATAACCAGGGGCCACTCCTCCTTTCTTCTTGTACCTCATTTGATGTGTGGATTATGTTTTGGGTATTCCAGTTTTCTAGGTTAATATCCACTTATTAATGAGTGCATACCATGATTCACCTTTTGAGTCTGGGTTACCTCACTTAGTATGATATTCTCTAGCTCCATCCATTTGCCTAAGAATTTCATGAATTCATTGTTTCTAATGGCTGAATAGTGCTCCATTGTGTAGATATACCACATTTTTTGCATCCACTCTTCTGTTGAGGGATACCTGGGTTCTTTCCAGCATCTGGCAATTATAAATAGGGCTGCTATGAACATAGTAGAACATGTATCCTTATTACATGGAGGGGAGTCTTCTGGGTATATGCCCAGGAGTGGTATAGCAGGATCTTCTGGAAGTGAGGTGCCCAGTTTTCGGAGGGACCGCCAGACTGATTTCCAGAGTGGTTTTACCAATTTGCAACCCCACCAGCAGTGGAGGAGTGTTCCTCTTTCTCCACACCCTCTCCAACAGCTGCTGTCTCCTGAATTTTTAATCTTAGCCATTCTGACTGGTGTAAGATGAAATCTTAGGGTTGTTTTGATTTGCATTTCCCTGATGACTAATGAAGTTGAGCATTTTTTAAGATGCTTCTCCGCCATCCGAAGTTCTTCAGGTGAGAATTCTTTGTTTAACTCTGTACCCCCATTTTTAATAGGGTTGTTTGGTTTTCTGGAGTCTAACTTCTTGAGTTCTTTATATATATTGGATATTAGCCCTCTATATGATGTAGGATTGGTGAAGATCTTTTCCCAATTTGTTGGTTGCCGATTTTTCCTCTTGATGGTGTCCTTTGCCTTACAGAAACTTTGTAATTTCATGAGGTCCCATTTGTCAATTCTTGCTCTTAGAGCATACGCTATTGGTGTTCTGTTCAGAAACTTTCTCCCTGTACCGATGTCCTCAAGGTTCTTCCCCAGTTTCTTTTCTATTAGCTTCAGAGTGTCTGGCTTTATGTGGAGGTCCTTGATCCATTTGGATTTGAGCTTAGTACAAGGAGACAAGGATGGATCAATTCGCATTCTTCTGCATGCTGACCTCCAGTTGAACCAGCACCATTTGTTGAAAAGGCTATCTTTTTTCCATTGGATGTTTTCAGCCTCTTTGTCAAGGATCAAGTGGCCATAGGTGTGTGGGTTCATTTCTAGAACTTCAATCCTGTTCCATTGATCCTCCTGTCTGTCACTGTACCAACACCATGCAGTTTTTAACACTATTGCTCTGTAGTATTGCTTGAGGTCAGGGATACTGATTCCCCCAGATTTTCTTTTGTTGCTGAGAATAGTTTTAGGTATCCTGGGTTTTTTGTTGTTCCAGATGAATTTGATAATTGCTCTTTCTAACTCTGTGAAGAATTGAGTTGGGATTTTGATGGGTATTGCATTGAATCTGTATAGTGCTTTAGGCAGAATGGCCATTTTAACTATATTGGTTCTACCGATCCATGAGCATGGGAGGTTTTCCCATTTTTTGAGGTCTTCTTCCATTTCCTTCTTCAGAGTCTTGAAGTTCTTGTCATACAGATCTTTCACATGTTTGGTAAGGGTCACCCCAAGATACTTTATACTGTTTGAGGCTATAGTGAAGGGGGTCATTTCCCTAATTTCTTTCTCAGCCTGCTTATCCTTTGAGTATAGGAAGGCCACTGATTTGCTTGAGTTGATTTTATAACCTGCCACTTTGCTGAAGTTGTTTATCAGCTGTAGGAGCTCTCTAGTGGAGTTCTTTGGGTCACTTAGGTAGACGATCATGTCGTCTGTAAATAATGATAGTTTGACTTCTTCCTTTCCAATTTGTATCCCTTTGACCTCCTTATGTTGTCGAATTGCCCGAGCTAGTACCTCAAGTACAATATTGAAAAGATAAGGAGAAAGGGGGCAGCCTTGTCTGGTCCTTGATTTCAGTGGGATTGCTTCAAGTTTCTCTCCATTTAGTTTGATGCTGGCTACCGGTTTGCTGTATATTGCTTTTACTATGTTTAGGTATGGGCCTTGAATTCCTGTTCTCTCCAAGACTTTAAGCATGAAGGGATGCTGAATTTTGTCAAATGCTTTTTCAGCATCCAATGAAATGACCATGTGGTTTTGTTATTTGAGTTTGTTTATGTAGTGGATTGTATTGATGGATTTCCGTATATTGAACCAACCCTGCATTCCCGGGATAAAGCCTACTTGATCATGGTGGATGATCGTTTTGATGTGTTCTTGGATTCGGTTAGCAAGAATTTTATTGAGTATTTTTGCATCGATGTTCATAAGGGAAATTGGTCTGAAGTTCTCTTTCTTTGTTGGATCTTTTTGTGGCTTTGGTATCAGCGGAATTGTGGCTTCGTAGAAGGAATTGGGTAGTGTTCCTTCTGTTTCTATTTTGTGGAATAGTTTGAAGAGTATTGGTGTTAACTCTTCTTTGAAGGTCTGGTAGAATTCTGCACTGAAGCCATCTGGTCCTGTGCTTTTTTTGGTTGGAAGACTTTCTATGACTCCTTCTATTTCTTTAGGCATTATGGGACTGTTTAGATGGTCTAGTTGGTCCTGATTTAATTTTGGTATTTGGTATCTGTCAAGGAAATTGTCCATTTCCTCCAGATTCTCCAGTTGTGTTGAGTACAGGCTCTTGTAGTAGGATCTGATGATTTTTTGGATTTCCTCAGTTTCCGTTGTTATATCTCCCTTTTCATTTCTAAGTTTGTTAATTTGGATACTTTCTCTGTGCCCTTTGGTCAGTCTGGCTAAGGGTTTATCTATCTTGTTGATTTTCTCAAAGAACCAGCTCCTGGTTTTGTTGATTTTTTGTATGGTTCTCTTTGTTTCTACTTGATTGATTTCGGCCCTGAGTTTGATGATTTCCTGCCTTCTACTCCTCCTGGGTGAAATAGCTTCTTTTTGTTCTAGGGCTTTCAGGTGTGTCATTAAGCTGGTAATGTATGCTCTCTCCATTTTCTTTTTGGAGGCACTCAGGGCTATGAGTTTTCCTCTTAGCACTGCTTTCATTGTGTCCCATTGATTTGGGTATGTTGTGTTTTCATTTTTATTGTGTTCTAAACAGTCTTTAATTTCTTTCTTTATTTCTTCCTTGACCAAGGTATCATTGAGTAGAGTATTGTTCAGTTTCCACGTGTATGTGGGTTTTCTGTTGTTTCTGTTGCTATTGAAGACCACTTTTACTCCATAGTGATCAGATAGGAGGCATGGTATTAGTTCTATCTTCTTATATTTGTTGAGGTCTGTCTTGTGACCAATTATATGGTCGATTTTGGAGAAGGTACCATGAGGTGCTGAGAAAAAGGTATATTCTTTTGTTTTAGGATAGAATGTTCTATATATATCTGTTAAATCTAATTGGTCCAAAGCTTCAATTAGTTTCATTGTGTCCCTGTTTAGTTTCTGTTTTCCTGATCGGTCCATTGAGGAAAGTGCAGTGTTGAAGTCACCCACAATTATTGTGTTAGGTGCAATGTGTGCTTTTAGTTTTAATAAAGTTTCTTTTACGAAAGAGGGTGCCCTTGCATTTGGGGCATAGATGTTCAGGATTGACAGTTCTTCTTTTTGTATTTTTCCTTTGACCAGCAAGAAGTGTCCCTCAGGGTCTCTTTTGATGACTTTGGGTTGAAAGTCAATTTTATCTGATATTAAAATGGCTACTCCAGCTTGTTTCCTGAGACCATTTGCTTGTAAAATTGTCTTCCAGCCTTTTACTCTAAGGTAGTGTTTGTCTTTGACCCTGAGGTGTGTTTCCTGTAAGCAGCAAAATGTAGGGTCCTGTTTACGTATCCATTCAGTTAGTCTGTGTCTTTTTGTTGGGGCATTAAGTCCATTGATGTTAAGAGATATTAAGGAATAGTGATTGTTACTTCCTATCATTTTTGACGTTATTTTTTAAATTTGAATGCTTAACTTCTTTTGGGTTTGATGAAAGGTTTCTATCTTGCTTTTTCCAGGGTGAAGTTTCCCTCCTTGTATTGGTGTTGTCTTCCTATTATCCTTTTTAGGGCCGGGTTTGTGGATAGATATTGGGTAAACTTGGTTTTGTCATGAAATATCTTAGTTTCTGCATCTATGGTGATTGAGAGTTTTGCTGGATATAGTAGTTTTGGTTGGCATTTGTGTTCTCTTAGAGTCTGCATGAGATCTGCCCAGGACCTTCTAGCCTTCATAGTCTCCGGTGAAAAGTCTGCTGTGATTCTGATAGGTCTTCCTTTATATGTTACTTGGCCTTTTTCTCTTACTGCCTTTAGTATTCTTTCTTTGTTTAGAACATTTGGTGTTTTGATTATTATGTGACGGGAAGTATTTCTGTTCTGGTCCAGTCTGTTTGGAGTTCTGTAGGCTTCTTGTATATTCATGGGCATCTCTCTCTTTAGGTTAGGGAAGTTTTCTTCCATAATTTTATTGAAGATATTTGCTGTCCCTTTAAGTTGTAAATCTTCACTCTCATCTATGCCTATAATCCTTAGGTTTGGTCTTCTCATTGTGTCCTGGATTTCCTGGATATTTTGGGTTACAAGCTTTTTGCATTTTGCATTTTCTTTTACTGTTGAGTCCATGGTTTCTATGGAATCTTCAGCATCTGAGATTCTTTCTTCTATCTCTTGTACTCTGTTGTTGATATTTGCATCTCTGTCCCCTGATTTCTTCCCAAGGCTTTCTATCTCAAAAGTTGTCTCCCTTTGAGTTTTCTTAGTTGTTTCTACTTCTGATTTTAGATCCTGGATGGTTTTGCTTAGCTCCTTCACTTGCATGTTTGTGTTTTCCTGTAATTCTTTAAGAGATTTTTGTGTTTCCTCTTTCATGAGCTCAGCCTGTTGACCAAAGTTCTCCTGTATTTCTTTAAGAGATTTTTGTGTTTCATCTTTCATGACCTCAGCCTGTTGACCAAAGTTCTCCTGTATTTCTTTAAGTGTTTTTTGCATTTCCTCCTTGTTGGCTTTTGTATTCTCCTGGATTTCTTTCAATGATTTTTGTGTTTCCCTTGCAAGGGCTTCTAACTTTTGATCCATTTTCTCCTGAATTTCTTTAAGTATGTCCTTCATGTGTTCCTGTACCAGCATCATGACCAGTGATTTTAAATCCAAATCATGTTTTACTGGTGTGATGGGGTATCCAGGACATGTTGGTAGAGGAGAATTGGGTTCAGATGTTGCCATATTGCCTTGATTTCTGTTAGTGACGTTCCTGCGTTTGCCTTTTGCCATCTAGTTCTCACTGGTGTTAGTTTGTCTTGTCAGTGCTGGACTCACCAGTGCAAGCTGCCCCTTCCCCGTTGGCCTCTGGTGCACAGCTTACCTCCTGCACTGCTTGTAGACAGGGTGCTGCTGCCCAGGCTGTTCAGATCCCAAAGCAGGCACCCGAAGGCTCCTGCTGGGGCCCGCTGGATTCACTGGAGCACACTGACTTCTCCCAGCTGGCCGCCCGGAAACCCAGCTAGCCACTTGCAGGACTTGGAGATGTGGTGCTGCCGCCCAGGCTGATCTGGGCAGCAGAACTCCCAACCGGGTTGGTGCACACAAGGCTATCCTAGCTGCTCAGGCCCTGAGTCTAGGCAAAAGCCTGGCAGGCCAATGTCGGTGCAAAGTTCCCCTCAGCTGTGGGTGTTAATTGGGTGTGTCAGGTGGCTAGGATGGTGGCGTGTGCAAGTTCCCTGAGAGTGCTGGGAGAGTCTGCTGGGCTAAGAACCTCCTGGCTGGGTCAGCACACAGATGGCCCAACGAGCAGCCCAGGGCCTGGGGGTCAGTCCAGGGCCTGACCGTCTGAGACCCCTGCTATGTCCGCCTCGGGCTATGCCTGTTAGCTGGTTTGGTTTTGCCTGCTAGGTCTCTCTGGCTTCCCGTAGGCAAAATGGTGGTGGTGCGCAAACTGGCCCGGATAAACAACCTCCTGGCCGGGTCGGCACACAGATGGCCCACCGAGCAGCCCAGGGCCTGGGGGCAGTCCAGGGACTGACCGTCTGAGACCCCTGCTATGCCTGTTAGCCGGTTTGGTTTTGCCTGCTAGGTCTCCCTGGCTTCCCCCAGGCAAAATGGTGGTGGTGCGCGCGCCGGCCCTGGAGGAAAAAAACCTCCTGGCCGGGTTTGCACCCCGGTGGACCCCCGATCAGCTCAGGGCCTGGGTGCAGGCCAACGCCCGTCGGGCTTAGACCCCCGCGATGTTGTTCTCGGGTTATATTTGCGTACCTCAGTCTGATTTCTCTGGCGACCGAGAACCAATATGGAGCCCTCGTAACTGACTGGCGGGAGGCAGAGTTCTGATGTGGCTTCCGTGTGGTGAAAGGCACCGTAAATCCGCCGCTGCTTGCAGCCTGGCTGGCCAGCGATGGCCAGTGGTCGTGGGCACCGGGTCTGCCTGGACCCTGTCCGCTTGGTTCTACTGCTGATGGCCCTTCCTCTGGACCAGCCACTGCTGCTGCTACTGCTGCTGCTGCCGCCGCTCCCAGGCCAAAGAATTTTCTTTCATCAAAATTTGTCAGAAACCACGTTTTAAGGAAATCTCGCATCGTGTGAAATTATCTTGTTTTTCATAAACAACACGTTGTAAATCGAAAAGCTTTGGTGTTGCGTGTATGTCTAAGCGTGTAGCCTCAAAAGAGAACGCACAGGAGAGTTTTCTCTCGAAAGAAAATGTAGGAATACCACGTTATAAGGAAATAAAGTGTTGCAGAGTAAAGACAAATACGTACATATTGGAAACACTTTAAGAGAAGAAATAACACATCGTACAAAATTAGCTTGTATCTCCTAAACAAAACTTTGTAACTCGAAAAGATTTGGTGTGGCTCATACCTCTACAAGTGTAGCCTCAAAAGAGAACCCACAGGAGGAAATTCTTTCGTTAAAAATTTTCAGAAAACCACGATTTATGGAAATCTCGCATCATGCGAAATTATCTTGTTTTTTCCTAAACAACACGTTGTAACTCGAAAAGCTTTGGTGTTGCGTGTTTGTCTAAGCGTGTAGCCTCGAAAGAGAACGCACAGGAGAGTTTTCCCTCAAAAGAATATGTAAGAATACCACGTTATAAGGAAATACAGTGTTGCAGAGTAAAGACAAATTCGTACGTATTGGAAACACTTTATGAGAAGAATTAACGCATCTTACAAAATTAGCTTGTATCTCCTAAACAAAACGTTGTAACTCGAAAGGATTTGGTGTGGCATGTACATCTAAACATGTAGCCTCAAAAGAGAACCCACAGGAGAATTTTCTTTCGTCAAAATTTTTCAGAAAACCACGTTTTAAGGAAATCCCGCATCGTGCGAAATTATCTTGTTTTTCCTAAACAACACGTTGTAACTCGAAAAGCTTTGGTGTTGCGTGTATGTCTAAGCATGTAGCCTCAAAAGAGAAGGCACAGGAGAGTATTCTCTTGAAAGAATATGTAAGAATACCACGTTATAAGGAAATACAGTGTTGCAGAGTAAAGACAGATACTTACTTATTGGAAACACTTTACGAGAAGGAATAATACATCGTAAAAAATTAGCTTGTATTTCCTAAACAACATGTTGTAACTCGAAGGATTTGGTGTGGCGTGTAAGTTGAAACGTGTAGCCTCAAAAGAGAACCCACAGGAGAATTTTCTTTCGTAAAAATTTGTCAGAAAACCACGTTTTAAGGAAATCCCGCATTGTGCGAAATTATCTTGTTTTTCCTAAACAACACGTTGTAATTCGAAAAGCTTTGGGGTTGCGTGTATGTCTAAACGTGTGGCCTCAAAGGAGAACGCACAGGACAGTTTTCTATTGAAAGAATATGTAAGAATACCACGTTATAAGGAAATACAATGTTGCAGGGTAAAGACAAATATGTATGTATTGGAAACACTTTATGAGAAGAATTAACGCATTGTAAAAAATTAACTTGTATCTCCTAAACAATACGTTGTAACTCGAACAGATTTGGTGTGGCGTGTACGTCTAAACATGTAGCCTCAAAAGAGAACCCACAGGAGAATTTTCTTTCGTCAAAATTTGTCAGAAAACCACGTGTTAAGGAAATCCCCCATCGTGCGAAATCATCTTCTTTTTCCTAAACAACATGTTGTAACTTGAAAAGCTTTGGTGTTGCGTGTATGTGTAAGCATGGAGCCTCAAAAGAGAAGGCACAGGAGAGTTTTCTCTCGAAAGAATATGTAAGAATACCACGTTATAAGGAAATACAATTTTGCAGAGTAAAGACAAATAAGTACATATTGGAAACACTTTATGAGAAGGAAGAATGGATCGTAAAAAATTAGCTTGTATCTCCTAAACAACACGTTGTAAATCGAAAAGCTTTGGTGTTGCGTGTATGTCTAAGCTTGTAGCCTCAAAAGAGAACGCACAGGAGAGTTTTCTCTTGAAAGAATATGTAGGAATACCACGTTATAAGGAAATACAGTGTTGCAGAATAAAGACAACTACGTACGTATTGGAAACACTTTAAGAGAAGAAATAACGCATCGTACAAAATTAGCTTGTATCTCCTAAAGAACACTTTGTAACTCGAAAAGATTTGGTGTGGCTCGTACCTCTAGAAGTGTAGCCTCAAAAGAGAACCCACAGGAGAACTTTCTTTCATCAAAATTTTTCAGAAAACCACGTTTCATGGAAATCTCGCATCGTGCGAAATTATCTTGTTTTTCCTAAACAACACGTTGTAACTCGAAAAGGTTTGGCGTTGCGTGTATGTCTACACGTGTAGCCTCAAAAGAGCACGCACAGGAGCGTTTTCCCTCGAAAGAATATGTAAGAATACCACGTTATATGGAAATACAATGTTGCAGAGTAAAGGCAAATAAGTACATATTGGAAACACTTAGGAGAAGAAATAACGCATCTTACAAAATTTGCTTGTATCTCCTAAACAACACGTTGTAACTCGAAAAGATTTGGTGTGGCTCGTACGTCTACACGTGTACCCTCAAAAGAGAAACCACAGGATAACTTTCTTTCGTCAAAATTTGTCAGAAAACCACGTTTTAAGGAAATCCCGCATCGTGCAAAATTATCTTGTTTTTCATAAACAACATGTTGTAACTCAAAAAGCTTTGGTGTTTCGTGTATGTCTAAGCCTGTAGCCTCTAAAGAGAACGCACAGGAGAGTTTTCTCTCAAATAACATGTAAGAATACAACTTTATAAGGAAATACAGTGTTGCAGAGTAAAGACAAATACGTAATTATTGGAAACACTTTACGAGAAGAAATAACGCATCGTAGAAAATTAGCTTGTTTCTCCTAAGCAACACGTGGTAACTCGAAAGGATTTGGTGTGGCATGTATGTCTAAACGTGGAGCCTCAAAAGAGAACCCACAGGAGAATTTTCATTCGTCAAAATTTGTCATAAAACCACGTTTTAAAGAAATCCCGCATCGTGCGAAATAATCTTGTTTTTCATAAACAACACGTTGTAACTCTAAAAGCATTGATGTTGCCTGTATGTCTAAGTGTGCAGCCTCAAAAGGGAACGCACAGGATACTTTTCTCTCGAAAGAATATGTAAGAATACCACGTTATAAGGAAATACAGTGTTGCAGAGTAAAGACAAATATGTATGTATTGGAAACACTTTATGAGAAGAATTAACGCATCGTACAAAATTAGCTTGTATCTCCAAAACAACACGTTGTAACTCGAAAAGATTTGGTGTGGCGTGTACATCTAAACATGTAGCCTCAAAAGAGAACCCACAGGAGAATTTTCTTTCGTCAAAATTTTTCAGAAAACCACGTTTTAAGGAAATCCCGCATCGTGCGAAATCATCTTCTTTTTCCTAAACAACATGTTGTAACTCGAAAAGCGTTGGTGTTGCGTGTATGTGTAAGCGTGGAGACTCAAAAGAGAAGGCACAGGAGAGTGTTCTCATGAAAGAATATGTAAGAATACCACGTTAAAAGGAAATACAATTTTGCAGAGTAAAGAAAAATAAGTACATATTGGAAACACTTTAGGAGAAGAAATAATGCATCGTAAAAAATGAGCTTGTATCTCCTAAACAACACGTTGTAACTCGAAAAGATTTGGTGTGTCATGTACGTCTAAAAGTGTAGCCTCAAACGAGAACCCACAGGAGAATTTTCTTTCATCAAAATTTGTCTGAAACCACTTTTTAAGGAAATAGCGCATCGTGCGAAATTATCTTGTTTTTCCTAAACAACACGTTGTAACTCGAAAAGCTTTGGTGTTGCATGTATGTCTAAGCATGTAGCCTCAAAAGAGAATGCACAGGAGAGTTTTCTCTCGAAAGAATATGTAAGAATACCACGTTATAAGGAAATACAGTGTTGCAGAATAAAGACAACTACGTACATATTGGAAACACTTTAAGAGAAGAAATAACGCATTGTACAAAATTAGCTTGTATCTCCTAAACAACACATTGTAACTCGAAAAGATTTGGTGTGGCTCGTACCTCTACACGTGTAGCCTCAAAAGAGAACCCAGAGGAGAACTTTCTTCCGTCAAAATTTGTCTGAAAACCACGTTTTATGGAAATCTCGCATCGTGCGAAATTATCTTCTTTTTCCTAAACAACACGTTGTAACTCGAAAAGCTTTGGCGTGCGTGTTCGTCTAAGCGTGTAGCCTCAAAAGAGCATGCACAGGAGAGTTTTCCCTCGAAAGAATATGTAAGAATACCACGTTATAAGAAAATACAGTGTTGCAGAGTAAAGATAAATAAAGACATATTGGAAACAATTTAGGGAAGAAATAACGCATCGTACAAAATTTGCTTGTATCTCCTAAACAACACGTTATAACTCGAAAATATTTGGTGTGGCTCGTACTTCTACACTTGTAGCCTCAAAAGAGAACCAACAGGAGAACTTTTTTTCGTCAAAATTTGTCAAAGAACCACGTTTTAAGGAAATCCCGCATCGTGCAAAATTATCTTGTTTTTCCTAAACAACACGTTGTAACTCGAAAAGCTTTGGTGTTGCGTGTATGTCTGAGCATGTTGCCTCTAAAGACAATGCACAGGAGAGTTTTCTCTCAAAAGAACATGTAATAATACAACGTTAAAAGGAAATACAGTGTTGCAGAGTAAAGACAAATACGTACGTATTGGAAACACTTTACGAGAAGAAATAACGCATCATACAAAATTAGCTTGTATCTCCTAAACAACACGTGGTAACTCTAAAGGATTTGGTGTGGCATGTACGTCTAAATGTGTAGCCCCAAAAGTGAACCGACAGGAGAATTTTCTTTCCTCAAAATTTGTCAGAAAACCACGTTTTAAGGAAATCCTGCATCGTGCGAAATTATCTTGTTTTTCCTAAACAACATGTTGTAACTCGAAAAGCTTTGGTGTTGCCTGTATGTCTAAGTGTGTAGCCTCAAAAGAGAACGCACAGGATAGTTTTCTCTCGAAATAATATGTAAGAATACCACGTTATAGGAAACACAGTGTTGCAGAGCAGACAAATATGTACATATTGGAAACACTTTACGAGAAGAAGTAACGCATCGTAGAAAATTAGCTTGTATCTCCTAAACAAAACGTTGTAACTCGAAAAGATTTGGTGCGGCGTGTACGTCTAAACGTGTAGCCTCAAAAGAGAACCCACAGGAGAATTTTCTTTCGTCAAAATTTTTCAGAAAACCACGTTTTAAGGAAATCCCGCATCGTGCCAAATCATCTTCTTTTTCCTGAAAAACATGTTGTAACTCGAAAAGCTTTGGAGTTGGGTGTATGTCTAAGCTTGTAGCCTCAGAAGAGAATGCACAGGAGAGTTTTCTCTCGAAAGAATTTGTAAGAATACCATGTTATGAGAAAATACAGTGTTGCAGAATAAAGACAAATACGTACGTATTGGAAACACTTTAAGAGAGGAAATAACACATCGTACAAAATTATCTTGTATCTCCTAAACAACAATTGGAACTCGAAAAGATTTGTTGTGGCTCGTACTTCTACACGTGTAGCCTCAAAAGAGAACCCACAGGAAAACTTTCTTTCGTCAAAATTTTTCAGAAAACCACGTTTTATGGAAATCTCGCATCGTGCGAAATTATCTTGCTTTTCCTAAACAACACATTGTAACTCGAAAATCTTTGGCGTTGCGTGTATGTCTAAGCGTGTAGCCTCTAAAGAGTACGCACAGGAGAGTTTTCTCTCAAAAGAACATGTAAGAATACAACGTTATAAGGGAATACAGTGTTGCAGAGTAAAGACAAATACATACTTGATGGAAACACTTTACAAGAAGAAATAACGCATTGTAAAAAATTAGCTTGTATCTCCTAAACAACACGTGGTAACTCGAAAGGACTTGGTGTGGCGTGTACGTCTAAACGTGTAGCCTGAAAAGAGAACCCATAGGAGAATTTTCTTTCTTCAAAATTTTTCAGAAAATCACGTTTTAACGAAATCCCGCATCCTGCGAAATTATCTTGTTTTTCCTAAACAACAAGTTGTAACTCGAAAAGCTTTGGTGTTGCGTGTATGACTAAGTGTGTAGCCACAAAAGGGAATGCACAGGAGAGTTTTCTCTCGAAAGAATATGTAAGAATACCACGTTATAAGGAAATACAGTGTTGCAGAGTAAAGACAAATACGTACATATTGGAAACACTTTAAAAGAAGAAATATCGCATCATACAAAATTAGCTTGTGTCTCCTAAACAGCTCGTTGTAACTCGAAAAGTTTTGGTGTGACGTGTACGTCTCAACGTGTAGCCTCAAAAGAGAACCCACAGGAGAATTTTCTTTCATCAAAATTTGTCAGAAACCACGTTTTAAGGAAATCTCACATTGTGCGAAATTATCTAGTTTTTCCTAAACAACACGTTGTAACTCGAAAATCTTTGGTGTTGTGTGTATGTCTAAGCATGTAGCCTCAAAAGAGAACACACAGGAGAGTTTTCCCTCAAAAGAATATGTAAGAATATCACATTATAAGGAAATACAGTGTTGCAGAGTAAAGACAAATACGTATGTATTGGAAACACTTTACGAGAAGAACTAATGCATCATACAAAATTAGCTCGTATCTCCTAAACAACCGGTTGTAACTCGAAAGGATTTGGTGTGGCGTGTACGGCTAAACGTGTAGCCTCAAAAGAGAACCCACAGGAGAATTTTCTTTCGTCAAAATATGTGAGAAAACCACGTTTTAAGGAAATCCCTCATCGTGCAAAATTATCTTGTTTTTCCTAAACAACAAGTTGTAACTCGAAAAGCTTTGGTGTTGCGTGTATGTCTAAGCGTGTAGCCTCAAAAAAGAATGTAAAGGAGAGTTTTTTCTCGAAAGAATATTTAAGAATACCACGTTATAAGGAAATACATTGTTGCAGTGTAAAGACAAATACGTACATATTGGAAACTCTCTACGAGAAGAAATAACGCATCGTAAAAAATTAACTTGTTTCTCCTAAACAACACGTTGTAACTCGAAAAGATTTGGTGTGGCGTGTACGTCTAAACGTGTAGCCTCAAAAGAGAACCCACAGGACAATTTTCTTTCGTTAAATTTTTTTCAGAAAACCGCGTTTTAAGGAAATCCAGCATCGTGCGAAATCATCTTCTTTTTCCTAAACAACATGTTGTAACTCAAAAACCTTTGGTGGTGCGTGTATGTCTAAGCGTGGAGCCTCAAAAGCGAAGGCACAGGAGAGTTTTCTCTCGAAAGAATATGTAAGAATATACGTTATAAAGAAATACAATTTTGCCGAGTAAAGGCAAATAAGTACATATTGGAAACACTTTAGGAGAAGAAATAACGCATCGGACAAAATTAGCTTGTATCTCCTAAACAACACGTGGTAACTCGAAAAGGTTTGGTTTGGCGTGTACGTCTAAACGTGTAGCCGCAAAAGAGAACACAAAGGAGAATTTTCTTTCCTCATAATTTGTCAGAAAACCACGTTTTAAGGAAATCCCCCATCGTGCGAAATTATCTTGTTTTTCCTAAACAACAACTTGTAACACGAAAAGCTTTGGTGTTGCATGTATGTTTCAGTGTGTAGCCTCAAAAGAGAATGCACAGGAGAGTTTTCTCTCGAAAGAACATGTAAGAATACAACGTTATAAGGAAATACAGTGTTGGAGAGTAAAGACAAATACGTACATATTGGAAACACTTTACGAGAAGAAATGACACATCATAAAATATAAGCTTGTGTCTCCTAAACAACAAGTGGTAACTCGAAAAGATTTGGTTTGGCGTGTACGTCTAAAAGTGTAGCCTCAAAAGAGACCCCACAGGAGAATTTTCTTTCTTCAAAATTTGTCAGAAAACCACGATATAAAGAAATCCCTCATCATGCAAAATTATCTTGTTTTTCCTAAACAACATGTTGTAACTCGAAAAACTTTGGTGTTGTTTGTATGTCTAAGCGTGTAGCCTCAAAAGAGGATGTAAAGGAGAGTTTTTTCTAGAAAGAATATGTAAGAATACCACGTTATAAGGAAATAGAGTGTTGCAGAGTAAAGACAGATACGTACATATTGGAAACACTTTACGAGAAGAAATAACGCATCGTAAAAAATTAAATTGTATCTCCTAAACAACAGGTTGTAACTCGAAAAAATTAGGTGTGGCGTGTACATCTAAACGTGTTGCCTCAAAAGAGAAACCACAGGACAATTTTCTTTCGTTAAAAATTTTCAGAAAACCACGTTTTAAGGAAATCCAGCATCGTGCGAAATCATCTTCTTTTTCCTAAACAACATGTTGTAACTCAAAAAGCTTTGGTGTTGCGTGTATGTCTAAGCGTGGAGCCTCAAAAGCGAAGTTACAGGAGAGTTTTCTCTCGAAAGAATATGTAAGAATACCACGTTATAAAGAAATACAATTTTGCAGAGTAAAGGCAAATAAGTGCATATTGGAAACACTTTAGGAGAAGAAATAACGCATCATAACGCATCGTACAAAATTAGCTTGCATCTCCTAAACAACACGTGGTAACTCGAAAAGATTTGGTTTGGCGTGTACGTCTAAACGTGTAGCCTCAAAAGAGAACACAAAGGAGAATTTTCTTTCGTCAAAATTTTCAGAAAACCACGTTTTAAGGAAATCCCGCATCGTGCGAAATTATCTTGTTTTTCCTAAACAACACCTAGTAACTCGAAAAGCTTTGGTGTTGCGTGTATGTCTCAGCGTGTAGCCTCAAAAGAGAATGCACAGGAGAGGTTTCTCTCGAAAGATCATGTAAGAATACAACGTTATAAGGAAATACAGTGTTGCAGAGTAAAGACAAATACGTACTTATTGGAAACACTTTACAAGAAGAAATTACGCATCATACAATATTAGCTTGTATGTCCTAAACAAAAAGTGGAAACTCGAAAACATTTGGTTTGGCGTGTACGTCTAAAAGTGTAGCCTCAAAAGAGAACCCACTGGAGAATTTTCTTTCTTCAAAATTTGTCAGAAAACCACGTTTTAACGAAATCCCGCATCCTGCGAAATTATCTTGTTTTTCCTAAACAACAAGTTGTAACTCGAAAAGCTTTGGTGTTGCGTGTATGTCTAAGTGTGTAGCCTCAAAAGGGAATGCACAGGAGAGTTTTCTCTCGAAAGAATATGTAAGAATACCCCGTTATAAGGAAATACAGTGTTGCAGAGTAAAGACAAATACGTACATATTGGAAACACTTTACGAGAAGAATTAACGCATCGTACAAAATTAGCTTGAATCTCATAAACAACACGTTGTTACTCGAAAAGATTTGGTGTGGCCTGTACGTCTAAACGTGTAGCCTCAAAAGAGATCCCACAGGAGAATTTTCTTTCATCAAAATTTGTCAGAAACCACGTTTTAAGGAAATCTCGCATTGTGCGAAATTATCTAGTTTTTCCTAAACAACACGTTGTAACTCGAAAAGCTCTGGTGTTGCGTGTATGTCTAAGCGTGTAGCCTCAAAAGAGAAAGCACTGGAGAGTTTTCTCTCGAAAGAATATGTAAGAATGACACGTTATAAGGAAATACAATGTTGCAGAGTAAAGACAAACACATAGGTATTGGAAACACTTTACGAGAAGAATTAACGCGTAGTACAAAATTAGCTTGTATCTCCTAAACAACAAGTTGTAACTCGAAAAGATTTGGTGTGGCCTGTACGTCTAAACGTGTAGCCTCAAAGGAGAACCCACAGGAGAATTTTCTTTCATCAAAATTTTTCACAGAACCAAGTTTTAAGGAAATCCCGCATCGTGTGAAACCATCTTCTTTTTCCTAAACAACATATTGTAACTCGAAAACCTTTAGTGTTGCGTGTATGTCTAAGCGTGGAGCCTCAAAAGAGAAGACACAGGATAGTTTTCTCTCGAGAGAATATGTAAGAATACCACGTTATTAGGAAATACAATTTTGCAGAGTAAAGACAAATAAGTACATATTGGAAACACTTTACGAGAAGAAATAATACATCATACAAACTTACCTTGTATCTCCTAACAACACGTGGTAACTCGAAAAGATTTGGTTTGGCGTGTACGTCTAAACGTGTAGCCTCAAAAGAGAACCAACAGGAGAATTTTCTTTCATCAAAATTAGATAACCACGTTTTAAGGAAATCCCGCATCGTGCAAAATTATCTTGTTTTTCCTAAACAACACGTTGTAACTCGAAAAGCTTTGGTGTTGCGTGTATATCTAAGCATGTAGCCTCAAAAGAGAATGCACAGGAGAGTTTTCTCTCAAAGGAACATGTAAGACTACAACGTTATAAGGAAATACAGTGTTGCAGAGTAAAGACAAAAACATAAATATTGGAAACACTTTACGAGAAGAAATGACGCATCATAAAATATAAGCTTGTATCTCCTAAACAACAAGTGGTAACTCGAAAAGATTTGGTTTGGCGTGTACGTCTAAAAGTGTAGCCTCAAAAGAGACCCCACAGGAGAATTTTCTTTCTTCAAAATTTGTCAGAAAACCACGTTATAAGGAAATCCCGCATCCTGGGAAATTATCTTGTTTTTCCTAAACAACAAGTTGTAACTCGAAAAGCTTTGGTGTTTCATGTATGTTTAAGTGTGTAGCCTCTAAAGGGAATGCCCAGGAGAGTTTTCTATCGAACGAATATGTAAGAATACCACGTTATAAGGAAATACAGTGTTGCAGAGTAAAGACAAATACGTACATATTGGAAACACTTTATGAGAAGAAATAACGCATCGTTCAAAATTAGCTTGTATCTCCTAAACAACACGTTGTAACTCGAAAAGATTTGGTGTGGCCCGTATGTCTACACGTGTAGCCTCAAAAGAGAACCCACAGGAGAATTTTCTTTCGTCAAAATTTGTCAGAAAACCACGTTTTAAGGAAATCCCGCATCGTGAGAAATTATCTTGTTTTTCCTAAACAACACGTTGTAACTCGAAAAGCTTTGGTGTTGCGAGTATGTCTAAGCGTGTAGCCTCTAAAGAGTACACACAGGAGTGTTTTCTCTCGAAAGAACATGTAAGAATACAACGTTATAAGGAATACAGTGTTGCAGAGTAAAGACAAAAACATACTTGTTGGAAACACTTTACGAGAAGAAATAACGCATTGTAAAAAATTAGCTTGTATCTCCTAAACAACACGTGGTAACTCGAAAGGACTTGGTGTGGCGTGTACGTCTAAATGTGTAGCCTCAAAAGAGAACCCATAGGAGAATTTTCTTTCATCAAAATTTGTCAGAAAACACGTTGTATGGAAATCTCGCTTCGTGTGAAATTTTCTAGTTTTTCCTAAACAACACATTGTAACTCGAAAAGCTTTGGTGTTGCGTGTATGTCTAAGCGTGTAGCCTCAAAAGAGAACGCACAGGAGAGTTTTCTCTTGAACGAATATGTAAGAATACCACGTTATAAGGAAATACAGTGTTGCACAGAAAAGACAATTACGTACCATTGGAAACACTTTAAGAGAAGAAATAATGCATCGTACAAAATTAGCTTGTATCTCCTAAACAACACGTTGTAACTCGAAAAGATTTGGTGTGGCTCGTACGTCTACACGTGTAGCCTCAAAAGAGAACCCACAGGATAACTTTCTTTCTTCAAAATTTTTCAGAAAACCACGTTTTAAGTAAATCCCGCATCGTGAAAATTATCTTGTTTTTCCTTAAAAACACGTTGTAACTCGAAAAGCTTTGTTGTTGCGTGTATGTCTAAGCGTGTAGCCTCTAAAGAGTATGCACAGGAGAGTTTTCTCTAGAAAGAACATGTAAGAATACAACGTTATAAGGAAATACAGTGTTGCAGAGTAAAGAGAAATACATACTTGTTGGAAACACTTTACAAGAAGAAATAATGCATCGTAAAAAATTAGCTTGTATCTCCTAAACAACACGTGGTAACTCGAAAGGACTTCATGTGGCGTGTAAGTCTAAACGTGTAGCCTCAAAAGAGAACCAATAGGAGAATTTTCTTTCTTCAAAATTTGTCAGAAAATCACGTTTTAACGAAATCCCGCATCCTGCGAAATTATCTTGTTTTTCCTAAACAACAAGTTGTAACTTGAAAAGCTTTGGTGTTGCGTGTATGTCTACGTGTGTAGCCACAAAAGCGAATGCACAGGAGAGTTTTCTCTCGAAAGAATATGTAAGAATACCACGTTGTAGGAAATACAGTGTTGCAGAGTAAAGACAAATACGTACATATTGGAAACACTTTAAGAGAAGAAATAACGCATCGTACAAAATTAGATTGTATCTCCTAAACATCACGTTGTAACTCGAAAAGATTTGGTGTGATGTATACGTCTAAACGTGTAGCCTTAAAAGAGAACCCACAGGAGAATTTTCTTTCAACAAAATTTGTCAGAAACCACGTTTTAAGGAAATCTCGCATCGTGCGAAAATATCTTGTTTTCCCTAAACAACACGTTGTAACTCGAAAAGCTTTGGTGTTGCATGTATATCTAAGCATGTAGCCTCAAAAGAGAACACACAGGAGAGTTTTCCCTCGAAAGAATATGTAAGAATATCACATTATAAGGAAATACAGAGTTGCAGAGTAAAGACAAATACGTATGTATTGGAAACACTTTACGAGAAGAAATAACGCAACACACATTATTAGCTTGTATCTCCTAAACAACAGGTTGTAACTCGAAAGGATTTGGTGTGGCGTGTACAGCTAAACGTGTAGCCTCAAAAGAGAACCCACAGAAGAATTTTCTTTCGTCAAAATATGTGAGAAAACCACGTTTTAAGGAAATCCCTCATCGTGCAAAATTATCTTGTTTTTCCTAAACAACAAGTTGTAACTCGAAAAGCTTTGGTGTTGCGGGTATGTCTAAGCGTGTAGCCTCAAAAGAGAATGTAAAGGAGAGTTTTTTCTAGAAAGAATATGTAAGAATACCACGTTATAAGGAAAAACAGTGTTGCAGAGTAAAGACAAATACGTACATATTGGAAATACTTTATGAGAAGAAATAACGCATCGTAAAAAATTAACTTGTATCTCCTAAACAACACGTTGTAACTGGAAAAGATTTGGTGTGGCGTGTACGTCTAAACGTGTAGCCTCAAAAGTGAACCCACCGGACAATTTTCTTTCGTTAAATTTTTTCATTAAACCACGTTTTAAGGAAATCCCGCATCATGCAAAATCATCTTGTTTTTCCTAAACAACATGTTGTAACTCAAAAAGCTTTGGTGTTGCGTGTATGTTTAAGCGTGGAGCCTCAAAAGCGAAGGCACAGGTGAGTTTTCTCTCGAAAGAATATGTAAGAATACCACGTTATAAAGAAATACAATTTTGCAGAGTAAAGGCAAATAAGTACATATTGGAAACACTTTAGGAAAAGAAATAACGCATCGTACAAAATTAGCTTGTATCTCCTAAACAACACGTTGTAACATGAAAAGTTTTCGTTTGGCGTGTATGTCTAAACGTGTAGCCTCAAAAGAGAACACAAAGGAGAATTTTCTTTCGTCAAAATTTGTCAGAAAACCACGTTTTAAGGAAATCCCGCATAATGCGAAATTATCTTGTTTTTCCTAAACAACACGTTGTAACTCGAAAAGCTTTGGTGTTGCGTGTATGTCTAAGCGTGTAGCCTCAAAAGAGAATGCACAGGAGAATTTTCTCTCAAAAGAACATGTAAGAATACAACGTTATATGGAAATACAGTGTTGCAGAGTAAAGACAAATACGTACATATTGGAAACACTTTACGAGAAGAAATTACGCATCATGAAATATTAGCTTGTATCTCCTAAACAAAAAGTGGAAACTCACAAACATTTCGTTTGGTGTGTATGTCTAAACGTGTAGCCTCAAAAGAGAGCGCACTGGAGAATTTTCTTTCTTCAAAATTTGTCAGAAAACCACGTTTTAACGAAATCCCGCATCCTGCAAAATTATCTTGTTTTTCCTAAACAACAAGTTGTAACTCGAAAAGCTTTGGTGTTGCGTGTATGTCTAAGTGTGTAGCCTCAAAAGGATATGCAAGGAGAGTTTTCTCTCGAAAGAATATGTAAGAATACCACGTTATAAGGAAATACAGTGTTGCAGAGTAAAGACAAATACGTACATATTGGAAACACTTTAAGAGAAGAAATAAAAAATCGTACAAAATTAGCTTGTATCTCCTAAACAACAGGTTGTAACTCGAAAATATTTGGTGTGACGTGTACGTCTAAACGTGTAGCCTCAAAAGAGAACCGACAGGAGAATTTTTTATCGTCAAAATATGTGAGAAAACCACGTTTTAAGGCAATCCCTCATCGTGCAATATTATCTTGTTTTTCCTAAACAACAAGTTGTAACTCGAAATCTTTGGTGTTGTGTGTATGTCTAAGCGTGTAGCCTCAAAAGAGAATGCAAAGGAGAGTTTTTTCTCGAAAGAATATGTAAGAATACCACGTTATAAGGAAATACAGTGTTGCAGAGTAAAGACAAATACGTACATATTGGAAACACTTTAGAGAAGAAATAACGCATCATACAAAATTAGCTTGTATCTCCTAAACAACACGTTGTAACTCGAAAAGATTTTATGTGGTATGTACGTATAAAAGTGTAGCCTCAAAAGAGAACCCACAGGAGAATTTTCTTTGGTCAAATTTGTCAGAAAACCACATATGAAGGAAATCCTGCATCGTGGGAAATTATCTTGTTTTTCCTAAACAACACGTTGTAACTCGAAAAGATTTGGTGTTGCGTGTTTGTCTCAGTGTGTAGCCTCAAAAGAGAACACACAGTAGAGTTTTCACTAGAAAAAATATGTAAGAATACCAGGTTATAAGGAAATACAGTGTTGCAGAGTAAAGACAAATACGTACTTATTGGAAACACTTTACAAGAAGAAATAACGCATCATACAAAATTAGCTTGTATCTCCTAAACAACAGGTTGTAACTCGAAAGGATTTGGTGTGGCATGTACGTCTAAACGTGTAGCCTCAAAAGAGAACCCACAGGAGAATTTTCTATCGTCAAAATTTGTGAGAAAACCACGTTTTAAGGAAATCCCTCATCGTGAAAAATTATCTTGTTTTTCTTAAACAACACGTTGTAACTCGAAAAGCTTTGGTGTTGCGTGTATGTCTAAGCATGTAGCCTCAAAAGAGAACGCAAAGGAGAGTTCTTTCTCGAAAGAATATATAAGAATACCACGTTATAAGGAAATACAGTGTTGTAGAGTAAAGACAAATACGTACATATTGGAAACACTTTACGAGAAGAAAAAACACATCGTACAAAATTAGCTTGTATCTCCTAAACACACGTTGTAACTCTAAATGATTTGGTGTGGCGTGTACGTCTAAATGTGTAGCCTCAAAAGAGAACCCACAGGAGAATTTTCTTTGGTCAAATTTGTCAGAAAACCACGTATTAAGGAAATCCCGCATCGTGCGAAATTATCTTGTTTTTCCTAAACAACGCGTTGTAACTCGAAAAGCTTTGGTGTTGCGTGTATGTCTAAGCGTGTAGCCTCAAAAGAGAACACACAGGAGAGTTTTCTCTCGAAAGAATATGTAAGAATACCACGTTATAAGGAAGTACACTGTTGCAGAATAATGACAAATACTTACATATTGGAAACCCTTAAACTTTACGAGATTAAATAAAGCATCGTACAAAATTAGCTTGTATCTCCTAAACAACACGTTGTAACTCGAAAAGATTTGGTGTGGCGTGTACATCTAAACGTGTAGCCTCAAAAGAGAACCACAGAACAATTTTCTTTCGTCAAAATTTGTCAGAAAACCACGTTTTAAGGAAATCCCGCATCGTGAGAAATTATCTTGTTCTTCCTAAAAAACACGTTGTAACTCGAAAAGCTTTGGTGTTGCGTGTATGTCTAAGCATGTAGCCTCAAAAGAGAACGCACAGGAGAGTTTTCTCTCGAAAGAATATGGAAGAATACCACGTTATAAGGAAATACAGTGTTGCAGAGTAAAGACAAATACATACTTATTGGAAACACTTTAAGAGAAGAAATAACGCATCGTTCAAAATTAGCTTGTATCTCCTAAACAACAGGTTGTAACTCGAAAAGATTTGATGTGGCGTGTACGGCTAAACGTGTAGCCTCAAGAGAGAAACCACAAGGAGAATTTTCTTTGGTCAAAATTTGTCAGAAAACCACGTATTAAGGAAACCCCGCATCGAGTGAAATTATCTTGTTCTTCCAAAACAACAAGTTGTAACTCGAAAAGCTTTGGTGTTGCTTGTATGTCTAAGCGTGTAGACTCAAAAGAGAATGCACAGGAGAGTTTTCTCTCGAAAGAATATGCAAGAATACCACGTTATAAGGAAAACAGTGTTGCAGAGTAAAGGCAAATACGTACGAATTGGAAACACTTAAACTTTACGAGAAGAAATAACGCATCCTAAAAAATTAGCTTGTATCTCCTAAACAACACGTTGTAACTCAAAAAGATTTGGTGTGGCGTGTACGTCTACACGTGTAGCCTCAAAAGAGAACCCACAGAATAACTTTCTTTCTTCAAAATTTTTCAGAAAACCACGTTTTAAGTAAATCCCGCATCGTGAAAATTATCTTGTTTTTCCTTAAAAACACGTTGTAACTCGAAAAGCTTTGTTGTTGCGTGTATGTCTAAGCGTGTAGCCTCAAAAGAGAACGCACAGGGGAGTTTTCTCTCGAAAGAATATGTAAGAATACCACGTTATTAGGAAATAGAGAGTTGCAGAGTAAAGACAAAAACGTATGTATTGGAAACACTTAAACTTTACGAGAAGAAATAACGCATCGTAAAAAAAAATTAGCTTGTATCTCCTAAACAGCACGGTGTAACTCAAAAAGATTTGGTGTGGTGTGTACGTCTAAAGGTGTAGCCTCAAAAGAGAACCCACAGGAGAATTTCCTTTCGTCAAAATTTGTCAGAACACCACGTTTTAAGGAAATCCTGCATCGTGGGAAATTATCTTGTTCTTCCTAAACAACACGTTGTAACTAGAAAAGCTTTGCTGTTGCGTGTATGTCTAAGCTTGTAGCCTCAAAAGAGAACGCACAGGAGAGTTTTCTCTCAAAAGAATATGAAAGAATACCACGTTATAAGGAAATACAGTGTTGCAGAGTAAAGACAAACACGTATGTATTGGAAACCCTTAAACTTTACGAGATGAAATAAAGCATCGTACAAAATTAGATTGTATCTCCTAAACAACACGTTGTAACTCGAAAAGATTTGGTGTGGCATGTATGTCTAAACGTGTAGCCTCAAAAGAGAACCCACAGGACAATTTTCTTTCGTCAAAATTTTTCAGAAAACCACGTTTTAAGGAAATACCGCATCGTGAGAAATTATCTTGTTCTTCCTAAACAACACGTTTTAACTCGAAAAGCTTTGGTGTTGGGTGTATGTCTAAGCGTGTAACCCCAAAAGAGAACGCATAGGAGAGTTTTCTCTCGAAAGAATATGTAAGAATACCACGTTATAAGGAAATACAGTGTGGCAGAGTAAAGACAAATACGTACGTACTGGAAACACTTTATGAGAGAAATAACGCATCTTGCAAAATTAGCTTGTATGTCCTAAACAACATGTTGTAACTTGAAAAGATTTGGTGTGGCGTGTACGTCTAAACGTGTATCCTCAAAAGAGAACCCACAGGAGAGTTTTCTTTCGTCAAAATTTGTCAGAAAACCACGTTTTAAGGAAATCCCGCATCGTGCGAAATTATCTTGTTTTTCCTAAACAACACGTTGTAACTCGAAAAGCTTTGGGGTTGCGTGTATGTCTAAGTGTGTAGCCTCTAAAGGGAATGCAAGGAGAGTTTTCACTCGAAAGAATATGTAAGAATACCACGTTATAAGGAAATACAGTGTTGCAGCGTAAAGACAAATACGTACATATTGTAAACACTTTAAGAGAAGAAATAAATATTCGTACAAAATTAGCTTGTATCTCATAAACAACACGTTGTAACTCGAAAATATTTGGTGTGACGTGTACGTCTAAACGTGTAGCCTCAAAAGAGAACCGACAGGAGAATTTTTTATTGTCAAAATATGTACGAAAACCACGTTTTAAGGAAATCCCTCAGCGTGCAAAATTATCTTGTTTTTCCTAAACAACAAGTTGTAACTCGAAAAGTTTTGGTGTTTCGTGTATGTCTAAGCGTGTAGCCTCAAAAGAGAATGCAAAGGAGAGTTTTTTCTCGAAAGAATATGTAAGAATACCACGTTATAAGGAAATACAGTGTTGCAGAGTAAAGACAAATACGTACATATTGGAAACACT
Organism: Apodemus sylvaticus; assembly: GCF_947179515.1. Lineage (NCBI taxonomy): Eukaryota > Metazoa > Chordata > Mammalia > Rodentia > Muridae > Apodemus > Apodemus sylvaticus. The sequence goes on along the minus strand of NW_026263032.1, from coordinate 503,031 downwards.
TTACGAGAAGAAATAATGCATCATACAAAATTAGCTTGTATCTCCTAAACAACACGTTGTAACTCGAAAAGATTTGATGTGGTGTGTACGTCTAAACGTGTAGCCTCAAAAGAGAACACACAGGAGAATTTTCTTTGGTCAAATTTGTCAGAAAACCACGTATTAAGGAAATCCTGCATTGTGGGAAATTATCTTGTTTTTCCAAAACAACACGTTTTAACTCGAAAAGGTTTGGTGTTGCGTGTTTGTCTCAGTGTGTAGCCTCAAAAGAGAGCACAAAGGAGAGTTTTCATTACAAAGAATATGTAAGAATACCAGGTTATAAGGAAATACAGTGTTGCAGAGTAAAGACAAATACGTACTTATTGGAAACACTTTACGAGAAGCAATAACGCACCATACAAAATTAGCTTGTATCTCCTAAACAACAGGTTGTAACTCGAAAGGATTTGGTGGGGCATGTACGTCTAAACGTGTAGCCTCAAAAGCGAACCCACAGGAGAATTTTCTATCGTCAAAATTTGTGAGAAAACTACGTTTTAAGGAAATCCCTCATCGTGCAAAATTATCTTGTTTTTCTTAAACAACACGTTGTAACTCGAAAAGCTTTGGTGTTGCGTGTATGTCTAAGCATGTAGCCTCAAAAGAGAAGGCAAAGGATAGTTCTTTCTCGAAAGAATATATAAGAATACCACGTTATAAGTAAATACAGTGTTGCAGAGTAAAGACAAATACGTACATATTGGAAACACTTTACGAGAAGAAATAACGCATCGTACAAAATTAGCTTGTATCTTGTAAACAAAACGTTGTAACTCTAAATGATTTGGTGTGGCATGTACGTCTAAACGTGTAGCCTCAAAAGAGAACCCACAGGAGAATTTTCTTTGGTCAAATTTGTCAGAAAACCACGTATTAAGGAAATCCTGCATCGTGCGAAATTATCTTGTTTTTTCTAAACAACACGTTTTAACTCGAAAAGCTTTGGTGTTGCGTGTATGTCTCAGCATGTAGCCTCAAAAGAGAACACACAGGAGAGTTTTCTCTCAAAAGAATATGTAAGAATACCACGTTATAAGGAAATACAGTGTTTCAGAGTAAAGACAAATAGGTACGTATTGGAAACCCTTAAACTTTACGAGATGAAATAAAGCATCGTACAAAATTAGCTCGTATCTCCTAAACAACACGTTGTAACTCGAAAAGACTTTGTGTGGCGTGTACGTCTAAACGTGTAGCCTCAAGAGAGAACCCATAGGAGAATTTTCTTTCGTCAAATATTCAGAAAACCACGTTTATGAAATCCCGCATCGTGCGAAATTATCTTGTTTTTCCTAAACAAAACCTTGTAACTCGAAAAGCTTAGGTGTTGCATGTATGTTTAAGCGTGTAGACTCAAAAGAGAGCACAGAGGAGAGTTTTCTCTCGAAAGAATGTGTAAGAATACCACGTTATAAGAAAATACAGTGTTGCAGATTAAAGACAAATACGTACTTATTGGAAATACTTTATGAGAAGAAATAACATATCGTAAAAAATTAGCTTGTATCTCGTAAACAACACGTTGAAACTCCAAAAGATTTGGTGTGGCGTGTACGTCTAAACGTGTAGCCTCAAAAGAGAACCCACAGGAGAATTTTCTTTGGTCAAAATTTGTCAGAAAACCACGTATTAAGGAAATCCCGCATCGTGTGAAATTATCTTGTTTTTCCTAAACAACGCGTTGTAATTCGAAAAGCTTTGGTGTTGGGTGTATGTCTAAGCGTGTAGCCTCAAAAGAGAACACACAGGAGAGTTTTCTCTCGAAAGAATATGTAAGAATACCACGTTATAAGGAAGTACACTGTTGCAGAATAATGACAAATACTTTCGTATTGGAAACCCTTAAACTTTACGAGATTAAATAAAGCATCGTACAAAATTAGCTTGTATCTCCTAAACAACACGTTGTAACTCGAAAAGATTTGGTGTGGCGTGTACATCTAAACGTGTAGCCTCAAAGAGAACCACAGGACAAATTTCTTTCGTCAAAATTTGTCAGAAAACCACGTCTTAAGGAAATCCCGCATCGTGAAAAATTATCTTGTTCTTCCTAAAAAACATGTTGTAACTAGAAAAGCTTTGGTGTTGCGTGTATGTCTAAGCATGTAGCCTCAAGAGAGAACGCACAGGAGAGTTTTCTCTCAAAAGAATATGTAAGAATACCACGTTATAAGGAAACACAGTGTTGCAGAGTAAAGACAAATATGTACTTATTGGAAACACTTTACGAGAAGAAATAACGCATCGTAAAAAAATTAGCTTGTATCTCCTAAACAACAGGTTGTAACTCGAAAAGATTTGGTGTGGCGTGTACGGCTAAACGTGTAGCCTCAAAAGAGAACGCACAGGAGAATTTTCTTTGGTCAAAATTTGTCAGAAAACCACGTACTAAGGAAACCCCGCATCGTGCGAAATTATCTTGTTTTTCCTAAACAACACATTGTAACTCGAAAAGCTTTGGTGTTGCGTGTATGTCTAAGCATGTAGCCTCAAGAGAGAACGCACAGGAGAGTTTTCTCTCGAAAGAATAGTTAAGAATACCACTTTATAAGGAAGTACAGTGTTGCTGAGTAAAGACAAAAGCGTACATATTGGAAACACTTAAACTTTATGAGATGTATTAAAGCATCGTACAAAATTAGCTTGTATCTCCTAAACAACACGTTTTTACTGGAAAAGATTTGGTGTGGCTTGTACGTCTAAACGTGTAGCCCCAAAAGAGAACCCACAGGACAATTTTCTTTCGTCAAAATTTGTCAGCAAACTTCGTTTTAAGGAAATCCCGCATCGTGAGAAATTATCTTGTTCTTCCTAAACAACACGTTGTAACTCGAAAAGTTTTGGTGTTGCATGTATGTCTAAGCGTGTAGCCTCAAAAGAGAACGCACAGGAGAGTTTTCTCTCGAAAGAATATGTAAGAATACCACGTTATTAGGAAAACAGTGTTGCAGAGTAAAGGCAAATACGTACGTATTGGAAACACTTAAACTTTACGAGAAGAAATAACGCATCTTAAAAAATTAGCTTGTATCTCCTAAACAACACGTTGTAACTCGAAAAGATTTGGTGTGGCGTGTACGTCTAAACGTGTAGCCTCAAAAGAGAAACCTCGGGAGTATTTTCTTTCGTCAAAATTTGTCAGAAAACCACGTTTTAAGGAAATCCCGCATCGGGCTAAATTATCTTGTTTTTCCTAAACAACACATTGTAACTCGAAAAGCTGTGGTGTTGCCTGTATGTCTAAGCGTGTAGCCTCAAAAGAGAATGCACAGGAGAGTTTTCTCTCGAAAGAATATGTAAGAATACCACGTTATAAGGAAATACAGAGTTGCAGTGTAAAGACAAAAACGTATGTATTGGAAACACTTAAACTTTATGAGAAGAAATAACGCATCGTAAAAAAAAATTAGCTTGTATCTCCTAAACAGCACGGTGTAACTCAAAAAGATTTGGTGTGGTGTGTACGTCTAAAGGTGTAGCCTCAAAAGAGAACCCACAGGAGTATTTTCTTTCATCAAAATTTGTCAGAACACCACGTTTTAAGGAAATCCCGCATCGTGGGAAATTATCTTGTTCTTCCTAAACAACATGTTGTAACTCGAAAGGCTTTGCTGTTGCGTGTATGTCTAAGCGTGTAGCCTCAAAAGAGAATGCACAGGAGAGTTTTCTCTCGAAAGAATATGAAAGAATACCACGTTATAACGAAATACAGTGTTACAGAGTAAAGACAAACACGTATGTATTGGAAACCCTTAAACTTTACGAGATGAATTAAAGCATCGTACAAAATTAGCTTGTATCTCCTAAACAACATGTTGTAACTCGAAAAGATTTGGTGTGCCATGTACGTCTAAACGTGTAGCCTCAAAAGAGAACCCACAGGACAATTTTCTTTCGTCAAAATTTTTCAGAAAACCACGTTTTAAGGAAATCGCGCATCGTGAGAAATTATCTTGTTCTTCCTAAACAACACGTTTTAACTCGAAAAGCTTTGGTGTTGGGTGTATGGCTAAGCATGTAGCCCCAAAAGAGAACGCATAGGAGAGTTTTCTCTCAAAAGAATATATAAGAATATCACGTTATAAGGAAATACAGTGTGGCAGAGTAAAGACAAATACGTACATACTGGAAACACTTTATGAGAGAAATAACGCATCTTGCAAAATTTGCTTGTATGTCCTAAACAACATGTTGTAACTCGAAAAGATTTGGTGTGGCGTGTACGTCTAAACGTGTATCCTCAAAAGAGAACCCACAGGAGAGTTTTCTTTCATCAAAATTTGTCAGAAAACCACGTTTTAAGGAAATCCCGCATCGTGTGAAATTATCTTGTTTTTCCTAAACAACACGTTGTAACTCGAAAAGCTTTGGTGTTGCGTGTATGTCTAAGTGTGTAGCCTCTAAAAGGAATGCAAGGAGAGTTTTCTCTCGAAAGAATATGTAAGAATACCACGTTATAAGGAAATACAGTGTTGAAGAGTAAAGACAAATACGTACATATTGTAAAACTTTAAGAGAAGAAATAAAAAATCATACAAAATTAGCTTGTATCTCCTAAACAACACGTTGTAACTCGAAAATATTTGGTGTGATGTGTACGTCTAAATGTGTAGCCTAAAAAGAGAACCGACAGGGGACTTTTTTATCGTCAAAATATGTAAGAAAACCACGTTTTAAGGAAATCCCTTATCGTGCAAAATTATCTTGTTTTTCCTAAACAATGCGTTGTAACTCGAAAAGCTTTGGAGTTGCGTGTATGTCTAAGCGTGTAGACTCAAAAGAGAGCACACAGGAGAGTTTTCTCTAAAAAGAATATGTAAGAATACCACCTTATAAGGAAATACAGTGTTGCAGAGTAAAGACAAATACGTACTTATTGGAAACACTTTATGAGAAGAAAAAACGCATAGTAAAAAATTAGCTTGTATCTCCTAAACAACACGTTGTAACTCGAAAAGATTTGGTGTGACCTGTACGTCTAAACGTGTAGCCTCAAAAGAGAACACACAGGAGAATTTTCTTTGGTCAAAATTTGTCAGAAAACCACGTATTAAGGAAATCCCGCATCGTGCGAAATTATCTTGTTTTCCCTAAACAACGCGTTGTAACTCGAAAAGCTTTAGTGTTGCGTGTATGTCTAAGCGTGTAGCCTCAAAAGAGAACACAGAGGAGAGTTTTCTCCCGAAAGAATATGTAAGAATACCACATTATAAGGAAGTACACTGTTGCAGAATAATGACAACTACTTTCGTATTGGAAACCCTTAAACTTTACGAGATGAAATAAAGCATCGTACAAAATTAGCTTGTATCTCCTAAACAACACGTTGTAACTCGAAAAGATTTGGTGTGGCGTGTACATCTAAACGTGTAGCCTCAAAGAGAACCACAGGACAAATTTCTTTCGTCAAAATTTGTCAGAAAACCACGTTTTAAGGAAATCCCGCATCGTGAGAAATTACCTTGTTCTTCCTAAAAAACACGTTGTAACTCGAAAAGCTTTGGTGTTGCGTGTATGTCTAAGCATGTAGCCTCAAAAGAGAACGCACAGGAGAGTTTTCTCTCGAAAGAATATGTAAGAATACCACGTTATAAGGAAACACAGTGTTGCAGAGTAAAGACAAATACGTACTTATTGGAAACACTTTACGAGAAGAAATAACGCATCGTAAAAAAATTAGCTTGTATCTCCTAAACAACAGGTTGTAACTCGAAAAGATTTGGTGTGGCGTGTAAGGCTAAACGTGTAGCCTCAAAAGAGAACCCACAGGAGTATTTTCTTTCATCAAAATTTGTCAGAAAACCACGTTTTAAGGAAATCCCGCATCGTGCTAAATTATCTTGTTTTTCCTAAACAACACATTGTAACTCGAAAAGCTGTGGTGTTGCCTGTATGTCTAAGCGTGTAGCCTCAAAAGAGAACGCACAGGAGAGTTTTCTCTCGAAAGAGTATGTAAGAATACCACGTTATAAGGAAAAACAGAGTTGCAGTGTAAAGACAAAAACGTATGTATTGGAAACACTTAAACTTTACGGGAAGAAATAATGCATCGTAAAAAAAATTAGCTTGTATCTCCTAAACAGCATGGTGTAACTCAAAAAGATTTGGTGTGGTGTGTACGTCTAAAGGTGTAGCCTCAAAAGAGAACCCACAGGAGAATTTTCTTTCATCAAAATTTGTCAGAACACCACGTTTTAAGGAAATCCCGCATCGTGGGAAATTATCTTGTTCTTCCTAAACAACATGTTGTAACTCGAAAAGCTTTGCTGTTGCGTGTATGTCTAAGCGTGTAGCCTCAAAAGAGAACGCACAGGAGAGTTTTCTCTCGAAAGAATATGAAAGAATACCACGTTATAAGGAAATACAGTGTTGCAGAGTAAAGACAAACACGTATGTATTGGAAACCCTTAAACTTTATGAGATGAAATAAAGCATAGTACAAAATTAGCTTGTATCTCCTAAACAACACGTTGTAACTCGAAAAGATTTGGTGTGGCATGTACGTCTAAACCTGTAGCCTCAAAAGAGAACCCACAGGACAATTTTCTTTCGTCAAAATTTTTCAGAAAACCACGTTTTAAGGAAATCGCGCATCGTGAGAAATTATCTTGTTCTTCCTAAACAACACGTTTTAACTCGAAAAGCTTTGGTGTTGGGTGTATGTCTAAGCATGTAGCCCCAAAAGAGAATGCATAGGAGAGTTTTCTCTCGAAAGAATATGTAAGAATACCACGTTATAAGGAAATACAGTGTGGCAGAGTAAAGACAAATACGTACATACTGGAAACACTTTATGAGAGAAATAACGCATCTTGCAAAATTAGCTTGTATGTCCTAAACAACATGTTGTAACTCGAAAAGATTTGGTGTGGCGTGTTCGTCTAAACGTGTATCCTCAAAAGAGAACCCACAGGAGAGTTTTCTTTCGTCAAAATTTGTCAGAAAACCACGTTTTAAGGAAATCCCGCATCGTGCGAAATTATCTTGCTTTTCCTAAACAACACGTTGTAACTCGAAAAGCTTTGGGGTTGCGTGTATGTCTAAGTGTGTAGCCTCTAAAGGGAATGCAAGGAGAGTTTTCTCTCGAAAGAATATGTAAGAATACCACGTTATAAGGAAATACAGTGTTGCAGATTAAAGACAAATACGTACATATTGTAAAACTTTAAGAGAAGAAATAAAAAATCGTACAAAATTAGCTTGTATCTCCTAAACAACACGTTGTAACTCGAAAATATTTGGTGTGACGTGTACGTCTAAACGTGTAGCCTCAAAAGAGAACCGACAGGAGAATTTTTTATCGTCAAAATATGTAAGAAAACCACGTTATAAGGAAATCCCTTATCGTGCAAAATTATCTTGTTTTTCCTAAACAATGCGTTGTAACTCGAAAAGCTTTGGTGTTGCGTGTATGTCTAAGCGTGTAGACTCAAAAGAGAGCACACAGGAGAGTTTTCTCTAAAAAGAATATGTAAGAATACCACGTTATAAGGAAATACAGTGTTGCAGAGTAAAGACAAATACGTACTTATTGGAAACACTTTATGAGAAGAAATAACGCATCGTACAAAATTAGCTTGTATCTCCTAAACAACACGTTGTAACTCGAAAAGATTTGGTGTGACCTGTAGGTCTAAACGTGTAGCCTCAAAAGAGAACCCACAAGAGAATTTTCTTTGGTCAAAATTTGTCAGAAAACCACATATTAAGGAAATCCCGCATCGTGCGAAATTATCTTGTTTTTCCTAAACAACGCGTTGTAACTCGAAAAGCTTTAGTGTTGCGTGTATGTCTAAGCGTGTAGCCTCAAAAGAGAACACACAGGAGAGTTTTCTCTCGAAAGAATATGTAAGAATACCACGTTATATGGAAGTACACTGTTGCAGAATAATGACAAATACTTTCATATTGGAAACCCTTAAACTTTACGAGATGAAATAAAGCATCGTAAAAAATTAGCTTGTATCTCCTAAACAACACGTTGTAACTCGAAAGGATTTGGTGTGGCGTGTACATCTAAACGTGTAGCCTCAAAGAGAACCACAGGACAAATTTCTTTCGTCAAAATTTGTCAGAAAACCACGTTTTAAGGAAATCCTGCATCGTGAGAAATTATCTTGTTCTTCCTAAAAAAAACGTTGTAACACGAAAAGCTTTGGTATTGCGTGTATGTCTAAGCGTTTAGCCTCAAAAGAGAACGCACAGGAGAGTTTTCTCTCGAAAGAATATGCAAGAATACCACGTTATAAGGAAAACAGTGTTGCAGAGTAAAGGCAAATACATACGTATTGGAAACACTTAAACTTTACGAGAAGAAATAACGCATCTTAAAAAATTAGCTTGTATCTCCTAAACAACAGGTTGTAACTCGAAAAGATTTGGTGTGGCATGTACGTCTAAACGTGTAGCCTCAAAAGAGAACCCTCAGGAGTATTTTCTTTTGTCAATATTTGTCAGAAACCACGTTTTAAGGAAATACTGCATCGTGCGTTATTATCTTGTTTTTCCTAAAAAACACGTTGTAACTCGAAAAGCTGTGGTGTTGCGTTTTTGTCTAAGCGTGTAGCCTCAAAAGAGAACGCACAGGAGAGTTTTCTCTCGTAAGAATATGTAAGAATACCACGTTATAAGGAAATACAGAGTTGCAGAGTAAAGACAAAAACGTATGTATTGGAAAAACTTAAACTTTACGAGAAGAAATAACGCATCGTAAAAAAAAATTTTGCTTGTATCTTCTAAACAGCACGGTGTAACTCAAAAAGATTTGGTGTGGTGTGTACGTCTAAAGGTGTAGCCTCAAAAGAGAACCCACAGGTGAATTTTCTTTCATCAAAATTTGTCAGAAACCACGTTTTAAGGAAAACTAGCATCGTGCGAAATTATCTTGTTTTTTCTAAACAACAAGTTGTAACTCGAAAAGCTCTGGAGTTGTGTGTATGTCTAAGCATGTAGCCTCAAAAGAGAATGCACAGGAGAGTTTTCTCTCGAAAGAATATGTAAGAATACCACGTTATAAGGAAATACGGTGTTGCAGAGTAAAGACAAACACGTATGTATTCGAAACACTTTACGTAAAGAATTAACCCATAGTACAAAATTAGCTTGTATCTCCTAAACAACATGTTGTAACTCGAAAAGATTTGTTGTGGCATGTACGTCTAAACGTGTAGCCTTAAAAGAGAACCCACAGGAGAATTTTCTTTCGTTAAAATTTTTCAGAAAACCACGTGTTAAGGAAATCCCGCATCGTGCAAAATCATCTTCTTTTTCCTAAACAACATGTTGTAACTCGAAAAGCTTTGGTGTTACGCGTATGTCTAAGCGTGGAGCCTCAAAAGAGAAGGCACAGGAGAGTTTTCTCTCAAAAGAAAATGTAAGAATACCACGTTATAAAGAAATACAATTTTGCAGAGTAAAGGCAAATAAGTACATATTGGAAACACTTTACAAGAAAAAATAACGCATCGTACAAAATAAGCTTGTATCTCCTAAACAACACGTGGTAACTCGAAAAGATTTGATGTGACGTGTACGTCTAAACGTGTAGCCTCAAAAGATAACCCACAGGAGAATTTTCTTTTGTCAATATTTGTCAGAAAACCACGTTTTAAGGAAATCCCGCATTGTGCGAAATTATCTTTTTATTCATAAACAACATGTTGTAACTTGAAAAGCTTTGGTGTTGCGTCTATGTCTCCGCGTGTAGCCTCAAAAGGGAACGCACAGGATAGTTTTCTCTCGAAAGAATGTGTAAGAATACCACGTTATAAGGAAATACAGTGTTTCAGAGTAAAGACAAATACTTACGTATTGGAAACACCTTACGAGTAGAATTAACGCATCGTACAAAATTAGCTTGTATCTCCTAAAAAGCACGTTGTAACTCGAAAACATTTGGTGTGGCGTGTACGACTAAATGTGTAGCCTCAAAAGAGAACCCACAGGAGAATTTTCTTTCCTCAAAATTTTTCAGAAAACCACGTCTTAAGGAAATCCCGCATCGTGCGAAATCATCTTCTTTTTCCTAAACAACATGTTGTGACTCGAAAAGCTTTAGTGTTGCGTGTATGTGTAAGCCTGGAGCCTCAAAAGAGAAGGCACAGGAGAGTTTTCTCTTGAAAGAATATGTAAGAATACCACGTTATTAGGAAATACAATTTTGCAGAGTAAATACAAATAAGTATATATTGGGAACACTTTACGAGAAGAAATAACGCATCGAACAAAATTAGCTTATATCTCCTAAACAACACGTGGTAACTCGAAAAGATTTGGTTTGACGTGTATATCTAAAGGTGTAGCCTCAAAGAAGAACAAAAAGGAGAATTTTCTTTCGTCAAAAATTTGTCAGAAAACCACGTTTTAAGGAAATACCGCATCTTGCGAAATTATCTTGTTTTTCCTAAACAACACGTGGTAACTCGAAAAGCTTTGGTGTTGCGTGTTTGTCTAAGCGTGTAGCCTCAAAAGAGAATGCACAGGAGAGTTTTCTCTCGATAGAACATGTAAGAATTCAACGTTATAAGGAAATACAGTGTTGCAGAGTAAAGACAAATACGTACATATTGGAAACACTTTACGAGAAGAAATTAAGCATCATACAATATTAGCTTGTATCTCCTAAACAACAAGTGGAAACTCGAAAATATTTGGTTTGGCCTGTACGTGTAAAAGTTTAGCTTCAAAAGAGAACCCACTGGAGAATTTTCTTTCGTCAAAATTTGTCAGAAAACCACGTTTTAAAGAAATCCCGCATCCTGCGAAATTATCTTGTTTTTCCTAAACAACACGTTGTAACTCGAAAAGCTTTGGTGTTGCGTGTATGTCTCAGTGTGTAGCCTCAAAAGAGACCGCACAGGAGAGTTTTCACTCGAAAGAATATGTAAGAGTACCAGGTTGTAAGGAAATACAGTGTTGCAGAATAAAGACAAATATGTACGTATTGGAAACACTTTACGAGAAGAAATAACGCATCATACAAAATTAGCTGTATCTCCTAAAAAACACGTTGTAACTCGAAAAGATTTGGTGTGGCGTGTACGTCTAAACGTGTAGCCTCAAAAAGAGAACCCACAGGAGAATTTTCTTTGGTCAAATTTGTCAGAAAACCACGTATTAAGGAAATCCTGCATCATGCGAAATTATCTTGTTTTTCCTAAACAACACGTTGTAACTTGAAAAGCTTTGGTGTTGCGTGTATGTCTCAGCGTGTAGCCTCAAAAGAGAACACACAGGAGAGTTTTCTCTCAAAAGAATATGTAAGAATACAACGTTATAAGGAAATACAGTGTTGCAGAGTAAAGACAAATACGTTCATATTGGAAACCCTTAAACTTTACGAGATGAAAGAAAGCATCGTACAAAATGAGCTCGTATCTCCTAAACAACACGTTGTAACTCGAAAGGATTTGGTGTGGCGTGTACGTCTAAATGTGTAGCCTCAAAAGAGAACAGATAGGAGAATTACTTTCGTCAAAATTTTCAGAAAACCACGTTTTAAGGAAATCCCGCATCGTGCGAAATTATCTTGTTTTTCTTAAACAACACGTTGTAATTCGAAAAGCTTTTGTGTTGCGTGTATTTCTCAGCGTGTAGCCTCAAAAGAGAACACACAGGAGAGTTTTCTCTCGAAAGAATATGTAAGAATACCACGTTATAAGGAAATACAATTTTTCAGAATAAAGACAAATGAGTACACATTGGAAACACTTTACGAGAAGAAATTATGCATCATACAAAATTAGCTTGTATCTCCTAAACAACACGTTGTAACTCAAAAGGATTTGGTGTGTAGTATACGTCTAAACGTATAGCCTCAAAAGAGAACCCACAGGAGAATTTTCTTAAGTCAAAATTTGTCAAAAAACCACGTTTTAAGGAAGTCCCGCATCCTGCGAAATTATCTTGTTTTTCCTAAACAACACGTTTTAACTCGAAAAGCTTTGGTGTTGCGTGTATGTCTAAGCATGTAGCCTCAAAAGAGAATGCACAGGAGAGTTTTCTCTCGAAAGAATATGTACGAATACCATGTTATAAGGAAATACAGTGTTGCAGAGTAAAGACAAATACGTACGTATTGGAAACCCTTAAACTTTATGGGATGAAATAAAGCATCGTACAAAATGAGCTCGTATCTCCTAAACAACATGTTGTAACTCGAAAAGATTTGGTGTGGCATGTACGTCTAAACGTGTAGCCTCAAAAGGGAACCCACAGGAGAATTTTCTTTCGTCAAAATTTGTCAGAACACCAAGTTTTGAGGAAATCCCGCATCGTGCGAGATTATCTTGTTTTTCATAAACAACACGTTGTAACTTGAAAAGCTTTGGTGTTGCCTGTATGTCTAAGTGTGTAGCCTCAAAAGGGAACGCACAGGATAGTTTTCTCTCGAAAGAATATGGAAGAATACCACGTTATAAGGAAATACAGTGTTGCAGAGTAAAGACAAATACGTACGTATTGGAAACACTTTACGAGAAGAAATAAAGCATCGTACAAAATTAGCCTGTATTTCCTAAACAACACGTGGCAACTCGAAAGGATTAGGTGTGACATGCACGTCGAAACGTGAAGCCTCAAAAGAGAACCAACCGAATAATTTCCTTTCGTCAAAATTTGTCAGAAAACCATGTTTTAAAGAAATCCGGCATCGTGCGAAAGTATCTTGTTTTTTATAAACAACACGTTGTAACTCAAAAAGCTTTGGTGTTGCCTGTATGTCTAAGTGTTTAGCCTCAAAAGGGAATGCACAGGATAGTTTTCTCTCGAAAGAATATGTAAGAATGCCACGTTGTAAGGAAATACAGTGTTGCAGAGTAAAGACAAATAAGTACGTATTGGAAACACTTTACGAGAATTAACGCATTATAAAAAATTAGCTTGTATCTCCTAAACAACACGTTGTAACTCGAAAAGATTTGGTGTGACGTGTACGTCTAAATATGTAGCCTCAAAAGAGAACCCACAGGAGAATTTTCTTTCGTCAAAATTTTTCAGAAAACCAGGTTTTTAGGAAATCCCGCGTCGTGCGAAATCATCTTCTTTTTCCTAAACAACACGTTGTAACTCGAAAAGCTTTGGTGTTGCGTGTTTGTCTAATCATGTAGCCTCAAAAGAGAATGCACAGGAGAGTTTTCCCTCGAAAGAATATGTAAGAATACCATGTTATAAGGAAATACAGTGTTGCAGAGTAAAGACAAATATGTACGTATTGGAAACACTTTACGAGAAGAAATAACGCATCGTACAATATTTGCTTGTGTCTCCTAAACAACACGTTGTAACTGAAAAATATTTGGTGTGGCTCGTACGTCTACACGTCTAGCCTCAAAAGAGAACCTACAGGAGAACTTTCTTTCGTCAAAATTTGTCAGAAAACCACGTTTTAAGGAAATCCCGCATCGTGCAAAATTATCTTGTTTTTCCTAAACAACACGTTGTAACTCGAAAAGCTTTGGTGTTGCGTGTATGTCTGAGCATGTAGCCTCTAAAGAGAATGCACAGGAGAGTTTTCTCTCGAAAGAACATGTAAGAATACAACGTTATAAGGAAATACAGTGTTGCAGAGTAAAGACAAATACATACGTATTGGAACCACTTTACGAAAAGAAATAACGCATCATACAAAATTAGCTTGTATCTCTTAAACAACACGTTGTAACTCGAAAGGATTTGGTGTGGCGTGCACGTCTAAACGTGTAGCCTCAAAAGAGAAGCCACAGGAGAATTTTCTTTCGTCAAAATTTTTCAGAAAACCACGTTTTAAGGAAATCCCGCATCGTGCAAAATTATCTTGTTTTCCATAAACAACACGTTGTAACTCGAAAAGCTTTGGTGTTGCCTGTATGTCTAAGTGTGTAGCCTCAAAAGGGAACGCACAGGATAGTTTTCTCTCGAAGGAATATGTAAGAATACCACGTTATAAGGAAATATAATGTTGCAGTGTAAAGACAAATATGTACTTATTGGAAACACTTTACGAGAAGAATTAACGCATAGTAAAAAATTAGCTTATATCTCGTTAAACAACACGTTGTAATTCGAAAAGATTTGGTGTGGCTCGTACCTCTACACGTGTAGCCTCAAAAGAGAACCCACAGGAGAACTTTCTTTCGTCAAAATTTTTCAGAAAACCACGTTTTATGGAAATCTCGCATCGTGCTAAATTATCTTGTTTTTCCTAAACAACACATTGTAACTCGAAAAGCTTTGGCGATGCATGTTTGCTTAAGCGTGTCCCCTCAAAAGAGAACGCACAGGAGAGTTTTCCCTCGAAATAATATGTAAGATTACCATGTTATAAGGAAATACAGTGTTGCAGATTAAAGACAAATAAGTACGTATTGGAAACACTTTACGAGAAGAAATAATGCATCGTACAAAATTAGCTTGTATCTCCTAAACAACACGTGGTAACTTGAAAGGATTTGGTGTGGCGTGTACGTCTAAACGTGTAGCCTCAAAAGAGAACCCACAGGAGAATTTTCTTTATTCAAAATTTTTCAGAAAACCACGTTTTAAGGAAATCCCGCATCGTGCGAAATCATCTTCTTTTTCCTAAACAACATGTTGTAACTCGAAAAGCTATGGTGTTGCGTGTATGTGTAAGCGTGGAGCCTCAAAAGAGAAGGCACTGGAGAGTTTTCTCTCCAAAGAATATGTAAGAATACCACGTTATAAGGAAATACAATTTTGCAGAGTAAAGACAAATAAGTACATATTGGAAAAAAATTTACGAGAAGAAATAACGCATCTTATAAAATTAGCTTGTATCTCCTAAACAACAGGTTGTAACTCGAAAGGATTTGGTGTGACGTGTACGTCTAAAAGTGTAGCCTCAAACGAGAACCCACAGGAGAATTTTCTTTCATAAAAATTTGTCAGAAACCACGTTTTAAGTAAATCTCGCATCTTGGGAAATTATCTTGTTTTTCCTAAACAACACGTTGTAACTCGAAAAGTTTTGGTGTTGCGTGTATTTCTAAGCGTGTAGCCTCAAAAGAGAACGCACAGGAGAGGTTTCTCTCGAAAGAATATGTAAGAATACCACGTTATAAGGAAATAAAGTGTTGCAGAGTAAAGACAACTACATACATATTGGAAACACTTTAAGAGAAGAAATAACACATCGTACAAAATTAGCTTGTATCTCCTAAACAACACGTTTTAACTCGAAAAGATTTGGTGTGGCTCGTACCTCTACACGTGTAGCCTCAAAAGAGAACCCACAGGATAACTTTCTTTCGTCAAAATTTTTCAGACAACCACGTTTTATGGAAATCTCGCATTGTGTGAAATTATCTTGTTTTTCCTAAACGACACATTGTAACACGAAAAGCTTTGGCGTTGCGTGTATGTCTAAGCGTGTAGCCTCTAAAGAGAATGCACAGGAGAGTTTTCTCTCGAAAGAATATGTAAGAATACAACGTTATAAGGAAATACAGTGTTGTAGAGAAAAGACAAATAAGTACGTATTGGAAAACTTTACGAGCAGAAGTAATGCATCTTACAAAATTAGCTTGTATCTCCGAAACAACACGTGGTAACTCGAAAAGATTTGGTGTGCCGTGTACGTCTAAACGTGTAGCCTCAAAAGAGAACCCACAGGAGAATTTTCTTTTGTCAAAATTTGTCAGAAAACCACGTTTTAAGGAAATCCCGCATCGTGCGAAATTATCTTGTTTTTCCTAAACAACACGTTGTAACTAGAAAAGCTTTGGTGTTGCGTGTATGTCTAAGCGTGCAGCCTCAAAAGAGAATGCACAGGAGAGTTTTCTCTCGAAAGAATATGTAAGAATACCATGTTATAAGGAAACATATTGCTGCAGAGTAAAGACATACGTACTTATTGGAAACACATTATGAGAAGAAATAACGCATGGTACAAAATTAGCTTGTATCTCCAAAACAACACGTGGTAACTCAAAAAGATTTGGTGTGGCGTGTACGTCTGAACGTGTAGCCTCAAAAGAGAACCCACAGGAGAATTTTCTTACGTCAAAATTTGTCAGAAAACCACGTTTTAAGGAAATCCCGCATCGGGCGAAATTATCTTGTTTTTCCTAATCAACACGTTGTAACTCGAAAAGTTTTGGTGTTGCGTGTATGTCTAAGCATGTAGCCTCCAAAGAGAACGCACAGGATAGTTTTCTCTCAAAAGAATATGTAAGAATACCACGTGATAAGGAAATACAGTGTTGCAGAGTAAAGACAAATACGTACTTATTGGAAACACTTTACGAGAAGAAATAACGCATCATGCAAAATTAGCTTGTATCTCCTAAACAACACGCTGTAACTCAAAAAGATTTGGTGTGGCGTGTACGTCTAAACGTGTAGCCTCAATGAGAACCCACAGGAGAATTTTCTTTCGTCAAAATTTGTCAAAAACCACGTTTTAAGGAAATCCCGCATCGTGCGTAATTATCTTGTTTTTCCTAAACAACATGTTGTAACTCGAAAATCTTTGGTGTTGCGTGTATGTCTAAGCGTGTAGCCTTAAAAGAGAACGCACAGGAGAGTTTTTTCCCGAAAGAATATGTAGGAATACCACGTTATAAGGAAATACAGTGTTGCAGAGTAAAGACAAATACATACTTTTTGGAAACACTTAAACTTTACGAGTAGAAATAACACATAGTACAAAATTAGCTTGTATCTCCTAAACAACACGTTATAACTCGAAAGGATTTGGTGTGGCTTGTACATCTAAACGTGTACCCTCAAAAGAGAACCCACAGGACAATATTCTTTCGTCAAAATTTGTCAGATAACCACGTTTTAAGGAAATCCCGCATCATGCGTAATTATCTTGTTTTTCCTAAACAACACGTTGTAACTCGAAAAGCTTTGGTTTTGCGTGTATGTCTAAGCATGTAGCCTCCAAAGAGAACACACAGGAGAGTTTTCTCTCGAAAGAATATGTAAGAATACCACGTTATAAAGAAATACAGTGTTGCAGAGTAAAGGCAACTACATACATATTGGAGACACTTAAACTTTACGAGAAGAAATAACGCATCGTAAAAATATTAGCTTGTATCTCCTAAACAACAAGTTGAAATTCAAGAAGATTTGGTGTGGCGTGTACAACTAAACGTGTAGCCTCAAAAGAGAACCCACAGGAGAATTTTCTTTGGTCAAAATTTGTCAGAAAACCACGTTTTAAGGAAATCCCGCATCGTGGTAAATTATCTTGTTCTTCCTAAACAACACGTTGTAACTCGAAAAGCGTTGGTGTTGCGTATATCTCTAAGCGTGTAGCCTCAAATGAGAACGCACAGGAGAGTTTTCTCTTGAAAGAATATGTAAGAATACCACGTTATAAGGAAATACAGTGTCGCAGAATAAAGACATATACTAACTTATTGGAAAAACTTTAGGAGAAGAAATAACGCATCGTACAAAATTAGCTTGTATCTCCTAAACAACACGTTGTAACTTAAAAAGATTTGGTGTGGCCTGTACGTCTAAACGTGTAGCCTCAAAAGAGAACCCATAGAGGAATTTTCCTTAATCAAAATTTGTCAGGAAACCACTTATTAAGGAAATCCCGCATCGTGCGTAATTATCTTGTTTTTCCTAAACAACGCGTTGTAACTCGAAAAGCTTTGGTGTTGCGTGTCCGTCTAAGTGCGTAGCCTCAAAGGGGAACGCACAGGAGAGTTTTCTCTTGAAAGAATATGTAAGAATACCACGTTATAAGGAAATACAGTGTTGCAGAGTATAGACAAATACGTACTTATTGGAAACAATTTAGGAGAAGAAATAAAGCATCATGCAAAATTAGCTTGTATCTCCTAAACAACACGTTGTAACTGGAAAAGATTTGGTGTGGTGTGTACGTCTAAACGTGTAGCCTCAAAAGAGAACCCACAGGAGAGTTTTCTTTGGTCATAATTTGTCAAAAACCACGTTTTACGGAAATCCCGCATCGTGCGAAAATGTCTTGTTTTTCCTAAACAACACGTTGTAACTCGAAAAGCTTTGGTGTTGCGTGTATTTCTAATCGTGTAGCCTCAAAAGAGAATGCACAGGAGAGTTTTCTCCCAATAGAATATGTAGGAATACCACGTTATAAGGAAATACAGTGTTGCAGAGTAAAGACAAATACAAACTTAGTGGAAACACTTAAACTTTACGAGAAGAAATAACACATAGTACAAAATTAGCTTGTATCTCCTAAACAACACGTTATAACTCGAAAGGATTTGGTGTGGCGTGTACGTCTAAACGTGTACCCTCAAAAGAGAACCCACAGGAGAATTTTATCCTGTGCGTTCTCTTTTGAGGTTACACCCTTAGACATACACGCAACACCAATGCTTTTCGAGTTACAACGTGTTGTTTAGGAAAAACAAGATAATTTCGCACGATGCGAGATTCCCTTAAAACCTGGTTTCTGACAAATTTTGATGAAAGAAAATTCTCTTGTGGGTTCTCTGTTGAGCCTACACATTTAGACGTACATGTCACAGCAAATCTTTTCGAGTTACAACGTGTTGTTTAGGAGATACAATCTAATTTTGTACGATGTGTTATTTCTTCTTGTAAAGTGTTTCCAATATGTACCTATTTGTCTTTACTCTGCAAAATTGTATTTCCTTATAACGTGGTATTCTTACATAATCTTTCAAGAGAAAACTCTCCTGTGCCTTCACTTTTGAGGCTACACGCTTACACATACACGCAACACCAAAGCTTTTCGAGTTATGACATGTTGTTTAGGAAAAAGAAGATGATTTCGCACGATGCGGGATTTCCTTGAAACTTGGTTTTCTGAAAATTTTTGACGAAAGAAAATTCTCCTGTGGGTGCTCTTTTGAGGCTACATGTTTAGACGAACATGCCACACCAAATCTTTTCGAGTTACAACGTGTTGTTTCGGAGATACAAGCTAATTTTGTAGGATGCGTTACTTATTCTCGTAAAGTGTTTCTAATACGTACGTATTTGTCTTTACTCTGCAACACTGTATTGCCTTATAACGTTGTATTCTTACATATTCTTTCCAGAGAAAACTGTCTCGTGCTTTCCCTTTTGCAGCTACACACTTAGACAAACAGGCAACACCAAAGATTTTCGAGTTACAACGTGTTGTTTATGAAAAACAAGATAATTTCGCGCGATGCGGGATTTCCTTAAAATGTAGTTTTCTGAAAAATTTTGACCAAAGAAAATTCTTCAGTGGGTTTTCTTTTGAGGCTACATGTTTAGACGTACACGCCACACCAAATACTTTCGAGTTACCACGTGTTATTTAGGAGATACAAGCTAATTTTGTATGATGCATTATTTCTTCTCGTAAAGTGTTTCCAATATGTACGTATTTGTCTTTACTCTAAAACACTTTATTTCCTTATAACGTTGTATTCTTACATATTCTTTCTAGAAAGAACTCTACTGTGTGTTCTCTTTAGAGGCTACACGCTTAGACATACACGCAACGCCAAAGCTTTTCGAGTTACAATGTGTTGTTTAGGAAAAACAAGATAATTTCGCACGATGCGAGATTTCCATAAAACGTGGTTGTCTGAAAAATGTTGACGAAAGAAAGTTCTCCTGTGGGTTCTCTTTTGAGGCTACACATGTAGAGGTACGAGCCACACCAAATCTTTTCGAGTTACAATGTGTTGTTTAGGAGATACAAGCTAATTTTGTACGATGCATTATTTCTTCTCTTAAAGTGTTTCCAATAGTATTTGTCTTTACTCTGCAACACTGTATTTCCTTATAAGGTGGTATTCTTACATATTCTTTCGAGAGAAAACTCTCCTGTGCGTTCTCTTTTGAGGCTACACGCTTAGACATACATGCAACACCAAAGCTTTTCGAGTTACAACGTGTTGTTTAGGAAAAACAAGATAATTTCCCACGATGCGAGATTTCCTTAAAACGTGGTTTCTGACAAATTTTGATGAAAGAAAATTCTCCTGTGGGTTCTCTTTTGAGGGTACACTTTTAGACGTACACGTCACACCAAATCTTTTCGAGTTACAACGTGTTGTTTAGGAGATACAAGCTAATTTTGTACGATGCGTTATTTCTTCTTGTAAAGTGTTTCCAATATGTACTTATTTGTCTTTACTCTGCAAAATTGTATTTCTGTATAACGTGGTATTCTTACATATTCTTTCGAGAGAAAACTCTCCTGTGCCTTTTCTTTTGAGTCTCCACGCTTACACATACACGCAACACCAATGCTTTTCAAGTTACAACATGTTGTTTAGGAAAAAGAAGATAATTTCACACGATGCGGGATTTCCTTAAAACGTGGTTTTTTGAAAAAATTTGAAGAAAGAAAATTCTCCTGTAGGTTCTCTTTTGAGGCTACACGTTTAGACGTACATGCCACACCAAATCTTTTCGAGTTACAACGTGTTGTTTAGGAGATACAAGCTAATTTTTTACGATGCGTTAATTCTTCTCGTAAAGTGTTTCCAATACATACGTATTTGTCTTTACTCTGCAACATTGTATTTCCTTATAACGTGGTATTCTTACCTATTCTTTCAAGAGAAAACTATCCTGTGCATTCTCTTTTGAGGTTACACACTTAGACATACACGCAACACCAAAGCTTTTTGAGTTATAACGTGTTATTTAGGAAAAACAAGATAATTTCGCACGATGCGAGATTTCCTTAAAACGTGGTTTCTGACAAATTTTGATGAAAGAAAATTCTCTTGTGGGTTCCCTTTTGAGGCTACACGCTTAGACGTACACGTCACACCAAATCTTTTCGAGTTACAACGTGTTGTTTAGGAGATACAAGCTACTTTTTTACGATGCGTTATTTCTTCTTGTAAAGTGATTCCAATATGTACATATTTGTCTTTATTCTGCAAAATTGTATTTCCTTATAACGTGGTATTCTTATATAATCTTTCGAGAGAAAACTCTCCTGTGCCTTCTCTTTTGAGGCTCCATGGTTACACATACACGCAACACCAAAGCTTTTCGAGTTACAACATGTTGTTTAGGAAAAAGAAGATGATTTCGCACGATGCAGGATTTCCTTAAAACGTGGTTTTCTGAAAAATTTTGACGAAAGAAAATTCTCCTGTGGGTTCTCTTTTGAGGCTACACGTTTAGACGTACACGGCACACCAAATCTTTTCGAGTTACCACGTGTTGTTTCGGAGATACAAGCTAATTTTGTAAGATGCGTTACTTCTGCTCGTAAAGTTTTCCAATACGTACTTATTTGTCTTTTCTCTACAACACTGTATTTCCTTATAACATTGTATTCTTACATATTCTTTCGAGAGAAAACTCTCCTGTGCATTCTCTTTAGAGGCTACACGCTTAGACATACACGCAACGCCAAAGCTTTTCGAGTTACAATGTGTCGTTTAGGAAAAACAAGATAATTTCGCACAATGCGAGATTTCCATAAAACGTGGTTGTCTGAAAAATTTTGACGAAAGAAAGTTATCCTGTGGGTTCTCTTTTGAGGCTACACGTGTAGAGGTACGAGCCACACCAAATCTTTTCGAGTTAAAACGTGTTGTTTAGGAGATACAAGCTAATTTTGTACGATGTGTTATTTCTTCTCTTAAAGTGTTTCCAATATGTATGTAGTTGTCTTTACTCTGCAACACTTTATTTCCTTATAACGTGGTATTCTTACATATTCTTTCAAGAGAAACCTCTCCTGTGCGTTCTCTTTTGAGGCTACACGCTTAGAAATACACGCAACACCAAAGCTTTTCGAGTTACAACGTGTTGTTTAGGAAAAACAAGATAATTTCCCACGATGCGAGATTTCCTTAAAACGTGGTTTCTGACAAATTTTTATGAAAGAAAATTCTCCTGTGGGTTCTCGTTTGAGGCTACACTTTTAGACGTACACGTCACACCAAATCCTTTCGAGTTACAACCTGTTGTTTAGGAGATACAAGCTAATTTTATAAGATGTGTTATTTCTTCTCGTAAATTTTTTTCCAATATGTACTTATTTGTCTTTACTCTGCAAAATTGTATTTCCTTATAACGTGGTATTCTTACATATTCTTTGGAGAGAAAACTCTCCAGTGCCTTCTCTTTTGAGGCTCCACGCTTACACATACACGCAACACCATAGCTTTTCGAGTTACAACATGTTGTTTAGGAAAAAGAAGATGATTTCGCACGATGCGGGATTTCCTTAAAACGTGGTTTTCTGAAAAATTTTGAATAAAGAAAATTCTCCTGTGGGTTCTCTTTTGAGGCTACACGTTTAGACGTACACGCCACACCAAATCCTTTCAAGTTACCATGTGTTGTTTAGGAGATACAAGCTAATTTTGTACGATGCATTATTTCTTCTCGTAAAGTGTTTCCAATACGTACTTATTTGTCTTTAATCTGCAACACTGTATTTCCTTATAACATGGTAATCTTACATATTATTTCGAGGAAAAACTCTCCTGTGCGTTCTCTTTTGAGGGGACACGCTTAAGCAAACATGCATCGCCAAAGCTTTTCGAGTTACAATGTGTTGTTTAGGAAAAACAAGATAATTTAGCACGATGCGAGATTTCCATAAAACGTGGTTTTCTGAAAAATTTTGACGAAAGAAAGTTACCTGTGGGTTCTCTTTTGAGGCTACACGTGTAGAGGTACGAGCCACACCAAATCTTTTCGAATTACAACGTGTTGTTTAGGAGATATAAGCTAATTTTTTACTATGCGTTAATTCTTCTCGTAAAGTGTTTCCAATAAGTACATATTTGTCTTTACACTGCAACATTATATTTCCTTATAACGTGGTATTCTTACATATTCCTTCGATAGAAAACTATCCTGTGCGTTCTCTTTTGAGGCTACACACTTAGACATACAGGCAACACCAAAGCTTTTCGAGTTACAACGTGTTGTTTATGGAAAACAAGATAATTTTGCACGATGCGGGATTTCCTTAAAACGTGGTTTTCTGAAAAATTTTGACGAAAGAAAATTCTCCTGTGGCTTCTCTTTTGAGGCTACACGTTTAGACATGCAAACCACACCAAATCCTTTCGAGTTACAACGTGTTGTTTAAGAGATACAAGCTAATTTTGTATGATACGTTATTTCTTTTCGTAAAGTGGTTCCAATACGTATGTATTTGTCTTTACTCTGCAACACTGTATTTCCTTATAACGTTGTATTCTTACATGTTCTTTCGAGAGAAAACTCTCCTGTGCATTCTCTTTAGAGGCTACATGCTTAGACATACACGCAACACCAAAGCTTTTCGAGTTACAACGTGTTGTTTAGGAAAAACAAGATAATTTTGCACGATGCGAGATTTCCTTAAAACGTGGTTTTCTGACAAATTTTGACGAAAGAAAGTTCTCCTGTAGGTTCTCTTTTGAGGCTAGACGTGTAGACGTACGAGCCACACCAAATATTTTTCAGTTACAACGTGTTGTTTAGGAGACACAAGCAAATATTGTACGATGCGTTATTTCTTCTCGTAAAGTGTTTCCAATACGTACATATTTGTCTTTACTCTGCAACACTGTATTTCCTTATAACGTGGTATTCTTACATATTCTTTCGAGAGAAAACTATCCTGTGCGTTCCCTTTTGAGGCTGCACACTTAGACATACAGGCAACACCAAAGCTTTTTGAGTTACAACGTGTTGTTTATAAAAAACAAGATACTTTCGCACGATGCCGGATTTCCTTAAAACATGGTTTTCTGACAAATTTTGACGAAAGGAAATTATTCGGTTGGTTCTCTTTTGAGGCTTCATGTTTCGACGTGCATGTCACACCTAATCCTTTCGAGTTGCCACGTGTTGTTTAGGAAATACAGGCTAATTTTGTACGATGCTTTATTTCTTCTCGTAAAGTGTTTCCAATACGTACGTATTTGTCTTTACTCTGCAACACTGTATTTCCTTATAACGTGGTATTCTTACATATTCTTTCGAGAGAAAACTATCCTGTGCGTTCCCTTTTGAGGCTACACACTTAGACATACAGGCAACACCAAAGCTTTTCAAGTTACAACGTGTTGTTTATGAAAAACAAGATAATTTCGCACGATGCGGGATTTCCTCAAAACTTGGTGTTCTGACAAATTTTGACGAAAGAAAATTCTCCTGTGGGTTCCCTTTTGAGGCTACACGTTTAGACGTACATGCCACACCAAATCTTTTCGAGTTACAACATGTTGTTTAGGAGATACGAGCTCATTTTGTACGATGCTTTATTTCATCCCATAAAGTTTAAGGGTTTCCAATACGTACGTATTTGTCTTTACTCTGCAACACTGTATTTCCTTATAACATGGTATTCGTACATATTCTTTCGAGAGAAAACTCTCCTGTGCATTCTCTTTTGAGGCTACATGCTTAGACATACACGCAACACCAAAGCTTTTCGAGTTAAAACGTGTTGTTTAGGAAAAACAAGATAATTTCGCAGGATGCGGGATTTCCTTAAAACGTGGTTTTTTGACAAATTTTGACTTAAGAAAATTCTCCTGTGGGTTCTCTTTTGAGGCTATACATTTAGACGTATAGGACACACCAAATCCTTTTGAGTTACAACGTGTTGTTTAGGAGATACAAGCTAATTTTGTATGATGCATTATTTCTTCTCGTAAAGTGTTTCCAATGTGTACTCATTTGTCTTTATTCTGAAAAATTGTATTTCCTTATAACGTGGTATTCTTACATATTCTTTCGAGAGAAAACTCTCCTGTGTGTTCTCTTTTGAGGCTACACGCTGAGACATACACGCAACACAAAAGCTTTTCGAATTACAACGTGTTGTTTAAGAAAAACAAGATAATTTCGCACGATGCGGGATTTCCTTAAAACGTGGTTTTCTGAAAATTTTGACGAAATTAATTCTCCTATCTGTTCTCTTTTGAGGCTACACATTTAGACGTACACGCCACACCAAATCTTTTCGAGTTACAACGTGTTGTTTAGGAGATACGAGCTCATTTTGTACGATGCTTTATTTCATCTCGTAAAGTTTAAGGGTTTCCAATATGTACGTATTTGTCTTTACTCTGCAACACTGTATTTCCTTATAACGTGGTATTCTTACATATTCTTTTGAGAGAAAACTCTCCTGTGTGTTCTCTTTTGAGGCTACACGCTGAGACATACACGCAACACCAAAGCTTTTCGAGTTACAACGTGTTGTTTAGGAAAAACAAGATAATTTCGCATGATGCAGGATTTCCTTAATTCGTGGTTTTCTGACAAATTTGACCAAAGAAAATTCTCCTGTGGGTTCTCTTTTTGAGGCTACACGTTTAGACGTACACGCCACACCAAATCTTTCGAGTTACAACGTGTATTTTAGGAGATACAGCTAATTTTGTATGATGCGTTATTTCTTCTCGTAAAGTGTTTCCAATACGTATGTATTTGTCTTTATTCTGCAACACTGTATTTCCTTATAACCTGGTACTCTTACATATTCTTTCGAGTGAAAACTCTCCTGTGCGGTCTCTTTTGAGGCTACACACTGAGACATACACGCAACACCAAAGCTTTTCGAGTTACAACGTGTTGTTTAGGAAAAACAAGATAATTTCGCAGGATGCGGGATTTCTTTAAAACGTGGTTTTCTGACAAATTTTGACGAAAGAAAATTCTCCAGTGGGTTCTCTTTTGAGGCTAAACTTTTACACGTACACGCCAAACCAAATATCTTCGAGTTTCCACTTGTTGTTTAGGAGATACAAGCTAATATTGTATGATGCTTAATTTCTTCTCGTAAAGTGTTTCCAATATGTACGTATTTGTCCTTACTCTGCAACACTGTATTTCCTTATAACGTTGAATTCTTACATGTTCTATCGAGAGAAAACTCTCCTGTGCATTCTCTTTTGAGGCTACACGCTTAGACAAACACGCAACACCAAAGCTTTTCGAGTTACCACGTGTTGTTTAGGAAAAACAAGATAATTTCGCAAGATGCGGTATTTCCTTAAAACGTGGTTTTCTGACAAATTTTTGACGAAAGAAAATTCTCCTTTTTGTTCTTCTTTGAGGCTACACATTTAGATATACACGTCAAACCAAATCTTTTCGAGTTACCACGTGTTGTTTAGGAGATATAAGCTAATTTTGTTCGATGCGTTATTTCTTCTCGTAAAGTGTTCCCAATATATACTTATTTGTATTTACTCTGCAAAATTGTATTTCCAAATAACGTGGTATTCTTACATATTCTTTCAAGAGAAAACTCTCCTGTGCCTTCTCTTTTGAGGCTCCAGGCTTACACATACACGCAACACTAAAGCTTTTCGAGTCACAACATGTTGTTTAGGAAAAAGAAGATGATTTCGCACGATGCGGGATTTCCTTAAGACGTGGTTTTCTGAAAAATTTTGAGGAAAGGAAATTCTCCTGTGGGTTCTCTTTTGAGGCTACACATTTAGTCGTACACGCCACACCAAATGTTTTCGAGTTACAACGTGCTTTTTAGGAGATACAAGCTAATTTTGTACGATGCGTTAATTCTTCTTGTAAGGTGTTTCCAATACGTAAGTATTTGTCTTTACTCTGAAACACTGTATTTCCTTATAACGTGGTATTCTTATATATTCTTTCGAGAGAAAACTATCCTGTGCGTTCCCTTTTGAGGCTACACACGGAGACATACACGCAACACCAAAGCTTTTCAAGTTACAACATGTTGTTTATGAATAAAAAGATAATTTCGCACGATGCGGGATTTCCTTAAAACGTGGTTTTCTGACAAATTTTGACAAAAGAAAATTCTCCTGTGGGTTATCTTTTGAGGCTACACGTTTAGACGTACACGTCACATCAAATCTTTTCGAGTTACCACGTGTTGTTTAGGAGATACAAGCTTATTTTGTACGATGCGTTATTTTTTCTTGTAAAGTGTTTCCAATATGTACTTATTTGCCTTTACTCTGCAAAATTGTATTTCTTTATAACGTGGTATTCTTACATTTTCTTTCGAGAGAAAACTCTCCTGTGCCTTCTCTTTTGAGGCTCCACGCTTAGACATACGCGCAACACCAAAGCTTTTCGAGTTACAACATGTTGTTTAGGAAAAAGAAGATGATTTTGCACGATGCGGGATTTCCTTATACGTGGTTTTCTGAAAAATTTTAACGAAAGAAAATTCTCCTGTGGGTTCTCTTTTAAAGCTACACGTTTAGTCGTACATGCCACACCAAATCTTTTTGAGTTACAACATGTTGTTTAGGAGATACAAGCTAATTTTGTACTATGCGTTAATTCTTTACGTAAAGTGTTTCGAATACATACGTGTTTGTCTTTACTCTGCAACACTGTATTTCCTTATAACGTGGTATTCTTACATATTCTTTCGAGAGAAAACTCTCCTGTGCATTCTCTTTTGAGGCTACATGCTTAGACATACACGCAACTCCAGAGCTCTTCGAGTTACAACTTGTTGTTTAGAAAAAACAAGATAATTTCGCACGATGCTAGTTTTCCTTAAAACGTGGTTTCTGACAAATTTTGATGAAAGAAAATTCACCTGTGGGTTCTCTTTTGAGGCTACACCTTTAGACGTACACACCACACCAAATCTTTTTGAGTTACACCGTGCTGTTTAGAAGATACAAGCAAATTTTTTTTACGATGCGTTATTTCTCCTCGTAAAGTTTAAGTTTTTCCAATACATACGTTTTTGTCTTTACTCTGCAACTCTGTATTTCCTTATAACGTGGTATTCTTACATATTCTTTCGAGAGAAAACTCTCCTGTGCGTTCTCTTTTGAGGCTACACGCTTAGACAAAAACGCAACACCACAGCTTTTCGAGTTACAACGTGTTCTTTAGGAAAAACAAGATAATAACGCACGATGCAGTATTTCCTTAAAACGTGGTTTCTGACAAATATTGACAAAAGAAAATACTCCTGAGGGTTCTCTTTTGAGGCTACACGTTTAGACGTACATGCCACACCAAATCTTTTCGAGTTACAACGTGTTGTTTAGGAGATACAAGCTAATTTTTTAAGATGCGTTATTTCTTCTCGTAAAGTTTAAGTGTTTCCAATACGTATGTATTTGCCTTTACTCTGCAACACTGTTTTCCTTATAACGTGGTATTCTTGCATATTCTTTCGAGAGAAAACTCTCCTGTGCGTTCTCTTTTGAGGCTAAACGCTTAGACATACACGCAATACCAAAGCTTTTCGTGTTACAACGTTTTTTTTAGGAAGAACAAGATAATTTCTCACGATGCGGGATTTCCTTAAAACGTGGTTTTCTGACAAATTTTGACGAAAGAAATTTGTCCTGTAGTTCTCTTTGAGGCTACACGTTTAGATGTACACGCCACACCAAATCCTTTCGAGTTACAACGTGTTGTTTAGGAGATACAAGCTAATTTTTTACGATGCTTTATTTCATCTCGTAAAGTTTAAGGGTTTCCAATATGAAAGTATTTGCCATTATTCTGCAACAGTGTACTTCCTTATAACGTGGTATTCTTACATATTCTTTCGAGAGAAAACTCTCCTGTGTGCTCTCTTTTGAGAACACGCTTAGACATACACGCAACACCAAAGCTTTTCGAGTTACAACGCGTTGTTTAGGAAAAACAAGATAATTTCGCACGATGCGGGATTTCCTTAATATGTGGTTTTCTGACAAATTTTGACCAAAGAAAATTCTCCTGTGGGTTCTCTTTTGAAGCTACACGTTTAGACCTACAGGTCACACCAAATCTTTTCGAGTTACAACGTGTTGTTTAGGAGATACAAGTTAATTTTTTATGATGCGTTATTTCTTCTCATAAAGTGTTTCCAATAAGTACGTATTTGTCTTTACTCTGCAACACTGTATTTCCTTATAACGTGGTATTCTTACATATTCTTTTTAGAGAAAACTCTCCTGTGCGCTCTCTTTTGAGTCTACACGCTTAGACATACACGCAACACCAAACCTTTTCGAGTTACAACGCATTGTTTAGGAAAAACAAGATAATTTTGCACGATAAGGGATTTCCTTAAAACGTGGTTTTCTTACATATTTTGACGATAAAAAATTCTCCTGTCGGTTCTCTTTTGAGGCTACACGTTTAGACGTACACGTCACACCAAATATTTTCGAGTTACAACGTGTTGTTTAGGAGATACAAGCTAATTTTGTACGATTTTTTATTTCTTCTCTTAAAGTTTTACAATATGTACGTATTTGTCTTTAATCTGCAACACTGTATTTCCTTATAACGTGGTATTCTTACATATTCTTTCGAGAGAAAACTCTCCTTGCATTCCCTTTAGAGGCTACACACTTAGACATACACGCAACCCCAAAGCTTTTCGAGTTACAACGTGTTGTTTAGGAAAAACAAGATAATTTCGCACGATGCGGGATTTCCTTAAAACGTGGTTTTCTGACAAATTTTGACGAAAGAAAACTCTCCTGTGGGTTCTCTTTTGAGGATACACGTTTAGACGTACACGCCCACACCAAATCTTTTCGAGTTACAACATGTTGTTTAGGACATACAAGCAAATTTTGCAAGATGCGTTATTTCTCTCATAAAGTGTTTCCAGTATGTACGTATTTGTCTTTACTCTGCCACACTGTATTTCCTTATAACGTGGTATTCTTATATATTCTTTCGAGAGAAAACTCTCCTATGCGTTCTCTTTTGGGGCTACATGCTTAGACCTACACCCAACACCAAAGCTTTACGATTTAAAACGTGTTGTTTAGGAAGAACAAGATAATTTCTCACGATGCGCGATTTCCTTAAAACGTGGTTTTCTGAAAAATTTTGACGAAAGAAAATTGTCCTGTGGGTTCTCTTTTGAGGCTACACGTTTAGACGTACATGCCACACCAAATCTTTTCGAGTTACAACGTGTTGTTTGGGAGATACAAGCTAATTTTGTACGATGCTTTAATTCATCTCGTAAAGTTTAAGGGTTTCCAATACATACGTGTTTGTCTTTACTCTGTAACACTGTATTTCCTTATAACATGGTATCCTTTCATATTCTTTCGAGAGAAAACTCTCCTGTGCGTTCTCTTTTGAGGCTACACGCTTAGACATACACGCAACAGCAAAGCCTTTCGAGTTACAACATGTTGCTTAGGAAGAACAAGATAATTTCCCACGATGCGGGATTTCCTTAAAACGTGGTGTTCTGACAAATTTTGATGAAAGAAAATACTCCTGTGGGTTCTCTTTTGAGGCTACACCTTTAGACGTACACACCACACCAAATCTTTTTGAGTTACACCATGCTGTTTAGGAGATACAAGCTAATTTTTTTTACGATGCGTTATTTCTTCTCATAAAGTTTAAGTGTTTCCAATACATACGTTTTTGTCTTTACACTGCAACTCTGTATTTCCTTATAACGTGGTATTCTTACATATTCTTTCGAGAGAAAACTCTCCTGTGCATTCTCTTTTGAGGCTACACGCTTAGACATACAGGCAACACCACAGCTTTTCGAGTTACAATGTGTTGTTTAGGAAAAACAAGATAATTTAGCACGATGCGGGATTTCCTTAAAACGTGGTTTTCTGACAAATTTTGACGAAAGAAAATACTCCCGAGGTTTCTCTTTTGAGGCTACACGTTTAGACGTACACGCCACACCAAATCTTTTCGAGTTACAACGTGTTGTTTAGGAGATACAAGCTAATTTTTTAAGATGCGTTATTTCTTCTCGTAAAGTTTAAGTGTTTCCAATACGTACGAATTTGCCTTTACTCTGCAACACTGTTTTCCTAATAACGTGGTATTCTTACATATTCCTTCGAGAGAAAACTCTCCTGTGCGTTCTCTTTTGAGGCTACACGCTTAGACATACATGCAACACCAAAACTTTTCGAGTTACAACATGTTGTTTAGGAAGAACAAGATAATTTCCCACGATGCGGGATTTCCTTAAAACGTGGTGTTCTGACAAATTTTGATGAAAGAAAATTCTCCTGTGGGTTCTCTTTTGAGGCTACACCTTTAGACATACAAACCACACCAAATCTTTTTGAGTTACACCGTGCTGTTTAGGAGATACAAGCTAATTTTTTTTATGATGCATTATTTCTTCCCGTAAAGTTTAAGTGTTTCCAATACATACGTTTTTGTCTTTACACTGCAACTCTGTTTTTCCTTATAACGTGGTATTCTTACATACTCTTTCGAGAGAAAACTCTCCTGTGCGTTCTCTTTTGAGGCTACACGCTTAGACATACAGGCAACACCACAGCTTTTCGAGTTACAATGTGTTGTTTAGGAAAAACAAGATAATTTCGCACGATGCGGGGTTTCCTTAGTACGTGGTTTTCTGACAAATTTTGACCAAAGAAAATTCTCCTGTGCGTTCTCTTTTGAGGCTACACGTTTAGCCGTACACGCCACACCAAATCTTTTCGAGTTACAACCTGTTGTTTAGGAGATACAAGCTAAATTTTTTACGATGCGTTATTTCTTCTCGTAAAGTGTTTCCAATAAGTACGTATTTGTCTTTACTCTGCAACACTGTGTTTCCTTATAACGTGGTATTCTTACATATTCTTTCGAGAGAAAACTCTCCTGTGCGTTCTCTTTTGAGGCTACATGCTTAGACATACACGCAACACCAAAGCTTTTCGAGTTACAACGTGTTTTTTAGGAAGAACAAGATAATTTCTCACGATGCGGGATTTCCTTAAAACGTGGTTTTCTGACAAATTTTGACGAAAGAAATTTGTCCTGTGGTTCTCTTTGAGGCTACACGTTTAGATGTACACGCCACACCAAATCTTTTCGAGTTACAACGTGTTGTTTAGGAGATACAAGCTAATTTTGTACGATGCTTTATTTCATCTCGTAAAGTTTAAGGGTTTCCAATACGAAAGTATTTGTCATTATTCTGCAACAGTGTACTTCCTTATAATGTGGTATTCTTACATATTCTTTCGAGAGAAAACTCTCCTGTGTGTTCTCTTTTGAGGCTACACGCTTAGACATACACGCAACACCAAAGCTTTTCGAGTTACAACGCGTTGTTTAGGAAAAACAAGATAATTTCGCACGATGCGGGATTTCCTTAATACGTGGTTTTCTGACAAATTTTGACCAAAGAAAATTCTCCTGTGTGTTCTCTTTTGAGGCTACACGTTTAGACGTACAGGTCACACCAAATCTTTTCGAGTTACAACGTGTTGTTTAGGAGATACAAGCTAATTTTTTACGATGCGTTATTTCTTCTCATAAAGTGTTTCCAATAAGTACGTATTTGTCTTTACTCTGCAACACTGTATTTCCTTATAAGGTGGTATTCTTACATATTCTTTTTAGAGAAAACTCTCCTGTGTGCTCTCTTTTGAGTCTACACGCTTAGACATACACGCAACTCCAAAGCTTTTCGAGTAACAACGCATTGTTTAGGAAAAACAAGATAATTTTTCACGATAAGGGATTTCCTTAAACGTGGTTTTCTTACATATTTTGAGGATAAAAAATTCTCCTGTCGGTTCTCTTTTGAGGCTACACATTTAGACGTACACGTCACACCAAATATTTTCGAGGTACAACGTGTTGTTTAGGAGATACAAGCTAATTTTGTATGATTTTTTATTTCTTCTCTTAAAGTTTTACAATATGTACGTATTTGTCTTTACTCTTCAACACTGTATTTCCTTATAACGTGGTATTCTTACATATTCTTTCGAGAGAAAACTCTCCTTGCATTCGTTTTAGAGGCTACACACTTAGACATACATGCAACACCAAAGCATTTCGAGTTACAACGTGTTGTTTAGGAAAAACAAGATAATTTCGCACGATGCGGGATTTCCTTAAAACGTGGTTTTCTGACAAATTTTGACGAAAGAAAACTCTCCTGTGGGTTCTCTTTTGAGGATACACGTTTAGACGTACACGCCACACCAAATCTTTTCGAGTTACAACATGTTGTTTAGGACATACAAGCAAATTTTGCAAGATGCGTTATTTCTCTCATAAAGTGTTTCCAGTATGTACGTATTTGTCTTTACTCTGCCACACTGTATTTCCTTATAACGTGGTATTCTTATATATTCTTTCGAGAGAAAACTCTCCTATGCATTCTCTTTTGGGGCTACATGCTTAGACATACACCCAACACCAAAGCTTTTCGATTTAAAACGTGTTGTTTAGGAAGAACAAGATAATTTCTCACGATGCGCGATTTCCTTAAAACGTGGTTTTCTGAAAAATTTTGACGAAAGAAAATTGTCCTGTGGGTTCTCTTTTGAGGCTACACGTTTAGACGTACATGCCACACCAAATCTTTTCGAGTTACAACGTGTTGTTTGGGAGATACAAGCTAATTTTGTACGATGCTTTAATTCATCTCGTAAAGTTTAAGGGTTTCCAATACATACGTGTTTGTCTTTACTCTGTAACACTGTATTTCCTTATAACGTGGTATCCTTTCATATTCTTTCGAGAGAAACCTCTCCTGTGCATTCTCTTTTGAGGCTACACGCTTAGACATACACGCAACAGCAAAGCCTTTCGAGTTACAACATGTTGCTTAGGAAGAACAAGATAATTTCCCACAATGCGGGATTTCCTTAAAACGTGGTGTTCTGACAAATTTTGATGAAAGAAAATACTCCTGTTGGTTCTCTTTTGAGGCTACACCTTTAGACGTACACACCACACCAAATCTTTTTGAGTTACACCGTGCTGTTTAGGAGATACAAGCTAATTTTTTTTACGATGCGTTATTTCTTCTCATAAAGTTTAAGTGTTTCCAATACATACGTTTTTGTCTTTACACTGCAACTCTGTATTTCCTTATAACGTGGTATTCTTACATATTCTTTCGAGAGAAAACTCTCCTGTGCATTCTCTTTTGAGGCTACACGCTTAGACATACAGGCAACACCACAGCTTTTCGAGTTACAATGTGTTGTTTAGGAAAAACAAGATAATTTAGCACGATGCGGGATTTCCTTAAAACGTGGTTTTCTGACAAATTTTGACGAAAGAAAATACTCCCGAGGTTTCTCTTTTGAGGCTACACGTTTAGACGTACACGCCACACCAAATCTTTTCGAGTTACAACGTGTTGTTTAGGAGATACAAGCTAATTTTTTAAGATGCGTTATTTCTTCTCGTAAAGTTTAAGTGTTTCCAATACGTACGTATTTGCCTTTACTCTGCAACACTGTTTTCCTAATAACGTGGTATTCTTACATATTCCTTCGAGAGAAAACTCTCCTGTGCGTTCTCTTTTGAGGCTACACGCTTAGACATACATGCAACACCAAAACTTTTCGAGTTACAACATGTTGTTTAGGAAGAACAAGATAATTTCCCACGATGCGGGATTTCCTTAAAACGTGGTGTTCTGACAAATTTTGATGAAAGAAAATTCTCCTGTGGGTTCTCTTTTGAGGCTACACCTTTAGACATACAAACCACACCAAATCTTTTTGAGTTACACCGTGCTGTTTAGGAGATACAAGCTAATTTTTTTTACGATGCATTATTTCTTCCCGTAAAGTTTAAGTGTTTCCAATACATACGTTTTTGTCTTTACACTGCAACTCTGTTTTTCCTTATAACGTGGTATTCTTACATACTCTTTCGAGAGAAAACTCTCCTGTGCGTTCTCTTTTGAGGCTACACGCTTAGACATACAGGCAACACCACAGCTTTTCGAGTTACAATGTGTTGTTTAGGAAAAACAAGATAATTTAGCACGATGCGGGATTTCCTTAAAACGTGGTTTTCTGACAAATTTTGACGAAAGAAAATACTCCTGTGGGTTCTCTTTTGAGGCTACACGTTTAGCCGTACAGGCCACACCAAATCTTTTCGAGTTACAACCTGTTGTTTAGGAGATACAAGCTAATTTTTTTACGATGCGTTATTTCTTCTCGTAAAGTGTTTCCAATAAGTACGTATTTGTCTTTACTCTGCAACACTGTGTTTCCTTAAACGTGGTATTCTTATATATTCTTTCGAGAGAAAACTCTCCTGTGCGTTCTCTTTTGAGGCTACATGCTTAGACATACACGCAACACCAAAGCTTTTCGAGTTACAACGTGTTTTTTAGGAAGAACAAGATAATTTCTCACGATGCGGGATTTCCTTAAAACGTGGTTTTCTGACAAATTTTGACGAAAGAAATTTGTCCTGTGGTTCTCTTTGAGGCTACACGTTTAGATGTACACGCCACACCAAATCTTTTCGAGTTACAACGTGTTGTTTAGGAGATACAAGCTAATTTTGTACGATGCTTTATTTCATCTCGTAAAGTTTAAGGGTTTCCAATACGAAAGTATTTGTCATTATTCTGCAACAGTGTACTTCCTTATAATGTGGTATTCTTACATATTCTTTCGAGAGAAAACTCTCCTGTGTGTTCTCTTTTGAGGCTACACGCTTAGACATACACGCAACACCAAAGCTTTTCGAGTTACAACGCGTTGTTTAGGAAAAACAAGATAATTTCGCACGATGCGGGATTTCCTTAATACGTGGTTTTCTGACAAATTTTGACCAAAGAAAATTCTCCTGTGTGTTCTCTTTTGAGGCTACACGTTTAGACGTACAGGTCACACCAAATCTTTTCGAGTTACAACGTGTTGTTTAGGAGATACAAGCTAATTTTTTACGATGCGTTATTTCTTCTCATAAAGTGTTTCCAATAAGTACGTATTTGTCTTTACTCTGCAACACTGTATTTCCTTATAAGGTGGTATTCTTACATATTCTTTTTAGAGAAAACTCTCCTGTGTGCTCTCTTTTGTGTCTACACGCTTAGACATACACGCAACTCCAAAGCTTTTCGAGTTACAACGCATTGTTTAGGAAAAACAAGATAATTTTGCACGATAAGGGATTTCCTTAAAACGTGGTTTTCTTACATATTTTGAGGATAAAAAATTCTCCTGTCGGTTCTCTTTTGAGGCTACACATTTAGACGTACACGTCACACCAAATATTTTCGAGTTACAACGTGTTGTTTAGGAGATACAAGCTAATTTTGTACGATTTTTTATTTCTTCTCTTAAAGTTTTACAATATGTACGTATTTGTCTTTAATCTGCAACACTGTATTTCCTTATAACGTGGTATTCTTACATATTCTTTCGAGAGAAAACTCTCCTTGCATTCCCTTTAGAGGCTACACACTTAGACATACACGCAACCCCAAAGCTTTTCGAGTAACAACGTGTTGTTTAGGAAAAACAAGATAATTTCGCACGATGCGGGATTTCCTTAAAACGTGGTTTTCTGACAAATTTTGATGAAAGAAAACTCTCCTGTGGGTTCTCTTTTGAGGATACACGTTTAGACGTACACGCCACAACAAAACTTTTCGAGTCACAACATGTTGTTTAGGACATACAAGCTAATTTTGCAAGATGCGTTATTTCTCTCATAAAGTGTTTCCAGTATGTACGTATTTGTCTTTACTCTGCCACACTGTATTTCCTTATAACGTGGTATTCTTACATATTCTTTCGAGAGAAAACTCTCCTATGCGTTCTCTTTTGGGGCTACATGCTTAGACATACACCCAACACCAAAGCTTTTCGAGTAAAAACCTGTTGTTTAGGAAGAACAAGATAATTTCTCACGATGCGCGATTTCCTTAAAACGTGGTTTTCTGAAAAATTTTGACGAAAGAAAATTGTCCTGTGGGTTCTCTTTTGAGGCTACAGGTTTAGACGTACATGCCACACCAAATCTTTTCGAGTTACAACGTGTTGTTTAGGAGATACAAGCTAATTTTGTACGATGCTTTATTTCATCTCATAAAGTTTAAGGGTTTCCAATACATACGTGTTTGTCTTTACTCTGCAACACTGTATTTCCTTATAACGTGGTATTCTTTCATATTCTTTCGAGAGAAAACTCTCCTGTGCGTTCTCTTTTGAGGCTACACGCTTAGACATACACGCAATAGCAAAGCTTTTCGAGTTACAACATGTTGTTTAGGAAGAACAAGATAATTTCCCACGATGCGGGATTTCCTTAAAACGTGGTGTTCTGACAAATTTTGATGAAAGAAAATTCTCCTGTGGGTTCTCTTTTGAGGCTACACCTTTTGACGTACACACCACACCAAATCTTTTTGAGTTACACCGTGCTGTTTAGGAGATACAAGCTAATTTTTTTTACGATGCATTATTTCTTCCCGTAAAGTTTAAGTGTTTCCAATACATACGTTTTTGTCTTTACACTGCAACTCTGTTTTTCCTTATAACGTGGTATTCTTACATACTCTTTCGAGAGAAAACTCTCCTGTGCGTTCTCTTTTGAGGCTACACGCTTAGACATACAGGCAACACCACAGCTTTTCGAGTTACAATGTGTTGTTTAGGAAAAACAAGATAATTTAGCACGATGCGGGATTTCCTTAAAACGTGGTTTTCTGACAAATTTTGACGAAAGAAAATACTCCTGTGGGTTCTCTTTTGAGGCTACAAGTTTAGCCGTACACGCCACACCAAATCTTTTCGAGTTACAACCTGTTGTTTAGGAGATACAAGCTAATTTTTTTACGATGCGTTATTTCTTCTCGTAAAGTGTTTCCAATAAGTACGTATTTGTCTTTACTCTGCAACACTGTGTTTCCTTATAACGTGGTATTCTTACATATTCTTTCGAGAGAAAACTCTCCTGTGCGTTCTCTTTTGAGGCTACATGCTTAGACATACACGCAACACCAAAGCTTTTCGAGTTACAACGTGTTTTTTAGGAAGAACAAGATAATTTCTCACGATGCGGGATTTCCTTAAAACGTGGTTTTCTGACAAATTTTGACGAAAGAAATTTGTCCTGTGGTTCTCTTTGAGGCTACACGTTTAGATGTACATGCCACACCAAATCTTTTCGAGTTACAACGTGTTGTTTAGGAGATACAAGCTAATTTTGTACGATGCTTTATTTCATCTCTTAAAGTTTAAGGGTTTCCAATACGAAAGTATTTGTCATTATTCTGCAACAGTGTACTTCCTTATAATGTGGTATTCTTACATATTCTTTCGAGGGAAAACTCTCCTGTGTATTCTCTTTTGAGGCTACACGCTTAGACATACACGCAACACCAAAGCTTTTCGAGTTACAACGCGTTGTTTAGGAAAAACAAGATAATTTCGCACGATGCGGGATTTCCTTAATACGTGGTTTTCTGACAAATTTTGACCAAAGAAAATTCTCCTGTGTGTTCTCTTTTGAGGCTACACGTTTAGACGTACAGGTCACACCAAATCTTTTCGAGTTACAACGTGTTGTTTAGGAGATACAAGCTAATTTTTTACGATGCGTTATTTCTTCTCATAAAGTGTTTCCAATAAGTACGTATTTGTCTTTACTCTGCAACACTGTATTTCCTTATAAGGTGGTATTCTTACATATTCTTTTTAGAGAAAACTCTCCTGTGTGCTCTCTTTTGAGTCTACACGCTTAGACATACACGCAACTCCAAAGCTTTTCGAGTTACAACGCATTGTTTAGGAAAAACAAGATAATTTTGCACGATAAGGGATTTCCTTAAAACGTGGTTTTCTTACATATTTTGAGGATAAAAAATTCTCCTGTCGGTTCTCTTTTGAGGCGACACATTTAGACGTACACGTCACACCAAATATTTTCGAGTTACAACGTGTTGTTTAGGAGATACAAGCTAATTTTGTATGATTTTTTATTTCTTCTCTTAAAGTTTTACAATATGTACGTATTTGTCTTTACTCTTCAACACTGTATTTCCTTATAACGTGGTACTCTTACATATTCTTTCGAGAGAAAACTCTCCTTGCATTCCCTTTAGAGGCTACACACTTAGACATACATGCAACACCAAAGTATTTCGAGTTACAACATGTTGTTTAGGAAAAACAAGATAATTTCGCACGATGTGGGATTTCCTTAAAACGTGGTTTTCTGACAAATTTTGACGAAAGAAAACTCTCCTGTGGGTTCTCTTTTGAGGATACACGTTTAGACGTACACGCCACACCAAATCTTTTCGAGTTACAACATGTTGTTTAGGACATACAAGCAAATTTTGCAAGATGCGTTATTTCTCTCATAAAGTGTTTCCAGTATGTACGTATTTGTCTTTACTCTGCCACACTGTATTTCCTTATAACGTGGTATTCTTATATATTCTTTCGAGAGAAAACTCTCCTATGCGTTCTCTTTTGGGGCTACATGCTTAGACCTACACCCAACACCAAAGCTTTACGATTTAAAACGTGTTGTTTAGGAAGAACAAGATAATTTCTCACGATGCGCGATTTCCTTAAAACGTGGTTTTCTGAAAAATTTTGACGAAAGAAAATTGTCCTGTGGGTTCTCTTTTGAGGCTACACGTTTAGACGTACATGCCACACCAAATCTTTTCGAGTTACAACGTGTTGTTTGGGAGATACAAGCTAATTTTGTACGATGCTTTAATTCATCTCGTAAAGTTTAAGGGTTTCCAATACATACGTGTTTGTCTTTACTCTGTAACACTGTATTTCCTTATAACATGGTATCCTTTCATATTCTTTCGAGAGAAAACTCTCCTGTGCGTTCTCTTTTGAGGCTACACGCTTAGACATACACGCAACAGCAAAGCCTTTCGAGTGACAACATGTTGCTTAGGAAGAACAAGATAATTTCCCACGATGCGGGATTTCCTTAAAACGTGGTGTTCTGACAAATTTTGATGAAAGAAAATACTCCTGTGGGTTCTCTTTTGAGGCTACACCTTTAGACGTACACACCACACCAAATCTTTTTGAGTTACACCATGCTGTTTAGGAGATACAAGCTAATTTTTTTTACGATGCGTTATTTCTTCTCATAAAGTTTAAGTGTTTCCAATACATACGTTTTTGTCTTTACACTGCAACTCTGTATTTCCTTATAACGTGGTATTCTTACATATTCTTTCGAGAGAAAACTCTCCTGTGCATTCTCTTTTGAGGCTACACGCTTAGACATACAGGCAACACCACAGCTTTTCGAGTTACAATGTGTTGTTTAGGAAAAACAAGATAATTTAGCACGATGCGGGATTTCCTTAAAACGTGGTTTTCTGACAAATTTTGACGAAAGAAAATACTCCCGAGGTTTCTCTTTTGAGGCTACACGTTTAGACGTACACGCCACACCAAATCTTTTCGAGTTACAACGTGTTGTTTAGGAGATAC
Organism: Apodemus sylvaticus; assembly: GCF_947179515.1. NCBI lineage: Eukaryota > Metazoa > Chordata > Mammalia > Rodentia > Muridae > Apodemus > Apodemus sylvaticus. The sequence continues at coordinate 462,889 of NW_026263032.1, read as the reverse complement.
AAGCTAATTTTTTAAGATGCGTTATTTCTTCTCGTAAAGTTTAAGTGTTTCCAATACGTACGAATTTGCCTTTACTCTGCAACACTGTTTTCCTAATAACGTGGTATTCTTACATATTCCTTCGAGAGAAAACTCTCCTGTGCGTTCTCTTTTGAGGCTACACGCTTAGACATACATGCAACACCAAAACTTTTCGAGTTACAACATGTTGTTTAGGAAGAACAAGATAATTTCCCACGATGCGGGATTTCCTTAAAACGTGGTGTTCTGACAAATTTTGATGAAAGAAAATTCTCCTGTGGGTTCTCTTTTGAGGCTACACCTTTAGACATACAAACCACACCAAATCTTTTTGAGTTACACCGTGCTGTTTAGGAGATACAAGCTAATTTTTTTTATGATGCATTATTTCTTCCCGTAAAGTTTAAGTGTTTCCAATACATACGTTTTTGTCTTTACACTGCAACTCTGTTTTTCCTTATAACGTGGTATTCTTACATACTCTTTCGAGAGAAAACTCTCCTGTGCGTTCTCTTTTGAGGCTACACGCTTAGACATACAGGCAACACCACAGCTTTTCGAGTTACAATGTGTTGTTTAGGAAAAACAAGATAATTTCGCACGATGCGGGGTTTCCTTAGTACGTGGTTTTCTGACAAATTTTGACCAAAGAAAATTCTCCTGTGCGTTCTCTTTTGAGGCTACACGTTTAGCCGTACACGCCACACCAAATCTTTTCGAGTTACAACCTGTTGTTTAGGAGATACAAGCTAATTTTTTTACGATGCGTTATTTCTTCTCGTAAAGTGTTTCCAATAAGTACGTATTTGTCTTTACTCTGCAACACTGTGTTTCCTTATAACGTGGTATTCTTACATATTCTTTCGAGAGAAAACTCTCCTGTGCGTTCTCTTTTGAGGCTACATGCTTAGACATACACGCAACACCAAAGCTTTTCGAGTTACAACGTGTTTTTTAGGAAGAACAAGATAATTTCTCACGATGCGGGATTTCCTTAAAACGTGGTTTTCTGACAAATTTTGACGAAAGAAATTTGTCCTGTGGTTCTCTTTGAGGCTACACGTTTAGATGTACACGCCACACCAAATCTTTTCGAGTTACAACGTGTTGTTTAGGAGATACAAGCTAATTTTGTACGATGCTTTATTTCATCTCGTAAAGTTTAAGGTTTTCCAATACGAAAGTATTTGTCATTATTCTGCAACAGTGTACTTCCTTATAATGTGGTATTCTTACATATTCTTTCGAGAGAAAACTCTCCTGTGTGTTCTCTTTTGAGGCTACACGCTTAGACATACACGCAACACCAAAGCTTTTCGAGTTACAACGCGTTGTTTAGGAAAAACAAGATAATTTCGCACGATGCGGGATTTCCTTAATACGTGGTTTTCTGACAAATTTTGACCAAAGAAAATTCTCCTGTGTGTTCTCTTTTGAGGCTACACGTTTAGACGTACAGGTCACACCAAATCTTTTCGAGTTACAACGTGTTGTTTAGGAGATACAAGCTAATTTTTTACGATGCGTTATTTCTTCTCATAAAGTGTTTCCAATAAGTACGTATTTGTCTTTACTCTGCAACACTGTATTTCCTTATAAGGTGGTATTCTTACATATTCTTTTTAGAGAAAACTCTCCTGTGTGCTCTCTTTTGAGTCTACACGCTTAGACATACACGCAACTCCAAAGCTTTTCGAGTAACAACGCATTGTTTAGGAAAAACAAGATAATTTTTCACGATAAGGGATTTCCTTAAACGTGGTTTTCTTACATATTTTGAGGATAAAAAATTCTCCTGTCGGTTCTCTTTTGAGGCTACACATTTAGACGTACACGTCACACCAAATATTTTCGAGGTACAACGTGTTGTTTAGGAGATACAAGCTAATTTTGTATGATTTTTTATTTCTTCTCTTAAAGTTTTACAATATGTGCGTATTTGTCTTTACTCTTCAACACTGTATTTCCTTATAACGTGGTATTCTTACATATTCTTTCGAGAGAAAACTCTCCTTGCATTCGTTTTAGAGGCTACACACTTAGACATACATGCAACACCAAAGCATTTCGAGTTACAACGTGTTGTTTAGGAAAAACAAGATAATTTCGCACGATGCGGGATTTCCTTAAAACGTGGTTTTCTGACAAATTTTGACGAAAGAAAACTCTCCTGTGGGTTCTCTTTTGAGGATACACGTTTAGACGTACACGCCACACCAAATCTTTTCGAGTTACAACATGTTGTTTAGGACATACAAGCAAATTTTGCAAGATGCGTTATTTCTCTCATAAAGTGTTTCCAGTATGTACGTATTTGTCTTTACTCTGCCACACTGTATTTCCTTATAACGTGGTATTCTTATATATTCTTTCGAGAGAAAACTCTCCTATGCATTCTCTTTTGGGGCTACATGCTTAGACATACACCCAACACCAAAGCTTTTCGATTTAAAACGTGTTGTTTAGGAAGAACAAGATAATTTCTCACGATGCGCGATTTCCTTAAAACGTGGTTTTCTGAAAAATTTTGACGAAAGAAAATTGTCCTGTGGGTTCTCTTTTGAGGCTACACGTTTAGACGTACATGCCACACCAAATCTTTTCGAGTTACAACGTGTTGTTTGGGAGATACAAGCTAATTTTGTACGATGCTTTAATTCATCTCGTAAAGTTTAAGGGTTTCCAATACATACGTGTTTGTCTTTACTCTGTAACACTGTATTTCCTTATAACGTGGTATCCTTTCATATTCTTTCGAGAGAAACCTCTCCTGTGCATTCTCTTTTGAGGCTACACGCTTAGACATACACGCAACAGCAAAGCCTTTCGAGTTACAACATGTTGCTTAGGAAGAACAAGATAATTTCCCACAATGCGGGATTTCCTTAAAACGTGGTGTTCTGACAAATTTTGATGAAAGAAAATACTCCTGTTGGTTCTCTTTTGAGGCTACACCTTTAGACGTACACACCACACCAAATCTTTTTGAGTTACACCGTGCTGTTTAGGAGATACAAGCTAATTTTTTTTACGATGCGTTATTTCTTCTCATAAAGTTTAAGTGTTTCCAATACATACGTTTTTGTCTTTACACTGCAACTCTGTATTTCCTTATAACGTGGTATTCTTACATATTCTTTCGAGAGAAAACTCTCCTGTGCATTCTCTTTTGAGGCTACACGCTTAGACATACAGGCAACACCACAGCTTTTCGAGTTACAATGTGTTGTTTAGGAAAAACAAGATAATTTAGCACGATGCGGGATTTCCTTAAAACGTGGTTTTCTGACAAATTTTGACGAAAGAAAATACTCCCGAGGTTTCTCTTTTGAGGCTACACGTTTAGACGTACACGCCACACCAAATCTTTTCGAGTTACAACGTGTTGTTTAGGAGATACAAGCTAATTTTTTAAGATGCGTTATTTCTTCTCGTAAAGTTTAAGTGTTTCCAATACGTACGTATTTGCCTTTACTCTGCAACACTGTTTTCCTAATAACGTGGTATTCTTACATATTCCTTCGAGAGAAAACTCTCCTGTGCGTTCTCTTTTGAGGCTACACGCTTAGACATACATGCAACACCAAAACTTTTCGAGTTACAACATGTTGTTTAGGAAGAACAAGATAATTTCCCACGATGCGGGATTTCCTTAAAACGTGGTGTTCTGACAAATTTTGATGAAAGAAAATTCTCCTGTGGGTTCTCTTTTGAGGCTACACCTTTAGACATACAAACCACACCAAATCTTTTTGAGTTACACCGTGCTGTTTAGGAGATACAAGCTAATTTTTTTTACGATGCATTATTTCTTCCCGTAAAGTTTAAGTGTTTCCAATACATACGTTTTTGTCTTTACACTGCAACTCTGTTTTTCCTTATAACGTGGTATTCTTACATACTCTTTCGAGAGAAAACTCTCCTGTGCGTTCTCTTTTGAGGCTACACGCTTAGACATACAGGCAACACCACAGCTTTTCGAGTTACAATGTGTTGTTTAGGAAAAACAAGATAATTTAGCACGATGCGGGATTTCCTTAAAACGTGGTTTTCTGACAAATTTTGACGAAAGAAAATACTCCTGTGGGTTCTCTTTTGAGGCTACACGTTTAGCCGTACAGGCCACACCAAATCTTTTCGAGTTACAACCTGTTGTTTAGGAGATACAAGCTAATTTTTTTACGATGCGTTATTTCTTCTCGTAAAGTGTTTCCAATAAGTACGTATTTGTCTTTACTCTGCAACACTGTGTTTCCTTAAACGTGGTATTCTTATATATTCTTTCGAGAGAAAACTCTCCTGTGCGTTCTCTTTTGAGGCTACATGCTTAGACATACACGCAACACCAAAGCTTTTCGAGTTACAACGTGTTTTTTAGGAAGAACAAGATAATTTCTCACGATGCGGGATTTCCTTAAAACGTGGTTTTCTGACAAATTTTGACGAAAGAAATTTGTCCTGTGGTTCTCTTTGAGGCTACACGTTTAGATGTACACGCCACACCAAATCTTTTCGAGTTACAACGTGTTGTTTAGGAGATACAAGCTAATTTTGTACGATGCTTTATTTCATCTCGTAAAGTTTAAGGGTTTCCAATACGAAAGTATTTGTCATTATTCTGCAACAGTGTACTTCCTTATAATGTGGTATTCTTACATATTCTTTCGAGAGAAAACTCTCCTGTGTGTTCTCTTTTGAGGCTACACGCTTAGACATACACGCAACACCAAAGCTTTTCGAGTTACAACGCGTTGTTTAGGAAAAACAAGATAATTTCGCACGATGCGGGATTTCCTTAATACGTGGTTTTCTGACAAATTTTGACCAAAGAAAATTCTCCTGTGTGTTCTCTTTTGAGGCTACACGTTTAGACGTACAGGTCACACCAAATCTTTTCGAGTTACAACGTGTTGTTTAGGAGATACAAGCTAATTTTTTACGATGCGTTATTTCTTCTCATAAAGTGTTTCCAATAAGTACGTATTTGTCTTTACTCTGCAACACTGTATTTCCTTATAAGGTGGTATTCTTACATATTCTTTTTAGAGAAAACTCTCCTGTGTGCTCTCTTTTGTGTCTACACGCTTAGACATACACGCAACTCCAAAGCTTTTCGAGTTACAACGCATTGTTTAGGAAAAACAAGATAATTTTGCACGATAAGGGATTTCCTTAAAACGTGGTTTTCTTACATATTTTGAGGATAAAAAATTCTCCTGTCGGTTCTCTTTTGAGGCTACACATTTAGACGTACACGTCACACCAAATATTTTCGAGTTACAACGTGTTGTTTAGGAGATACAAGCTAATTTTGTACGATTTTTTATTTCTTCTCTTAAAGTTTTACAATATGTACGTATTTGTCTTTAATCTGCAACACTGTATTTCCTTATAACGTGGTATTCTTACATATTCTTTCGAGAGAAAACTCTCCTTGCATTCCCTTTAGAGGCTACACACTTAGACATACACGCAACCCCAAAGCTTTTCGAGTAACAACGTGTTGTTTAGGAAAAACAAGATAATTTCGCACGATGCGGGATTTCCTTAAAACGTGGTTTTCTGACAAATTTTGATGAAAGAAAACTCTCCTGTGGGTTCTCTTTTGAGGATACACGTTTAGACGTACACGCCACAACAAAACTTTTCGAGTCACAACATGTTGTTTAGGACATACAAGCTAATTTTGCAAGATGCGTTATTTCTCTCATAAAGTGTTTCCAGTATGTACGTATTTGTCTTTACTCTGCCACACTGTATTTCCTTATAACGTGGTATTCTTACATATTCTTTCGAGAGAAAACTCTCCTATGCGTTCTCTTTTGGGGCTACATGCTTAGACATACACCCAACACCAAAGCTTTTCGAGTAAAAACCTGTTGTTTAGGAAGAACAAGATAATTTCTCACGATGCGCGATTTCCTTAAAACGTGGTTTTCTGAAAAATTTTGACGAAAGAAAATTGTCCTGTGGGTTCTCTTTTGAGGCTACAGGTTTAGACGTACATGCCACACCAAATCTTTTCGAGTTACAACGTGTTGTTTAGGAGATACAAGCTAATTTTGTACGATGCTTTATTTCATCTCATAAAGTTTAAGGGTTTCCAATACATACGTGTTTGTCTTTACTCTGCAACACTGTATTTCCTTATAACGTGGTATTCTTTCATATTCTTTCGAGAGAAAACTCTCCTGTGCGTTCTCTTTTGAGGCTACACGCTTAGACATACACGCAATAGCAAAGCTTTTCGAGTTACAACATGTTGTTTAGGAAGAACAAGATAATTTCCCACGATGCGGGATTTCCTTAAAACGTGGTGTTCTGACAAATTTTGATGAAAGAAAATTCTCCTGTGGGTTCTCTTTTGAGGCTACACCTTTTGACGTACACACCACACCAAATCTTTTTGAGTTACACCGTGCTGTTTAGGAGATCCAAGCTAATTTTTTTTTACGATGCATTATTTCTTCCCGTAAAGTTTAAGTGTTTCCAATACATACGTTTTTGTCTTTACACTGCAACTCTGTTTTTCCTTATAACGTGGTATTCTTACATACTCTTTCGAGAGAAAACTCTCCTGTGCGTTCTCTTTTGAGGCTACACGCTTAGACATACAGGCAACACCACAGCTATTCGAGTTACAATGTGTTGTTTAGGAAAAACAAGATAATTTAGCACGATGCGGGATTTCCTTAAAACGTGGTTTTCTGACAAATTTTGACGAAAGAAAATACTCCTGTGGGTTCTCTTTTGAGGCTACACGTTTAGCCGTACACGCCACACCAAATCTTTTCGAGTTACAACCTGTTGTTTAGGAGATACAAGCTAATTTTTTTACGATGCGTTATTTCTTCTCGTAAAGTGTTTCCAATAAGTACGTATTTGTCTTTACTCTGCAACACTGTGTTTCCTTATAACGTGGTATTCTTATATATTCTTTCGAGAGAAAACTCTCCTGTGCGTTCTCTTTTGAGGCTACATGCTTAGACATACACGCAACACCAAAGCTTTTCGAGTTACAACGTGTTTTTTAGGAAGAACAAGATAATTTCTCACGATGCGGGATTTCCTTAAAACGTGGTTTTCTGACAAATTTTGACGAAAGAAATTTGTCCTGTGGTTCTCTTTGAGGCTACACGTTTAGATGTACACGCCACACCAAATCTTTTCGAGTTACAACGTGTTGTTTAGGAGATACAAGCTAATTTTGTACGATGCTTTATTTCATCTCGTAAAGTTTAAGGGTTTCCAATACGAAAGTATTTGTCATTATTCTGCAACAGTGTACTTCCTTATAATGTGGTATTCTTACATATTCTTTCGAGAGAAAACTCTCCTGTGTGTTCTCTTTTGAGGCTACACGCTTAGACATACACGCAACACCAAAGCTTTTCGAGTTACAACGCGTTGTTTAGGAAAAACAAGATAATTTCGCACGATGCGGGATTTCCTTAATACGTGGTTTTCTGACAAATTTTGACCAAAGAAAATTCTCCTGTGTGTTCTCTTTTGAGGCTACACGTTTAGACGTACAGGTCACACCAAATCTTTTCGAGTTACAACGTGTTGTTTAGGAGATACAAGCTAATTTTTTACGATGCGTTATTTCTTCTCATAAAGTGTTTCCAATAAGTACGTATTTGTCTTTACTCTGCAACACTGTATTTCCTTATAAGGTGGTATTCTTACATATTCTTTTTAGAGAAAACTCTCCTGTGTGCTCTCTTTTGAGTCTACACGCTTAGACATACACGCAACTCCAAAGCTTTTCGAGTTACAACGCATTGTTTAGGAAAAACAAGATAATTTTGCACGATAAGGGATTTCCTTAAAACGTGGTTTTCTTACATATTTTGACGATAAAAAATTCTCCTGTCGGTTCTCTTTTGAGGCTACACATTTAGACGTACACGTCACACCAAATATTTTCGAGTTACAACGTGTTGTTTAGGAGATACAAGCTAATTTTGTATGATTTTTTATTTCTTCTCTTAAAGTTTTACAATATGTACATATTTGTCTTTACTCTTCAACACTGTATTTCCTTATAACGGGGTATTCTTACATATTCTTTCGAGAGAAAACTCTCCTTGCATTCCTTTTAGAGGCTACACACTTAGACATACATGCAACACCAAAGCATTTCGAGTTACAACGTGTTGTTTAGGAAAAACAAGATAATTTCGCACGATGTGGGATTTCCTTAAAACGTGGTTTTCTGACAAATTTTGACGAAAGAAAACTCTCCTGTGGGTTCTCTTTTGAGGATACACGTTTAGACGTACACGCCACACCAAATCTTTTCGAGTTACAACATGTTGTTTAGGACATACAAGCAAATTTTGCAAGATGCATTATTTCTCTCATAAAGTGTTTCCAGTATGTACGTATTTGTCTTTACTCTGCCACACTGTATTTCCTTATAACGTGGTATTCTTAAATATTCTTTCGAGAGAAAACTCTCCTATGCGTTCTCTTTTGGGGCTACATGCTTAGACATACACCCAACACCAAAGCTTTTCGATTTAAAACGTGTTGTTTAGGAAGAACAAGATAATTTCTCACGATGCGCGATTTCCTTAAAACGTGGTTTTCTGAAAAATTTTGACGAAAGAAAATTGTCCTGTGGGTTCTCTTTTGAGGCTACACGTTTAGACGTACATGCCACACCAAATCTTTTCGAGTTACAACGTGTTGTTTGGGAGATACAAGCTAATTTTGTACGATGCTTTAATTCATCTCGTAAAGTTTAAGGGTTTCCAATACATACGTGTTTGTCTTTACTCTGTAACACTGTATTTCCTTATAACGTGGTATCCTTTCATATTCTTTCGAGAGAAAACTCTCCTGTGCGTTCTCTTTTGAGGCTACACGCTTAGACATACACGCAACAGCAAAGCCTTTCGAGTTACAACATGTTGCTTAGGAAGAACAAGATAATTTCCCACGATGCGGGAATTCCTTAAAACGTGGTGTTCTGACAAATTTTGATGAAAGAAAATACTCCTGTGTGTTCTCTTTTGAGGCTACACCTTTAGATGTACACACCACACCAAATCTTTTTGAGTTACACCGTGCTGTTTAGGAGATACAAGCTAATTTTTTTTACGATGCGTTATTTCTTCTCATAAAGTTTAAGTGTTTCCAATACATACGTTTTTGTCTTTACACTGCAACTCTGTATTTCCTTATAACGTGGTATTCTTACATATTCTTTCGAGAGAAAACTCTCCTGTGCATTCTCTTTTGAGGCTACACGCTTAGATATACAGGCAACACCACAGCTTTTCGAGTTACAATGTGTTGTTTAGGAAAAACAAGATAATTTAGCACGATGCGGGATTTCCTTAAAACGTGGTTTTCTGACAAATTTTGACGAAAGAAAATACTCCCGAGGTTTCTCTTTTGAGGCTACACGTTTAGACGTACACGCCACACCAAATCTTTTCGAGTTACAACGTGTTGTTTAGGAGATACAAGCTAATTTTTTAAGATGCGTTATTTCTTCTCGTAAAGTTTAAGTGTTTCCAATACGTACGTATTTGCCTTTACTCTGCAACACTGTTTTCCTAATAACGTGGTATTCTTACATATTCCTTCGAGAGAAAACTCTCCTGTGCGTTCTCTTTTGAGGCTACACGCTTAGACATACATGCAACACCAAAACTTTTCGAGTTACAACATGTTGTTTAGGAAGAACAAGATAATTTCCCACGATGCGGGATTTCCTTAAAATGTGGTGTTCTGACAAATTTTGATGAAAGAAAATTCTCCTGTGGGTTCTCTTTTGAGGCTATACCTTTAGACATACAAACCACACCAAATCTTTTTGAGTTACACCGTGCTGTTTAGGAGATACAAGCTAATCTTTTTTTTACGATGCATTATTTCTTCCCGTAAAGTTTAAGTGTTTCCAATACATACGTTTTTGTCTTTACACTGCAACTCTGTTTTTCCTTATAACGTGGTATTCTTACATACTCTTTCGAGAGAAAACTCTCCTGTGCGTTCTCTTTTGAGGCTACACGCTTAGACATACAGGCAACACCACAGCTTTTCGAGTTACAATGTGTTGTTTAGGAAAAACAAGATAATTTAGCACGATGCGGGATTTCCTTAAAACGTGGTTTTATGACAAATTTTGACGAAAGAAAATACTCCTGTGGGTTCTCTTTTGAGGCTACACGTTTAGCCGTACACGCCACACCAAATCTTTTCGAGTTACAACCTGTTGTTTAGGAGATACAAGCTAATTTTTTTACGATGCGTTATTTCTTCTCGTAAAGTGTTTCCAATAAGTACGTATTTGTCTTTACTCTGCAACACTGTGTTTCCTTATAACGTGGTATTCTTACATATTCTTTCGAGAGAAAACTCTCCTGTGCGTTCTCTTTTGAGGCTACATGCTTAGACATACACGCAACACCAAAGCTTTTCGAGTTACAACGTGTTTTTTAGGAAGAACAAGATAATTTCTCACGATGCGGGATTTCCTTAAAACGTGGTTTTCTGACAAATTTTGACGAAAGAAATTTGTCCTGTGGTTCTCTTTGAGGCTACACGTTTAGATGTACACGCCACACCAAATCTTTTCGAGTTACAACGTGTTGTTTAGGAGATACAAGCTAATTTTGTACGATGCTTTATTTCATCTCGTAAAGTTTAAGGGTTTCCAATACGAAAGTATTTGTCATTATTCTGCAACAGTGTACTTCCTTATAATGTGGTATTCTTACATATTCTTTCGAGAGAAAACTCTCCTGTGTGTTCTCTTTTGAGGCTACACGCTTAGACATACACGCAACACCAAAGCTTTTCGAGTTACAACGCGTTGTTTAGGAAAAACAAGATAATTTCGCACGATGCGGGATTTCCTTAATACGTGGTTTTCTGACAAATTTTGACCAAAGAAAATTCTCCTGTGTGTTCTCTTTTGAGGCTACACGTTTAGACGTACAGGTCACACCAAATCTTTTCGAGTTACAATGTGTTGTTTAGGAGATACAAGCTAATTTTTTACGATGCGTTATTTCTTCTCATAAAGTGTTTCCAATAAGTACGTATTTGTCTTTACTCTGCAACACTGTGTTTCCTTATAACGTGGTATTCTTACATATTCTTTCGAGAGAAAACTCTCCTGTGCGTTCTCTTTTGAGGCTACATGCTTAGACATACATGCAACACCAAAGCTTTTCGAGTTACAACGTGTTTTTTAGGAAGAACAAGATAATTTCTCACGATGCGGGATTTCCTTAAAACGTGGTTTTCTGACAAATTTTGACGAAAGAAATTTGTCCTGTGGTTCTCTTTGAGGCTACACCTTTAGATGTACATGCCACACCAAATCTTTTCGAGTTACAACGTGTTGTTTAGGAGATACAAGCTAATTTTGTACGATGCTTTATTTCATCTCGTAAAGTTTAAGGGTTTCCAATACGAAAGTATTTGTCATTATTCTGCAACAGTGTACTTCCTTATAATGTGGTATTCTTACATATTCCCTCGAGAGAAAACTCTTCTGTGTGTTCTCTTTTGAGGCTACACGCTTAGACATACACCCAACACCAAAGCTTTTCGAGTTACAACGCGTTGTTTAGGAAAAACAAGATAATTTCGCACGATGCGGGCTTTCCTTAATACGTGGTTTTCTGACAAATTTTGACCAAAGAAAATTCTCCTGTGGGTTCTCTTTTGAGGCTACACGTTTAGACGTACACGCCACACCAAATCTTTTGGAGTTTCAATGTGTTGTTTAGGAGATACAAGCTAATTTTTTACGATATGTTATTTCTTCTCATAAAGTATTTCCAATAAGTACGTATTTTTCTTTAATCTGCAACACTGTATTTTCTTATAACGTGGTATTCTTACACATTCTTTCGAGTGAAAACTCTCCTGTGTGCTCTCTTTTGAGTCTACACGCTTAAACATACATGCAACACCAAAGCTTTTCGAGTTACAAGGTTTTGTTTAGGAAAAACAAGATAATTTCGCACGATGCGGGATTTCATAAACGTGGTTTTCTGAATATTTGACGAAAGAAAATTCTCCTATGGGTTCTCTCTTGAGGCTACACGTTTAGACGTACACGCCACACAAAGTCTTTTCGAGTTACAACGTGTTGTTTAGGAGATATGAGCTAATTTTGTACGATGCTTTATTTCATCTCGTAAAGTTTAAGGGTTTCCAATACGTACCTATTTGTCTTTACTCTGAAACACTGTATTTCCTTATAACGTGGTATTCTTACATATTCTTTTGAGAGAAAACTCTCCTGTGTGTTCTCTTTTGAGGCTACATGCTGAGACATACACGCAACACCATAGCTTTTCGGGTTAAAACGTGTTGTTTAGGAAAAACAAGATAATTTCGCACGATGCAGGATTTTCTTAATACGTGGTTTTCTGACAAATTTGACCAAAGAAAACTCTCCTGTGGGTTCTCTTTTGAGGCTACACGTTTAGACGTACACGCCACACCAAATCATTTAGAGTTACAACGTGTTGTTTAGGAGATACAAGCTAATTTTGTACGATGCGTTATTTCTTCTCTTAAAGTGTTTCCAATATGTACGTATTTGTCTTTACTCTGCAACACTGTATTTCCTACAACGTGGTATTCTTACATATTCTTTCGAGAGAAAACTCTCCTGTGCATTCGCTTTTGTGGCTACACACTTAGACATACACGCAACACCAAAGCTTTTCGAGTTACAACTTGTTGTTTAGGAAAAACAAGATAATTTCGCAGGATGCGGGATTTCGTTAAAACGTGATTTTCTGACAAATTTTGAAGAAAGAAAATTCTCCTATTGGTTCTCTTTTGAGGCTACACGTTTAGAAGTACACACCACATGAAGTCCTTTCGAGTTACCACGTGTTGTTTAGGAGATACAAGCTAATTTTTTACGATGCATTATTTCTTCTTGTAAAGTGTTTCCAACAAGTATGTATTTGTCTTTACTCTGCAACACTGTATTTCCTTATAACGTTGTATTCTTACATGTTCTTTCTAGAGAAAACTCTCCTGTGCATACTCTTTAGAGGCTACACGCTTAAACATACACGCAACAACAAAGCTTTTCGAGTTACAACGTGTTTTTAAGGAAAAAGAAGATAATTTTCACGATGCGGGATTTACTTAAAACGTGGTTTTCTGAAAAATTTTGAAGAAAGAAAGTTATCCTGTGGGTTCTCTTTTGAGGCTACACGTGTAGACGTACGAGCCACACCAAATCTTTTCGAGTTACAACGTGTTGTTTAGGAGATACAAGCTAATTTTGTACGATGCATTATTTCTTCTCTTAAAGTGTTTCCAATGGTATGTAATTGTCTTTTCTGTGCAACACTGTATTTCCTTATAACGTGGTATTCTTACATATTCGTTCAAGAGAAAACTCTCCTGTGCGTTCTCTATTGAGGCTACACGCTTAGACATACACGCAACACCAAAGCTTTTCGAGTTACAATGTGTTGTTTAGGAAAAACTAGAAAATTTCGCACGAAGCGAGATTTCCATACAACGTGTTTTCTGACAAATTTTGATGAAAGAAAATTCTCCTATGGGTTCTCTTTTGAGGCTACACATTTAGACGTACACGCCACACCAAGTCCTTTCGAGTTACCACGTGTTGTTTAGGAGATACAAGCTAATTTTTTACAATGCGTTATTTCTTCTCATAAAGTGTTTCCAACAAGTATGTTTTTGTCTTTACTCTGCAATACTGTATTCCTTATAACGTTGTATTCTTACATGTTCTTTCGAGAGAAAACACTCCTGTGTGTACTCTTTAGAGGCTACACGCTTAGACATACTCGCAACACCAAAGCTTTTCGAGTTACAACGTGTTGTTTAGGAAAAACAAGATAATTTTGCACGATGCGGGATTTCCTTAAAACGTGGTTTTCTGACAAATTTTGACGAAAGAAAATTCTCCTGTGGGTTCTCTTTTGAGGCTACACGTGTAGACATACGGGCCACACCAAATCTTTTCGAGTTACAACGTGTTGTTTAGGAGATACAAGCTAATTTTGAACGATGCGTTATTTCTTCTCATAAAGTGTTTCCAATATGTACGTATTTGTCTTTACTCTGCAACACTGTATTTCCTTATAACGTGGTATTCTTACATATTCGTTCGATAGAAAACTCTCCTGCGCATTCCCTTTAGAGGCTACACACTTAAACATACATGAAACACCAAAGCTTTTCGAGTTACAACTTGTTGTTTAGGAAAAACAAGATAATTTCGCAGGATGCGGGATTTCCTTATAACGTGGTTTTCTGACAAATTTTGAAGAAAGAAAATTCTCCTGTGGGGTCTCTTTTGAGGCTACACTTTTAGACGTGCACGCCAAACCAAATCTTTTCGAGTTACCACTTGTTGTTTAGGAGATACAAGCTTATATTTTATGATGCGTCATTTCTTCTCGTAAAGTGTTTCCAATATTTATGTTTTTGTCTTTACTCTGCAACACTGTATTTCCTTATAACGTTGTAGTCTTACATGTTCCTTTGAGAGAAAACTCTCCTGTGCATTCTCTTTTGAGGCTACACGCTTAGATATACACGCAACACCAAATCTTTTCGAGTTACAACGTGTTGTTTAGGAAAAACAAGATAATTTTGCACGATGCGGAATTTCCTTAAAATGTGGTTATCTAATTTTGATGAAAGAAAATTCTCCTGTTGGTTCTCTTTTGAGGCTACACGTTTAGACGGACACGCCAAACCAAATCTTTTCGAGTTACAACGTGTTGTTAGGAGATACAAGGTAACTTTGTATGATGTATTATTTCTTCTCGTAAAGTGTTTCCAATATGTACTTATTTGTCTTTACTCTGCAAAATTGTATTTCCTAATAACGTGGTATTCTTACATATTCTCTCGAGAGAAAACTATCCTGTGCCTTCTCTTTTGAGGCTCCACGCTTAGACATACACACAACACTAAACTTTTCGAGTAACAATATGTTGTTTAGGAAAAAGAAGATGGTTTCACACGATGCGGGATTTCCTTAAAACTTGGTTCTGTGAAAAATTTTGATGAAAGAAAATTCTCCTGTGGGATCTCCTTTGAGGCTACACGTTTAGACGTACAGGCCACACCAAATCTTTTCGAGTTACAACTTGTTGTTTAGGAGATACAAGCTAATTTTGTACTACGCGTTAATTCTTCTTGTAAAGTGTTTCCAATACGTATGTGTTTGTCTTTACTCTGCAACATTGTATTTCCTTATAACGTGGCATTCTTACATATTCTTTCGAGAGAAAACTCTCCTGTGCTTTCTCTTTTGAGGCTACACGCTTAGACATACACGCAACACCAGAGCTTTTCGAGTTACAACGTGTTGTTTAGGAAAAACTAGATAATTTCGCACAATGCGAGATTTCCTTAAAACGAGGTTTCTGACAAATTTTGATGAAAGAAAAATCTCCTGTGGGATCTCTTTTGAGGCTACACGTTTAGACGTACAGGCCACACCAAATCTTTTCGAGTAACAACGTGTTGTTTAGGAGATTCAAGCTAATTTTGTACGATGCGTTAATTCTTCTCGTAAAGTGTTTCCAATATGTACGTATTTGTCTTTACTCTGCAACACTGTATTCCCTTATAACGGGGTATTCTTACATATTCTTTCGAGAGAAAACTCTCCTGTGCATTCCCTTTTGAGGCTACACACTTAGACATACACGCAACACCAAAGCTTTTCGAGTTACAACTTGTTGTTTAGGAAAAACAAGATAATTTCGCAGGATGCGGGATTTCGTTAAAACGTGGTTTTCTGACAAATTTTGAAGAAAGAAAATTCTCCAGTGGGTTCTCTTTTGAGGCTACACTTTTAGACGTACACGCCAAACCAAATGTTTTCGAGTTTCCACTTTTTGTTTAGGACATACAAGCTAATATTGTATGATGCGTAATTTCTTCTTGTAAAGTGTTTCCAATAAGTACGTATTTGTCTTTACTCTGCAACACAGTATTTCCTTATAACGTTGTATTCTTACATGATCTTTCGAGAGAAAACTCTCCTGTGCATTCTCTTTTGAGGCTACACGCTGAGACATACACGCAACACCAAAGCTTTTCGAGTTACAAGGTGTTGTTTAGGAATAACAAGATAATTTCGCACGATGCGGGATTTCCTTAAAACGTGGTTTTCTGAAAATTTTGACGAAAGAAAATTCTCCTTTGTGTTCTCTTTTGAGGCTACACGTTTAGACGTACACGCCAAACCAAATCTTTTCGAGTTACCACGTGTTGTTTAGGAGATACAAGCTAATTTTGTACGATGCGTTATGATGCGTTATTTCTTCTCCTAAAGTGTTTCCAATATGCACTTATTTGCCTTTACTCTGCAAAATTGTATTTCTTTATAACGTGGTATTCTTACATATTCTTTCGAGAGAAAACTCTCCTGTACCTTTGCTTTTGAGGCTCCACGCTTAGACATACACGCAACACCAAAGCTTTTTGTGTTACAACATGTTGTTTAGGAAAAAGAAGATGATTTCGCACGATGCGGGATTTCCTTAAAACGTGGTTTTCTGAAAATTTTTAACGAAAGAAAATTGTCCTGTGGGTTCTCTTTTGAGGCAACACGTTTAGACGTACACGCCACACCGAATTTTTTCGAGTTACAACGTGTTGTTTAGGAGATACAAGTTAATTTTTTACGATGCGTTATTTCTTCTCGTAAAGTGTTTCCAATATGTACGTATCTGTCTTTACTCTGCAACACTCTATTTCCTTATAACGTGGTATTCTTACATATTCTTTCTAGAAAAAAATCTCCTTTACATTCTCTTTTGAAGCTACACGCTTAGACATACACACAACACCAAAGTTTTTCGAGTTACAACATGTTGTTTAGGAAAAACAAGATAATTTTGCATGATGAGGGATTTCCTTATATCGCGGTTTTCTGACAAATTTTGAAGAAAGAAAATTCTCCTGTGGGGTCTCTTTTGAGGCTACACTTTTAGACGTACACGCCAAACCAAATCTTTTCGAGTTACCACTTGTTGTTTAGGAGATACAAGCTTATATTTTATGATGTGTCATTTCTTCTCGTAAAGTGTTTCCAATATGTACGTATTTGTCTTTACTCTCCAACACTGTATTTCCTTATAACGTTGTATTCTTACATGTTCTTTCGAGAGAAAACTCTCCTTTACATTCTCTTTTGAGGCTACACGCTGAGACATACACACAACACCAAAGCTTTTCGTGTTACAACTTGTTGTTTAGGAAAAACAAGATAATTTTGCACGATGAGGGATTTCCTTAAAACGTGGTTTTCTCACATATTTTGACGAAAGAAAATTCTCCTTTGTGTTCTCTTTTGCGGCTACACGTTTAGCTGTACACGCCAAACCAAATCCTTTCGAGTTACCACGTGTTGTTTAGGAGATACAAGCTAATTTTGTATGATGCATTAGTTCTTCTCGTAAAGTGTTTCCAATATGTACTTATTTGCCTTTACTCGGCAAAATTGTATTTCTTTATAATGTGATATTCTTACATATTCTTTCGAGAGAAAACTCTCCTGTGCCTTCGCTTTTGAGGCTCCACGCTTAGACATACACGCAACACCAAAGTTTTTCGAGTTACAACATGTTGTTTAGGAAAAAGAAGATGATTTGGCACGATGCGGGATTTCCTTAAAACGTGGTTTTCTGAAAAATTTTGACGAAAGAAAATTCTCCTGTGGGTTCTCTTTTGAGGCTACACGTTTAGACGTACACGCCACACCAAATCTTTTCGAGTTACAACGTGTTGTTTAGGAGACACAAGCTAATTTTTTACGATGCGTTATTTCTTCTCGTAGAGAGTTTCCAATATGTACGTATTTGTCTTTACTCTGCAACACTGTATTTCCTTATAACGTGGTATTCTTACATATTCTTTCGAGAGAAAACTCTCCTGTGCATTCCCTTTTGTGGCTACACACTTAGTCATACACGCAACACCAAAGCTTTTCGAGTTACAACTTGTTGTTTAGGAAAAACAAGATAATTTCGCAGGATGCGGGATTTCGTTAAAACGTGATTTTCTGAAAAATTTTGAAGAAAGAAAATTCTCCTATGGGTTCTCTTTTCAGGCTACACGTTTAGACGTACACGCCACACCAAGTCCTTTCGAGTTACCACGTGTTGTTTAGGAGATACAAGCTAATTTTTTACAATGCGTTATTTCTTCTCGTAAAGTGTTTCCATCAAGTATGTATTTGTCTTTACTCTGCAACACTGTATTCCCTTATAACGTTGTATTCTTACATGTTCTTTCGAGAGAAAACTCTCCTGTGCGTACTCTTTAGAGGCTACACGCTTAAACATACACGCAACGCCAAAGATTTTCGAGTTACAATGTGTTGTTTAGGAAAAGCAAGATAATTTCGCACGATGCGAGATTTCCATAAAACGTGGTTTTCTGAAAAATTTTGACAAAAGAAAGTTTTTCTGTGGGTTCTCTTTTGAGGCTACACGTGTAGAAGTACGAGCCACAACAAATCTTTTCGAGTTCCAATTGTTGTTTAGGAGATACAAGATAATTTTGTACGATGTGTTATTTCCTCTCTTAAAGTGTTTCCAATACGTACGTATTTGTCTTTATTCTGCAACACTGTATTTTCTCATAACATGGTATTCTTACAAATTCTTTCGAGAGAAAACTCTCCTGTGCATTCTCTTTTGAGGCTACAAGCTTAGACATACACCCAACTCCAAAGCTTTTCGAGTTACAACATGTTGTTCAGGAAAAAGAAGATGATTTGGCACGAGGCGGGATTTCCTTAAAACGTGGTTTTCTGAAAAATTTTGACGAAAGAAAATTCTCCTGTGGGTTCTCTTTTGAGGCTACACGTTGAGACGTACACGTCACACCAAAACTTTTCGAGTTACAACGAGTTGTTTAGGAGACACAAGCTAATTTTGTATGATGCGATATTTCTTCTTTTAAAGTGTTTCCAATATGTACGTATTTGTCTTTACTCTGCAACACTGTATTTCCTTATAACGTGGTATTCTTACATATTCTTTCGAGAGAAAACTCTCCTGTGCATTCCCTTTTGTGGCTACACACTTAGTCATACACGCAACACCAAAGCTTTTCGAGTTACAACTTGTTGTTTAGGAAAAACAAGATAATTTCTCAGGATGCGGGATTTCGTTAAAACGTGATTTTCTGAAAAATTTTGAAGAAAGAAAATTCTCCTATGGGTTCTCTTTTCAGGCTACACGTTTAGACGTACACGCCACACCAAGTCCTTTCGAGTTACCACGTGTTGTTTAGGAGATACAAGCTAATTTTTTACAATGCGTTATTTCTTCTCGTAAAGTGTTTCCATCAAGTATGTATTTGTCTTTACTCTGCAACACTGTATTCCCTTATAACGTTGTATTCTTACATGTTCTTTCGAGAGAAAACTCTCCTGTGCGTACTCTTTAGAGGCTACACGCTTAAACATACACGCAACGCCAAAGATTTTCGAGTTACAATGTGTTGTTTAGGAAAAGCAAGATAATTTCGCACGATGCGAGATTTCCATAAAACGTGGTTTTCTGAAAAATTTTGACAAAAGAAAGTTTTCCTGTGGGTTCTCTTTTGAGGCTACACGTGTAGAAGTACGAGCCACAACAAATCTTTTCGAGTTCCAATTGTTGTTTAGGAGATACAAGATAATTTTGTACGATGTGTTATTTCCTCTCTTAAAGTGTTTCCAATACGTACGTATTTGTCTTTATTCTGCAACACTGTATTTTCTCATAACATGGTATTCTTACAAATTCTTTCGAGAGAAAACTCTACTGTGCATTCTCTTTTGAGGCTACAAGCTTAGACATACACCCAACTCCAAAGCTTTTCGAGTTACAACATGTTGTTCAGGAAAAAGAAGATGATTTGGCACGATGCGGGATTTCCTTAAAACGTGGTTTTCTGAAAAATTTTGACGAAAGAAAATTCTCCTGTGGGTTCTCTTTTGAGGCTACACGTTGAGACGTACACGTCACACCAAAACTTTTCGAGTTACAACGAGTTGTTTAGGAGACACAAGCTAATTTTGTATGATGCGATATTTCTTCTTTTAAAGTGTTTCCAATATGTACGTATTTGTCTTTACTCTGCAACACTGTATTTCCTTATAACGTGGTATTCTTACATATTCTTTCGAGAGAAAACTCTCCTGTGCATTCCCTTTTGTGGCTACACACTTAGTCATACACGCAACTCCAAAGCTTTTCGAGTTACAACTTGTTGTTTAGGAAAAACAAGATAATTTCGCAGGATGCGGGATTTCGTTAAAACGTGATTTTCTGAAAAATTTTGAAGAAAGAAAATTCTCCTATGGGTTCTCTTTTCAGGCTACACGTTTAGACGTACACGCCACACCAAGTCCTTTCGAGTTACCACGTGTTGTTTAGGAGATACAAGCTAATTTTTTACAATGCGTTATTTCTTCTCGTAAAGTGTTTCCATCAAGTATGTATTTGTCTTTACTCTGCAACACTGTATTCCCTTATAACGTTGTATTCTTACATGTTCTTTCGAGAGAAAACTCTCCTGTGCATACTCTTTAGAGGCTACACGCTTAAACATACACGCAACGCCAAAGATTTTCGAGTTACAATGTGTTGTTTAGGAAAAGCAAGATAATTTCGCACGATGCGAGATTTCCATAAAACGTGGTTTTCTGAAAAATTTTGACAAAAGAAAGTTTTCCTGTGGGTTCTCTTTTGAGGCTACACGTGTAGAAGTACGAGCCACAACAAATCTTTTCGAGATCCAATTGTTGTTTAGGAGATACAAGATAATTTTGTACGATGTGTTATTTCCTCTCTTAAAGTGTTTCCAATACGTACGTATTTGTCTTTATTCTGCAACACTGTATTTTCTCATAACATGGTATTCTTACAAATTCTTTCGAGAGAAAACTCTCCTGTGCATTCTCTTTTGAGGCTACAAGCTTAGACATACACCCAACTCCAAAGCTTTTCGAGTTACAACATGTTGTTCATGAAAAAGAAGATGATTTGGCACGATGCGGGATTTCCTTAAAACGTGGTTTTCTGAAAAATTTTGACGAAAGAAAATTCTCCTGTGGGTTCTCTTTTGAGGCTACACGTTTAGACGTACACGCCGCACCAAATCTTTTCGAGTTACAACGTTTTGTTTAGGAGATACAAGCTAATTTTCTACGATGCGTTACTTCTTCTCGTAAAGTGTTTCCAATATGTACATATTTGTCTGCTCTGCAACACTGTATTTCCTTATAACGTGGTATTCTTACATATTATTTCGAGAGAAAACTATCCTGTGCGTTCTCTTTTGAGGCTACACACTTAGACATACAGGCAACACCAAAGCTTTTCGAGTTACAACATGTTGTTTAGGAAAAACAAGATAATTTCGCACGATGCAGGATTTCCTTAAAACGTGGTTTTCTGACAAATTTTGACGAAAGAAAATTCTCCTGTCGGTTCACTTTTAGGGCTACACATTTAGACGTACACGCCACACCAAATCCTTTAGAGTTACCACGTGTTGTTTAGGAGATACAAGCTAATTTTGTATGATGCGTTATTTCTTCTCGTAAAGTGTTTCCAATACGTACGTATTTGTCTTTACTCTGCAACACTGTATTTCCTTTTAACGTTGTATTATTACATGTTCTTTTGAGAGAAAACTCTCCTGTGCATTGTCTTTAGAGGCAACATGCTCAGCATACACGCAACACCAAAGCTTTTCGAGTTACAACGTGTTGTTTAGGAAAAACAAGATAATTTTGCACGATGCGGGATTTCCTTAAAACGTGGTTCTTTGACAAATTTTGACGAAAAAAAGTTCTGCTGTTGGTTCTCTTTTGAGGCTACAAGTGTAGAAGTACGAGCCACACCAAATATTTTCGAGTTATAACGTGTTGTTTAGGAGATACAAGCAAATTTTGTACGATGCGTTATTTCTTCCCTAAATTGTTTCCAATATGTCGTTATTTATCTTTACTCTGCAACACTGTATTTTCTTATAACGTGGTATTCTTACATATTCTTTCGAGGGAAAACTCTCCTGTGCATGCTCTTTTGAGGCTACACGCTTAGATGAACACGCACGCCAAAGCTTTTCGAGTTACAACGTGTTGTTTAGGAAAAAGAAGATAATTTCGCACGATGCGAGATTTCCATAAAACGTGGTTTTCAGACAAATTTTGACGAAAGAAAGTTCTCCTCTGGGTTCTCTTTTGAGGCTACACGTGGAGAGGTACGAGCCACACCAAATCTTTTCGAGTTACAATGTGTTGTTTAGGAGATACAAGCTAATTTTGTACAATGCGTTATTTCTTCTCTTAAAGTGTTTCCAATATGTACGTAGTTGTCTTTATTCTGCAACACTGTATTTCTTTATAACGTGGTATTCTTACATATTCTTTCGAGAGAAAACTCTCCTGTGCATTCTCTTTTGAGACTACATGCTTAGACATACACGCAACACCAAAGCTTTTCGAGTTACAACGTGTTGTTTAGGAAAAACAAGATAATTTCGCACGATGCGCTATTTCCTTAAAACGTGGTTTCAGACAAATTTTGATGAAAGAAAATTCTCCTGTGGGTTCTCGTTTGAGGCTACACTTTTAGACGTACATGTCACACCAAATCTTTTCGAGTTACAACGTGTTGTTTAGGAGATACAAGCTCATTTTTTACGATGCATTATTTCTTCTCGTAAAGTGTTTCCAATATGTACTTATTTGTCTTTACTCTGCAAAATTGTATTTCCTTTTAACGTGGTATTCTTACATATTCTTTCAAGAGAACACTCTCCTGTGCCTTCTCTTTTGAGTCTCCACGCTTACACATACACGCAACACCAACGCTTTTCGAGTTACAACATGTTGTTTAGGAAAAAGAAGATGATTTCGCACGATGCGGGATTTCCTTAAAACGTGGTTTTCTGAAAAATTTTGACGAAAGAAAATTCTCCTGTGGGTTCTCTTTTGAGGCTACATGTTTAGATGTACACGCCACACCAAATCTTTTCGAGTTATAACGTGTTGTTTTGGAGATACAAGCTAATTTTGTACGATGCGTTAATTCTTCTCATAAAGTGTTTCCAATACATACGTATTTGTCTTTACTCTGCAACACTGTATTTCCTTATAACGTGGTATTCTTACATATTCTTTCGAGAGAAAAGTATCCTGTGCGTTCCCTTTTGAGGCTGCACACTTAGACATACAGGCAACATCAATGCTTTTAGAGTTACAACGTGTTGTTTATGAAAAACAAGATTATTTCGCACGATGCGGGATTTCCTTAAAACGTGGTTTTCTGACAAATTTTGACGAATGAAAATTCTCCTGTGGGTTCTCTTTTGAGGCTCCACGTTTAGACATACACGCCACACCAAATCCTTTCGAGTTACCACGTGTTGCTTAGGAGATACAAGCTAATTTTCTACGATGCGTTATTTCTTCTCGTAAAGTGTTTCCAGTAATTACGTATTTGTCTTTACTCTGCAACACTGTATTTCCTTATAACGTTGTATTCTTACATGTTATTTCGAGAGAAAACTCTCCTGTGCGTTCTCTTTAGAGGCTACAGGCTTAGACATACACGAAACACCAAAGCTTTTTGAGTTACAACATGTTGTTTATGAAAAACAAGATAATTTTGCACGATGCGGGATTTCCTTAAAACGTGGTTTTCTGACAAATTTTGACGAAAGAAAGTTATCCTGTGGTTTCTCTTTTGAGGGTACACGTGTAGACGTACGAGCCACACTAAATCTTTTCGAGTTACAACGTGTTGTTTAGGAGATACAAGCAAATTTTGTAAGATGCGTTATTTCTTCTCCTAAGTGTTTCCAATATGTCCTTATTTGCCTTTACTCTGCAACATTGTATTTCCATATAACGTGGTATTCTTACATATTCTTTCGAGGGAAAACGCTCCTGTGCGTTCTCTTTTGAGGCTACACGTTTAGACATACACGCAACGCCAAAGCTTTTCGAGTTACAACGTGTTGTTTAGGAAAAACAAGATAATTTCGCACGATGCGAGATTTCCATAAAACGTGGTTTTCTGAAAAATTTTGATGAAAGAAAGTTCTCCTGTGGGTTCTCTTTTGAGGCTACACTTCTAGAGGTACGAGCCACACTAAATCTTTTCGAGTTACAAAGTGTTCTTTAGGAGATACAAGCTAATTTTGGACGATGCGTTATTTCTTCTCTTAAAGTGTTTCCAATATGTACGTAGTTGTCTTTACTCTGCAACACTGTATTTCCTTATAACATGGTATTCCTACATATTCTTTCAAGAGAAAACTCTCCTGTGCGTTCTCTTTTGAGGCTACAAGCTTAGACATACACGCAACACCAAAGCTTTTCGATTTACAACGTGTTGTTTAGGAAAAACAAGATAATTTCGCACGATGCGAGATTTCCTTTAAACGTGGTTTCTGACAAATTTTGATGAAAGAAAATTCTCCTGTGGGTTCTCTTTTGAGGCTAAACGTTTAGACATACACGTCACACCAAATCTTTTCGAGTTACAACGTGTTGTTTAGGAGATACAAGCTAATTTTTTACGATCCATTCTTCCTTCTCATAAAGTGTTTCCAATATGTACTTATTTGTCTTTACTCTGCAAAATTGTATTTCCTTATAACGTGGTATTCTTACATATTCTTTCGAGAGAAAACTCTCCTGTGCCTTCTCTTTTGAGGCTCCATGCTTACACATACACGCAACACCAAAGCTTTTCAAGTTACAACATGTTGTTTAGGAAAAAGAAGATGATTTCCCACGATGGGGATTTCCTTAACACCTGGTTTTCTGAAAAATTTTGACGAAAGAAAATTCTCCTTTGGGTTCTCTTTTGAGGCTACATGTTTAGACGTACACGCCACACCAAATCTGTTCGAGTTACAACGTATTGTTTAGGAGATAAAAGCTAATTTTTTACAATGCGTTAATTCTTCTCATAAAGTGTTTCCAATACATACATATTTGTCTTTACTCTGCAATATTGTATTTCCTTATAACGTGGTATTCTTACATATTCTTTCAATAGAAAACTGTCCTGTGCGTTCTCCTTTGAGGCCACACGTTTAGACATACACGCAACATCAAAGCTTTTCGACTTACAACGTGTTGTTTAGGAAAAACAAGATAATTTCGCACAATGCGAGATTTCCTTAAAACGTGGTTTTCTGACAAATTTTGACGAAAGAAAATTCTCCTGTGGGTTCTCTTTTGAGGCTACACGTTTCAACTTACACGCCACACCAAATCCTTCGAGTTACAACGTGTTGTTTAGGAAATACAAGCTAATTTTTTAAGATGTATTATTCCTTCTCGTAAAGTGTTTCCAATAAGTTAGTATCTGTCTTTACTCTGCAACACTGTATTTCCTTATAACGTGGTATTCTTACATATTCTTTTGAGAGAATACTCTCCTGTGCCTTCTCTTTTGAGGCTACACGCTTAGACATACACGCAACACCAAAGCCTTTCGAGTTACAACGTGTTGTTTAGGAAGAACAAGATAATTTCGCACGATGCGGGATTTCCTTAAAACGTGGTTTTCTGAAAAATTTTGACAAAAGAAAATTCTCCTGTGGGTTCTCTTTTGAGGCTACATGTTTAGATGTACACGCCACAACAAATCCTTTCGAGTTACAACGTTTTGTTTAGGAGATACAAGCTAATTTTGTAAGATGCGTTAATTCTTCTCATAAAGTGTTTCCAATACGTAGGAATTTGTCTTTACTCTGCAACACTGTATTTCCTTATAACGTGGTATTCTTACATATTCTTTCGAGGGAAAACTCTCCTGTGCATTCTCTTTCGAGGCTACACGCTTAGACAAACTCACAACACCAAAGCTTTTCGAGTTACAACGTGTTGTTTAGGAAAAAACAAGATAATTTCGCATGATGCGAGATTTCCATAAATCGTGGTTTTCTGAAAAATTTTAACGAAAGAATTTCCTCCTGTGGGTTCTCTTTTGAGGCTACACTTGTAGAGGTATGAGCCACACCAAATCTTTTCGAGTTACAAAGTTTTGTTTAGGAGATACAAGCTAATTTTGTACGATGCGTTATTTCTTCTCTTAAAGTGTTTCCAATATGTACGTATTTGTCTTTACTCTGCAACACTGTATTTCCTTATAACGTGGTATTCCTACATTTTCTTTCTAGAGAAAACTCTCCTGTGCGTTCTCTTTTGAGGCTACATGCTTAGACATACACGCAACACCAAAGCTTTTCGATTTACAACGTGTTGTTTATGAAAAACAAGATAATTTCACACGATGCGAGATTTCCTTAAAACGTGGTTTCTGACAAATTTTGATGAAAGAAAATTCTTGGGCCTGGGAGCGGCGGCAGCAGCAGCAGTAGCAGCAGCAGCGGCTGGTCCAGAGGAAGGGCCATCAGCAGTAGAACCAAGCGGACAGGGTCCAGGCAGACCCGGTACCCACGACCACTGGCCATCGCTGGCCAGCCAGGCTGCAAGCAGCGGCGGATTTACGGTGCCTTTCACCACACGGAAGCCACATCAGAACTCTGCCTCCCGCCAGTCAGTTAGGTGGGCTCCATATTGGTTCTCGGTCGCCAGAGAAATCAGACTGAGGTACACAAATATAACCCGAGAACAACATCGCGGGGGTCTAAGCCCGACGGGCGTTGGCAGGCACCCAGGCCCTGAGCTGATCGGGGGTCCACCGGGGTGCAAACCCGGCCAGGAGGTTTTTTTCCTCCCGGGCCGGCGCGCGCACCACCACCATTTTGCCTGGGGGAAGCCAGGGAGACCTAGCAGGCAAAACCAAACCGGCTAACAGGCATAGCCCGAGGCGGACATAGCAGGGGTCTCAGACGGTCAGTCCCTGGACTGCCCCCAGGCCCTGGGCTGCTCGGTGGGCCATCTGTGTGCCGACCCGGCCAGGAGGTTGTTTATCCGGGCCAGTTTGCGCACCACCACCATTTTGCCTACGGGAAGCCAGAGAGACCTAGCAGGCAAAACCAAACTAGCTAACAGGCATAGCCCGAGGCGGACATAGCAGGGGTCTCAGACGGTCAGGCCCTGGACTGACCCCCAGGCACTGGGCTGCTCGTTGGGCCATCTGTGTGCTGACCCAGCCAGGAGGTTGTTAGCCCAGCAGACTCTCCCAGCACTCTCAGGGAACTTGCACACGCCACCATCCTAGCCACCTGACACACCCAATTAACACCCACAGCTGAGGGGAACTTTGCACCGACATTGGCCTGCCAGGCTTTTGCCTAGACTCAGGGCCTGAGCAGCTAGGCTAGCCTTGTGTGCACCAACCCGGTTGGGAGTTCTGCTGCCCAGATCAGCCTGGGCGGCAGCACCACATCTCCAAGTCCTGCAAGTGGCTAGCTGGGTTTCCGGGCGGCCAGCTGGGAGAAGTCAGTGTGCTCCAGTGAATCCAGCGGGCCCCAGCAGGAGCCTTCGGGTGCCTGCTTTGGGATCTGAACAGCCTGGGCAGCAGCACCCTGTCTACAACCAGTGCAGGAGGTAAGCTGTGCACCAGAGGCCAACGGGGAAGGGGCAGCTTGCACTGGTGAGTCCAGCACTGACAAGACAAACTAACACCAGTGAGAACTAGATGGCAAAAGGCAAACGCAGGGACGTCACTAACAGAAATCAAGGCAATATGGCAACATCTGAACCCAATTCTCCTCTACCAACATGTCCTGGATACCCCATCACACCAGTAAAACAAGATTTGGATTTAAAATCACTGGTCATGATGCTGGTACAGGAACACATGAAGGACATACTTAAAGAAATTCAGGAGAAAATGGATCAAAAGTTAGAAGCCCTTGCAAGGGAAACACAAAAATCATTGAAAGAAATCCAGGAGAATACAAAAGCCAACAAGGAGGAAATGCAAAAAACACTTAAAGAAATACAGGAGAACTTTGGTCAACAGGCTGAGGTCATGAAAGACGAAACACAAAAATCTCTTAATGAAATGCAGGAGAACTTTGGTCAACAGGCTGAGCTCATGAAAGAGGAAACACAAAAATCTCTTAAAGAATTACAGGAAAACACAAACATGCAAGTGAAGGAGCTAAGCAAAACCATCCAGGATCTAAAATCAGAAGTAGAAACAACTAAGAAAACTCAAAGGGAGACAACTTTGGAGATAGAAAGCCTTGGGAAGAAATCAGGGGACAGAGATGCAAATATCAACAACAGAATACACGAGATAGAAGGAAGAATCTCAGATGCTGAAGATTCCATAGAAACCATGGACTCAACAGTTAAAGAAAATGCAAAATGCAAAAAGCTTGTAACCCAAAATATCCAGGAAATCCAGGACACAATGAGAAGACCAAACCTAAGGATTATAGGCATAGATGAGAGTGAAGATTTACAACTTAAAGGGACAGCAAATATCTTCAATAAAATTATGGAAGAAAACTTCCCTAACCTAAAGAGAGAGATGCCCATGAATATACAAGAAGCCTACAGAACTCCAAACAGACTGGACCAGAACAGAAATACTTCCCGTCACATAATAATCAAAACACCAAATGTTCTAAACAAAGAAAGAATACTAAAGGCAGTAAGAGAAAAAGGCCAAGTAACATGTAATGGAAGACCTATCAGAATCACAGCAGACTTTTCACCGGAGACTATGAAGGCTAGAAGGTCCTGGGCAGATCTCATGCAGACTCTAAGAGAACACAAATGCCAACGAAAACAACTATATCCAGCAAAACTCTCAATCACCATAGATGGAGAAACTAAGATATTTCATGACAAAACCAAGTTTACCCAATATCTATCCACAAACCCGGCCCTAAAAAGGATAATAGGAAGACAACACCAATACAAGGAGGGAAACTTCACCCTGGAAAAAGCAAGATAGTAACCTTTCATCAAACCCAAAAGAAGTTAAGCATTAAAATTTAAAAAATAACGTCAAAAATGATAGGAAGTAACAATCACTATTCCTTAATATCTCTTAACATCAATGGACTTAATGCCCCAACAAAAAGACACAGACTAACTGAATGGATACGTAAACAGGACCCTACATTTTGCTGCTTACAGGAAACACACCTCGGGTTCAAAGACAATCACTACCTTAGAGTAAAAGTCTGGAAGACAATTTTACAAGCAAATGGTCTCAGGAAACAAGCTGGAGTAGCCATTTTAATATCAGATAAAATTGACTTTCAACCCAAAGTCATCAAAAGAGACCCTGAGGGACACTTCTTGCTGGTCAAAGGAAAAATACAAAAAGAAGAACTGTCAATCCTGAACATCTATGCCCCAAATGCAAGGGCACCCTCTTTCGTAAAAGAAACTTTATTAAAACTAAAAGCACACATTGCACCTAACACAATAATTGTGGGTGACTTCAACACTGCACTTTCCTCAATGGACCGATCAGGAAAACAGAAACTAAACAGGGACACAATGAAACTAATTGAAGCTTTGGACCAATTAGATTTAACAGATATATATAGAACATTCTATCCTAAAACAAAAGAATATACCTTTTTCTCAGCACCTCATGGTACCTTCTCCAAAATCGACCATATAATTGGTCACAAGACAGACCTCAACAAATATAAGAAGATAGAACTAATACCATGCCTCCTATCTGATCACTATGGAGTAAAAGTGGTCTTCAATAGCAACAGAAACAACAGAAAACCCACATACACGTGGAAACTGAACAATACTCTACTCAATGATACCTTGGTCAAGGAAGAAATAAAGAAAGAAATTAAAGACTTTTTAGAACACAATAAAAATGAAAACACAACATACCCAAATCAATGGGACACAATGAAAGCAGTGCTAAGAGGAAAACTCATAGCCCTGAGTGCCTCCAAAAAGAAAATGGAGAGAGCATACATTACCAGCTTAATGACACACCTGAAAGCCCTAGAACAAAAAGAAGCTATTTCACCCAGGAGGAGTAGAAGGCAGGAAATCATCAAACTCAGGGCCGAAATCAATCAAGTAGAAACGAAGAGAACCATACAAAAAATCAACAAAACCAGGAGCTGGTTCTTTGAGAAAATCAACAAGAGAGATAAACCCTTAGCCAGACTGACCAAAGGGCACAGAGAAAGTATCCAAATTAACAAACTTAGAAATGAAAAGGGAGATATAACAACGGAAACTGAGGAAATCCAAAAAATCATCAGATCCTACTACAAGAGCCTGTACTCAACACAACTGGAGAATCTGGAGGAAATGGACAATTTCCTTGACAGATACCAAATACCAAAATTAAATCAGGACCAACTAGACCATCTAAACAGTCCCATAATGCCTAAAGAAATAGAAGGAGTCATAGAAAGTCTTCCAACCAAAAAAAGCACAGGACCAGATGGCTTCAGTGCAGAATTCTACAAGACCTTCAAAGAAGAGTTAACACCAATACTCTTCAAACTATTCCACAAAATAGAAACAGAAGGAACACTACCCAATTCCTTCTACGAAGCCACAATAACGCTGATACCAAAGCCACAAAAAGATCCAACAAAGAAAGAGAACTTCAGACCAATTTCCCTTATGAACATCGATGCAAAAATACTCAATAAAATTCTTGCTAACCGAATCCAAGAACACATCAAAACGATCATCCACCATGATCAAGTAGGCTTTATCCCGGGAATGCAGGGTTGGTTCAATATACGGAAATCCATCAATACAATCCACTACATAAACAAACTCAAATAACAAAACCACATGGTCATTTCATTGGATGCTGAAAAAGCATTTGACAAAATTCAGCATCCCTTCATGCTTAAAGTCTTGGAGAGAACAGGAATTCAAGGCCCATACCTAAACATAGTAAAAGCAATATACAGCAAACCGGTAGCCAGCATCAAACTAAATGGAGAGAAACTTGAAGCAATCCCACTGAAATCAAGGACCAGACAAGGCTGCCCCCTTTCTCCTTATCTTTTCAATATTGTACTTGAGGTACTAGCTCGGGCAATTCGACAACATAAGGAGGTCAAAGGGATACAAATTGGAAAGGAAGAAGTCAAACTATCATTATTTACAGACGACATGTTCGTCTACCTAAGTGACCCAAAGAACTCCACTAGAGAGCTCCTACAGCTGATAAACAACTTCAGCAAAGTGGCAGGTTATAAAATCAACTCAAGCAAATCAGTGGCCTTCCTATACTCAAAGGATAAGCAGGCTGAGAAAGAAATTAGGGAAATGACCCCCTTCACTATAGCCTCAAACAGTATAAAGTATCTTGGGGTGACCCTTACCAAACATGTGAAAGATCTGTATGACAAGAACTTCAAGACTCTGAAGAAGGAAATGGAAGAAGACCTCAAAAAATGGGAAAACCTCCCATGCTCATGGATCGGTAGAACCAATATAGTTAAAATGGCCATTCTGCCTAAAGCAGTATACAGATTCAATGCAATACCCATCAAAATCCCAACTCAATTCTTCACAGAGTTAGAAAGAGCAATTATCAAATTCATCTGGAACAACAAAAAACCCAGGATAGCTAAAACTATTCTCAGCACAAAAGAAAATCTGGGGGAATCAGTATCCCTGACCTCAAGCAATACTACAGAGCAATAGTGTTAAAAACTGCATGGTGTTGGTACAGTGACAGACAGGAGGATCAATGGAACAGGATTGAAGATCTAGAAATGAACCCACACACCTATGGCCACTTGATCCTTGACAAAGAGGCTGAAAACATCCAATGGAAAAAAGATAGCCTTTTCAACAAATGGTGCTGGTTCAACTGGAGGTCAGCATGCAGAAGAATGCGAATTGATCCATCCTTGTCTCCTTGTACTAAGCTCAAATCCAAATGGATCAAGGACCTCCACATAAAGCCAGACACTCTGAAGCTAATAGAAAAGAAACTGGGGAAGAACCTTGAGGACATCGGTACAGGGAGAAAGTTTCTGAACAGAACACCAATAGCGTATGCTCTAAGAGCAAGAATTGACAAATGGGACCTCATGAAATTACAAAGTTTCTGTAAGGCAAAGGACACCATCAAGAGGAAAAATCGGCAACCAACAAATTGGGAAAAGATCTTCACCAATCCTACATCATATAGAGGGCTAATATCCAATATATATAAAGAACTCAAGAAGTTAGACTCCAGAAAACCAAACAACCCTATTAAAAATGGGGTACAGAGTTAAACAAAGAATTCTCACCTGAAGAACTTCGGATGGCGGAGAAGCATCTTAAAAAATGCTCAACTTCATTAGTCATCAGGGAAATGCAAATCAAAACAACCCTAAGATTTCATCTTACACCAGTCAGAATGGCTAAGATTAAAAATTCAGGAGACAGCAGGTGTTGGAGAGGGTGTGGAGAAAGAGGAACACTCCTCCACTGCTGGTGGGGTTGCAAATTGGTAAAACCACTCTGGAAATCAGTCTGGCGGTTCCTCCGAAAACTGGGCACCTCACTTCCAGAAGATCCTGCTATACCACTCCTGGGCATATACCCAGAAGACTCCCCTCCATGTAATAAGGATACATGTTCTACTATGTTCATAGCAGCCCTATTTATAATTGCCAGATGCTGGAAAGAACCCAGGTATCCCTCAACAGAAGAGTGGATGCAAAAAATGTGGTATATCTACACAATGGAGCACTATTCTGCCATTAGAAACAATGAATTCATGAAATTCTTAGGCAAATGGATGGAGCTAGAGAATATCATACTAAGTGAGGTAACCCAGACTCAAAAGGTGAATCATGGTATGCACTCACTAATAAGTGGATATTAACCTAGAAAACTGGAATACCCAAAACATAATCCACACATCAAATGAGGAACAAGAAGAAAGGAGGAGTGGCCCCTGGTTCTGGAAAGACTCAGTGAAACAGTATTTAGCAAAACCAGAACGGGGAAGTGGGAAGGGGTGGATGGGAGGACAGGGGAAGAGAAGGGGGCTTTCGGGACTTTCGGGGAGTGGGGGGGCTAGAAAAGGGGAAATCATTTGAAATGTAAATAAATTATATCGAATAAAAAAAAGTTAACACTAAAAAAAAATAAGACAAAAAAAAAAAAGGAGTGGGAGTGGATGGGTTGGTGAGCAGGGAGAAGGGGTTATGGGATAGTGTGTTTTCAGAGGGGAAACCAGGAATGCAGATAATATTTAAAATGTAAATAAAGAAAATATTTAATTTAAAAAACGTAAAAAAAAAAAAGAAAGAAAGAAAATTCTCCTGTGGGTTCTCTTATGAGGCTACACGTTTAGACGTACACGTCACACCAAATCTTTTCGAGTTACAACATGTTGTTTAGGAGATACAAGCTAATTTTTTACGATGCATTCTTTCTTCTCGTAAAGTGTTTCCAATCTGTACTTATTTGTCTTTAATCTGCAAAATTGTATTTCCTTATAACGTGGGATTCTTACATATTCTTTCGAGAGAAAACTCTCCTGTGCCTTCTCTTTTGAGGCTCCACACTTACACATACACGCAACACCAAAGCTTTTCGAGTTACAACATGTTGTTTAGGAAAAAGAAGATGATTTCGCACGATGGGGGATTTCCTTAAAACGTGATTTTCTGAAAAATTTGGACGAAAGAAAATTCTCCTGTGGGTTCTCTTTTGAGGCTACATGTTTAGAAGTACACGCCACGCCAAACCTTTTCGAGTTACAACGTGTTGTTTAGGAGATACAAGCTAATTTTGTAAGATGCTTTAATTCTTCTCGTAAAGTGTTTCCAAAACGTACGTATTTGTCTTTACTCTGCAACACTGTATTTCCTTATAACATGGTATTCTTACATATTCTTTCGAGAGAAAACTATCCTTTGCATTCCCTTTTGAAGCTACACATTTAGACATACAGGCAACACCAATGCTTTTCGAATTACAACGTGTTGTTTATGAAAAACAAGATAATTTCGCACAATGCGGGATTTCCTTAAACCATTGTGTTCTGACAAATTTTGAGGAAAGAAAATTCTCCTGTCGGTTCTCTTTTGATGCTACACATTTAGACGTGCACGCCACACCAAATCCTTTCCAGTTACCAAGTGTTTAGGAGATACAAGCTAATTTTGTACTATGTGTTATTTCTTCTCTTAAAGTGTTTCCAATAAGTACGCATTTGTCTTTACTCTGCAACACTCTATTTCCTTATAACATTGTATTCTTACATGTTCTTTCAAGAGAAAACTCTCGTGGGAGTTCTCTTTAGAGGCTACATGCTTAGACATACACGCAACACCAAAGCTTTTCGAGTTACAACGTGTTGTTTAGGAAAAACAAGATAATTTCGCACGATGCGGGATTTCCTTAAAACGTGGTTTTCTGACAAATTTTGACGAAAGAAAATTCTACTGTTTCTTCTCTTTTGAGGCTACAGGTTTAGACGTACACGCCACACTGAATCTTTTCGAGTTACCACGTGTTGTTTAGGAGATACAAGCTAATTTTTTACGATGTGTTATTTCTTCTCGTAAAGTGTTTCCCATACATACGTATTTGTCTTTACTCTGCAACACTGTATTTCCTTATAACGTGGTATTCTTATATATTCTTTCGAGAGAAAACTCTCCTGTCCGTTCTCTTTTGAGGCCACACGTTTAGACATACACGCAACACCAAAGCTTTTCGAGTTATAACGTGTTGTTTAGGAAAAACAAGATAATTTCGCACAATGCGGGATTTCCTTAAAACGTGGTTTTCTGACAAATATTGACAAAAGAAAATTCTCCTGTGGGTTCTCTTTTGAGGCTACAAGTTTCAAATTACATGCCACACCAAATCCTTCGAGTTACATCGTGTTGTTTAGGAAATACAAGCTAATTTCGTACTATGTATTATTCCTTCTCGTAAAGTGTTTCCAATAAGTAAGTATCTGTCTTTACTCTGCAACACTGTATTTCCTTATAACGTGGTATTCTTACATATTCTTTCGAGAGAATACACTACTGTGCCTTCTCTTTTGAGGCTACACGCTTAGACATACTCGAAACACCAAAGCTTTTCGAGTTACAGCGTGTTGTTTAGGAAAAACAAGATGATTTCGCACGATGCAGGACTTCCTTAAAATGTGGTTTTCTGAAAAAAATTTGACGAAAGAAAATTCTCTTGTGGGTTTTCTTTTGAGGCTACACGTTTAGATGTAAACATCACACCAAATCTTTTCGAGTTACAACGTGTTGTTTAGGAGATACAAGCTAATTTTGTACCATGCGTTATTTCTTCTCATTAAGTGTTTCCAATACATAAGTATTTGTCTTTTCTCTGCAACACCGTATCCTTATTACGTGGTATTCTTACATATTCTTTCGAGAGAAAACTCTCCTGTGGGTTCTCTTTTGAGGCTACATGCTTAGACATACAAGTAACACCAAAGCTTTTCGAGTTACAACGTGTTGTTTAGGAAAAACAAGATAATTTCGCACAATGCGGGATTTCCTAAAAACGTGATTTCTGAAAAATTTTGACGAAAGAAAATTCTCCTGTGGGTTCTCTTTTGAGGCTACACATTTAGACGTACACGCCACACCAAATCTTTTCGAGTTACAACGTGTTGTTTAGGAGATACAAGCTAATTTTGAACGATGCGTTATTTCATCTCTAAAAGTGTTTCCAATAAGTACCTATTTGTCTTTAGTCTGCAACGCTGTATTTCCTTAGAACGTGGTATTCTTACATCTTATTTCGAGAGAAAACACTCCTGTACGTTCGCTTTTGAGGATACACGCTTAGACATACACGCAACACCAAAGCTTTTCAAGTTACAACGTGTTGTTTAGGAAAAACAAGATAATTTCACACGATGCGGGATTACCGTAAAACGTGGTTTTCTGACATATTTTGACGAAAGAAAATTCTCCTGTGGGTTCTCTTTTCAGGCTACACATTTAGACGTACATGCCACACCAACTCTTTTCGAGTTACAATGTGTTGTTTAGGAGATACAAGCTAATTTTGTACGATGCGTTATTTCTTCTCATAAAGTGTTTCCAATATGTACGTATTTGTCTTTATTCTGCAACACTGTATTTCCTTATAACGTGGTATTCTTAAATATTCTTTCGAGAGAAAACTCTCCTGTGCGTTCTCTTTTGAGGCTACACCCTTAGACATACACGCCACACCAAATCTTTTCGAGTTACAACGTGTTGTTTAGGAGATACAAACTAATTTTGAACGATGTTTTATTTCTTCTCGTAAAGTGTTTCCTATACATACGTATTTGTCTTTATTCCGCAATACTGTATTTCCTTATAACGTGGTGTTCTTACATATTCTTTCGAGAGATAACTCTCCTCTGCGTTCTCTTTTGAGACTACACGCTTAGACATACACGTAACACCAAAGCTTTTCGAGTTACAACGTGTTGTTTAGGAAAATCAAGATAATTTCGCACAATGCGGGATTTCCTAAAAACGTGATTTCTGAAACATTTTGAAGAAAGAAAATTCTCCTCTGGGTTCTCTTTTGAGACTACACGTTTAGTCGTACACGCCACACCAAATCGTTTCGAGTTACAACGTGTTGTTAAGGAGATACAAGCTAATTTTGAACGATGCATTATTTCATCTCTAAAAGTGTTTCCAATACGTACGTATTTGTCTTTAGTCTACAACACTGTATTTCCTAGAACGTGGTATTCTTACATCTTCTTTCGAGAGAAAACTCTCCTGTGCATTCGCTTTTGAGGCTACATGCTTAGACATACACGCAACACCAAATATTTTCAAGTTACAACGTGTTGTTTAAGAAAAACAAGATAATTTCACACGATGCGGGATTTCCTTAAAACGTGGTTTTCTGACATATTTTGACGAACAAAAATTCTCCTGTGGGTTCTCTTTTGAGGCTACACGTTTAGATGTACACGCCACACCAAATCTTTTTGAGTTACAACGTGTTGTTTAGGAGATACAAGCTAATTTTGAACGATGCGTTATTTCTTCGTGTAGCCTCAAAAGAGAACCCACAGGAGAATTTTCTTTCATCAAAATTTGTCAGAAACCACGTTTTAAGGAAATCTCGCATCCTGTGAAATTATCTTGTTTTTCACAAACAAAATGTTGTAACACAAAAAGCTTTGGTGTGGCGTGTATATCTACGCCTGTAGCCTCAAAAGAGAATGCAGAGGAGAGTTTTCTCTCGAAAGAATATGTAAGAATACCACGTTATAAGTAAATACAGTGTTGCAGAGTAAAGATAAATAGGTACAGATTGTAAATACTTTATGAGAAGAATTAATGCATGTTACAAAATTAGCTTGTATCTCCTAAACAACACCTTGTAACTCGAAAGGATTTGGTGTGGCGTGTAGGTCTAAATGCTTAGCCTCATAAGAGAACCCACAGGAGAATTTTCTTTCCTTAAAACTTGTCAGAAACCACGTCTTAAGGAAATCCCGCATCGTACGAATAAAAAAAATAACAATAAAAAAAATTCTAAAGAAAAGCAAATAAATTGTATCAAGCCTAAAAAAAAATGAAAAAGAAAAAAAAAGAAAAAAAAGAAAGAATATGTAAGAATACCACGTTATAAGGAAATAAAGTGTTGCAGATTAAAGATAAATAGGTACGTATTGTAAATACTTTATGAGAAGAAATAACGCATGGTACAAAATTAGCTTGTATCTCCTAAACAACACCTTGTAACTCGAAAGAATTTGGTGTGGCGTGTACGTGTAAACGTGTAGCCTCATAAGAGAACCCACAGGAGAACTTTCTTACATCAAAATTTTTTCAGAAAACCACGTTTTATGGAAATCTCGCATCCTGAGAAATTATCTTGTTTTTCCTAAACAGCACGTTGTAACTCGAAAAGATTTGGTGTGGCTCGTACGTCTAAACGTGTAGCCTCCAAAGTGAACCCAGAGGAGAATTTTCTTTCATCAAAATTTGTCAGAAACCACGTTTTAAGGAAATCTCACATCGTGTGAAATTATCTTGTTTTTCCTAAACAACACGTTGTAACTCGAAAAGCTTTGGTGTTGCGTGTTTGTCTAAGCGTGTAGCCTCAAAAGAGAATGCACAGGAGAGTTTTCTCTCAAAAGAATATGTAAGAATACCACGTTATAAGGAAATACAGTGTTGCAGAGTAAAGACAAATAAGTACGTATTGGAAACACTTTACAAGAAGATATAATGCATCGTACAAAATTTTTCCTAAACTACATGTTGTAACTTGAATAGCTTTGGTGTTGCCTGTATGTCTAAGTGTGTAGCCACAAAAGGGAACGCACAGGACAGTTTTCTATCGAAAGAATATGTAAGAATACCACGTTATAAGGAAATACAATGTTGCAGAGTAAAGACAAATACGTACGTATTGGAAACACTTTATGAGAAGAATTAACACATTGTAAAATATTAGCTTGTATCTCCTAAACAACACGTTGTAACTCGAACAGATTTGGTGTGGCGTGTACGTCTAAACATGTAGCCTCAAAAGAGAACCCACAGGAGAACTTTCTATTGTCAAATTTTTCAGAAAACCACGTTTATGGAAATCTCGCATCGTGCGAAATTATCTAGTTTTTCCTAAACAACACGTTGTAACTCGAAAAGCTTTGGTGTTGCTTGTATGTCTAAACATGTAGCCTCAAAAGAGAACGCTCAGGAGAGTTTTCCCTCGAAAGAATATGTAAAAATACCACGTTATAAGGAAATACAGTGTTGCAGAGAAAGACAAATACGTACGTATTGGAAACAATTTACGATTAGAAATAACACATCGTACAAAATTAGCCTGTATCTCCTAAACAACACGTGGTAACTCGAAAGGATTTGGTGTGGTGTGCATGTCTAAACGTGTAGCATCATAAGAGAACCCACAGGAGAATTTTCTTTCTTCAAAATTTGTCAGAACACAACGGTTTAAGGAAATCCGAGAACGCACAGGAGAGTTTTCTCTCGAAATAATATGTAAGAATACCACGTTATAAGGAAATACAGTGTTGCAGAGTAGAGGCAAATACATACTTATTGGAAAAACTTAAACTTTACGAGAAGAAATAATGCATCGTAAAAAAATTAGCCTGTATCTCCTAAACAACATGTTGTAACTTAAAAAGATTTGGTGTGGCCTGTACGTCTAAACGTGTAGTCTCAAATGAGAACCCATAGGAGAATTTTCTTTGGTCAAAATTTGTCAGAAAATCACGTATTAAGGAAATCCCTCTTCGTGCGAAATTATCTTGTTTTTCCTAAACAACACGTTGTAACGCGAAAATCTTTGGTATTGCGTGTATGTCTAAGCGTGTAGCCTCAAAAGAGGACACACAGGAAAGTTTTCTCTCAAAAGAATATGTAAGAATACCACGTTATAAGGAAATACAGTGTTGCAGACTAAAGGCAAATATGTACCTGTTGGAAACACCTTACAAGAAGAAATAAAGCATCGTAAAAAATTAGCTTGTATCTCCTAAACAACAGTTTGTAACTCGAAAAGATTTGGTGTGGCATGCACGTCTAAACGTGTAGCCTCAAAAGATAACCCACAGGAGAATTTTTTTTCGTTAATATTTCTCAGAAAACCATGTTTTAAGGAAATCACTCATCGTGCGAAATTATCTTGCTTTTCCTAAACAACATGTTGTAACTCGAAAAGCTTTGATGTTGCGTTTCCAATACATATGTATTTTCCTTTACTCTGCAACACTGTATTTCCTTACAACGTGGTATTCTTACATATTCTTTCGAGAGAAAACTCTCCTGTGCGTTCTCTTTTGGGGCTACACGCTTAGACATACACGCAACACCAAAGCTTTTCGAGTTAAAACGTTTTGTTTAGGAAAAACAAGATAATATCGCATGATGCGGTATTTCCTTCATACGTGGTTTTCTGACAAATTTTGACCAAAGAAAATTCTCCTATGGTTTCTCTTTTGAGGCTACACGATTAGATGTACAGGCCACACCAAATCTTTTTAAGTTACAACGTGTTGTTTAGGAGATACAAGCTAATTTTGTAAGATGCGTTATTTCTTCTCGTAAAGTTTTTCCAATACGTAAATATTTGTCTTTACTCTGCAACACTGTATTTCCTAATAACGTGGTATTCTTATATATTCTTTCGAGAAAAAAACTCTCCTTTGCATTCTCTTTTGAGGCTACACGCTTAGACATACACGCAACACCAAAGGTTTTCGCGTTACAACGTGTTGCTTAGGAAAAACAAGATAATTTAGCACGATGCAGGATTTCCTTAAAACGTGGTTTTCTGACAAATTTTGATGAACGAAAATTCTCCTGTGGGTTCTCGTTTGAGGCTACACGTTTAGACGTACACACCACACCAAATCTTTTCGAGTTATAACGTGATGTTTAGGAGATACATACTAATTTTGTACGATGCCTTATTTCTTCTCGTAAAGTTTAAGTGTTTCCAATAAGTACGTATTTGTCTTTACTCTGCAACACTGTATTTCCTTATAACGTGGTATTCTTACATATTCTTTCGAGAGAAAACTCTCCTGTGCGTTCTCTTTTGAGGCTACATGCTTTGACATACACGCAACACCAAAGCTTTTCGAGTTACAATGTGTTGTTTAGGAAAAACAAGATAATTTAGCAAGATGCGGGATTTCCTTAAAACGTGGTTTTCTGACAAATTTTGACGAAAGAAAATACTCCTGTGGGTTCTCTTTTGAGGCTACACATTTAGACGTACACACCACATCAAATCTTTTCGAGTTACATCGTGTTGTTTAGGAGATACAAGCTAATTTTTTTACGAAGCGTTATTTCTTCTCATAAAGTTTAAGTGTTTCCATTACGTAAATATTTGCCTTTACTCTGCAACACTGTATTTCCTTATAACGTGGTATTCTTGCATATTCTTTCGAGAGAAAACTCACCTGTGCATTCTCCTTTGAGGCTACGTGCTTAGATATACACACAACACCAAAGCTTTTCGAGTTACAACGTGTTATTTAGGAAAAACAACATAATTTCGCACGATGCGGGATTTCCATAAAACGTGGTTTTCTGACAAATTTTGAAGAAATAAAACTCTCCTGTGGGTACTCTTTTGAGGCTACACGTTTAGACGTACATGCCACACCAAATCTTTTCGAGTTCCAACGTGTTGTTTAGGACATACAAGCTAATTTTGCAAGATGCGTTATTTCTCTCATAAAGTGTTTCCAATACATATGTATTAGTCTTTACTCTGCAACACTGTATTTCCTTGTAATGTGGTATCCTTACATATTCTTTCGAGAGAAAACTCTACTGTGCGTTCTCTTTTGAGGCTACACGCAGGGAAAACTCTCCTGTTCCTTCTCTTTTGAGGCTCCATCCTTACACATACACGCAACACCAAAGCTTTTCGAGTTACAACATGTTGTTTAGGAAAAAGGAGATGATTTTGCACGATGAGGGATTAGCTTAAAACGTGGTTTTCTGAAAAATTTTGACGAAAGAAAATTCTCCTGTGTGTTCTCTTTTGAGGCTACATATTTAGACGTACATGCCACACCAAATCTTTTCGAATTACAACGTGTTGTTTAGGAGATACAAGCTAATTTTGTACAATGCGTTAATTCTTCTTGTAAAGTGTTTCCGATATGTACGTATTTGTCTTTACTCTGCAACACTGTATTTCCTTAAAACGTGGTTTTCTTACATATTCTTTCGAGAGAAAACTATCCAGTGCGTTCCCTTTTGAGGCTACACACTTAGACATACAGGTAACACCAAAGCTTTTCGAGTTACAATGTGTTGTTTATGAAAAACAAGATAATTTCGCACGATGCGGGATTTCCTTAAAACGTGGTTTTCTGACAAATTTTGTCGAAAGAAAATTCTCCTGTGGGTTATCTTTTGAGGCTTCACGTTTAGACGTGCACACCACACCAAATCCTTTCGAGTTACCACGTGTTGTTTAGGAGATACAAGCTAATTTTGTACGATGCCTTATTTCTTCTCGTAAAGTGTTTCCAATACGTACATATTTGTCTTTACTCTGCAACACTGTATTTCCTTATAACGTGGTATTCTTACATATTCTGTCGCGAGAAAACTATCCTGTGCGTTCCCTTTTGAGGCTACACACTTAGACATACAGGCAACACCAAAACTTTTCGAGTTACAACGTGTTGTTTAAGAAAAACAAGATAATTTCGCACGATGCGGGATTTCCGTAAAAAGTGGTGTTCTGACAAATTTTGACGAAAGAAAATTCTCCTGTTGGTTCTCTTTTGAGGCTACACGTTTAGACGTGCACGCCACACCAAATCTTTTCGAGTTACCACGTGTTGTTTAGGAGATACAAGCTAATTTTTTACGATGCGTTATTTCTTCTCGTAAAGTGTTTCCAAAAAGTATGTATTTGTCTTTACTCTGCAACACTGTATTTCCTTATAACGTTGTATTCTTACATGTTCTTTCGAGAGAAAAATCTCCTGTGCGTTCTCTTAAGTGGCTACACGCATAGACATACATGCAATACCAAAGCTTTGCGAGTTACAACGTGTTGTTTAGGAAAAACAAGATAATTTTCACGATGCGGGCTATCCTTAAAACGTGGTTTTCTGACAAATTTTAACGAAAGAAAGTTCTCCTGTGCGTTGTCTTTTGAGGCTACAGGTTTAGACGTACACGCCACACCAAATCTTTCGAGTTATAACGTGTTGTTTAGGAGATACAAGCAAATTTTTTTACGATGCGTTATTTCTTCTCCTAAAGTGTTTCCAATATGTACTTATTTTTCTTTACTCTGCAACACTGTATTTCCTTATAACGTGGTATTCTTACATATTCTTTCGAGAAAAAACTCTCCTGTGCATTCTCTTTTGAGGCTACACGCTTAGACAAACATTCAACACCAAAGCTTTTCGAGTTACACCGTGTTGTTTAGGAAAAACAAGATAATTTTGCACGATGCGAGATTTCCTTAAAACGTGTTTTCTGACAAATTTTGATGAAAGAAAATTCTCCTGTGAGTTCCCTTTTGAGGCTACACGTTTAGACGTACACGTCACACCAAATCTTTTCGAGTTACAACGTGTTGTTTAGGAGATACAAGCTAATTTTTTACGATGCGTTATTTCTTCTCGTAAAATGTGTCCAATACGTACTTATTTGTCTTTACTCTGCAACACTGTATTTCCTTATAACGTGGTAT
Source organism: Apodemus sylvaticus (assembly GCF_947179515.1). Taxonomy (NCBI): domain Eukaryota; kingdom Metazoa; phylum Chordata; class Mammalia; order Rodentia; family Muridae; genus Apodemus; species Apodemus sylvaticus. The sequence goes on along the minus strand of NW_026263032.1, from coordinate 419,754 downwards.
TCTTACATATTCTTTCGAGAGAAAACTCTCCTGTGCGTTCTCTTTTGAGGCTACACGCTTAGACATACACGCAGCACCAAAGCTTTCCGAGTTGCAACGTGTTGTTTAGGAAAAACAAGATAATTTCCACGATGCGGGATTTCCATAAAACGTGGTTTTCTGACAAATTTTGACGAAAGAAAATTATCCTGTGAGTTCTCTTTTGAGGCTACACGTTTAGACGTAAACGCCACACCAAATCTTTTCGAGTTACATCGTGTTGTTTAGGAGATACAAGCTAATTTTGTACGATGCGTTATTACTTCTCGTAAAGTGTTTCCAATACCTACGTATTTGTCTTTACTCTGCAACACTGTATTTCCTTATAACGTGGTATTCTTATATATTCTTTCGAGAGAAATCTCTCCTGTGCATTCTCTTTTGAGGCCACACGTTTAGACATACACGCAACACCAAATCTTTTCGAGTTACGAAGTGTTGTGCAGGAAAAACAAGATAATTTCGCACAATGCGGGATTTCCTTAATACGTGGATTCTGACAAATTTTGACGAAAGAAAATTCTCCTGTGTGTTCTCTTTTGAGGCTACATATTTAGACGTACACGCCACACCAAATCTTTTCGAATTACAACGTATTGTTTAGGAGATACAAGCTAATTTTGTACAATGCGTTAATTCTTCTCATAAAGTGTTTCCAATACGTACATATTTGTCTTTACTCTGCAACACTGTATTTCTTAAAACGTGGTTTTCTTACATATTCTTTCAAGAGAAAACTATCCTGTGCATTCCCTTTTGAGGCTACACACTTAGACAGACAGGCAACAACAAAGCTTTTCGAGTTACAACGTGTTGTTTATTGAAAACAAGATAATTTCGCACGATGCGGGATTTCCATAAAACGTGGTTTTCTGACAAATTTTGACGAAAGAAAATTCTCCTGTGGGTTCCCTTTTGAGGCTTCACGTTTAGACGTGCACGCCACACCAAATCGTTTCGAGTTACCACGTGTTGTTTAGGAGATACAAGCTAATTTTGTACGCTGCGTTATTTCTTCTCATAAAGTGTTTCCAATACGTATGTAGTTGTCTTTACTCTGCAACACTGTATTTCCTTATAACGTGGTATTCTTACATATTCTGTCGAGAGAAAACTATCCTGTGCGTTCCCTTTTGAGGCTACACACTTAGACATACAGGCAACACCAAAACCTTTCAAGTTACAACGTGTTGTTTATGAAAAACAAGATAAGTTCGCACGATGCGGGATTTCCTTAAAACGTGGTGTTCTGACAAATTTTGACGAAAGAAAATTCTCCTGTTGGTTCTCTTTTGAGGCTACACGTTTAGACGTGCACACCACACCAAATCTTTTCGAGTTACCACGTGTTGTTTAGGAGATACAAGCTAATTTTTTACGATGCGTTATTTCTTCTCGTAAAGTGTTTCCAATAAGTACGTATTTGTCTTTACTCTGCAACACTGTATTTCCTTATAACGTTGTATTCTTACATGTTCTTTCGAGAGAAAAATCTCCTGTGCCTTCTCTTAAGTGGCTACACGCATAGACATACATGCAGCACCAAAGCTTTTCGAGTTACAACGTGTTGTTTAGGAAAAAGAAGATAATTTTGCACGATGCGGGATATCCTTAAAACGTGGATTTCTGACAAATTTTTACGAAAGAAAGTTCTCCTGTGGGTTCTCTTTTGAGGCTACAAGTTTAGACGTATGAGCCACACCAAATCTTTTCGAGTTACAACGTGTTGTTTACGAGATACAAGCAAATTTTTTACAATGCGTTATTTCTTCTCCTAAAGTGTTTCCAATATGTACTTATTTGTCTTTACTCTGCAACACTGTATTTCCTTATAACGTGGTATTCTTACATATTCTTTCGAGAGAAAACTCTCCTGTGCGTTCTCTTTTGAGGCTACACCCTTAGACAAACACTCAACACCAAAGCTTTTCGAGTTACACCGTGTTGTTTAGTAAAAACAAGATAATTTTGCACAATGCGAGATTTCCTTAAAACGTGTTTTCTGACAAATTTTGGTGAAAGAAAATTCTCCTGTGAGTTCTCTTTTGAGGGTACATGTTTAGACGTACATGTCACACCAAATCTTTTCGAGTTACAACGTGTTGTTTAGGAGATACAATCGAATTTTTTACGATGCGTTATTTCTTCTCATAAATTGTGTCCAATACTTACTTATTTGTCTTTACTCTGCAACACTGTATTTCCTTATAACGCAGTATTCTTACATATTCTTTCGAGAGAAAACTCTCCTGTGCGTTCTCTTTTGAGGCTACACGCTTACACATACACGCAGCACCAAAACTTTTCGAGTTACAACGTGTTGTTTAGGAAAAACAAGATAATTTCCACGATGCAGGATTTCCATAAAACTTGGTTTTCTGACAAATTTTGACGAAAGAAAATACTCCTGTAAGTTCACTTTTGAGGCTACACGTTTAGACGTACACGCCACACCAAATCTTTTCGAGTTACATCGTGTTGTTTAGGAGATACAAGCTTAATTTGTACGATGCGTTATTTCTTCTCGTAAAGTGTTGCCAATACGAATGTATTTGTCTTTACTCTGCAACACTGTATTTCCTTAAAACGTGGTATTCTTACATATTCTTTCGAGAAAAAACTCTCCTGTGCCTTCTCTCTTGAGACTACACGCTTAGACATACAGGCAACACCAAAGCTTTTCATGTTACAACGTGTTGTTTAGGAAAAACAAGATAATTTCACAAGATGCGGGATTTCCTTAAAACGTGGTTTTCTGAAAAATTTTGACCAAAGAAAATTCTCCTGTTGGTTCTCTTTTGAGGCTACACGTTTAGACGTACATGCCACACCAAATCCTTTTCAGTTACAACGTGTTGTTTAGGAGATACAGACTAATTTTGTACGATGCCTTATTTTTTCTCGTAAGGTGTTGCCAATACGTACATATTTGTCTTTACTCTGCAACTCTGTATTTCCTTAAAACGTGGTATTCTTACATATTCTTTCGAAAGAAAACTCTCCTGTGCCTTCTCTTTTGAGGCTACACGTTTAGACGTACACGACACAGAAAATATTTCGAGTTACAACGTGTTGTTTAGGAGATAAAAGCTAATTTTGTACGATGCTTTATTTCTTCTCGTAAAGTGTTTCCTATACATAAGTATTTGTATTTACACTGCAACATTGTATTTCCTTATAACGTGGTATTCTTACATATTCTTTCGAGAGAAAACTATCCTGTGCCTTCTCTTTTGAGGCTACACGCTTAGACATACATGCAACACCAAAGCTTTTCGAGTTACGACATGTTGTTTAGGAAAAACAAGATAATTTCGCACGATGTGGGACTTCCTTAAAACGTGGTTTTCTGACAAATATTGACGAACGAAAATTATCCTGTGGGTTCTCTTTTGAGGCTACATGTTTACACGTACACGCCACACCAAATATTTTCGAGTTACAACGTGTTGTTTAGGAGATACAAGCTAATTTTGTACGAAGCGTTATTTCTTCTCGTAAAGTGTTTCCAATACGTATGTATTTGTCTTTACTCTGCAACACTGTATTTCCTTATAACGTGGTATTCTTACATATTCTTTCGAGAGAAACTCTCCTGTGCCTTCTCTTTTGAGGCCACACGTTTAGACATACACGCAACACCAAAGCTTTTCGAGTTACAACGTGTTGTTTAGGGTTCTCTTTTGAGGCTACACGAAGAAATAATGCATCGTTTAAAATTAGCTTGGAAACACTTTATGAGAAAAATTAACGCATTATAAAAAATTAGCTTGTCTCTCCTAAACAACACGTTGTAACTCGTGTAGCCTCAAAAGAGAACCCACAGGAGAATTTTCTCTCAAAAGAAAATGTAAGAATACCACGTTGTAAGGAAATACAGTGTTGTAGACTAAAGACAAATACGTACGTACTGGAAACACTTTTAGAGATGAAATATCGCTTCGTTCAAAATTAGCTTGTATCTCCTTAACAACACGTTGTCACTCGAAACGATTTGGTGTGGGGTGTACGACTAAACTTGTAGCCTCAAAAGAGAACCCAGAGGAGATTTTTCTTCTTTCAAAATTTTTCAGAAATCACGTTTTTAGGAAATCCCGCATTGTGCGAAATTATCTTGTTTTTCCTAAACAACATGTTGTAACTCGAAAAGCTTTGGTGTTACTTGTATATCTAAGCGTGTATCCTCAAAAGAGAATGCACAGGAGAGTTTTCTCTCAAAAGAATATGTAAGAATACCACGTTATAAGGAAATACAGTGTTGCAGAATAAAGACAAATACGTACGTATTGGAAACACTTTATGAGAAGAAATAACGCATCATACAAAATTAGCTTGTATCTCCTAAACAACACGTTGTAACTCGAAAAGAGTTGGTGTGGCATGTACGTCTAAATGTGTAGCCTCAAAAGAGAACCCACAGGAGAATTTTCTTTCGTCAAAATATGTCAGAAAACCACGTTTTATGGTAATCCCACATCGTGCGAAATTATCTTGGTTTTCCTAAACAACACGTTGTAACATGAAAAGCTTTGCTGTTGCGTGTATGTCTAAGCCTGTATCCTCAAAAGCCAATGCACAGGAGTGTTTTCTCTTGAAATAAGATGTAAGAATACCACGTTCGAAGGAAATACAGTGTTGCAGGCTAAAGACAAATAGGTACTTATTGGAAACACTTTTAGAGATGAAATAACGCATCGTTCAAAGTTAGGTTGTATCTCCTAAACAACACGTTGTAACTTGAAACTGTTTGGTGTGGTGTTTACATCTAAATGCGTAGCCTCAAAAGAGAACCCACAGGAGAATTTTCTTTCGTCAAAATTTTTCAGAAATCACGTTTTTAGGAAATCCCGCATTGTGCGAAATTATCTTGTTTTTCCTAAACAACACGTTGTAACTCGAAAAGCTTTGGTGTTACGTGTATGTCTAAGCATGTAGCCTCAAAAGAGAACGCACAGGAGAGTTTTCTCTCGAAAGAATATGTAAGAATACCACATTATAAGGAAATACGGTGTTGCAGAGTAAAGACAAATTCTTACATATTGGAAACACTTAACGAGAAGAAATAACACATGGTACGAAATTAGCTTGTATCTCCGAAACAACACGTTGTAACTCGAAAAGATTTGCTGTGGTGTTTACATCTAAACGTGTAGCCTCAAAAGAGTACCCACTGGAGAATTTTCTCTCGTCAAAATTTTTTCAGAAAACCACGTTTTAAGGAAGTCCTGCATCATGCGAAATCATCTTGTTTTCCTAAACAACACGTTGTAACTCGAAAAGCTTTGGTGTTGCGTGTATGTCTAAGCGTGTAGCCTCAAAAGAGAATGCACAGTAGAGTATTCTCTCGAAAGAATATGTAAGAATACCACGTTATAAGGAAATACAGTATTGCAGAGTAAAGACAGATACTTACTTATTGGAAACACTTTACGAGAAGGAATAATACATCGTACAAAATTAGCTTGTATTTCCTAAACAACACGTTGTAACTCGAAGGATTTGGTGTGGCGTGTAAGTTGAAACGTGTAGCCTCAACAGAGAACCCACAAGAGAATTTTCTTTCGTCAAATTTGTCAGAAAACCACGTTTTAAGGAAATCCCGCATTGTGCGAAATTATCTTGTTTTTCCTAAACAACACGTTGTAACTCCAAAAGCTTTGGTGTTGCGTGTATGTCTAAACGTGTGGCCTCAAAGGAGAACGCACAGGAGAGTTTTCTCTCGAAAGAATATATAAGAATACCACGTTATAAGGAAATACAGTGTTGCAGAGTAAAGACAAATACGTATGTATTGGAAACACTTTACGAGAAGAAATAATGCATCTTACAAAATTAGCTTGTATCTCCTAAACAGCATGTTGTAACTCGAAAAGATTTGGTGTGGCATGTAAGTCTAAACGTGTAGCCTCAAAAGAGAACCCACAGGAGAATTTTCTTTCGTCAAAATTTGTCAGAAAAAAACGTTTTAAGGAAATCCCGCATCGTGTGAAATTATCTTGTTTTTCCTAAACAACACGTTGTAACTCGAAAAGCTTTGGTGCTGCGTGTATGTCTAAGCATGTAGCCTTAAAAGAGAACGCACAGGAGAGTTTTCTCTCGAACGAATATGTAAGAATACCACGTTATAAGGAAATACAGTGTTGCAGAGTAAAGATAGATACATACGTATTTGAAACACTTTACGAGAAGAAATAATGCATCGTACAAAATTAGCTTGTATTTCCTAAAAAGCACATTGTAACTCGAAAGGTTTTGGTGTGGCGTGTACGTCTAAATGTGTAGCCACAAAAGAGAACCCACAGGAGAATTTTCTTTCGTCAAAATTTTTCAGAAAACCACGTTTTAAGGAAATCCCGCATCCTGTGAAATCATCTTCTTTTTCCTAAACTACATGTTGTAACTTGAATAGCTTTGGTGTTGCCTGTATGTCTAAGTGTGTAGCCACAAAAGGGAACGCACAGGACAGTTTTCTATCGAAAGAATATGTAAGAATACCACGTTATAAGGAAATACAATGTTGCAGAGTAAAGACAAATACGCACGTATTGGAAACACTTTATGAGAAGAATTATCACATTGTAAAATATTAGCTTGTATCTCCTAAACAACCCGTTGTAACTCGAACAGATTTGGTGTGGCGTGTACGTCTAAATATGTAGCCTCAAAAGAGAACCGACAGGAGAACTTTCTATTGTCAAATTTTTCAGAAAACCACGTTTATGGAAATCTCGCATCGTGCGAAATTATCTAGTTTTTCCTAAACAACACGTTGTAACTCGAAAAGCTTTGGTGTTGCTTGTATGTCTAAACATGTAGCCTCAAAAGAGAACGCTCAGGAGAGTTTACCCTCGAAAGAATATGTAAGAATACCACGTTATAAGGAAATACAGTGTTGCAGAGAAAGACAAATACGTACGTATTGGAAACAATTTACGAGAAGAAATACCACATCGTACAAAATTAGCCTGTATCTCCTAAACAACACGTGGTAACTCGAAAGGATTTGGTGTGGCGTGCATATCTAAACGTATAGCATCATAAGAGAACCCACAGGAGAATTTTCTTTCTTCAAAATTTGTCAGAACACAACGGTTTAAGGAAATCCGAGAACCCACAGGAGAGTTTTCTCTCGAAATAATATGTAAGAATACCACGTTATAAGGAAATACAGTGTTGCAGAGTAGAGGCAAATACATACTTATTGGTAAAACTTAAACTTTACGAGAAGAAATAATGCATCGTAAAAAAATTAGCTTGTATCTCCTAAACAACATGTTGTAACTTAAAAAGATTTGGTGTGGCCTGTACGTCTAAACGTGTAGTCTCAAATGAGAACCCATAGGAGAATTTTCTTTGGTCAAAATTTGTCAGAAAATCACGTATTAAGGAAATCCCTCTTCGTGCGAAATTATCTTGTTTTTCCTAAACAACACGTTGTAACGTGAAAATCTTTGGTATTGCGTGTATGTCTAAGCGTGTAGCCTCAAAAGAGGACGCACAGGAAAGTTTTCTCTCGAAAGAATATGTAAGAATACCACGTTATAAGGAAATACAGTGTTGCAGACTAAAGGCAAATACGTACCTATTGGAAACACCTTACAAGAAGAAATAAAGCATCGTAAAAAAATTAGCTTGTATCTCCTAAACAACAGTTTGTAACTCGAAAAGATTTGGTGTGGCGTGCACGTCTAAACGTGTAGCCTCAAAAGATAACCCACAGGAAAATTTTTTTTCGTTAATATTTCTCAGAAAACCATGTTTTAAGGAAATCACTCATCGTGCGAAATTATCTTGCTTTTCCTAAACAACACGTTGTAACTCGAAAAGCTTTGATGTTGCGTTTCCAATACATATGTATTTTCCTTTACTCTGCAACAGTGTATTTCCTTACAACGTGGTATTCTTACATATTCTTTCGAGAGAAAACTCTCCTGTGCGTTCTCTTTTGGGGCTACACGCTTAGACATACACGCAACACCAAAGCTTTTCGAGTTAAAACGTTTTGTTTAGGAAAAACAAGATAATTTCGCATGATGCGGTATTTCCTTCATACGTGGTTTTCTGAAAATTTTGACCAAAGAAAATTCTCCTATGGTTTCTCTTTTGAGGCTACACGATTAGACGTACACGCCACACCAAATCTTTTTAAGTTACAACGTGTTGTTTAGGAGATACAAGCTAATTTTGTAAGATGCGTTATTACTTCTCGTAAAGTTTTTCCAATACGTAAATATTTGTCTTTACTCTGCAACACTGTATTTCCTAATAACGTGGTATTCTTATATATTCTTTCGAGAAAAAAACTCTCCTTTGCATTCTCTTTTGAGGCTACACGCTTAGACATACACGCAACACCAAAGGTTTTCGCGTTACAACGTGTTGCTTAGGAAAAACAAGATAATTTCGCACGATGCAGGATTTCCTTAAAACGTGGTTTTCTGACAAATTTTGATGAACGAAAATTCTCCAGTGGGTTCTCGTTTGAGGCTACACGTTTAGACGTACACACCACACCAAATCTTTTCGAGTTATAACGTGATGTTTAGGAGATACATACTAATTTTTTTCGATGCCTTATTTCTTCTCGTAAAGTTTAAGTGTTTCCAATAAGTACGTATTTGTCTTTACTCTGCAACACTGTATTTCCTTATAACGTGGTATTCTTACATATTTTTTCGAGAGAAAACTCTCCTGTGCATTCTCTTTTGAGGCTACATGCTTTGACATACACGCAACACCAAAGCTTTTCGAGTTACAATTGGTTGTTTAGGAAAAACAAGATAATTTAGCACGATGCGGGATTTCCTTAAAACGTGGTTTTCTGACAAATTTTGACGAAAGAAAATACTCCTGTGGGTTCTCTTTTGAGGCTACACATTTAGACGTACACACCACATCAAATCTTTTCGAGTTACATCGTGTTGTTTAGGAGATACAAGCTAATTTTTTTACGAAGCGTTATTTCTTCTCATAAAGTTTAAATGTTTCCATTACGTAAATATTTGCCTTTACTCTGCAACACTGTATTTCCTTATAACGTGGTATTCTTGCATATTCTTTCGAGAGAAAACTGTCCTGTGCATTCTCCTTTGAGGCTACGTGCTTAGATATACACACAACACCAAAGCTTTTCGAGTTACAACGTGTTATTTAGGAAAAACAACATAATTTCGCACGATGCGGGATTTCCTTAAAACGTGGTTTTCTGACAAATTTTGAAGAAATAAAACTCTCCTGTGGGTACTCTTTTGAGGCTACACGTTTAGACGTACATGCCACACCAAATCTTTTCGAGTTCCAACGTGTTGTTTAGGACATACAAGCTAATTTTGCAAGATGCGTTATTTCTCTCATAAAGTGTTTCCAATACATATGTATTAGTCTTTACTCTGCAACACTGTATTTCCTTGTAATGTGGTATCCTTACATATTCTTTCGAGAGAAAACTCTACTGTGCGTTCTCTTTTGAGGCTACACGCAGGGAAAACTCTCCTGTGCCTTCTCTTTTGAGGCTCCATCCTTACACATACACGCAACACCAAAGCTTTTCGAGTTACAACATGTTGTTTAGGAAAAAGGAGATGATTTTGCACGATGCGGGATTAGCTTAAAACGTGGTTTTCTGAAAAATTTTGACGAAAGAAAATTCTCCTGTGTGTTCTCTTTTGAGGCTACATATTTAGACGTACATGCCACACCAAATCTTTTCGAATTACAACGTGTTGTTTAGGAGATACAAGCTAATTTTGTACAATGCGTTAATTCTTCTTGTAAAGTGTTTCCGATATGTACGTATTTGTCTTTACTCTGCAACACTGTATTTCCTTAAAACGTGGTTTTCTTACATATTCTTTCGAGAGAAAACTATCCTGTGCGTTCCCTTTTGAGGCTACACACTTAGACATAAAGGTAACACCAAAGCTTTTCGAGTTACAATGTGTTGTTTATGAAAAACAAGATAATTTCGCACGATGCGGGATTTCCTTAAAACGTGGTTTTCTGACAAATTTTGACGAAAGAAAATTCTCCTGTGGGTTCTCTTTTGAGGCTTCACGTTTAGACGTACACACCACACCAAATCCTTTCGAGTTACCACGTATTGTTTAGGAGATACAAGCTAATTTTATACGATGCGTTATTTCTTCTCATAAAGTGTTTCCAATACGTACATATTTGTCTTTACTCTGCAACACTGTATTTCCTTATAACGTGGTATTCTTACATATTCTGTCGCGAGAAAACTATCCTGTGCGTTCCCTTTTGAGGCTACACACTTAGACATACAGGCAACACCAAAACTTTTCGAGTTACAACGTGTTGTTTATGAAAAACAAGATAATTTCGCACGATGCGGGATTTCCGTAAAAAGTGGTGTTCTGACAAATTTTGACGAAAGAAAATTCTCCTGTTGGTTCTCTTTTGAGGCTACACGTTTAGATGTGCACGCCACACCAAATCTTTTCGAGTTACCACATGTTGATTAGGAGATACAAGCTAATTTTTTACGAAGCGTTATTTCTTCTCGTAAAGTGTTTCCAAAAAGTATGTATTTGTCTTTACTCTGCAACACTGTATTTCCTTATAACGTTGTATTCTTACATGTTCTTTCGAGAGAAAAATCTCCTGTGCCTTCTCTTAAGTGGCTACACGCATAGACATACATGCAGCACCAAAGCTTTTCGAGTTACAACGTGTTGTTTAGGAAAAACAAGATAATTTTGCACGATGCGGGATTTCCTTAAAACGTGGTTTTCTGACAAATTTTGACGAAAGAAAGTTCTCCTGTGGGTTCTCTTTTGAGGCTACACGTTTAGACGTATGAGCCACACCAAATCTTTTCGAGTTACAACGTGTTGTTTACGAGATACAAGCAAATTTTTTACAATGCGTTATTTCTTCTCCTAAAGTGTTTACAATATGTACTTATTTGTCTTTACTCTGCAACACTGTATTTCCTTATAACGTGGTATTCTTACATATTCTTTCGAGAGAAAACTCTCCTGTGCGTTCTCTTTTGAGGCTACACGCTTAGACAAACACTCAACACCAAAGCTTTTCGAGTTACACCGTGTTGTTTAGTAAAAACAAGATAATTTTGCACGATGCGAGATTTCCTTAAAACGTGTTTTCTGACAAATTTTGATGAAAGAAAATTCTCCTGTGAGTTCTCTTTTGAGGGTACATGTTTAGACGTACATGTCACACCAAATCTTTTCGAGTTACAACGTGTTGTTTAGGAGATACAAGCTAATTTTTTACGATGCGTTATTTCTTCTCATAAATTGTGTCCAATACTTACTTATTTGTCTTTACTCTGCAACACTGTATTTCCTTATAACGCGGTATTCTTACATATTCTTTCGAGAGAAAACTCTCCTGTGCGTTCTCTTTTGAGGCTACACGCTTAGACATACACGCAGCACCAAAGCTTTTAGAGTTATAACGTGTTGTTTAGGAAAAACAAGATAATTTCCACGATGCGGGATTTCCATAAAACGTGGTTTTCTGACAAATTTTGACGAAAGAAAATACTCCTGTGGGTTCTCTTTTGAGGCTACACATTTAGACGTACACACCACATCAAATCTTTTCGAGTTACATCGTGTTGTTTAGGAGATACAAGCTAATTTTTTTACGAAGCGTTATTTCTTCTCATAAAGTTTAAATGTTTCCATTACGTAAATATTTGCCTTTACTCTGCAACACTGTATTTCCTTATAACGTGGTATTCTTGCATATTCTTTCGAGAGAAAACTGTCCTGTGCATTCTCCTTTGAGGCTACGTGCTTAGATATACACACAACACCAAAGCTTTTCGAGTTACAACGTGTTATTTAGGAAAAACAACATAATTTCGCACGATGCGGGATTTCCTTAAAACGTGGTTTTCTGACAAATTTTGAAGAAATAAAACTCTCCTGTGGGTACTCTTTTGAGGCTACACGTTTAGACGTACATGCCACACCAAATCTTTTCGAGTTCCAACGTGTTGTTTAGGACATACAAGCTAATTTTGCAAGATGCGTTATTTCTCTCATAAAGTGTTTCCAATACATATGTATTAGTCTTTACTCTGCAACACTGTATTTCCTTGTAATGTGGTATCCTTACATATTCTTTCGAGAGAAAACTCTACTGTGCGTTCTCTTTTGAGGCTACACGCAGGGAAAACTCTCCTGTGCCTTCTCTTTTGAGGCTCCATCCTTACACATACACGCAACACCAAAGCTTTTCGAGTTACAACATGTTGTTTAGGAAAAAGGAGATGATTTTGCACGATGCGGGATTAGCTTAAAACGTGGTTTTCTGAAAAATTTTGACGAAAGAAAATTCTCCTGTGTGTTCTCTTTTGAGGCTACATATTTAGACGTACATGCCACACCAAATCTTTTCGAATTACAACGTGTTGTTTAGGAGATACAAGCTAATTTTGTACAATGCGTTAATTCTTCTTGTAAAGTGTTTCCGATATGTACGTATTTGTCTTTACTCTGCAACACTGTATTTCCTTAAAACGTGGTTTTCTTACATATTCTTTCGAGAGAAAACTATCCTGTGCGTTCCCTTTTGAGGCTACACACTTAGACATAAAGGTAACACCAAAGCTTTTCGAGTTACAATGTGTTGTTTATGAAAAACAAGATAATTTCGCACGATGCGGGATTTCCTTAAAACGTGGTTTTCTGACAAATTTTGACGAAAGAAAATTCTCCTGTGGGTTCTCTTTTGAGGCTTCACGTTTAGACGTACACACCACACCAAATCCTTTCGAGTTACCACGTATTGTTTAGGAGATACAAGCTAATTTTATACGATGCGTTATTTCTTCTCATAAAGTGTTTCCAATACGTACATATTTGTCTTTACTCTGCAACACTGTATTTCCTTATAACGTGGTATTCTTACATATTCTGTCGCGAGAAAACTATCCTGTGCGTTCCCTTTTGAGGCTACACACTTAGACATACAGGCAACACCAAAACTTTTCGAGTTACAACGTGTTGTTTATGAAAAACAAGATAATTTCGCACGATGCGGGATTTCCGTAAAAAGTGGTGTTCTGACAAATTTTGACGAAAGAAAATTCTCCTGTTGGTTCTCTTTTGAGGCTACACGTTTAGATGTGCACGCCACACCAAATCTTTTCGAGTTACCACATGTTGATTAGGAGATACAAGCTAATTTTTTACGAAGCGTTATTTCTTCTCGTAAAGTGTTTCCAAAAAGTATGTATTTGTCTTTACTCTGCAACACTGTATTTCCTTATAACGTTGTATTCTTACATGTTCTTTCGAGAGAAAAATCTCCTGTGCCTTCTCTTAAGTGGCTACACGCATAGACATACATGCAGCACCAAAGCTTTTCGAGTTACAACGTGTTGTTTAGGAAAAACAAGATAATTTTGCACGATGCGGGATTTCCTTAAAACGTGGTTTTCTGACAAATTTTGACGAAAGAAAGTTCTCCTGTGGGTTCTCTTTTGAGGCTACACGTTTAGACGTATGAGCCACACCAAATCTTTTCGAGTTACAACGTGTTGTTTACGAGATACAAGCAAATTTTTTACAATGCGTTATTTCTTCTCCTAAAGTGTTTACAATATGTACTTATTTGTCTTTACTCTGCAACACTGTATTTCCTTATAACGTGGTATTCTTACATATTCTTTCGAGAGAAAACTCTCCTGTGCGTTCTCTTTTGAGGCTACACGCTTAGACAAACACTCAACACCAAAGCTTTTCGAGTTACACCGTGTTGTTTAGTAAAAACAAGATAATTTTGCACGATGCGAGATTTCCTTAAAACGTGTTTTCTGACAAATTTTGATGAAAGAAAATTCTCCTGTGAGTTCTCTTTTGAGGGTACATGTTTAGACGTACATGTCACACCAAATCTTTTCGAGTTACAACGTGTTGTTTAGGAGATACAAGCTAATTTTTTACGATGCGTTATTTCTTCTCATAAATTGTGTCCAATACTTACTTATTTGTCTTTACTCTGCAACACTGTATTTCCTTATAACGCGGTATTCTTACATATTCTTTCGAGAGAAAACTCTCCTGTGCGTTCTCTTTTGAGGCTACACGCTTAGACATACACGCAGCACCAAAGCTTTTAGAGTTATAACGTGTTGTTTAGGAAAAACAAGATAATTTCCACGATGCGGGATTTCCATAAAACGTGGTTTTCTGACAAATTTTGACGAAAGAAAATACTCCTGTAAGTTCACTTTTGAGGCTACACGTTTAGACGTACACGCCACACCAAATCTTTTCGAGTTACATCGTGTTGTTTAGGAGATACAAGCTAATTCTGTAGGATGCGTTATTTCTTCTCGTAAAGTGTTTCCAATACATACGTATTTGTCTTTACTCTGCAACACTGTATTTCCTTATAACGTGGTATTCTTATATATTCTTTCGAGAGAAAACTCTCCTATGCGTTATCTTTTGAGGCCACACGTGTAGACATACATGCAACACCAAAGCTTTCGAGTTACAATGTGTTGTTTAGGAAAAACAAGATAATTTCGCACAATGCGGGATTTCCTTAAAACGTGGTTTTCTGACAAATTTTGACGAAAGAAAATTCTCCTGTGGGTTCTCTTTTGAGGCTACACGTTTCAACTTACACGTCACACCAAATCCTTCAAGTTACAACGTGTTGTTTAGGAAATACAAGCTAATTTTGTACGATGTATTATTCCTTCTCGTAAAGTGTTTCCAATAAGTAAGTATCTGTCTTTACTCTGCAACACTGTATTTCCTTATAACGTGGTATTCTTACATATTCTTTCGAGAGAATACTCTACTGTGCTTTCTCTTTTGAGGCTACATGCTTAGACATACACGCAACACCAAAGCTTTTCGAGTTACAACGTGTTGTTTAGGAAAAACAAGATAATTTCGCATGATGCAGGACTTCCTTAAAACGTGGTTTTCTGAAAAAATTTTGACCAAAGAAAATTCTCCTGTGGCTTCTCTTTTGAGGCTACGCATTTAGATGTAAACACAACACCAAATATTTTCGAGTTACAACGTGCTGTTTACACCAAAGCTTTTCGAGTTACAACGTGTTGTTTAGGAAAAACAAGATAATTTCGCACGATGCGGGATTTCCTTAAAACGTGGTTTTCTGACATATTTTGACGAAAGAAAATTCTCCTGTGGGTTCTCTTTTGAGGCTACACGTTTCAACGTACACGCCACAGAAAATCTTTTCGCGTTTCACCGTGTTGTTTAGGAAATACAAGCTAATTTTGTATGATGTATTATTCCTTCTCGTAAAGTGTTTCCAATATGTATGCACCTGTCTTTACTGTGCAACACTGTATGTCCTTATAAGGTGGTATTCTTACATATTCTTTCAAGAGAATACTCTCCTGTGCGTTCTCTTTTGAGGCTACACGCTTAGACATACATGCAAAACCAAAGCTTTTCGAGTTACAACGTGTTGTTTAGGAAAAACAAGATAATTTCGCACGATGCGGGATTTCCTTAAAACGTGGTTTTCCGACATATTTTGACGAAAGAAAATTCTCCTGTGGGTTCTCTTTTGAGGCTACACGTTTCAACGTACACGCCACAAAAAATCATTTCGCGTTTCACCGTGTTGTTTAGGAAATACAAGCTAATTTTGTATGATGTATTATTCCTTCTCGTAAAGTGTTTCCAATATGTATGCATCTGTCTTTACTGTGCAACACTGTATGTCCTTATAAGGTGGTATTCTTACATATTCTTTCAAGAGAATACTCTCCTGTGCGTTCTCTTTTGAGGCTACACGCTTAGACATACATGCAAAACCAAAGCTTTTCGAGTTACAACGTGTTGTTTAGGAAAAACAAGATAATTTCGCACGATGCGGGATTTCCAGAAAACGTGGTTTTCTGAAAAAATTTTGACCAACGAAAATTCTCCTGTGGGTTCTCTTTTGAGGCTACACCTTTAGATAAACACCACACCAAATCCTTTTGAGTTACAACGTGTTGTTTAGGAGATACAAGCTAATTTTTTACCATGTGTTATTTCTTCTCGTAAAGTGTTTCCAATACGTACATATTTGTCTTTACTCTGCAACACTGTTTTTCCATATAACGTGGAATAACAAATAGTAAAAAATTAGCTTGTATCTCCTAAACAACACGTTATAACTCGAAAGGATTTGGTGTGGCTTGTACGTCTAAACGTGTACCCTCAAAAGAGAACCCACGTTTTAAGGAAATCCCGCATCGTGCGCAATTATCTTCTTTTTCCTAAACAACACGTTTTAACTCGAAAAGCTTTGGTGTTGCGTGTATGTCTAAGCGTGTAGCCTCAAAAGAGAACGCACAGGAGAGTTTTCTCTCGAAAGAGTATGTAAGAATACCACTTTATAAGGAAATACAGTGTCGCAGAGTAAAGGCAAATACATACGTATTGGAAACACTTTACGAGAAAAAATAACGCAACGTACAAAATTAGCTTGTATCTCCTAAACAACACGTTGTAACTCGAAAAGATTTGGTGTGGCCTGTACATCTAAACGTGTAGCCTCAAAAGAGAACCCACAGGAGAATTTTCTTTCGTCAAAATTTTTCAGAAAACCACGTTTTAAGGAAATCCCGCTTTAAGGAAATCCTAAACAACACGTTGTAACTCGAAAAGCTTTGGTGTTGCTTGTATGTTTAAGCGTGTAGCCTCAAAAGAGAACGCACAGGAGAGTTTTTCTCGATAGAATTTGTAAGGATACCACGTTATAAGGAAATACAGTGTTGCAGAATAAAGACAAATACGTATGTATTGGAAACCCATAAATCCCGCATCATGCGAAATTATCTTGTTCTTCCTAAACAACACGTTGTAACTCGAAAAGCGTTGGTGTTGCGTATATGTCTAAGCGTGTAGCCTCAAATGAGAACGCACAGGAGAGTTTTCTCTTGAAAGAATATGTAAGAATACCACGTTGTAGAATAAAGACATATACTTACTTATTGGAAAAAACTTTAGGAGAAGAAATAACGCATCGTACAAAATTAGCTTGTATCTCCTAAACAACACGTTGTAACTTAAAAAGATTTGGTGTGGCCTCTACGTCTAAACGTGTAGCCTCAAAAGAGAACCCATAGAGGAATTTTCCTTGGTCAAAATTTGTCAGAAAACCACTTATTAAGGAAATCCCGCATCGTGCGTAATTATCTTGTTTTTCCTAAACAACACGTTGTAACTCGAAAAGCTTTGATGTTGCGTGTATGTCTAAGTGCGTAGCCTCAAAGGGGAATGCCCAGGAGAGTTTTCTCTCGAAAGAATATGTAAGAATACCACGTTATAAGGAAATACAGTGTTGCAGAGTATAGACAAATACATACTTATTGGAAACACTTTACGAGAAGAAATAAAGCATCATGCAATATTAGCTTGTATCTCCTAAACAACACGTTGTAACTGGAAAAGATTTGGTGTGGTGTGTACGTCTAAGCATGTAGCCCCAAAAGAGAAGGCAGAGGAGAGTTTTTTCTCGAAAGAATATGTAAGAATGACACGTTATAAGGAAATACAGTGTTGCAGAGTAAAGACAAATACTTATTTATTGGAAAAACTTTACAAGAAGAAATAACGCATCGTACAAAATTAGCTTGTATCGCCTAAACAACACGTTGTAACCTAAAAAAGATTTGGACTGGCCTGTACGTCTAAACGTGTAGTCTCAAAAGAGAACCCATAGGAGAATTTTCTTTGGTCAAAATATGTCAGAAAACCACGTATTAAGGAAATCCCTCATTGTGCGAAATTATCTGGTTTTTCCTAAACAACACGTTGTAACGCGAAAAGCTTTGGTGTTGCGTGTATGTCTAAGCGTGTAGCCTCAAAAAAGGATGCACAGGAGAGTTTTTTCTCGAAAGAATATGTAAGAATACCACGTTATAAGGAAATACAGTGTTGCAGACTAAAGCCAAATACGTACGTATTGGAAACACTTTACTAGAAGAAATAACGCATCGTACAAAATTAGCTTGTATCTCCTAAACAACACGTTG
The DNA here is from genome assembly GCF_947179515.1 of Apodemus sylvaticus. NCBI lineage: Eukaryota > Metazoa > Chordata > Mammalia > Rodentia > Muridae > Apodemus > Apodemus sylvaticus. The sequence continues at coordinate 401,699 of NW_026263032.1, read as the reverse complement.
TAACTCGAAAAGATTTGGTGTGGCGTGTACGTCTAAACGTGTAGCCTCAAAAGAGAACCCACAGGAGAATTTTCTTTCGTCAAAATTTTTCAGAAACCACGTTTTAAGTAAATCCCGCATCGTGCGAAATTATCTTGTTTTTCCTAAACAACACATTGTAACTCGAAAGCTTTGGTGTTGCGTGTATGTCTAAGCGTGTAGCCTCAAAAGAGAATGCACAGGAGAGTTTTTTCTCGATAGAATTTGTAAGGATACCACGTTATAAGGAAATACAGTGTTGCAGAATAAAGACAAATACGTATGTATTGGAAACCCATAAACTTTACGAGATGAAATAAATCATCGTACAAAATGAGCTTGTATTTCCTACACAACACGTTGTAACTCGAAAAGATTTGTTGTGGCGTGTACGTCTAAACATGTAGCCTCAAAAGATAACCCACAGGAGAATTTTCTTTCATCAAAATTTGTCAGAAATCCACGTTTTAAGGAAATCCCGCATTGTGCGCAATTATCTTGTTTTTCATAAACAAAACATTGTAACTCTAAAAGCTTTGGTGTTGGGTGTATGTGCAAGTGTGTGGCCTCAAAAGAGAATGCACAGGAGAGTTTTCTCTCGAAAGAATATGTAAGAATACCACGTTATAAGGAAATACATTGCTGCAGAGTAGAGGCAAATACATACGTATTGGAAACATATTATGAGAAGAAATAATGCATGGTACAAAATTAGCTTGTATCTCCTAAACAACACGTGGTAACTCAAAAATATTTGGTGTGGCGTGTACGTCTAAATGTGTAGCCTCAAAAGAGAACCCACAGGAGAATTTTCTTACGTCAAAATTTGTCAGAAAACCACATTTTAAGGAAATCCCGCATCGTGCAAAATTATCTTGTTTTTCCTAATCAACACGTTGTAACTCGAAAAGCTTTGGTGTTGTGTGTATGTCTAAGCGTGTAGCCTCCAAAGAGAACGCACAGGATAGTTTTCTCTCGAAAGAATATGTAAGATACCATGTTATATGGAAATACAGTTTTGCAGAGTAAAGACAAATACTTATTTATTGGAAAAACTTTACGAGAAGAAATAACGCATCATAAAAAATTAGCTTGTATCTCCTAAACAACACGTTGTAACTCAAAAAGATTTGGTTTGGCATGTACGTCTAAACGTGTAGCCTCAAAAGAGAACCCACAGGAGAATTTTCTTTCGCCAAATTTGTCAGAAAACCATGTTTTATGGAAATCCCGCATCATGTTAAATTATCTTGTTTTTCCTAAACAACACGTTGTACCTCGAAAAGCTTTGGTGTTGTGTGAATGTCTAAGCGTGTAGCCTCAAAAGAGAATGCACAGAAGAGTTTTCTCTCGAAAGAACATGTAAGAATACCACATTATAAGGAAATACAGTTTTGCAGAGTAAAGACAAATACGTATGTATTTGAAACACTTTATGAGAAGAAATAACGCATCACAAAAAATTAGTTTGTATCTCCTAAACAACACGTTGTAACTCGAAAAGATTTGGTGTGGCATGTACGTCTAAATGTGTAGCCTCAAAAGAGAACCCACAGGAGAATTTTCTTTCGCCAAATTTGTCAGAAAACCATGTTTTATGGAAATCCCGCATCATGTTAAATTATCTTGTTTTTCCTAAACAACACGTTGTACCTCGAAAAGCTTTGGTGTTGTGTGAATGTCTAAGCGTGTAGCCTCAAAAGAGAATGCACAGAAGAGTTTTCTCTCGAAAGAACATGTAAGAATACCACATTATAAGGAAATACAGTTTTGCAGAGTAAAGACAAATACGTATGTATTTGAAACACTTTATGAGAAGAAATAACGCATCACAAAAAATTAGTTTGTATCTCCTAAACAACACGTTGTAACTCGAAAAGATTTGGTGTGGCATGTACGTCTAAATGTGTAGCCTCAAAAGAGAACCCACAGGAGAATTTTCTTTCGTCAAAATTTGTCAGAAAACCACTTATTAAGGAAATCCCGCATCGTGCGAAACTATCTTGTTTTTCCTAAACAACACATTGTAACTCGAAAATCTTTGGTGTTGCGTGTATGTCTAAGCATGTAGCCTCAAAAGAGAAAGCACCGGAGAGCTTTCTCTCGAACGAGTATGTAAGAATACCACGTTATAAGGAAATACATTGTGACAAATTAAAAATAAATTAGTTCCTTTTGGAAACACTTAAACTTTACAAGAAGATATAAAGCATCGTAAAAAATTAGCTTGTATCTCCTAAACAACACGTTGTAACTCGAAAACATTTGGTGTGGCGTGTACGTCTAAACGTTTAGCCTCAAATGAAAACCCACAGGAGAATTTTCTTTCCTCAAAATTTGTCAGAAAACCACGTTTTAAGGAATTCCCGCATCGTGCGAAATTATCTTGTTTCTCCTAAACAACACATTCTAACTCGAAATGCTTTGGTGTTGCGTGTATATCTAAGCGTGTAGCCTCAAAAAAGAACGCACAGGAGAGTTTTCTCTTGAAAGGATATGTAAGAATACCACGTTATAAGGAAATACAGTGTTGCAGAGTAAAGACAAATATGTATGTATTGGAAACCCATAAACTTTAAGAGATGAAAAAAAGCATCGTAAAAAATTAGCTTGTATCTCTCGAAAGAATATGTAAGAATACCACGTTATAAGGAAATACAGTGTGGCAGAGTAAAGACAAATACATATGTAATGGAAGCACTTTATGAGAGAAATAACGCATCTTGCAAAATTAGCTTGTATGTCCTAAACAACACGTTGTAACTCGAAAAGATTTGGTGTGGCGTGTACGTCTAAAAGTGTAGCCTCAAAAGAGAACCCACAGGAGAGTTTTCGTTCCTCAAAATTTGTCAGAAAACCACGTTTTAAGGAAATCCCGCATCATGCGAAATTATCTTGTTGTTCCTAAACAACACGTTGAAACTAGAAAATCTTTGGTGTTGCTTGTATGCCTAAGCGTGTAGCCTCAAAAGAGAATGCACAGGAGAGTTTTCTCTTGAAAGAATATGTAAGAATACCACGTTATAAGGAAATATATTGCTGCAGAGTAAAGACAAATACGTATGTATTGGAAACACATTATGAGAAGAAATAACGCATGGTACAAAATTAGCTTGTATCTCCGAAACAACACGTGTAAACTCAAAAAGATTTGGTGTGGCGTGTACATCTAAACGTGTAGCCTCAAAAGAGAACCCACAGGAGAATTTTCTTACATCAAAATTTGTCAGAAAACCACGTTTTAAGGAAATCCCGCATCGTGCGAAATTATCTTGTTTTTCCTAATCAACACACATTGTAGCTCGAAAAGCTTTGGTGTTGCGTGAATGTCTAAGCGTGTAGCCTCCAAAGAGAACGCACAGGAGAGTTTTCTCTCGAAAGAATATGTAAGAATACCACGTTATAAGGAAATACAGTGTTGCAGAGTAGAGGCAAATATATACATATTGGAAACACTTAAACTTTACGAGAAGAAATAATTCATCGTTAAAAAATTAGCTCGTATCTTCTAAACAACAAGTTGTAACTCAAAAAGTTTTGGTGTGGCGTGTACGTCTAAACGTGTAGCCTCAAAAGAGAACGCACAGGAGAGTTTTCTCCCGAAAGAATATGTAGGAATACTACGTTATAAGGAAATACAGTGTTGTAGAGTAAAGACAAATACATTCTTATTGGAAACACTTAAACTTTATGAGAAGAAATAACACATAGTACAAAATTAGCTTGTATATCCTAAACAACACGTTAGAACTCGAAAGGATTTGGTGTGGCGTGTACGTCTAAACGTGAAGCCTCAAAACAGAACCCACAGGAGAATTTTCTTTCGTCAAAATTTGTCAGAAAACCACGTTTTAAGGAAATCCCGCATCATGCGAAATTATCTTGTTTTTCCTAAACAACACGTTGTAACTCGAAAAGCTTTGGTGTTGCGTGAATATCTAAGTGTGTAGCCTCCAAAGAGAATGCACAGGAGAGTTTTCTCTCGAAAGAATATGTAAGAATACCACGTTATAAGGAAATACAGTCTTGAAGAGTAGAGGCAAATATATACGTATTGGAAACACTTAAACTTTACGAGAAGAAATAATTCATCGTTAAAAAATTAGCTTGTATCTCCTAAACAACAAGTTGTAACTCAAAAAGATTTGGTGTGGCGTGTACGTCTAAATGTTTAGCCTCAAAAGAGAACCCACAGGAGAATTTTCTTTCGTCAAAATTCGTCAGAAAACCACGTTTTAAGGAGATCCAGCATCGTGAGAAATTATCTTGTTCTTCCTAAACAACACGTTGTAACTCGAAAAGCTTTGGTGTTGCGTGTATGTCTCAGCGTGTAGCCTCAAATGAGAATGCACAGGAGAGTTTTCTCTCGAAAAAATATGTTAGAATACCACCTTATAAGGAAATACAGTGTTGCAGAGTAAAGACAAATACTTACTTATTGGAAAAACTTTATGAGAAGAAATAACGCATCGTACCAAATTAGCCTGTATCACCTAAACAACACGTTGAAACTTAAAAAGATTTGGTGTGACCTGTACGTCTAAACGTGTAGTCTCAAAAGAGAACCAATAGGAGAAATTTCTTTTGTCAAAATTTGTCAGAAAACCACGTATTAAGGAAATCCCTCATCGTGCGAAATTATCTTGTTTTTCCTAAACAACACGTTGTAATGCGAAAAACTTTGGTGTTGCGTGTATGTCTAAGCGTGTAGCCTCAAAAGAGGACGCACAGGAGAGTTTTCTCTCGAAAGAATATGTAAGAATACCACGTTATAAGGAAATACAGTGTTGCAGACTAAAGGCAAATACGTACGTATTGGAAACACTTTACGAGAAGAAATAACGCATCGTACAAATTAGCTTGATCTCCTAAACAACACATTGTAACTCGAAAAGTTTTGGTGTGGCATGTACGTCTAAACGTGTAGCCTCAAAAGAGAACCCACAGGAGAATTTTTGTTTGTTAAAATTTGTCAGAAATCCATGTTTTAAGGAAATCACTCATCGTGCGAAATTATCTTGTTTTTCCTAAACAACACGTTGTAACTCGAAAAGCTTTGATGTTGCATGTATGTCTAAGCGTGTAGCCTCAAAAGAGAACGCACAGGAGAGTTTTCTCTCGAAAGAACATGTAAGAATACCACATTATAAGGAAATACAGTTTTGCAGAGTAAAGACAAATACATATGTATTTGAAACACTCTATGAGAAGAAATAATGCATCGTAAAAGATTAGTTTGTATCTCCTAAACAACACGTTGTAACTCGAAAAGATTTGGTGTGGCATGTACGTCTAAACGTGTAGCCTCAAAAGAGAACCCACAGGAGAATTTTCTTTCGTCAAAATTTGTCAGAAAACCACTTATTAAGGAAATCCCGCATCATGCGAAACTATCTTGTTTTTCCTAAACAACACATTGTAACTCGAAAATCTTTGGTGTTGCGTGTATGTCTAAGCATGTAGCCTCAAAAGAGAACGCACAGGAGAGATTTCTCTCGAACGAGTATGTAAGAATACCACGTTATAAGGAAATACATTGTGGCAAATTAAAGATAAATACGTTCCTTTTGGAAACACTTAAACTTTACAAGAAGATATAAAGCATCGTAAAAAATTAGCTTGTATCTCCTAAAGAACACGTTGTAACTCGAAAACATTTGGTGTGGCGTGTACGTCTAAACATTTAGCCTCAAATGAAAACCCACAGGAGAATTTTCTTTCCTCAAAATTTGTCAGAAAACCACGTTTTAAGGAATTCCCGCATCATGAGAAATTATCTTGTTTTTCCTAAACAACACGTTCTAACTCGAAATGCTTTGGTGTTGCGTGTATGTCTAAGCGTGTAGCCTCAAAAGAGAATGCACAGGAGAGTTTTCTCTCGAAAGAATATGTACGAATACCATGTTATAAGGAAATACAGTGTTGTAGAGTAAAGACAAATACGTACATATTGAGAACACTTTAGGAGAAGAAATAACGCATCGTACAAAATTAGCTTGTATCTCCTAAACAACACGTTGTAACTCGAAAAGATTTGGTGTGGCGTGTACATCTAAATATGTAGCCTCAAAAGAGAACCCACAGGAGAATTTTCTTTCGTCAAAATTTGTCAGAAAACCACGTTTTAAGGAAATCCCGCATTGTGCGCAATTATCTTGTTTTTCATAAACAAGACATTGTAACTCGAAAAGCTTTGGTGTTGTGTGTATGTGTAAGCGTGTAGCCTCAAAAGAGAATGCACAGGAGAGTTTTCTCTCGAAAGAATATGTAAGAATACCACGTTATAAGGAAATATATTGCTGCAGAGTAAAGACAAATACATACGTATTGGAAACATATTATGAGAAGAAATAATGCATGGTACAAAATTTGCTTGTATCTCCTAAACAACACGTGGTAACTCAAAAATATTTGGTGTGGCGTGCACGTCTAAATGTGTAGCCTCAACAGAGAACCCACAGGAGAATTGTCTTACGTCAAAATTTGTCAGAAAACCACTTTTTAAGGAAATCCCGCATCGTGCGTAATTATCTTGTTTTTCGTAATCAACACGTTGTAACTCGAAAAGCTTTGGTGGTGCGTGTATGTCTAAGCGTGTAGCCTCCAAAGAGAACGCACAGGATAGTTTTCTCTCGAAAGAATATGTAAGAATACCACGTTATAAGGAAATACAGTGTTGCAGAGTATAGACAAATATGTACTTATTGGAAACCGTTTACGAAAAGAAATAACGCATCATGCAAACTTAGCTTGTATCTCCTAAACAACACGTTGTAACTCGAAAAGATTTGGTGTGGCGTGAACGACTAAACGTGTAGCCTCAAAGGAGAACCCACAGGAGAGCTTTCTTTCGTCAAAATTTGTCAGAAAACCACGTTTTAAGGAAAACCTGCATCCTGCGAAATCATATTGTTTTTCCTAAACAACATGTTGTAACTCGAAAAGCTTTGGTGTTGTGTATATGTCTAAGCGTGGAGCCTCAAAAGAGAACGCACAGGAGAGTTTTCTCCCTAAAGAATATATAGGAATACCACGTTATAAGGAAATACAGTGTTGCAGAGTAAAGACAAATAAATACTTATTGGAAACATTTAACTTTACGAGAAGAAATAAAACATAGTACAAAATTAGCTTGTATATCCTAAACAACACGTTATAACTCGAAAGGATTTGGTGTTGCGTGTATGTCTAAGCATGTAGCCTCAAAAGAGAATGCACAGGAGAGTTTTCTCTCGAAAGAATATGTAAGAATACCATGTTATAAGGAAATATATTGCTGCAGAGTAAAGACAAATACATACGTTTTGGAAACACATTAAGAGAAGAAATAACGCATGGTACAAAATTAGCTTGTATCTCTGAAACAACACGTGGTAACTCAAAAATATTTGGTGTGGCGTGTACATCTAAACGTGTAGCCTCAAAAGAGAACCCACAGGAGAATATTCTTACGTCAAAATTTGTCAGATAACCACGTTTTAAGGAAATCCCGCATCGTGCAAAATTATCTTGTTTTTCCTAATCAACACGTTGTAACTCGAAAAGCTTTGGTGGTGCGTGTATGTCTAAGCGTGTAGCCTCCAAAGAGAACGCACAGGATAGTTTTCTCTCGAAAGAATATGTAAGAATACCACGTTATAAGGAAATACAGTGTTGCAGAGTATAGACAAATATGTACTTATTGGAAACACTTTAGGAGAAGAAATAACGCATCATGTAAAATTAGCTTTTATCTCCTAAACAACACGTTGTAACTCGACAAGATTTGGTGTGGCGTGTATGTCTAAACGTGTAGCCTCAATAGAGAACCCACAGGAGAGTTTTCTTTCGTCAAAATTTGTCAGAAAACCACGTTTTAAGGAAATACCACATCGTGCGAAATTATCTTGTTTATCCTAAACAACATGTTGTAACTCGAAAAGCTTTGGTGGTGCGTGTATGTCTAAGCGTGTAGCCTCAAAAGAGAACGCACAGGAGAGTTTTCTTCTGAAAGAATATGTAGGAATACCACGTTATAAGGAAATACAGTGTTGCAGAGTAAAGACAAATACATACTTATTGGAAAAACTTAAGCTTTACGAGAAGAAATAACACATAGTACAAAATTAGCTTGTATATCCTAAACAACACGTTATAACTCGAAAGGATTTGGTGTGGCGTGTGCGTCTAAACGTGTAGCCTCAAAAGAGAACCCACAGGAGAATTTTCTTTCGTCAAAATTTGTCAGAAAACCACGTTTTAAGGAAATCCCACATCATGCGAAATTATCTTGTTTTTCCTAAACAACACGTTGTAACTCGAAAAGCTTTGGTGTTGGGTGAATGTCTAAGCGTGTAGCCTCCAAAGAGAACGCACAGGAGGGTTTTCTCTCTAAAGAATATGTAAGAATATCACGTTATAAGGAAATACAGTGTGGCAGAGTAGAGGCAAGTACATACGTATTGGAAACACTTAAACTTTACGAGAAGAAATAATTCATCGTAAAAAAATTAGCTTGTATCTCCTAAACAACAAGTTGTAACTCAAAAAGATTTGGTGTGGCGTGTACGTCTAAACGTGTAGCCTCAAAAGAAAACGCACAGGGGAGTTTTCTCCCGAAAGAATATGTAGGAATACCACGTTATAAGGAAATACAGTGTTGCAGAGTAAAGACAAATACATACTTATTGGAAACAGTTAAGCTATACGAGAAGAAATAACACATAGTACAAAAGTAGCTTGTATATCCTAAACAACAGGTTATAACTCGATAGGATTTGGTGTGGCGTGTACATCTAAACGTGTAGCCTCAAAAGAGAACCCACAGGAGAATTTTCTTTCGTCAACACTTTTCAGAAAACCACGTTTTAAGGGAATCCCGCATCATGCGAAATTATCTTGTTTTTCCTAAACAACACGTTGTAACTCGAAAAGCTTTGGTGTTGCGTGAATGTCTAAGCCTGTAGCCTCCAAAGAGAACGCACAGGAGAGTTTTCTCTCGAAAGAATATGTAAGAATACCACGTTATAAGGAAATACAGTGTGGCAGAGTAAAGAAAATACGTATGTAATGGGAGCACTTTATGAGAGAAATAACGCATCTTGCAAAACTAGCTTGTATGTCCTAAACAACACGTTGTAACTCGAAAAGATTTGGTGTGGCATGTACGTCTAAAAGTGTAGCCTCAAAAGAGAACCCACAGGAGAGTTTTCTTTCGTCAAAATTTGTTAGAAAACCATGTTTTAAGGAAATCCCGCATCGTGCAAAATTATCTTGTTTTTCCTAATCAACACGTTGTAACTCGAAAAGCTTTGGTGGTGCGTGTATGTCTAAGCATGTAGCCTCCAAAGAGAATGCACAGGATAGTTTTCTCACCAAAGAACATGTAAGAATACCACGTTATAAGGAAATACAGTGTTGCAGAATTTAGACAAATATGTACTTATTGGAAACACTTTAGGAGAAGAAATAACGCATCATGCAAAATTAGCTTGTATCTCCTAAACAACACGTTGCAACTCGACAAGATTTGGTGTGGCGTGTATGTCTAAACGTGTAGCCTCAAATGAGAACCCACAGGAGACTTTTCTTTCGTCTAAATTTGTCAGAAAACCACGTTTTAAGGAAATACCGCATCGTGCGAAATTATCTTGTTTTTCCTAAACAACATGTAACTCGAAAAGCTTTGGTGGTGCGTGTATGTCTAAGCGTGTAGCCTCAAAAGAGAACGCACAGGAGAGTTTTCTTCCGAAAGAATATGTAGGAATACCACGTTATAAGGAAATACAGTGTTGCAGAGTAAAGACAAATGCATACTTATTGGAAACACTTAAGCTTTACGAGAAGAAATAACACATAGTAAAAATTACTTTGTATACCCTAAACAACACGTTATAACTCGAAAGGATTTGGTGTGGCGTGTACATCTAAACGTGTAGCCTCAAAAGAGAACCCACAGGAGAATTTTCTTTCATCAATATTTGTCAGAAAACCACGTTTTTAGGAAATCCCACATCATGCGAAATTATCTTGTTTTTCCTAAAAAACACGTTGTAACTCGAAAAGCTTTGGTGTTGCGTATATGTCTAAGCGTGTAGCCTCCAAAGAGAACGCACAGGAGAGTTTTCTCTCGAAAGAATATGTAAGAATACCACGTTATAAGGAAATACAGTGTGGCAGTGTAGAGGCAAATATATACATATTGGAAACACTTAAACTTTACGAGAAGAAATAATTCATTGTTAAAAAATTAGCTTGTATCTCCTAAACAACAAGTTGTAACTCAAAAAGATTTGATGTGGCGTGTATGTCTAAACGTGTAGCCTCAAAAGAAAACGCACGGGAGAGTTTTCTCCCGAAAGAAAAGTAGGAATACTACGTTATAAGGAAATACAGTGTTGCAGAGTAAAGACAAATACATACATATTGGAAACACTTAAGCTTTACGAGAAGAAATAACACATAGTACAAAATTAGCTTGTATATCCTAAACAACACGTTAGAACTCAAAAGGATTTGGTGTGGCGTGTACGTCTAAACGTGAATCCTCAAAAGAGAACCCACAGGAGAATTTTCTTTCGTCAAATTTGTCAGAAAACCACGTTTTAAGGAAATCCCGCATCATGCGAAATTATCTTGTTTTTCCTAAACAACACGTTGTACCTCGAAAAGCTTTCGTGTTGCCTGAATGTCTAAGTGTGTAGCCTCCAAAAAGAACGCACAGGAGAGTTTTCTCTCGAAAGAATATGTAAGAATACCACGTTATAAGGAAATACAGTGTTGCAGAGTAGAGGCAAATACATACGTATTGGAAACACTTAAACTTTACGAGAAGAAATAATTCATTGTAAAAAAATTAGCTTGTATCTCCTAAACAACAAGTTGCAACTCAAAAACATTTGGTGTGGCGTGTACGTCTAAACGTTTAGCCTCAAAAGAGAACCCACAGGAGAATTTTCTTTCGTCAAAATTTGTCAGAAAACCACGTTTTAAGGAAATCCCGCATCGTGAGAAATTATCTTGTTCTTCCTAAACAACACGTTGTAACTCGAAAAGCTTTGCTGTTGCGTGTATGTCTCAGCGTGTAGCCTCAAATGAGATCGCACAGGAGAGTATTCTCTCGAAAAAATATGTAAGAATACCACGTTATAAGGAAATACAGTGTTGCAGAGTAAAGACAAATACTTATTGGAAAAACTTTATGAGAACAAATAACGCATCGTACAAAATTACCTTGTATCTCCTAAACAACACATTGTAACTCGAAAAGATTTGGTGTGGCGTGTACGTCTAAACGTGAAGCCTCAAAAGAGAACCCACAGGAGAATTTTTGTTCGTAAAATTTGTCAGAAATCCATGTTTTAAGGAAATCACTCATCGTGCGAAATTATCTTGTTTTTCCTAAACAACACGTTGTAACTCGAAAAGCTTTGATGTTGCGTGTATGTCTAAGCGTGTAGCCTCAAAAGAGAACGCACAGGAGAGTTTTCTCTCGAAAGAACATGTAAGAATACCACATTATAAGGAAATACAGTTTTGCAGAGTAAAGACAAATACATATGTATTTGAAATACTCTATGAGAAGAAATAACGCATTATAAAAAATTAGTTTGTATCTCCTAAACAACACGTTGTAACTCGAAAAGATTTGGTGTGGCATGTACGTCTAAACGTGTAGCCTCAAAAGAGAACCCACAGGAGAATTTTCTTTCGTCAAAATTTGTCAGAAAACCACTTATTTAGGAAATCCCGCATCATGCGAAACTATCTTGTTTTTCCTAAACAACACATTGTAACTCGAAAATCTTTGGTGTTGCGTGTATGTCTAAGCATGTAGCCTCAAAAGAGAACGCACAGGAGAGATTTCTCTCGAACGAGTATGTAAGAATACCACGTTATAAGGAAATACATTGTGGCAAATTAAAGATAAATACATTCCTTTTGGAAACACTTAAACTTTACAAGAAGATATAAAGCATCGTAAAAAATTAGCTTGTATCTCCTAAACAACACGTTGTAACTCGAAAACATTTGGTGTGGCGTGTACGTCTAAACATTTAGCCTCAAATGAAAACCCACAGGAGAATTTTATTTCCTCAAAATTTGTCAGAAAACCACGTTTTAAGGAATTCCCGCATCATGAGAAATTATCTTGTTTTTCCTAAACAACACGTTCTAACTCGAAATGCTTTGGTGTTGCGTGTATATCTAAGCGTGTAGCCTCAAAAGAGAATGCACAGGAGAGTTTTCTCTCGAAAGAATATGTACGAATACCATGTTATAAGGAAATACAGTGTTGTAGAGTAAAGACAAATACGTACATATTGGAATCACTTTAGGAGAAGAAATAACGCATCGTACAAAATTAGCTTGTATCTCCTAAACAACACGTTGTAACTCGAAAAGATTTGGTGTGGCGTATACGTCTAAACATGTAGCCTCAAAAGAGAACCCACAGGAGAATTTTCTTTCGTCAAAATATGTCAGAAAACCACGTTTTAAGGAAATCCCGCATTGTGCGCAATTATCTTGTTTTTCATAAACAAAACATTGTAACTCAAAAAGCTTTGGTGTTGGGTGTTTATGTAAGCGTGTAGCCTCAAAAGAGAATGCACAGGAGAGTTTTCTCTCGAAAGAATATGTAAGAATACCACGTTAAAAGGAAATATATTGCTAAAGAGTAAAGACAAATACATACGTATTGGAAACATATTATGAGAAGAAATAATGCATGGTACAAAATTTGCTTGTATCTCCTAAACAACACGTGGTAACTCAAAAAGATTTGGTGTGGCGTGCACGTCTAAATGTGTAGCCTCAAAAGAGAACCCACAGGAGAATTTTCTTACGTCAAAATTTGTCAGAAAACCACGTTTTAAGGAAATCCCGCATCGTGCAAAATCATCTTCTTTTTCCTAAACAACAAGCTGTAACTCGAAAAGCTTTTTTTTTACGATGCATTATTTCTTCTCTTAAAGTGTTTCCAATACGTACGTATTTGTCTTTACTCTGCAACACTGTATTTCCTTATAACGTTGTATCTTGTTTTTCCTAAACAACACTTTGTAACTCGAAAAGATCTGGCGTTGCGTGTATGTCTAAGAAGGTAGCCTCAAAAGAGAACGCACAGGAGAGTTTTCCCTCGAAAGAATATGTAAGAATACCACGTTATAAGGAAATACAGTGTTGCAGAGTAAAGACAGATAAGTACTTATTGGAAACACTTTACAAGAAGAAATAACGCATCGTACAAAATTTGCTATTATCTCCTAAACAACAAGTTGTAACTCGAAATATTTGGTGTGGCTCGTACGCCTAAATGTGTAGCCTCAAAAGAGAACCCACAGGAGAATTTTCTTTCATCAAAATTTGTCTGAACACCAAGTTTTAAGGAAATCCCGCATCGTGCGAAATTATCTTGTTTTTCATAAACAACACGTTGTAACTCGAAAAGCTTTGGTGTTGCCTGTATGTCTCAGTGTGTAGCCTCAAAAGGGAACGCACAGGATAGTTTTCTCTCGAAAGAATATGCAAGAATACCACGTTATAAGGAAATACAGTGTTGCAGAGTAAAGACAAATACGTACGTATTGGAAACACTTTACGAGAAGAAATAACGCATCGTACAAAATTAACTTGTATCTCCTAAACAACACGTTGTAACTCGAAAATATTTGGTGTGATGTGCACGTCTAAAAGTGTAGCCTCAAACGAGAACCCACAGGAGAATTTTCTTTCATCAAAATTTTTCAAAAAACCACGTTTTATGGAAATCCCGCATCGTGCGAAATTATCTTGTTTTTTATAAACAACACGTTGTAACTCGAAAAGCTTTGGCGTTGCATATTTGTCTAAGTGTGTAGCCTCAAAAGAGAACGCACAGGCGAGTTTTCTCTCGAAAGAATATGTAAGAATACCATGTTATAAGGAAATACAGTGTTGCAGAGTAAAGAAAAATACTACTGGAAACACTTTAAGAGAAGAAATAAAGCATCATAAAAAATTAGCTTGTATCTCCTAAACAACACGTTGTAACTCGAGTAGATTTGGTGTGGCTTGTACCTCTACACGTGTAGCCTCAAAAGAGAACCCACAGGAGAACTTTCTTTGGTCAAAATTTTTCAGAAAACCACGTTTTATGGAAATCTCGCATAGTGCGGAATTATCTTGTTTTTCCTAAACAACACATTGTAACTCGAAATGCTTTGGGGTTTCGTGTATGTCTAAGCGTGTAGCCTCAAAAGAGAACGCACAGGAGAGTTTTCTCTCGAAAGAATATGTAAGAATACCACGTTATAAGGGAATACAGTGTTGCAGAGTAAAGACAACTACGTAAGTATTGGAAAAACTTTAAGAGAAGAAATAACACATCGTACAAAATTAGCTTGTATCTCCTAAACAACACATGGTAACTCGAAAAGATTTGGTGTGGCTCGTACTTCTACACGTGTAGCCTCAAAAGAGAACAGACAGGAGACATTTCTTTCGTCAAAATTTTTCAGAAAACCACGTTTTATGGAAATCCTGCATCGTGCGAAATTATCTTGTTTTCCTAAACAACACATTGTAACTCGAAAAGCTTTGGCGTTGCGTATTTGTCTAAGAGTGTAGCCTCAAAAGAGAACGCACAGGCAAGTTTTCTCTCGAAAGAATATGTAAGAATACCATGTTATAAGGAAATACATTGTTGCAGAGTAAAGACAAATACTACTGGAAACACTTTAAGAAATAACGCATCGTGCAAAATTAGCTTGTATCTCCTAAACAACACGTTGTAACTCGAATAGATTTGGTGTGTCTCGTACCTCTACATGTGTAGCCTCAAAAGAGAACCCACAGGAGAACTTTCTTCCCTCAAAATTTTTCAGAAAACCACGTTTTATGGAAATCTCGCATCGTGCGTAATTATCTTGTTTTTCCTAAACAACACATTGTAACTCGAAAAGCTTTGGCGTTGCTTGTATGTCTAAGCGTGTAGCCTCTAAAGAGAACGCACAGGAGAGTTTTCTCTCGAAAGAATATGTAAGAATACAAAGTTATAAGGAAATACAGTGTTGCAGAGTAAAGACAAATACGTACATTTGGAAACACTTAATGAGAAGAAATAACGTATCTTAAAATATTAGCTTGTATCTCCTAAACCACACGTGGTAACTCGAAAGGATTTGGTGTGGCGTGTACGTCTAAACGTGTAGCCTCAAAAGAGAACCCACTGAAGAATTTTCTTTCGTCAAAATTTTTCAGAAAACTACGTTTTAAGGAAATCCCGCATCGTGCGAAATTATCTTGTTTTTCATAAACAACATGTTGTAACTCAGAAAGCTGTGGTGTTGCCTGTATGTCTAAGTGTGTAGACTAAAAAGGGAACACACAGGATAGTTTTCTCTCGAACGAATATGTAAGAATACCACGTTATAAGGAAATACAGTGTTGCAGAGTAAAGACAAATAAGAACGTATTGGAAACACTTTAAGAGAAGAAGTAACTCATCTTACAAAATTACCTTGTATCTCCGTAACAACACGTTGTAACTCGAAAAGATTTGGTGTGCCGTGTACGTCTAAACGTGTAGCCTCAAAAGAGAACCCACAGGAGAATTTTCTTTCGTCAACATTTTTCAGAAAGCCACGTTTTAAGGAAATCCCGCATCGTGCGAAATCATCTTCTGTTTCCTAAACAACATGTTGTAACTCGAAAAGCTTTGGTGTTGCGTGTATGTGTAAGCGTGGAGCCTCAAAAGAGAAGGCACAGGAGCGTTTTCTCTCGAAAGATTATGTAAGAATACCACGTTATAAGGAAATACAATTTTGCAGAGTAAAGACAAATAAGTACATATTGGAAACACTTTACAAGAAGAAATAACGCATCGTACAAAATTAGCTTGTGTCTCCTAAACAACACGTTGTAACTCGAAAAGATTTGGTGTGACGTGTACGTCTAAGCGTGTAGCATCAAAAGGGAACCCACAAGAGAATTTTCTTTCATCAAAATTTGTCAGCAACCACGTTTTAAGGAAATCTCGCATCATGCGAAATTATCTTGTTTTTCCTAAACAACACGTTGTAACTCGAAAAGCTTTGGTGTTGCGTGTATGTCTAAGCATGTAGCCTCAAAACAGAATGTAAAGGAGAGTTTTTCCTCGAAAGAATATGTAAGAATACCACGTTATAAGGAAATACAGTGTTGCAGAGTAAAGACAAATACGTACATATTGGAAACACATTACGAGAAGAAATAACGCATCGTACAAAATTAGCTTGTATCTCCTAAACAACACGTTGTAACTGGAAAAGATTTGGTGTGGCTTGTACGTCTAAACGTGTAGCCTCAAAAGAGAACACACAGGAGAATTTTCTTTCGTTAAAATTTTTCAGAAAGCCACGTTTTAAGGAAATCCCGCATCGTGCGAAATCACCTTCTTTTTCCTAAAAAACATGTTGTAACTCGAAAAGCTTTAGTGTTGCGTGTATGTCTAAGCGTGGAGCCTCAAAAGAGAAGGCACAGGAGAGTTTTCTCTCGAAAGAATATGTAAGAATACCACGTTATAAGGAAATACAATTTTTCAGAATAAAGACAAATAAGTACATATTGGAAACTCTTTACAAGAAGAAATAACGCATCATACAAAATTAGCTTGTATCTCCTAAACAACACGTTGTAACTCAAAAGGATTTGGTGTGACGTGTACGTCTAAATGTATAGCCTCAAAAGAGAACCCACAGGTGAATTTTCTTTCATCAAAATTTGTCAGAAACCACGTTTTAAGGAAATCTCGCATCGTGCGAAATTATATTGTTTTTCCTAAATAACATGTTCTTACTCGAAAAGGTATGGTGTTGCGTGAATGTCTAAGTGTGTAACCTCAAAAGAGAACGCACAGGATAGTTTTCTCTCGAAAGAATATGTAAGAATACCACGTTATAAGGAAATACAATGTTGCAGAGTAAAGACAAATACGTATGTATTGGAAACACATTACGAGAAGAATTAACGCATCGTAAAAAATTAGGTTTTATCTCCTAAACAAGACGTTGTAACTCGAAAAGATTTGGTGTTGCATGCACGTCTAAACGTGTAGCCTCAAAAGAGAACCTACAGGAGAATTTTCTTTCTTCAAGTATTTTCAGAAAACCACGTTTTAAGGAAATCCCGCATCGTGGGAAATCATCTTCTTTTTCTAAACAACATGTTGTAACTCAAAAAGCTTTGGTGTTGCGTGTATGTGTAAGCTTGGAGCCTCAAAAGAGAAGGCACAGGAGAGTTTTCTCTCGAAAGAATATGTAAGAATACCACGTTATAAGGAAATACAATTTTGCAGAGTAAAGACAAATAAGTACATATTGGAAACACTTTACCAGAAGAAATAACGCATCGTACAAAATTAGCTTGTATCTCCTAAACTTTACGAGGTAACTCGAAAGGATTTGGTGTGGCGTGTACGTCTAAATGTGTAGCCCCAAAAGAGAACACACAGGAGAATTTTCTTTTTTCAAAATTTTTCAGAACACCACGTTTTAAGGAAATCCCGCATCGTGCGAAATCATCTTCCTTTTCCTAAACAACATGTTGTAACTCGAAAAGCATTGGTGTTGCGTGTATGTGTAAGTGTGTAGCCTGAAAAGAGAAGGCACAGGAGAGTTTTCTCTCAAAAGAATATGTAAGAATACCATGTTATAAGGAAATACAATTTTGCAGAGTAAAGACAAATAAGTACATATTGGAAACACTTTACGAGAAGAAATAACGCATCGTTCAAAATTACCTTGTATCTCCTAAACAACACGTTGAAACTCGAAAAGATTTGGTGTGACGTATACGTCTAAAAGTGTAGCCTCAAACGAGAACCCACAGGAGAATTTTCTTTCATCAAAATTTGTCAGAAACCACGTTTTAAGGAAATCTTGCATCGTGCGAAATTATCTTGTTTTTCCTAAACAACACGTTGTAACTCGAAAAGCTTTGGTGTTGCGTGTATGTCTAAGCGTGTAGCCTCAAAAGAGAAGGCACAGGAGACTTTTCTCTCGAAAGAATATGTAAGAATACCAGGTTATAAGGAAATACAGGGTTGCAGAGTAAAGACAAATACTATTGGAAACACTTTAAGAGAAGAAGTAACGCATCATAAAAAATTAGTTTGTATCTCCTAAACAACACGTTGTAACTCGAAAAGATTTGGTGTGGCTTGTACCTCTACACGTGTAGCCTCAAAAGAGAACCCACAGGATAACTTTCTTCCCTCAAAATTTCTCAGAAAACCACGTTTTATGGAAATCTCGCATCGTGCGTAATTATCTTGTTTTTCCTAAACAACACATTGTAACTCGAAATGCTTTGGCGTTGCGTGTATGTCTAAGCGTGTAGCCTCTAAAGAGAACGCACAGGAGAGTATTCTCTCGAAAGAATATGTAAGAATAAAACTTTATAAGGAAATACAGTGTTGCAGAGTAAAGACAAATACGTACGTATTGGAAACACTTTATGAGAAGAAATAATGCATCGTACAAAATTAGCTTGTATCTCCTAAACAACACGTGGTAACTCGAAAGGATTTGGTGTGGCGGGTACGTCTAAATGTGTAGCCTCAAAAGAAAACACACTGAAGAATTTTCTTTCGTCAAAATGTTTCAGAAAACCACGTTTTAAGGAAATCCCACATCGTGAGAAATTATCTTGTTTTTCATAAACAACACGTTGTAATTCGAAAAGCTTTGGTGTTGCCTGTATGTCTAAGTGTGTAGCCTAAAACGGGAAAGCACGGGATAGTTTTCTCTCAAAAGAATATGTAAGAATACCACGTTATAAGGAAATACAGTGTGGCAGAGTAAAGACAAATATGTACGTATTGGACACACTTTACAAGAAGAAGTAACGCATCCTAAAAAATTAGCTTGTATCTCCGAAACAACACGTTGTAACTCGAAAAGATTTGGTGTGGCGTGTACGTCTAAACGTGTAGCCTCAAAAGAGAACCCACAGGAGAATTTTATTTCTTCAAAATTTTTCAGAAAACCACGTTATAAGGAAATCCCGCATCATGCGAAATCATCTTGTTTTCCTAAACAACATGTTGTAACTCGAAAAGCTTTGGTGTTGCGTGTATGTCTAAGTGTGTAGCCTCAGAAGAGAAGGCACAGGAGAGGTTTCTCTTGAAAGATTATGTAAGAATACCACGTTAAGGAAATACAATTTTGCAGAGTAAAGACAAATAAGTACATATTGGAAACACTTTACGAGAAGAAATAACGCATCGTAAAATATTAGCTTGTATCTCCTAAACAACACGTTGTAACTCGAAAGGATTTGGTGTGACGTGTACGTCTAAACGTGTAACCTCAACAGAGAACCCACAGGAGAATTCTCTTTCATCAAAATTTGTCAGAAACCACGTTTTAAGGAAATCTCGTATCGTGCGAAATTATCTTGTTTTTCCTAAACAACACGTTGTAACTCGAAAAGGTTTGGTGTTGCCTGTATGTCTAAGCGTGTAACCTCAAAAGAGAACGCACAGGAAGTTTTCTCTCGAAAGAATATGTAAGAATACCACGTTATAAGGAAATACAATGTTGCAGAGTAAAGACAAATACATACTTATTGGAAACACTTTACGAGAAAAATTAAGGCATCTTAAAAAATTAGCTTGTATCTCCTAAACAACACGTTGTAACTCGAAAAGATTTGGTATGGCATGTACGTCTACATGTGTAGCCTCAAAACAGAAACCACAGGAGAATTTTCTTTCGTCAAAATTTTTCAGAAAACCACGTTTTAAGGATATCCCGCATCGTGCAAAATTATCTTGTTTTTCCTAAACAACACGTTGTAACTCGAAAAGCTTTGTTGTTGCGTGTATGTCTGAGCATGTTTCCTCTAAAGACAATGCACAAGAGAGTTTTCTCTCGAAAGAACCTGTAAGAATACAACGTTATAAGGAAATACAGTGTTGCAGAGAAAAGACAAATACGTACATATTGGAAACACTTTACGAGAAGAAATAACGCATCGTACAAAATTAGCGTGTATCTCCTAAACAACACGTGGTAACTCGAAAGGATTTGGTGTGGCATGTACGTCTAAACGTGTAGCCTCAAAGGAGAACCGACAGGAGAATTTTCTTTCTTCAAAATTTGTCAGAAAACCACGTTTTAAGGAAATCCTGCATCGTGCGAAATTATCTTGTTTTTCGTAAACAACACATTGTAACGCGAAAAGCTTTGATGTTGCCTGTATGTCTCAGTGTGTAGCCTCAAAAGGGAACGCACAGGATAGTTTTCTCTCGAAAGAATATGTAAGAGTACCACGTTATAAGGAAATACAGTGTTGCAGAGTAAAGACAAATACATACATATTGGAAACACTTTATGAGAAGAAGTAATGCATCGTACAAAATTAGCTTGTATCTCCTAAACAAAACGTTGTAACTCGAAAATATTTGGTTCGGCGTGTACGTCTTAACGTGTAGCCTCAAAAGAGAACCCACAGGAGAATTTTCTTTCGTCAAATTTTTTCAGAAAACCACATTTTAAGGATATCCCGCATCATGCGAAATCATCTTCTTTTTTCTAAACAACATGTTGTAACTCCAAAAGCTTTGGTATTGCGTGTATGTGTAAGCATGGAGCCTCAAAAGAGAAGGCACAGGAGAGTTTTCTCTTGAAAGAATATGTAAGAATACCACGTTATAAGGAAATACAATTTTGCAGAGTAAAGACAGTAAGTACATATTGGAAACACTTTACGAGAAGAAATAATGCATCGTACAAAATTAGCTTGTATCTCCTAAACAACACGTTGTAACTCAAAAAGATTTGGTGTGGCTCATACCTCTACACGTGTAGCCTCAAATAGAACACAGGGCAGAACTTTCTTTCGTCAAAATATATCAGAAAACCACGTTTTATGGAAATATCGCATCATGCGAAATTATCTTGTTTTTCCTAAACAACACGTTGTAACTCGAAAAGCTTTGGCGTTGCATGTATGTCTAAGCGTGTAGCCCAAAAGGAGAACGCACAGGAGAGTTTTCCCACGAAAGAATATGTAAGAATACCACGTTATAAGGAAATAAAGTGTTGCAGAGTAAAGACAAATATGTACTTATTGGAAACACTTTATGAGAAGAAATAATGCATCGAACAAAATTTGCTTGTATCTCCTAAACAACACGTTGTAATTCGAAAAGAATTGGTGTGGCTCGTACGTCTACATGTGTAGACTCAAACGAACACAAACAGGAGAACTTTCTTTCGTCAAAATTTGTCAGAAAACCACGTTTTAAGGAAATCCCGTATCGTGCAAAGTTATCTTGTTTTTCCTAAACAACACGTTGTAACTCGAAAATCTTTGGTGTTGCGTGTATGTCTAAACGTGTGGCCTCAAAAGAGAACGCACAGGACAGTTTTGTCTCGAAAGAACATGTAAGAATACAACGTTATAAGGAAATATAGTGTTGCAGTGTAAAGACAAATACTTACGTATTGGAAACACTTTAGGAGAAGAAATAACGCATCATACAATATTAGCTTGTATCTCCTAAACAACACATTGTAACTCGACAAGATTTGGTGTGGAGTGTACGTCGAAACATGTAGCCTCAACAGAGAACCCACAGGAGAATTTTCTTTCGTCAAAATTTGTCAGAAAATCACGTTTTAAGGAAATACTGTATAGTGCGAAATTATCTTGGTTTTCATAAACAACACGTTGTAACTCGAAAACCTTTGGTGTTGCCTGTATGTCTAAGTGTGTAGCCTCAAAAGGGAATGCACAGGATAGTTTTCTCTAGAAAGAATATGTAAGAATACCACGTTATAAGGAAATACAGTGTTGCAGAGTAAAGACAAATACTTACATATTGGAAACACTTTAAGAGAAGAATTAACACATCTTGCAAAATTAGCTTGTATCTCCTAAACAACACGTTGTAACTCGAAAAGATTTGGTGTGGCGTGTACGTCTAAACGTGTAGCCTCAAAAGAGAACCCACAGAAGAATTTTCTTTCGTCAAAATTTTTCAAAAAACCACGTTTTAAGGAAATCCTGCATCGTGCGAAATCATCTTGTTTTTCCTAAACAACATGTTGTAACTCAAAAAACTTTGGTGTTGCTTGTATGTGTAAGCGTAGAGCCTCAAAAGAGAAGGCGCAGGAGAGTTTTCTCTCGAAGGAATATGAAAGAATACCACGTTATAAGGAAATACAATTTTGCAGAGTAAAGACAAATAAGTACATATTGGAAACACTTTACTAGAAGAAATAACGGATCGTACAAAATTAGCTTGTATCTCCTAAACAACAAGTTGTAACTCGAAAAGATTTGGTGTGACGTGTACGTCTAAATGTGTAGCCTCAAAAGAGAACACACAGGAGAATTTTTTTTCATCAAAATTTGTCAGAAACCATGTTTTAAGGAAATCTCGCATCGTGGGAAATTATCTTGTTTTTCCTAAACAACACGTTGTAACTCGAAAAGCTTTGGCGTTGCATGTATGTCTAAGCGTGTAGCCCAAAAGGAGAACGCACAGGAGAGTTTTCCCACGAAAGAATATGTAAGAATACCACGTTATAAGGAAATAAAGTGTTGCAGAGTAAAGACAAATATGTACTTATTGGAAACACTTTATGAGAAGAAATAATGCATCGAACAAAATTTGCTTGTATCTCCTAAACAACACGTTGTAATTCGAAAAGAATTGGTGTGGCTCGTACGTCTACATGTGTAGACTCAAACGAACACAAACAGGAGAACTTTCTTTCGTCAAAATTTGTCAGAAAACCACGTTTTAAGGAAATCCCGTATCGTGCAAAGTTATCTTGTTTTTCCTAAACAACACGTTGTAACTCGAAAATCTTTGGTGTTGCGTGTATGTCTAAACGTGTGGCCTCAAAAGAGAACGCACAGG
This sequence comes from Apodemus sylvaticus, assembly GCF_947179515.1. Classification (NCBI taxonomy): domain Eukaryota; kingdom Metazoa; phylum Chordata; class Mammalia; order Rodentia; family Muridae; genus Apodemus; species Apodemus sylvaticus. The sequence continues at coordinate 378,805 of NW_026263032.1, read as the reverse complement.
ACAGTTTTGTCTCGAAAGAACATGTAAGAATACAACGTTATAAGGAAATACAGTGTTGCAGTGTAAAGACAAATACTTACGTATTGGAAACACTTTAGGAGAAGAAATAACGCATCATACAATATTAGCTTGTATCTCCTAAACAACACATTGTAACTCGACAAGATTTGGTGTGGAGTGTACGTCGAAACATGTAGCCTCAACAGAGAACCCACAGGAGAATTTTCTTTCGTCAAAATTTGTCAGAAAATCACGTTTTAAGGAAATACTGTATAGTGCGAAATTATCTTGGTTTTCATAAACAACACGTTGTAACTCGAAAACCTTTGGTGTTGCCTGTATGTCTAAGTGTGTAGCCTCAAAAGGGAATGCACAGGATAGTTTTCTCTAGAAAGAATATGTAAGAATACCACGTTATAAGGAAATACAGTGTTGCAGAGTAAAGACAAATACTTACATATTGGAAACACTTTAAGAGAAGAATTAACACATCTTGCAAAATTAGCTTGTATCTCCTAAACAACACGTTGTAACTCGAAAAGATTTGGTGTGGCGTGTACGTCTAAACGTGTAGCCTCAAAAGAGAACCCACAGAAGAATTTTCTTTCGTCAAAATTTTTCAAAAAACCACGTTTTAAGGAAATCCTGCATCGTGCGAAATCATCTTGTTTTTCCTAAACAACATGTTGTAACTCAAAAAACTTTGGTGTTGCTTGTATGTGTAAGCGTGGAGCCTCAAAAGAGAAGGCGCAGGAGAGTTTTCTCTCGAAGGAATATGAAAGAATACCACGTTATAAGGAAATACAATTTTGCAGAGTAAAGACAAATAAGTACATATTGGAAACACTTTACTAGTAGAAATAACGGATCATACAAAATTAGCTTGTATCTCCTAAACAACAAGTTGTAACTCGAAAAGATTTGGTGTGACGTGTACGTCTAAATGTGTAGCCTCAAAAGAGAACACACAGGAGAATTTTTTTTCATCAAAATTTGTCAGAAACCATGTTTTAAGGAAATCTCGCATCGTGGGAAATTATCTTGTTTTTCCTAAACAACACGTTGTTACTCGAAAAGCTATGGTGTTGCTTGTATGTCTAAGCGTGTAGCCTCAAAAGAGAACGCACAGGAGAGTTTTCTCTCAAAAGTATATGTAAGAATACCACGTTATAAGGAAATACAGTGTTGCAGAGTAAAGACAAATAGGTACGTATTGGAAACACTTTAAGAGAAGAAATAACGCATCGTGCAAAATTAGCTTGTATCTCTTAAACAACACGTTGTAACTCGAATAGATTTGGTGTGTCTCGTACCTCTACAATTGTAGCCTCAAAAGAGAACCCACAGGAGAACTTTCTTCCCTCAAAATTTTTCAGAAAACCACGTTTTATGGAAATCTCGCATCGTGCGTAATTATCTTGTTTTTCCTAAACAACACATTGTAACTCGAAAAGCTTTGGCGTTGCTTGTATGTCTAAGCGTGTAGCCTCTAAAGAGAACGCACAGGAGAGTTTTCTCTCGAAAGAATATGTAAGAATACAAAGTTATAAGGAAATACAGTGTTGCAGAGTAAAGACAAATACTTACATGTTGGAAACACTTAATGAGAAGAAATAACATATCTTAAAATATTAGCTTGTATCTCCTAAACCACACGTGGTAACTCGAAAGGATTTGGTGTGGCGTGTACGTCTAAACGTGTAGCCTCAAAAGAGAACCCACTGAAGAATTTTCTTTCGTCAAAATTTTTCAGAAAACTACGTTTTAAGGAAATCCCGCATCGTGCGAAATTATCTTGTTTTTCATAAACAACATGTTGTAACTCAGAAAGCTGTGGTGTTGCCTCTATGTCTAAGTGTGTAGACTAAAAAGGGAACACACAGGATAGTTTTCTCTCGAACGAATATGTAAGAATACCACGTTATAAGGAAATACAGTGTTGCAGAGTAAAGACAAATAAGAACGTATTGGAAACACTTTAAGAGAAGAAGTAACTCATCTTACAAAATTACCTTGTATCTCCGTAACAACACGTTGTAACTCGAAAAGATTTGGTGTGCCTTGTACGTCTAAACGTGTAGCCTCAAAAGAGAACCCACAGGAGAATTTTCTTTTGTCAACATTTTTCAGAAAGCCACGTTTTAAGGAAATCCCGCATCGTGCGAAATCATCTTCTGTTTCCTAAACAACATGTTGTAACTCGAAAAGCTTTGGTGTTGCGTGTATGTGTAAGCGTGGAGCCTCAAAAGAGAAGGCACAGGAGAGTTTTCTCTCGAAAGATTATGTAAGAATACCACGTTATAAGGAAATACAATTTTGCAGAGTAAAGACAAATAAGTACATATTGGAAACACTTTACAAGAAGAAATAACGCATCGTACAAAATTAGCTTGTGTCTCCTAAACAACACGTTGTAACTCGAAAAGATTTGGTGTGACGTGTACGTCTAAGCGTGTAGCATCAAAAGGGAACCCACAAGAGAATTTTCTTTCATCAAAATTTGTCAGCAACCACGTTTTAAGGAAATCTCGCATCATGCGAAATTATCTTGTTTTTCCTAAACAACACGTTGTAACTCGAAAAGCTTTGGTGTTGCGTGTATGTCTAAGCATGTAGCCTCAAAACAGAATGTAAAGGAGAGTTTTTTCTCGAAAGAATATGTAAGAATACCACGTTATAAGGAAATACAGTGTTGCAGAGTAAAGACAAATACGTACATATTGGAAACACATTATGAGAAGAAATAACGCATCGTACAAAATTAGCTTGTATCTCCTAAACAACACGTTGTAACTGGAAAAGATTTGGTGTGGCTTGTACGTCTAAACGTGTAGCCTCAAAAGAGAACACACAGGAGAATTTTCTTTCGTTAAAATTTTTCAGAAAGCCACGTTTTAAGGAAATCCCGCATCGTGCGAAATCACATTCTTTTTCCTAAAAAACATGTTGTAACTCGAAAAGCTTTAGTGTTGCGTGTATGTCTAAGCGTGGAGCCTCAAAAGAGAAGGCACAGGAGAGCTTTCTCTCGAAAGAATATGTAAGAATACCACGTTATAAGGAAATACAATTTTTCAGAATAAAGACAAATAAGTACATATTGGAAACTCTTTACAAGAAGAAATAACGCATCATACAAAATTAGCTTGTATCTCCTAAACAACACGTTGTAACTCAAAAGGATTTGGTGTGACGTGTACTTCTAAATGTATAGCCTCAAAAGAGAACCCACAGGTGAATTTTCTTTCATCAAAATTTGTCAGAAACCACGTTTTAAGGAAATCTCGAATCGTGCGAAATTATATTGTTTTTCCTAAATAACATGTTCTTACTCGAAAAGGTATGGTGTTGCGTGAATGTCTAAGTGTGTAACCTCAAAAGAGAACACACAGGATAGTTTTCTCTCGAAAGAATATGTAAGAATACCACGTTATAAGGAAATACAATGTTGCAGAGTAAAGACAAATACGTATGTATTGGAAACACATTACGAGAAGAATTAACGCATCGTAAAAAATTAGGTTTTATCTCCTAAACAAGACGTTGTAACTCGAAAAGATTTGGTGTTGCATGCACGTCTAAACGTGTAGCCTCAAAAGAGAACCTGCAGGAGAATTTTCTTTCTTCAAATATTTTCAGAAAACCACGTTTTAAGGAAATCCCGCATCGTGGGAAATCATCTTCTTTTTCTAAACAACATGTTGTAACTCAAAAAGCTTTGGTGTTGCGTGTATGTGTAAGCGTGGAGCCTCAAAAGAGAAGGCACAGGAGAGTTTTCTCTCGAAAGAATATGTAAGAATACCACGTTATAAGGAAATACAATTTTGCAGAGTAAAGACAAATAAGTACATATTGGAAACACTTTACCAGAAGAAATAACGCATCGTACAAAATTAGCTTGTATCTCCTATACTTTACGAGGTAACTCGAAAGGATTTGGTGTGGCGTGTACGTCTAAATGTGTAGCCCCAAAAGAGAACACACAGGAGAATTTTCTTTTTTCAAAATTTTTCAGAACACCACGTTTTAAGGAAATCCCGCATCGTGCGAAATCATCTTCCTTTTCCTAAACAACATGTTGTAACTCGAAAAGCATTGGTGTTGCGTGTATGTGTAAGTGTGTAGCCTGAAAAGAGAAGGCACAGGAGAGTTTTCTCTCAAAAGAATATGTAAGAATACCATGTTATAAGGAAATACAATTTTGCAGAGTAAAGACAAATAAGTACATATTGGAAACACTTTACGAGAAGAAATAACGCATCGTTCAAAATTATCTTGTATCTCCTAAACAACACGTTGTAACTCGAAAAGATTTGGTGTGACGTATACGTCTAAAAGTGTAGCCTCAAACGAGAACCCACAGGAGAATTTTCTTTCATCAAAATTTGTCAGAAACCACGTTTTAAGGAAATCTTGCATCGGGCGAAATTATCTTGTTTTTCCTAAACAACACGTTGTAACTCGAAAAGCTTTGGTGTTGCGTGTATGTCTAAGCGTGTAGCCTCAAAAGAGAACGGACAGGAGAGTTTTCTCCAAAAGAATATGTAAGAATACCACGTTATAAGGAAATACAGTGTTGCAGAGTAAAGACAAATAGGACGTATTGGAAACACTTTAAGAGAAGAAATAAAGCAACGTAAAAAATTAGCTTGTATCTCCTGAACAACACGTTGTAACTCGAAAAGATTTGGTGTGGCTCGTACCTCTACATGTGTAGCCTCAAAAGAGAACCAACAGGAGAACTTTCTTTCGTCAAAATTTGTCAGAAGACCACGTTTTATGGAAATCTCGCATCGTGCGAAATTATCTGGTTTTTCCTAAACAACACGTTGTAACTCGAAAAGCTTTGGAGTTGCGTGTATGTCTAAGCATGTAGCCTCAAAAGAGAACGCACAGGAGAGTTTTCCCTCGAAAGAATATGTAAGAATACCATGTTATAAGGAAATACAGTGATGCAGAGTAAAGACAAATAAGTACGTATTGGAAACACTTTATGAGAAGAAATAACGCATCATACAAAATTAGCTTGTATCTCCTAAACAACACGTGCTAACTAGAAAGGATTTGGTGTGGCGTGTACGTCTAAACGTGTAGCATCAAAAGAGAAACCACAGGAGAATTTTCTTTTGTCAAAATTTGTCAGAAAACCACATTTTAAGAAAATCACTCATCGTGCGAAATAATCTTGTTTTTCAAAAACAAGATGTAACTGGAAAAGCGTTGGTGTTGCCTGTATGTCTAAGTGTGTAGCTTCAAAAGTGTACATACAGGATAGTTTTCTCTCGAAAGAATATGTAAGAATACCACGTTATAAGGAAATACAGTGTTGCAGAGTAAAGACAAATAAGTACTTATTGGAAACACTTTATGAGAAGAAATAACGCATCGTAAAAAAATAGCTTGTATCTCCTAAACAACACGTTGTAACTCGAAAAGATTTGGTGTGACATGTACGTCTAAAAGTGTAGCCTCAAACGAGAACCGACAGGAGAATATTCTTTCATCAAAATTTGTCAGAAACCACGTTTTAAGGAAATTTCGCATCGTGCAAAATTATCTTGTTTTTCCTAAACAACAAGTTCTAACTCGAAAAGCTTTGGTGTTGCGTGTATGTCTAAGCGTGTAGCCTCAAAAGAGAATGCACAGGAGAGTTTGCTCTCGAAAGAATATGTGAGAATACCACGTTATAAGGAAATACAGTGTTGCAGAGTAAAGACAAATACGTACGTATTGGAAACACTTTAAGAGAAGAAAAAAAGCATAATACAAAATTAGCTTGTATCTCCTAAACAACAGGTTATAACTCGAAAAGATTTGGTGTGGCTCATACCTCTACACGCGTAGCCTCAAAAGAGAACCCACAGGAGAACTTTCTTTCGTCAAAATTTGTCAGAAAACCACGTTTTATGGAAATCTCGCATCGTGCGAAATTATCTTGTTTTTCCTAAACAACACGTTGTAACTCGAAAAGATTTGGGGTTGCTTGTTTGTCTAAGCGTGTAGCCTCAAAAGAGAATGCACAGGAGAGTTTTCCCTAGAAAGAATATGTAAGAATACCACGTTATAAGAAAATACAGTATTGCAGAGTAAAGACAAATAAGTACATATTGGAAACACTTTAGGGAAGAAATAACGCATCGTACAATATTTGCTTGTATCTCCTAAACAACACGTTGTAACTCGAAAATATTTGGTGTGGCTGGTACGTCTACACGTGTAGCCTCAAAACAGAAACCACAGGAGAATTTTCTTTCGTCAAAATTTGTCAAAAAACCACGTTTTAAGGAAATCCCGCATCGTGCAAAATTATCTTGTTTTTCCTAAACAACACATTGTAACTCGAAAAGCTTTGTTGTTGCGTGTATGTCTGAGCATGTTTCCTCTAAAGACAATGCACAAGAGAGTTTTCTCTCGAAAGAACATGTAAGAATACAACGTTATAAGGAAATACAGTGTTGCAGAGTAAAGACAAATACGTACATATTGGAAACACTTTACGAGAAGAAATAAGGCATCGTACAAAATTAGCGTGTATCTCCTAAACAACACGTGGTAACTCGAAAGGATTTGGTGTGGCATGTACGTCTAAACGTGTAGCCTCAAAGGAGAACCGACAGGAGAATTTTCTTTCTTCAAAATTTGTCAGAAAACCACGTTTTAAGGAAATCCTGCATCGTGCGAAATTATCTTGTTTTTTGTAAACAACACGTTGTAACTCGAAAAGCTTTGGTGTTGTCTGTATGTCTCAGTGTGTAGCCTCAAAAGGGAACTCACAGGATAGTTTTCTCTCGAAAGAATATGTAAGAGTACCACGTTATAAGGAAATACAGTGTTGCAGAGTAAAGACAAATACATACATATTGGAAACACTTTATGAGAAGAAGTAATGCATCGTACAAAATTAGCTTGTATCTCCTAAACAAAACGTTGTAACTCGAAAATATTTGGTGCGGCGTGTACGTCTTAACGTGTAGCCTCAAAAGAGAACCCACAGGAGAATTTTCTTTCCTCAATTTTTTTCAAAAAACCACATTTTAAGGATATGCCACATCATGCGAAATCATCTTCTTTTTTCTAAACAAAATGTTGTAACTCCAAAATCTTTGGTATTGCGTGTATGTGTAAGCGTGGAGCCTCAAAAGAGAAGGCACAGGAGAGTTTTCTCTCGAAAGAATATGTAAGAATACCACGTTATGAGGAAATACAGTGCTGCAGAGTAAAGACAAATAAGTACATATTGGAAACACTTTACAAAAAGAAATAATGCATCGTACAAAATTAGCTTGTATCTCCTAAACAACACGTTGTAACTCGAAAAGATTCGGTGTGACGTGTACGTCTAAAAGTGTAGCCTCAAACGAGAACCCACAGGAGAATTTTCTTTCATCAAAATTTGTCAGAAACCACGTTTTAAGGAAATCTCGCATCGTGAAAAATTATCTTGTTTTTCCTAAACAACACATTGCAACACGAAAAGCTTTGGTGTTGCGTGTATGTCTAAGCGTGTAGCCTCAAAAGAGAATGCACAGGAGAGTTTTCTCTCGAAAGAATATGTAAGAATACCACATTATAAGGAAAAACAGTGTTGCAGAGTAAAGACAACTACGTACGTATTGGAAACACTTTAAGAGACGAAATAAAGCATAATACAAAATTAGCTTGTATCTCCTAAACAACAGGTTATAATTCGAAAAGATTTGGTGTGGCTCGTACCTCTACACGTGTTGCCTCAAAAGAGAACCCACAGGAGAACTTTCTTTCATCAAAATTTGTCAGAAAACCACGTTTTATGGAAATCTCGCATCGTGCGAAATTATCTTGTTTTTCCTAAACAACACGTTGTAACTCGAAAAGCTTTGGCGTTGCTTGTTTGTCTAAGCGTGTAGCCTCAAAAGAGAATGCACAGGAGAGTTTTCCCTAGAAAAATATGTAAGAATACCACGTTATAAGAAAATACAATATTGCAGAGTAAAGACAAATAAGTACATATTGGAAACACTTTAGGGAAGAAATAACGCATCGTACAATATTTGCTTGTATCTCCTAAACAACACGTTGTAACTCGAAAATATTTGGTGTGGCTCGTACGTCTACACGTGTAGCCTCAAAACAGAAACCACAGGAGAATTTTCTTTCGTCAAAATTTGTCAAAAAACCACGTTTTAAGGAAATCCCGCATCGTGCAAAATTATCTTGTTTTTCCTAAACAACACATTGTAACTCGAAAAGCTTTGTTGTTGCGTGTATGTCTGAGCATGTTTCCTCTAAAGACAATGCACAAGAGAGTTTTCTCTCGAAAGAACATGTAAGAATACAACGTTATAAGGAAATACAGTGTTGCAGAGTAAAGACAAATACGTACATATTGGAAACACTTTACGAGAAGAAATAACGCATCGTACAAAATTAGCGTGTATCTCCTAAACAACACGTGGTAACTCGAAAGGATTTGGTGTGGCATGTACGTCTAAACGTGTAGCCTCAAAGGAGAACCGACAGGAGAATTTTCTTTCTTCAAAATTTGTCAGAAAACCACGTTTTAAGGAAATCCTGCATCGTGCGAAATTATCTTGTTTTTCGTAAACAACACGTTGTAACTCGAAAAGCTTTGGTGTTGCCTGTATGTCTCAGTGTGTAGCCTCAAAAGGGAACGCACAGGATAGTTTTCTCTCGAAAGAATATGTAAGAGTACCACGTTATAAGGAAATACAGTGTTGCAGAGTAAAGACAAATACCTACATATTGGAAACACTTTATGAGAAGAAGTAATGCATCGTACAAAATTAGCTTGTATCTCCTAAACAAAACGTTGTAACTCGAAAATATTTGGTGCGGCGTGTACATCTTAACGTGTAGCCTCAAAAGAGAACCCACAGGAGAATTTTCTTTCGTCAATTTTTTTCAGAAAACCACATTTTAAGGATATGCCGCATCATGCGAAATCATCTTCTTTTTTCTAAACAAAATGTTGTAACTCCAAAAGCATTGGTATTGCGTGTATGTGTAAGCGTGGAGCCTCAAAAGAGAAGGCACAGGAGAGTTTTCTCTCGAAAGAATATGTAAGAATACCACGTTATGAGGAAATACAGTGTTGCAGAGTAAAAACAAATAAGTATATATTGGAAACACTTTACAAAAAGAAATAATGCATCGTACAAAATTAGCTTGTATCTCCTAAACAACACGTTGTAACTCGAAAAGATTCGGTGTGACGTGTACGTCTAAAAGTGTAGCCTCAAACGAGAACCCACAGGAGAATTTACTTTCATCAAAATTTGTCAGAAACCACGTTTTAAGGAAATATCGCATCGTGAAAAATTATCTTGTTTTTCCTAAACAACACATTGCAACACGAAAAGCTTTGGTGTTGCGGGTATGTCTAAGCGTGTAGCCTCAAAAGAGAATGCACAGGAGAGTTTTCTCTCGAAAGAATACGTAAGAATACCACATTATAAGGAAATACAGTGTTGCAGAGTAAAGACAACTATGAACGTATTGGAAACACTTTAGGAGAGGAAATAAAGCATAATACAAAATTAGCTTGTATCTCCTAAACAACAGGTTATAATTCGAAAAGATTTGGTGTGGCTCGTACCTCTACAGGTGTTGCCTCAAAAGAGAACCCACAGGAGAACTTTCTTTCGTCAAAATTTGTCAGAAAACCACGTTTTATGGAAATCTCGCATCGTGCGAAATTATCTTGTTTTTCCTAAACAACACGTTGTAACTCGAAAAGCTTTGGCGTTGCGTGTTTGTCTAAGCGTGTAGCCTCAAAAGAGAATGCACAGGAGAGTTTTCCCTAGAAAGAATATGTAAGAATACCACGTTATAAGAAAATACAGTGTTGCAGAGTATAGACAAATAAGTACATATTGGAAACACTTTAGGGAAGAAATAATGCATCGTACAATATTTGCTTGTATCTCCTAAACAACACGTTGTAACTCGAAAATATTTGGTGTGGCTCGTACGTCTACACGTGTAGCCTCAAAAGAGAAACCACAGGAGAATTTTCTTTCTTCAAAATGTGTCAAAAAACCACGTTTTAAGGAAATCCCGCATCGTGCAAAATTATCTTGTTTTTCCTAAACAACACGTTGTAACTCGAAAAGCTTTGTTGTTGCGTGTATGCCTGACCATGTTGCCTCTAAAGACAATGCACAAGAGAGTTTTCTCTCGAAAGAACATGTAAGAATACAACTCTATAAGGAAATACAGTGTTGCAGAGTAAAGACAAATGCGTACATATTGGAAACACTTTACCAGAAGAAATAACGCATCGTACACAATTAGCGTGTATCTCCTAAACAACACGTGGTAACTCGAAAGGATTTGGTGTGGCGTGTGCGTCTAAACGTGTAGCCTCAAAAGAGAACCGACAGGAGAATTTTCTTTCTTCAAAATTTGTCAGAAAACCACGTTTTAAGGAAATCCTGCATCATGCGAAATTATCTTGTTTTTCAAAAACAACACGTTGTAACTCGAAAAGCTTTGGCGTTGCTTGTTTGTCTAAGCGTGTAGCCTCAAAAGAGAATGCACAGGAGAGTTGTCCCTAGAAAAATATGTAAGAATACCACGTTATAAGAAAATACAATATTGCAGAGTAAAGACAAATAAGTACATATTGGAAACACTTTAGGGAAGAAATAACGCATCGTACAATATTTGCTTGTATCTCCTAAACAACACGTTGTAACTCGAAAATATTTGGTGTGTCTCGTACGTCTACACGTGTAGCCTCAAAACAGAAACCACAGGAAAATTTTCTTTCGTCAAAATGTGTCAAAAAACCACGTTTTAAGGAAATCCCGCATCGTGCAAAATTATCTTGTTTTTCCTAAACAACACGTTGTAACTCGAAAAGCTTTGTTGTTGCGTGTATGTCTGAGCATGTTTCCTCTAAAGACAATGCACAAGAGAGTTTTCTCTCGAAAGAACATGTAAGAATACAACGTTATAAGGAAATACAGTGTTGCAGAGTAAAGACAAATACGTACATATTGGAAACACTTTACGAGAAGAAATAACGCATCGTACAAAATTAGCGTGTATCTCCTAAACAACACGTGGTAACTCGAAAGGATTTGGTGTGGCATGTACGTCTAAACGTGTAGCCTCAAAGGAGAACCGACAGGAGAATTTTCTTTCTTCAAAATTTGTCAGAAAACCACGTTTTAAGGAAATCCTGCATCGTGCGAAATTATCTTGTTTTTCGTAAACAACACGTTGTAACTCGAAAAGCTTTGGTGTTGCCTGTATGTCTCAGTGTGTAGCCTCAAAAGGGAACGCACAGGATAGTTTTCTCTCGAAAGAATATGTAAGAGTACCACGTTATAAGGAAATACAGTGTTGCAGAGTAAAGACAAATACCTACATATTGGAAACACTTTATGAGAAGAAGTAATGCATCGTACAAAATTAGCTTGTATCTCCTAAACAAAACGTTGTAACTCGAAAATATTTGGTGCGGCGTGTACATCTTAACGTGTAGCCTCAAAAGAGAACCCACAGGAGAATTTTCTTTCGTCAATTTTTTTCAGAAAACCACATTTTAAGGATATGCCGCATCATGCGAAATCATCTTCTTTTTTCTAAACAAAATGTTGTAACTCCAAAAGCATTGGTATTGCGTGTATGTGTAAGCGTGGAGCCTCAAAAGAGAAGGCACAGGAGAGTTTTCTCTCGAAAGAATATGTAAGAATACCACGTTATGAGGAAATACAGTGTTGCAGAGTAAAGACAAATAAGTATATATTGGAAACACTTTACAAAAAGAAATAATGCATCGTACAAAATTAGCTTGTATCTCCTAAACAACACGTTGTAACTCGAAAAGATTCGGTGTGACGTGTACGTCTAAAAGTGTAGCCTCAAACGAGAACCCACAGGAGAATTTACTTTCATCAAAATTTGTCAGAAACCACGTTTTAAGGAAATATCGCATCGTGAAAAATTATCTTGTTTTTCCTAAACAACACATTGCAACACGAAAAGCTTTGGTGTTGCGTGTATGTCTAAGCGTGTAGCCTCAAAAGAGAATGCACAGGAGAGTTTTCTCTCGAAAGAATATGTAAGAATACCACATTATAAGGAAATACAGTGTTGCAGAGTAAAGACAACTATGAACGTATTGGAAACACTTTAGGAGAGGAAATAAAGCATAATACAAAATTAGCTTGTATCTCCTAAACAACAGGTTATAATTCAAAAAGATTTGGTGTGGCTCGTACCTCTACACGTGTTGCCTCAAAAGAGAACCCACAGGAGAACTTTCTTTCGTCAAAATTTGTCAGAAAACCACGTTTTATGGAAATCTCGCATCGTGCGAAATTGTCTTGTTTTTCCTAAACAACACGTTGTAACTCGAAAAGCTTTGGCGTTGCGTGTTTGTCTAAGCGTGTAGCCTCAAAAGAGAATGCACAGGAGAGTTTTCCCTAGAAAGAATATGTAAGAATACCACGTTATAAGAAAATACAGTGTTGCAGAGTAAAGACAAATAAGTACATATTGGAAACACTTTAGGGAAGAAATAATGCATCGTACAATATTTGCTTGTATCTCCTAAACAACACGTTGTAACTCGAAAATATTTGGTGTGGCTCGTACGTCTACACGTGTAGCCTCAAAAGAGAAACCACAGGAGAATTTTCTTTCTTCAAAATGTGTCAAAAAAACACGTTTTAAGGAAATCCCGCATCGTGCAAAATTATCTTGTTTTTCCTAAACAACACGTTGTAACTCGAAAAGCTTTGGTGTTGCGTGTATGTCTGAGCATGTTGCCTCTAAAGACAATGCACAAGAGAGTTTTCTCTCGAAAGAACATGTAAGAATACAACGCTATAAGGAAATACAGTGTTGCAGAGTAAAGACAAATACGTACATATTGGAAACACTTTACCAGAAGAAATAACGCATCGTACAAAATTAGCGTGTATCTCCTAAACAACACGTGGTAACTCGAACGGATTTGGTGTGGCGTGTGCGTCTAAACGTGTAGCCTCAAAAGAGAACCGACAGGAGAATTTTCTTTCTTCAAAATTTGTCAGAAAACCACGTTTTAAGGAAATCCTGCATCATGCGAAATTATCTTGTTTTTCATAAACAACACGTTGTAACTCGAAAAGCTTTGGTGTTGCCTGTATGTCTCAGTGTGTAGCCTCAAAAGGGAATGCACAGGATAGTTTTCTCTCGAAAGAATATGTAAGAATACCACGTTATAAGGAAATACAATGTTGCAGAGTAAAGACAAATATGTATGTATTGGAAACACTTTACGAAAAGAACACATCGTAGAAAATTAGCTTGTATCTCCTAAACAAAAGGTTGTACCTCGAAAAGATTTGGTGTGGCATGTACGTGTAAATGTGTAGCATCAAAAGAGAACCCACAGGAGAATTTTCTTCCTTCAAAATTTTTCAGAAAACCACGTTTTAAGGAAATCCCTCATCGTACGAAATCATCTTTTTCCTAAACAACATGTTGTAACTCGAAAACCTTTGGTGTTGCGTGTATGTGTAAGCGTGGAGCCTCCAAAGAGAAGGCACAGGAGACTTTTCTCTCGAAAGAATATGTAAGAATACCACGTTAAAAGGAAATACAATTTTGCAGAGTAAAGACAAATAAGTACATATTGGAAACACTTTACGAGAAGAAATAACGCATCTTAAAAAAGTAGCTTGTATCTCCTAAACAACACGTTGTAACTCGAAAAGATTTGGTGTGACATGTACGTCTAAAAGTGTAGCCTCAAACGAGAACCGACAGGAGAATATTCTTTCATCAAAATTTGTCAGAAACCACGTTTTAAGGAAATCTCGCATCGTGCGAAATTATCTTGTTTTTCCTAAACAACAAGTTGTATCTCGAAAAGCGTTGGTGTTGCGTGTATGTCTAAGTGTGTAGCCTCAAAAGAGAATGCACAGGAGAGTTTTCTCTCGAAAGAATATGTAAGAATACCACGTTATAAGGAAATACAGTGTTGCAGAGTAAAGACAAATACGTACGTATTGGAAACACTTTAAGAGAAGAAATAAAGCATAATACAAAATTAGCTTGTATCTCCTAAACAACAGGTTATAACTCGAAAAGATTTGGTGTGGCTCGTACCTCTACAAGTGTAGCCTCAAAAGAGAACCCCCAGGAGAACTTTCTTTCGTCAAAATTTGTCAGAAATCCACGTTTTATGGAAATCTCGCATCGTGCGAAATTATCTTGTTTTTCCTAAACAACACGTTGTAACTCGAAAAGCTTTGGTGTTCCTTGTTTGTCTAAGCGTGTAGCCTCAAAAGAGAATGCACAGGAGAGTTTTCCCTAGAAAGAATATGTAAGAATACCACGTTATAAGAAAATACAGTGTTGCAGAGTAAAGACAAATAAGTACATATTGGAAACACTTTAGGGAAGAAATAACGCATCGTACAATATTTGCTTGTATCTCCTAAACAACACGTTGTAACTCGAAAATATTTGGTGTGGCTCGTACGTCTACACGTGTAGCCTCAAAACAGAAACCACAGGAGAATTTTCTTTCGTCAAAATGTGTCAAAAAACCACGTTTTAAGGAAATCCCGCATCGTGCAAAATTATCTTGTTTTTCCTAAACAACACGTTGTAACTCGAAAAGCTTTGTTGTTGCGTGTATGTCTGAGCATGTTTCCTCTAAAGACAATGCACAAGAGAGTTTTCTCTCGAAAGAACATGTAAGAATACAACGTTATAAGGAAATACAGTGTTGCAGAGTAAAGACAAATACGTACATATTGGAAACACTTTACGAGAAGAAATAACGCATCGTACAAAATTAGCGTGTATCTCCTAAACAACACGTGGTAACTCGAAAGGATTTGGTGTGGCATGTACGTCTAAACGTGTAGCCTCAAAGGAGAACCGACAGGAGAATTTTCTTTCTTCAAAATTTGTCAGAAAACCACGTTTTAAGGAAATCCTGCATCGTGCGAAATTATCTTGTTTTTCGTAAACAACACGTTGTAACTCGAAAAGCTTTGGTGTTGCCTGTATGTCTCAGTGTGTAGCCTCAAAAGGGAACGCACAGGATAGTTTTCTCTCGAAAGAATATGTAAGAGTACCACGTTATAAGGAAATACAGTGTTGCAGAGTAAAGACAAATACCTACATATTGGAAACACTTTATGAGAAGAAGTAATGCATCGTACAAAATTAGCTTGTATCTCCTAAACAAAACGTTGTAACTCGAAAATATTTGGTGCGGCGTGTACATCTTAACGTGTAGCCTCAAAAGAGAACCCACAGGAGAATTTTCTTTCGTCAATTTTTTTCAGAAAACCACATTTTAAGGATATGCCGCATCATGCGAAATCATCTTCTTTTTTCTAAACAAAATGTTGTAACTCCAAAAGCATTGGTATTGCGTGTATGTGTAAGCGTGGAGCCTCAAAAGAGAAGGCACAGGAGAGTTTTCTCTCGAAAGAATATGTAAGAATACCACGTTATGAGGAAATACAGTGTTGCAGAGTAAAGACAAATAAGTATATATTGGAAACACTTTACAAAAAGAAATAATGCATCGTACAAAATTAGCTTGTATCTCCTAAACAACACGTTGTAACTCGAAAAGATTCGGTGTGACGTGTACGTCTAAAAGTGTAGCCTCAAACGAGAACCCACAGGAGAATTTACTTTCATCAAAATTTGTCAGAAACCACGTTTTAAGGAAATATCGCATCGTGAAAAATTATCTTGTTTTTCCTAAACAACACATTGCAACACGAAAAGCTTTGGTGTTGCGTGTATGTCTAAGCGTGTAGCCTCAAAAGAGAATGCACAGGAGAGTTTTCTCTCGAAAGAATATGTAAGAATACCACATTATAAGGAAATACAGTGTTGCAGAGTAAAGACAACTATGAACGTATTGGAAACACTTTAGGAGAGGAAATAAAGCATAATACAAAATTAGCTTGTATCTCCTAAACAACAGGTTATAATTCAAAAAGATTTGGTGTGGCTCGTACCTCTACACGTGTTGCCTCAAAAGAGAACCCACAGGAGAACTTTCTTTCGTCAAAATTTGTCAGAAAACCACGTTTTATGGAAATCTCGCATCGTGCGAAATTATCTTGTTTTTCCTAAACAACACGTTGTAACTCGAAAAGCTTTGGCGTTGCGTGTTTGTCTAAGCGTGTAGCCTCAAAAGAGAATGCACAGGAGAGTTTTCCCTAGAAAGAATATGTAAGAATACCACGTTATAAGAAAATACAGTGTTGCAGAGTAAAGACAAATAAGTACATATTGGAAACACTTTAGGGAAGAAATAATGCATCGTACAATATTTGCTTGTATCTCCTAAACAACACGTTGTAACTCGAAAATATTTGGTGTGGCTCGTACGTCTACACGTGTAGCCTCAAAAGAGAAACCACAGGAGAATTTTCTTTCTTCAAAATGTGTCAAAAAACCACGTTTTAAGGAAATCCCGCATCGTGCAAAATTATCTTGTTTTTCCTAAACAACACGTTGTAACTCGAAAAGCTTTGGTGTTGCGTGTATGTCTGAGCATGTTGCCTCTAAAGACAATGCACAAGAGAGTTTTCTCTCGAAAGAACATGTAAGAATACAACGCTATAAGGAAATACAGTGTTGCAGAGTAAAGACAAATACGTACATATTGGAAACACTTTACCAGAAGAAATAACGCATCGTACAAAATTAGCGTGTATCTCCTAAACAACACGTGGTAACTCGAAAGGATTTGGTGTGGCGTGTGCGTCTAAACGTGTAGCCTCAAAAGAGAACCGACAGGAGAATTTTCTTTCTTCAAAATTTGTCAGAAAACCACGTTTTAAGGAAATCCTGCATCATGCGAAATTATCTTGTTTTTCATAAACAACACGTTGTAACTCGAAAAGCTTTGGTGTTGCCTGTATGTCTCAGTGTGTAGCCTCAAAAGGGAATGCACAGGATAGTTTTCTCTCGAAAGAATATGTAAGAATACCACGTTATAAGGAAATACAATGTTGCAGAGTAAAGACAAATATGTATGTATTGGAAACACTTTACGAAAAGAACACATCGTAGAAAATTAGCTTGTATCTCCTAAACAAAAGGTTGTACCTCGAAAAGATTTGGTGTGGCATGTACGTGTAAATGTGTAGCATCAAAAGAGAACCCACAGGAGAATTTTCTTCCTTCAAAATTTTTCAGAAAACCACGTTTTAAGGAAATCCCTCATCGTACGAAATCATCTTTTTCCTAAACAACATGTTGTAACTCGAAAACCTTTGGTGTTGCGTGTATGTGTAAGCGTGGAGCCTCCAAAGAGAAGGCACAGGAGACTTTTCTCTCGAAAGAATATGTAAGAATACCACGTTAAAAGGAAATACAATTTTGCAGAGTAAAGACAAATAAGTACATATTGGAAACACTTTACGAGAAGAAATAACGCATCTTAAAAAAGTAGCTTGTATCTCCTAAACAACACGTTGTAACTCGAAAAGATTTGGTGTGACATGTACGTCTAAAAGTGTAGCCTCAAACGAGAACCGACAGGAGAATATTCTTTCATCAAAATTTGTCAGAAACCACGTTTTAAGGAAATCTCGCATCGTGCGAAATTATCTTGTTTTTCCTAAACAACAAGTTGTATCTCGAAAAGCGTTGGTGTTGCGTGTATGTCTAAGTGTGTAGCCTCAAAAGAGAATGCACAGGAGAGTTTTCTCTCGAAAGAATATGTAAGAATACCACGTTATAAGGAAATACAGTGTTGCAGAGTAAAGACAAATACGTACGTATTGGAAACACTTTAAGAGAAGAAATAAAGCATAATACAAAATTAGCTTGTATCTCCTAAACAACAGGTTATAACTCGAAAAGATTTGGTGTGGCTCGTACCTCTACAAGTGTAGCCTCAAAAGAGAACCCCCAGGAGAACTTTCTTTCGTCAAAATTTGTCAGAAATCCACGTTTTATGGAAATCTCGCATCGTGCGAAATTATCTTGTTTTTCCTAAACAACACGTTGTAACTCGAAAAGCTTTGGTGTTCCTTGTTTGTCTAAGCGTGTAGCCTCAAAAGAGAATGCACAGGAGAGTTTTCCCTAGAAAGAATATGTAAGAATACCACGTTATAAGAAAATACAGTGTTGCAGAGTAAAGACAAATAAGTACATATTGGAAACACTTTAGGGAAGAAATAACGCATCGTACAATATTTGCTTGTATCTCCTAAACAACACGTTGTAACTCGAAAATATTTGGTGTGGCTCGTACGTCTACACGTGTAGCCTCAAAACAGAAACCACAGGAGAATTTTCTTTCGTCAAAATGTGTCAAAAAACCACGTTTTAAGGAAATCCCGCATCGTGCAAAATTATCTTGTTTTTCCTAAACAACACGTTGTAACTCGAAAAGCTTTGTTGTTGCGTGTATGTCTGAGCATGTTTCCTCTAAAGACAATGCACAAGAGAGTTTTCTCTCGAAAGAACATGTAAGAATACAACGTTATAAGGAAATACAGTGTTGCAGAGTAAAGACAAATACGTACATATTGGAAACACTTTACGAGAAGAAATAACGCATCGTACAAAATTAGCGTGTATCTCCTAAACAACACGTGGTAACTCGAAAGGATTTGGTGTGGCATGTACGTCTAAACGTGTAGCCTCAAAGGAGAACCGACAGGAGAATTTTCTTTCTTCAAAATTTGTCAGAAAACCACGTTTTAAGGAAATCCTGCATCGTGCGAAATTATCTTGTTTTTCGTAAACAACACGTTGTAACTCGAAAAGCTTTGGTGTTGCCTGTATGTCTCAGTGTGTAGCCTCAAAAGGGAACGCACAGGATAGTTTTCTCTCGAAAGAATATGTAAGAGTACCACGTTATAAGGAAATACAGTGTTGCAGAGTAAAGACAAATACCTACATATTGGAAACACTTTATGAGAAGAAGTAATGCATCGTACAAAATTAGCTTGTATCTCCTAAACAAAACGTTGTAACTCGAAAATATTTGGTGCGGCGTGTACATCTTAACGTGTAGCCTCAAAAGAGAACCCACAGGAGAATTTTCTTTCGTCAATTTTTTTCAGAAAACCACATTTTAAGGATATGCCGCATCATGCGAAATCATCTTCTTTTTTCTAAACAAAATGTTGTAACTCCAAAAGCATTGGTATTGCGTGTATGTGTAAGCGTGGAGCCTCAAAAGAGAAGGCACAGGAGAGTTTTCTCTCGAAAGAATATGTAAGAATACCACGTTATGAGGAAATACAGTGTTGCAGAGTAAAGACAAATAAGTATATATTGGAAACACTTTACAAAAAGAAATAATGCATCGTACAAAATTAGCTTGTATCTCCTAAACAACACGTTGTAACTCGAAAAGATTCGGTGTGACGTGTACGTCTAAAAGTGTAGCCTCAAACGAGAACCCACAGGAGAATTTACTTTCATCAAAATTTGTCAGAAACCACGTTTTAAGGAAATATCGCATCGTGAAAAATTATCTTGTTTTTCCTAAACAACACATTGCAACACGAAAAGCTTTGGTGTTGCGTGTATGTCTAAGCGTGTAGCCTCAAAAGAGAATGCACAGGAGAGTTTTCTCTCGAAAGAATATGTAAGAATACCACATTATAAGGAAATACAGTGTTGCAGAGTAAAGACAACTATGAACGTATTGGAAACACTTTAGGAGAGGAAATAAAGCATAATACAAAATTAGCTTGTATCTCCTAAACAACAGGTTATAATTCAAAAAGATTTGGTGTGGCTCGTACCTCTACACGTGTTGCCTCAAAAGAGAACCCACAGGAGAACTTTCTTTCGTCAAAATTTGTCAGAAAACCACGTTTTATGGAAATCTCGCATCGTGCGAAATTGTCTTGTTTTTCCTAAACAACACGTTGTAACTCGAAAAGCTTTGGCGTTGCGTGTTTGTCTAAGCGTGTAGCCTCAAAAGAGAATGCACAGGAGAGTTTTCCCTAGAAAGAATATGTAAGAATACCACGTTATAAGAAAATACAGTGTTGCAGAGTAAAGACAAATAAGTACATATTGGAAACACTTTAGGGAAGAAATAATGCATCGTACAATATTTGCTTGTATCTCCTAAACAACACGTTGTAACTCGAAAATATTTGGTGTGGCTCGTACGTCTACACGTGTAGCCTCAAAAGAGAAACCACAGGAGAATTTTCTTTCTTCAAAATGTGTCAAAAAACCACGTTTTAAGGAAATCCCGCATCGTGCAAAATTATCTTGTTTTTCCTAAACAACACGTTGTAACTCGAAAAGCTTTGGTGTTGCGTGTATGTCTGAGCATGTTGCCTCTAAAGACAATGCACAAGAGAGTTTTCTCTCGAAAGAACATGTAAGAATACAACGCTATAAGGAAATACAGTGTTGCAGAGTAAAGACAAATACGTACATATTGGAAACACTTTACCAGAAGAAATAACGCATCGTACAAAATTAGCGTGTATCTCCTAAACAACACGTGGTAACTCGAAAGGATTTGGTGTGGCGTGTGCGTCTAAACGTGTAGCCTCAAAAGAGAACCGACAGGAGAATTTTCTTTCTTCAAAATTTGTCAGAAAACCACGTTTTAAGGAAATCCTGCATCATGCGAAATTATCTTGTTTTTCATAAACAACACGTTGTAACTCGAAAAGCTTTGGTGTTGCCTGTATGTCTCAGTGTGTAGCCTCAAAAGGGAATGCACAGGATAGTTTTCTCTCGAAAGAATATGTAAGAATACCACGTTATAAGGAAATACAATGTTGCAGAGTAAAGACAAATATGTATGTATTGGAAACACTTTACGAAAAGAACACATCGTAGAAAATTAGCTTGTATCTCCTAAACAAAAGGTTGTACCTCGAAAAGATTTGGTGTGGCATGTACGTGTAAATGTGTAGCATCAAAAGAGAACCCACAGGAGAATTTTCTTCCTTCAAAATTTTTCAGAAAACCACGTTTTAAGGAAATCCCTCATCGTACGAAATCATCTTTTTCCTAAACAACATGTTGTAACTCGAAAAGCTTTGGTGTTGCGTGTATGTGTAAGCGTGGAGCCTCCAAAGAGAAGGCACAGGAGACTTTTCTCTCGAAAGAATATGTAAGAATACCACGTTAAAAGGAAATACAATTTTGCAGAGTAAAGACAAATAAGTACATATTGGAAACACTTTACGAGAAGAAATAACGCATCTTAAAAAAGTAGCTTGTATCTCCTAAACAACACGTTGTAACTCGAAAAGATTTGGTGTGACATGTACGTCTAAAAGTGTAGCCTCAAACGAGAACCGACAGGAGAATATTCTTTCATCAAAATTTGTCAGAAACCACGTTTTAAGGAAATCTCGCATCGTGCGAAATTATCTTGTTTTTCCTAAACAACAAGTTGTATCTCGAAAAGCGTTGGTGTTGCGTGTATGTCTAAGTGTGTAGCCTCAAAAGAGAATGCACAGGAGAGTTTTCTCTCGAAAGAATATGTAAGAATACCACGTTATAAGGAAATACAGTGTTGCAGAGTAAAGACAAATACGTACGTATTGGAAACACTTTAAGAGAAGAAATAAAGCATAATACAAAATTAGCTTGTATCTCCTAAACAACAGGTTATAACTCGAAAAGATTTGGTGTGGCTCGTACCTCTACAAGTGTAGCCTCAAAAGAGAACCCCCAGGAGAACTTTCTTTCGTCAAAATTTGTCAGAAATCCACGTTTTATGGAAATCTCGCATCGTGCGAAATTATCTTGTTTTTCCTAAACAACACGTTGTAACTCGAAAAGCTTTGGTGTTCCTTGTTTGTCTAAGCGTGTAGCCTCAAAAGAGAATGCACAGGAGAGTTTTCCCTAGAAAGAATATGTAAGAATACCACGTTATAAGAAAATACAGTGTTGCAGAGTAAAGACAAATAAGTACATATTGGAAACACTTTAGGGAAGAAATAACGCATCGTACAATATTTGCTTGTATCTCCTAAACAACACGTTGTAACTCGAAAATATTTGGTGTGGCTCGTACGTCTACACGTGTAGCCTCAAAACAGAAACCACAGGAGAATTTTCTTTCGTCAAAATGTGTCAAAAAACCACGTTTTAAGGAAATCCCGCATCGTGCAAAATTATCTTGTTTTTCCTAAACAACACGTTGTAACTCGAAAAGCTTTGTTGTTGCGTGTATGTCTGAGCATGTTTCCTCTAAAGACAATGCACAAGAGAGTTTTCTCTCGAAAGAACATGTAAGAATACAACGTTATAAGGAAATACAGTGTTGCAGAGTAAAGACAAATACGTACATATTGGAAACACTTTACGAGAAGAAATAACGCATCGTACAAAATTAGCGTGTATCTCCTAAACAACACGTGGTAACTCGAAAGGATTTGGTGTGGCATGTACGTCTAAACGTGTAGCCTCAAAGGAGAACCGACAGGAGAATTTTCTTTCTTCAAAATTTGTCAGAAAACCACGTTTTAAGGAAATCCTGCATCGTGCGAAATTATCTTGTTTTTCGTAAACAACACGTTGTAACTCGAAAAGCTTTGGTGTTGCCTGTATGTCTCAGTGTGTAGCCTCAAAAGGGAACGCACAGGATAGTTTTCTCTCGAAAGAATATGTAAGAGTACCACGTTATAAGGAAATACAGTGTTGCAGAGTAAAGACAAATACCTACATATTGGAAACACTTTATGAGAAGAAGTAATGCATCGTACAAAATTAGCTTGTATCTCCTAAACAAAACGTTGTAACTCGAAAATATTTGGTGCGGCGTGTACATCTTAACGTGTAGCCTCAAAAGAGAACCCACAGGAGAATTTTCTTTCGTCAATTTTTTTCAGAAAACCACATTTTAAGGATATGCCGCATCATGCGAAATCATCTTCTTTTTTCTAAACAAAATGTTGTAACTCCAAAAGCATTGGTATTGCGTGTATGTGTAAGCGTGGAGCCTCAAAAGAGAAGGCACAGGAGAGTTTTCTCTCGAAAGAATATGTAAGAATACCACGTTATGAGGAAATACAGTGTTGCAGAGTAAAGACAAATAAGTATATATTGGAAACACTTTACAAAAAGAAATAATGCATCGTACAAAATTAGCTTGTATCTCCTAAACAACACGTTGTAACTCGAAAAGATTCGGTGTGACGTGTACGTCTAAAAGTGTAGCCTCAAACGAGAACCCACAGGAGAATTTACTTTCATCAAAATTTGTCAGAAACCACGTTTTAAGGAAATATCGCATCGTGAAAAATTATCTTGTTTTTCCTAAACAACACATTGCAACACGAAAAGCTTTGGTGTTGCGTGTATGTCTAAGCGTGTAGCCTCAAAAGAGAATGCACAGGAGAGTTTTCTCTCGAAAGAATATGTAAGAATACCACATTATAAGGAAATACAGTGTTGCAGAGTAAAGACAACTATGAACGTATTGGAAACACTTTAGGAGAGGAAATAAAGCATAATACAAAATTAGCTTGTATCTCCTAAACAACAGGTTATAATTCAAAAAGATTTGGTGTGGCTCGTACCTCTACACGTGTTGCCTCAAAAGAGAACCCACAGGAGAACTTTCTTTCGTCAAAATTTGTCAGAAAACCACGTTTTATGGAAATCTCGCATCGTGCGAAATTATCTTGTTTTTCCTAAACAACACGTTGTAACTCGAAAAGCTTTGGCGTTGCGTGTTTGTCTAAGCGTGTAGCCTCAAAAGAGAATGCACAGGAGAGTTTTCCCTAGAAAGAATATGTAAGAATACCACGTTATAAGAAAATACAGTGTTGCAGAGTAAAGACAAATAAGTACATATTGGAAACACTTTAGGGAAGAAATAATGCATCGTACAATATTTGCTTGTATCTCCTAAACAACACGTTGTAACTCGAAAATATTTGGTGTGGCTCGTACGTCTACACGTGTAGCCTCAAAAGAGAAACCACAGGAGAATTTTCTTTCTTCAAAATGTGTCAAAAAACCACGTTTTAAGGAAATCCCGCATCGTGCAAAATTATCTTGTTTTTCCTAAACAACACGTTGTAACTCGAAAAGCTTTGGTGTTGCGTGTATGTCTGAGCATGTTGCCTCTAAAGACAATGCACAAGAGAGTTTTCTCTCGAAAGAACATGTAAGAATACAACGCTATAAGGAAATACAGTGTTGCAGAGTAAAGACAAATACGTACATATTGGAAACACTTTACCAGAAGAAATAACGCATCGTACAAAATTAGCGTGTATCTCCTAAACAACACGTGGTAACTCGAAAGGATTTGGTGTGGCGTGTGCGTCTAAACGTGTAGCCTCAAAAGAGAACCGACAGGAGAATTTTCTTTCTTCAAAATTTGTCAGAAAACCACGTTTTAAGGAAATCCTGCATCATGCGAAATTATCTTGTTTTTCATAAACAACACGTTGTAACTCGAAAAGCTTTGGTGTTGCCTGTATGTCTCAGTGTGTAGCCTCAAAAGGGAATGCACAGGATAGTTTTCTCTCGAAAGAATATGTAAGAATACCACGTTATAAGGAAATACAATGTTGCAGAGTAAAGACAAATATGTATGTATTGGAAACACTTTACGAAAAGAACACATCGTAGAAAATTAGCTTGTATCTCCTAAACAAAAGGTTGTACCTCGAAAAGATTTGGTGTGGCATGTACGTGTAAATGTGTAGCATCAAAAGAGAACCCACAGGAGAATTTTCTTCCTTCAAAATTTTTCAGAAAACCACGTTTTAAGGAAATCCCTCATCGTACGAAATCATCTTTTTCCTAAACAACATGTTGTAACTCGAAAACCTTTGGTGTTGCGTGTATGTGTAAGCGTGGAGCCTCCAAAGAGAAGGCACAGGAGACTTTTCTCTCGAAAGAATATGTAAGAATACCACGTTAAAAGGAAATACAATTTTGCAGAGTAAAGACAAATAAGTACATATTGGAAACACTTTACGAGAAGAAATAACGCATCTTAAAAAAGTAGCTTGTATCTCCTAAACAACACGTTGTAACTCGAAAAGATTTGGTGTGACATGTACGTCTAAAAGTGTAGCCTCAAACGAGAACCGACAGGAGAATATTCTTTCATCAAAATTTGTCAGAAACCACGTTTTAAGGAAATCTCGCATCGTGCGAAATTATCTTGTTTTTCCTAAACAACAAGTTGTATCTCGAAAAGCGTTGGTGTTGCGTGTATGTCTAAGTGTGTAGCCTCAAAAGAGAATGCACAGGAGAGTTTTCTCTCGAAAGAATATGTAAGAATACCACGTTATAAGGAAATACAGTGTTGCAGAGTAAAGACAAATACGTACGTATTGGAAACACTTTAAGAGAAGAAATAAAGCATAATACAAAATTAGCTTGTATCTCCTAAACAACAGGTTATAACTCGAAAAGATTTGGTGTGGCTCGTACCTCTACAAGTGTAGCCTCAAAAGAGAACCCCCAGGAGAACTTTCTTTCGTCAAAATTTGTCAGAAATCCACGTTTTATGGAAATCTCGCATCGTGCGAAATTATCTTGTTTTTCCTAAACAACACGTTGTAACTCGAAAAGCTTTGGTGTTCCTTGTTTGTCTAAGCGTGTAGCCTCAAAAGAGAATGCACAGGAGAGTTTTCCCTAGAAAGAATATGTAAGAATACCACGTTATAAGAAAATACAGTGTTGCAGAGTAAAGACAAATAAGTACATATTGGAAACACTTTAGGGAAGAAATAACGCATCGTACAATATTTGCTTGTATCTCCTAAACAACACGTTGTAACTCGAAAATATTTGGTGTGGCTCGTACGTCTACACGTGTAGCCTCAAAACAGAAACCACAGGAGAATTTTCTTTCGTCAAAATGTGTCAAAAAACCACGTTTTAAGGAAATCCCGCATCGTGCAAAATTATCTTGTTTTTCCTAAACAACACGTTGTAACTCGAAAAGCTTTGTTGTTGCGTGTATGTCTGAGCATGTTTCCTCTAAAGACAATGCACAAGAGAGTTTTCTCTCGAAAGAACATGTAAGAATACAACGTTATAAGGAAATACAGTGTTGCAGAGTAAAGACAAATACGTACATATTGGAAACACTTTACGAGAAGAAATAACGCATCGTACAAAATTAGCGTGTATCTCCTAAACAACACGTGGTAACTCGAAAGGATTTGGTGTGGCATGTACGTCTAAACGTGTAGCCTCAAAGGAGAACCGACAGGAGAATTTTCTTTCTTCAAAATTTGTCAGAAAACCACGTTTTAAGGAAATCCTGCATCATGCGAAATTATCTTGTTTTTCGTAAACAACACGTTGTAACTCGAAAAGCTTTGGTGTTGCCTGTATGTCTCAGTGTGTAGCCTCAAAAGGGAACGCACAGGATAGTTTTCTCTCGAAAGAATATGTAAGAGTACCACGTTATAAGGAAATACAGTGTTGCAGAGTAAAGACAAATACCTACATATTGGAAACACTTTATGAGAAGAAGTAATGCATCGTACAAAATTAGCTTGTATCTCCTAAACAAAACGTTGTAACTCGAAAATATTTGGTGCGGCGTGTACATCTTAACGTGTAGCCTCAAAAGAGAACCCACAGGAGAATTTTCTTTCGTCAATTTTTTTCAGAAAACCACATTTTAAGGATATGCCGCATCATGCGAAATCATCTTCTTTTTTCTAAACAAAATGTTGTAACTCCAAAAGCATTGGTATTGCGTGTATGTGTAAGCGTGGAGCCTCAAAAGAGAAGGCACAGGAGAGTTTTCTCTCGAAAGAATATGTAAGAATACCACGTTATGAGGAAATACAGTGTTGCAGAGTAAAGACAAATAAGTATATATTGGAAACACTTTACAAAAAGAAATAATGCATCGTACAAAATTAGCTTGTATCTCCTAAACAACACGTTGTAACTCGAAAAGATTCGGTGTGACGTGTACGTCTAAAAGTGTAGCCTCAAACGAGAACCCACAGGAGAATTTACTTTCATCAAAATTTGTCAGAAACCACGTTTTAAGGAAATATCGCATCGTGAAAAATTATCTTGTTTTTCCTAAACAACACATTGCAACACGAAAAGCTTTGGTGTTGCGTGTATGTCTAAGCGTGTAGCCTCAAAAGAGAATGCACAGGAGAGTTTTCTCTCGAAAGAATATGTAAGAATACCACATTATAAGGAAATACAGTGTTGCAGAGTAAAGACAACTATGAACGTATTGGAAACACTTTAGGAGAGGAAATAAAGCATAATACAAAATTAGCTTGTATCTCCTAAACAACAGGTTATAATTCAAAAAGATTTGGTGTGGCTCGTACCTCTACACGTGTTGCCTCAAAAGAGAACCCACAGGAGAACTTTCTTTCGTCAAAATTTGTCAGAAAACCACGTTTTATGGAAATCTCGCATCGTGCGAAATTATCTTGTTTTTCCTAAACAACACGTTGTAACTCGAAAAGCTTTGGCGTTGCGTGTTTGTCTAAGCGTGTAGCCTCAAAAGAGAATGCACAGGAGAGTTTTCCCTAGAAAGAATATGTAAGAATACCACGTTATAAGAAAATACAGTGTTGCAGAGTAAAGACAAATAAGTACATATTGGAAACACTTTAGGGAAGAAATAATGCATCGTACAATATTTGCTTGTATCTCCTAAACAACACGTTGTAACTCGAAAATATTTGGTGTGGCTCGTACGTCTACACGTGTAGCCTCAAAAGAGAAACCACAGGAGAATTTTCTTTCTTCAAAATGTGTCAAAAAACCACGTTTTAAGGAAATCCCGCATCGTGCAAAATTATCTTGTTTTTCCTAAACAACACGTTGTAACTCGAAAAGCTTTGGTGTTGCGTGTATGTCTGAGCATGTTGCCTCTAAAGACAATGCACAAGAGAGTTTTCTCTCGAAAGAACATGTAAGAATACAACGCTATAAGGAAATACAGTGTTGCAGAGTAAAGACAAATACGTACATATTGGAAACACTTTACCAGAAGAAATAACGCATCGTACAAAATTAGCGTGTATCTCCTAAACAACACGTGGTAACTCGAAAGGATTTGGTGTGGCGTGTGCGTCTAAACGTGTAGCCTCAAAAGAGAACCGACAGGAGAATTTTCTTTCTTCAAAATTTGTCAGAAAACCACGTTTTAAGGAAATCCTGCATCATGCGAAATTATCTTGTTTTTCATAAACAACACGTTGTAACTCGAAAAGCTTTGGTGTTGCCTGTATGTCTCAGTGTGTAGCCTCAAAAGGGAATGCACAGGATAGTTTTCTCTCGAAAGAATATGTAAGAATACCACGTTATAAGGAAATACAATGTTGCAGAGTAAAGACAAATATGTATGTATTGGAAACACTTTACGAAAAGAACACATCGTAGAAAATTAGCTTGTATCTCCTAAACAAAAGGTTGTACCTCGAAAAGATTTGGTGTGGCATGTACGTGTAAATGTGTAGCATCAAAAGAGAACCCACAGGAGAATTTTCTTCCTTCAAAATTTTTCAGAAAACCACGTTTTAAGGAAATCCCTCATCGTACGAAATCATCTTTTTCCTAAACAACATGTTGTAACTCGAAAACCTTTGGTGTTGCGTGTATGTGTAAGCGTGGAGCCTCCAAAGAGAAGGCACAGGAGACTTTTCTCTCGAAAGAATATGTAAGAATACCACGTTAAAAGGAAATACAATTTTGCAGAGTAAAGACAAATAAGTACATATTGGAAACACTTTACGAGAAGAAATAACGCATCTTAAAAAAGTAGCTTGTATCTCCTAAACAACACGTTGTAACTCGAAAAGATTTGGTGTGACATGTACGTCTAAAAGTGTAGCCTCAAACGAGAACCGACAGGAGAATATTCTTTCATCAAAATTTGTCAGAAACCACGTTTTAAGGAAATCTCGCATCGTGCGAAATTATCTTGTTTTTCCTAAACAACAAGTTGTATCTCGAAAAGCGTTGGTGTTGCGTGTATGTCTAAGTGTGTAGCCTCAAAAGAGAATGCACAGGAGAGTTTTCTCTCGAAAGAATATGTAAGAATACCACGTTATAAGGAAATACAGTGTTGCAGAGTAAAGACAAATACGTACGTATTGGAAACACTTTAAGAGAAGAAATAAAGCATAATACAAAATTAGCTTGTATCTCCTAAACAACAGGTTATAACTCGAAAAGATTTGGTGTGGCTCGTACCTCTACAAGTGTAGCCTCAAAAGAGAACCCCCAGGAGAACTTTCTTTCGTCAAAATTTGTCAGAAATCCACGTTTTATGGAAATCTCGCATCGTGCGAAATTATCTTGTTTTTCCTAAACAACACGTTGTAACTCGAAAAGCTTTGGTGTTCCTTGTTTGTCTAAGCGTGTAGCCTCAAAAGAGAATGCACAGGAGAGTTTTCCCTAGAAAGAATATGTAAGAATACCACGTTATAAGAAAATACAGTGTTGCAGAGTAAAGACAAATAAGTACATATTGGAAACACTTTAGGGAAGAAATAACGCATCGTACAATATTTGCTTGTATCTCCTAAACAACACGTTGTAACTCGAAAATATTTGGTGTGGCTCGTACGTCTACACGTGTAGCCTCAAAACAGAAACCACAGGAGAATTTTCTTTCGTCAAAATGTGTCAAAAAACCACGTTTTAAGGAAATCCCGCATCGTGCAAAATTATCTTGTTTTTCCTAAACAACACGTTGTAACTCGAAAAGCTTTGTTGTTGCGTGTATGTCTGAGCATGTTTCCTCTAAAGACAATGCACAAGAGAGTTTTCTCTCGAAAGAACATGTAAGAATACAACGTTATAAGGAAATACAGTGTTGCAGAGTAAAGACAAATACGTACATATTGGAAACACTTTACGAGAAGAAATAACGCATCGTACAAAATTAGCGTGTATCTCCTAAACAACACGTGGTAACTCGAAAGGATTTGGTGTGGCATGTACGTCTAAACGTGTAGCCTCAAAGGAGAACCGACAGGAGAATTTTCTTTCTTCAAAATTTGTCAGAAAACCACGTTTTAAGGAAATCCTGCATCGTGCGAAATTATCTTGTTTTTCGTAAACAACACGTTGTAACTCGAAAAGCTTTGGTGTTGCCTGTATGTCTCAGTGTGTAGCCTCAAAAGGGAACGCACAGGATAGTTTTCTCTCGAAAGAATATGTAAGAGTACCACGTTATAAGGAAATACAGTGTTGCAGAGTAAAGACAAATACCTACATATTGGAAACACTTTATGAGAAGAAGTAATGCATCGTACAAAATTAGCTTGTATCTCCTAAACAAAACGTTGTAACTCGAAAATATTTGGTGCGGCGTGTACATCTTAACGTGTAGCCTCAAAAGAGAACCCACAGGAGAATTTTCTTTCGTCAATTTTTTTCAGAAAACCACATTTTAAGGATATGCCGCATCATGCGAAATCATCTTCTTTTTTCTAAACAAAATGTTGTAACTCCAAAAGCATTGGTATTGCGTGTATGTGTAAGCGTGGAGCCTCAAAAGAGAAGGCACAGGAGAGTTTTCTCTCGAAAGAATATGTAAGAATACCACGTTATGAGGAAATACAGTGTTGCAGAGTAAAGACAAATAAGTATATATTGGAAACACTTTACAAAAAGAAATAATGCATCGTACAAAATTAGCTTGTATCTCCTAAACAACACGTTGTAACTCGAAAAGATTCGGTGTGACGTGTACGTCTAAAAGTGTAGCCTCAAACGAGAACCCACAGGAGAATTTACTTTCATCAAAATTTGTCAGAAACCACGTTTTAAGGAAATATCGCATCGTGAAAAATTATCTTGTTTTTCCTAAACAACACATTGCAACACGAAAAGCTTTGGTGTTGCGTGTATGTCTAAGCGTGTAGCCTCAAAAGAGAATGCACAGGAGAGTTTTCTCTCGAAAGAATATGTAAGAATACCACATTATAAGGAAATACAGTGTTGCAGAGTAAAGACAACTATGAACGTATTGGAAACACTTTAGGAGAGGAAATAAAGCATAATACAAAATTAGCTTGTATCTCCTAAACAACAGGTTATAATTCAAAAAGATTTGGTGTGGCTCGTACCTCTACACGTGTTGCCTCAAAAGAGAACCCACAGGAGAACTTTCTTTCGTCAAAATTTGTCAGAAAACCACGTTTTATGGAAATCTCGCATCGTGCGAAATTGTCTTGTTTTTCCTAAACAACACGTTGTAACTCGAAAAGCTTTGGCGTTGCGTGTTTGTCTAAGCGTGTAGCCTCAAAAGAGAATGCACAGGAGAGTTTTCCCTAGAAAGAATATGTAAGAATACCACGTTATAAGAAAATACAGTGTTGCAGAGTAAAGACAAATAAGTACATATTGGAAACACTTTAGGGAAGAAATAATGCATCGTACAATATTTGCTTGTATCTCCTAAACAACACGTTGTAACTCGAAAATATTTGGTGTGGCTCGTACGTCTACACGTGTAGCCTCAAAAGAGAAACCACAGGAGAATTTTCTTTCTTCAAAATGTGTCAAAAAACCACGTTTTAAGGAAATCCCGCATCGTGCAAAATTATCTTGTTTTTCCTAAACAACACGTTGTAACTCGAAAAGCTTTGGTGTTGCGTGTATGTCTGAGCATGTTGCCTCTAAAGACAATGCACAAGAGAGTTTTCTCTTGAAAGAACATGTAAGAATACAACGCTATAAGGAAATACAGTGTTGCAGAGTAAAGACAAATACGTACATATTGGAAACACTTTACCAGAAGAAATAACGCATCGTACAAAATTAGCGTGTATCTCCTAAACAACACGTGGTAACTCGAAAGGATTTGGTGTGGCGTGTGCGTCTAAACGTGTAGCCTCAAAAGAGAACCGACAGGAGAATTTTCTTTCTTCAAAATTTGTCAGAAAACCACGTTTTAAGGAAATCCTGCATCATGCGAAATTATCTTGTTTTTCATAAACAACACGTTGTAACTCGAAAAGCTTTGGTGTTGCCTGTATGTCTCAGTGTGTAGCCTCAAAAGGGAATGCACAGGATAGTTTTCTCTCGAAAGAATATGTAAGAATACCACGTTATAAGGAAATACAATGTTGCAGAGTAAAGACAAATATGTATGTATTGGAAACACTTTACGAAAAGAACACATCGTAGAAAATTAGCTTGTATCTCCTAAACAAAAGGTTGTACCTCGAAAAGATTTGGTGTGGCATGTACGTGTAAATGTGTAGCATCAAAAGAGAACCCACAGGAGAATTTTCTTCCTTCAAAATTTTTCAGAAAACCACGTTTTAAGGAAATCCCTCATCGTACGAAATCATCTTTTTCCTAAACAACATGTTGTAACTCGAAAAGCTTTGGTGTTGCGTGTATGTGTAAGCGTGGAGCCTCCAAAGAGAAGGCACAGGAGACTTTTCTCTCGAAAGAATATGTAAGAATACCACGTTAAAAGGAAATACAATTTTGCAGAGTAAAGACAAATAAGTACATATTGGAAACACTTTACGAGAAGAAATAACGCATCTTAAAAAAGTAGCTTGTATCTCCTAAACAACACGTTGTAACTCGAAAAGATTTGGTGTGACATGTACGTCTAAAAGTGTAGCCTCAAACGAGAACCGACAGGAGAATATTCTTTCATCAAAATTTGTCAGAAACCACGTTTTAAGGAAATCTCGCATCGTGCGAAATTATCTTGTTTTTCCTAAACAACAAGTTGTATCTCGAAAAGCGTTGGTGTTGCGTGTATGTCTAAGTGTGTAGCCTCAAAAGAGAATGCACAGGAGAGTTTTCTCTCGAAAGAATATGTAAGAATACCACGTTATAAGGAAATACAGTGTTGCAGAGTAAAGACAAATACGTACGTATTGGAAACACTTTAAGAGAAGAAATAAAGCATAATACAAAATTAGCTTGTATCTCCTAAACAACAGGTTATAACTCGAAAAGATTTGGTGTGGCTCGTACCTCTACAAGTGTAGCCTCAAAAGAGAACCCCCAGGAGAACTTTCTTTCGTCAAAATTTGTCAGAAATCCACGTTTTATGGAAATCTCGCATCGTGCGAAATTATCTTGTTTTTCCTAAACAACACGTTGTAACTCGAAAAGCTTTGGTGTTCCTTGTTTGTCTAAGCGTGTAGCCTCAAAAGAGAATGCACAGGAGAGTTTTCCCTAGAAAGAATATGTAAGAATACCACGTTATAAGAAAATACAGTGTTGCAGAGTAAAGACAAATAAGTACATATTGGAAACACTTTAGGGAAGAAATAACGCATCGTACAATATTTGCTTGTATCTCCTAAACAACACGTTGTAACTCGAAAATATTTGGTGTGGCTCGTACGTCTACACGTGTAGCCTCAAAACAGAAACCACAGGAGAATTTTCTTTCGTCAAAATGTGTCAAAAAACCACGTTTTAAGGAAATCCCGCATCGTGCAAAATTATCTTGTTTTTCCTAAACAACACGTTGTAACTCGAAAAGCTTTGTTGTTGCGTGTATGTCTGAGCATGTTTCCTCTAAAGACAATGCACAAGAGAGTTTTCTCTCGAAAGAACATGTAAGAATACAACGTTATAAGGAAATACAGTGTTGCAGAGTAAAGACAAATACGTACATATTGGAAACACTTTACGAGAAGAAATAACGCATCGTACAAAATTAGCGTGTATCTCCTAAACAACACGTGGTAACTCGAAAGGATTTGGTGTGGCATGTACGTCTAAACGTGTAGCCTCAAAGGAGAACCGACAGGAGAATTTTCTTTCTTCAAAATTTGTCAGAAAACCACGTTTTAAGGAAATCCTGCATCGTGCGAAATTATCTTGTTTTTCGTAAACAACACGTTGTAACTCGAAAAGCTTTGGTGTTGCCTGTATGTCTCAGTGTGTAGCCTCAAAAGGGAACGCACAGGATAGTTTTCTCTCGAAAGAATATGTAAGAGTACCACGTTATAAGGAAATACAGTGTTGCAGAGTAAAGACAAATACCTACATATTGGAAACACTTTATGAGAAGAAGTAATGCATCGTACAAAATTAGCTTGTATCTCCTAAACAAAACGTTGTAACTCGAAAATATTTGGTGCGGCGTGTACATCTTAACGTGTAGCCTCAAAAGAGAACCCACAGGAGAATTTTCTTTCGTCAATTTTTTTCAGAAAACCACATTTTAAGGATATGCCGCATCATGCGAAATCATCTTCTTTTTTCTAAACAAAATGTTGTAACTCCAAAAGCATTGGTATTGCGTGTATGTGTAAGCGTGGAGCCTCAAAAGAGAAGGCACAGGAGAGTTTTCTCTCGAAAGAATATGTAAGAATACCACGTTATGAGGAAATACAGTGTTGCAGAGTAAAGACAAATAAGTATATATTGGAAACACTTTACAAAAAGAAATAATGCATCGTACAAAATTAGCTTGTATCTCCTAAACAACACGTTGTAACTCGAAAAGATTCGGTGTGACGTGTACGTCTAAAAGTGTAGCCTCAAACGAGAACCCACAGGAGAATTTACTTTCATCAAAATTTGTCAGAAACCACGTTTTAAGGAAATATCGCATCGTGAAAAATTATCTTGTTTTTCCTAAACAACACATTGCAACACGAAAAGCTTTGGTGTTGCGTGTATGTCTAAGCGTGTAGCCTCAAAAGAGAATGCACAGGAGAGTTTTCTCTCGAAAGAATATGTAAGAATACCACATTATAAGGAAATACAGTGTTGCAGAGTAAAGACAACTATGAACGTATTGGAAACACTTTAGGAGAGGAAATAAAGCATAATACAAAATTAGCTTGTATCTCCTAAACAACAGGTTATAATTCAAAAAGATTTGGTGTGGCTCGTACCTCTACACGTGTTGCCTCAAAAGAGAACCCACAGGAGAACTTTCTTTCGTCAAAATTTGTCAGAAAACCACGTTTTATGGAAATCTCGCATCGTGCGAAATTATCTTGTTTTTCCTAAACAACACGTTGTAACTCGAAAAGCTTTGGCGTTGCGTGTTTGTCTAAGCGTGTAGCCTCAAAAGAGAATGCACAGGAGAGTTTTCCCTAGAAAGAATATGTAAGAATACCACGTTATAAGAAAATACAGTGTTGCAGAGTAAAGACAAATAAGTACATATTGGAAACACTTTAGGGAAGAAATAATGCATCGTACAATATTTGCTTGTATCTCCTAAACAACACGTTGTAACTCGAAAATATTTGGTGTGGCTCGTACGTCTACACGTGTAGCCTCAAAAGAGAAACCACAGGAGAATTTTCTTTCTTCAAAATGTGTCAAAAAACCACGTTTTAAGGAAATCCCGCATCGTGCAAAATTATCTTGTTTTTCCTAAACAACACGTTGTAACTCGAAAAGCTTTGGTGTTGCGTGTATGTCTGAGCATGTTGCCTCTAAAGACAATGCACAAGAGAGTTTTCTCTCGAAAGAACATGTAAGAATACAACGCTATAAGGAAATACAGTGTTGCAGAGTAAAGACAAATACGTACATATTGGAAACACTTTACCAGAAGAAATAACGCATCGTACAAAATTAGCGTGTATCTCCTAAACAACACGTGGTAACTCGAAAGGATTTGGTGTGGCGTGTGCGTCTAAACGTGTAGCCTCAAAAGAGAACCGACAGGAGAATTTTCTTTCTTCAAAATTTGTCAGAAAACCACGTTTTAAGGAAATCCTGCATCATGCGAAATTATCTTGTTTTTCATAAACAACACGTTGTAACTCGAAAAGCTTTGGTGTTGCCTGTATGTCTCAGTGTGTAGCCTCAAAAGGGAATGCACAGGATAGTTTTCTCTCGAAAGAATATGTAAGAATACCACGTTATAAGGAAATACAATGTTGCAGAGTAAAGACAAATATGTATGTATTGGAAACACTTTACGAAAAGAACACATCGTAGAAAATTAGCTTGTATCTCCTAAACAAAAGGTTGTACCTCGAAAAGATTTGGTGTGGCATGTACGTGTAAATGTGTAGCATCAAAAGAGAACCCACAGGAGAATTTTCTTCCTTCAAAATTTTTCAGAAAACCACGTTTTAAGGAAATCCCTCATCGTACGAAATCATCTTTTTCCTAAACAACATGTTGTAACTCGAAAACCTTTGGTGTTGCGTGTATGTGTAAGCGTGGAGCCTCCAAAGAGAAGGCACAGGAGACTTTTCTCTCGAAAGAATATGTAAGAATACCACGTTAAAAGGAAATACAATTTTGCAGAGTAAAGACAAATAAGTACATATTGGAAACACTTTACGAGAAGAAATAACGCATCTTAAAAAAGTAGCTTGTATCTCCTAAACAACACGTTGTAACTCGAAAAGATTTGGTGTGACATGTACGTCTAAAAGTGTAGCCTCAAACGAGAACCGACAGGAGAATATTCTTTCATCAAAATTTGTCAGAAACCACGTTTTAAGGAAATCTCGCATCGTGCGAAATTATCTTGTTTTTCCTAAACAACAAGTTGTATCTCGAAAAGCGTTGGTGTTGCGTGTATGTCTAAGTGTGTAGCCTCAAAAGAGAATGCACAGGAGAGTTTTCTCTCGAAAGAATATGTAAGAATACCACGTTATAAGGAAATACAGTGTTGCAGAGTAAAGACAAATACGTACGTATTGGAAACACTTTAAGAGAAGAAATAAAGCATAATACAAAATTAGCTTGTATCTCCTAAACAACAGGTTATAACTCGAAAAGATTTGGTGTGGCTCGTACCTCTACATGTGTAGCCTCAAAAGAGAACCCCCAGGAGAACTTTCTTTCGTCAAAATTTGTCAGAAATCCACGTTTTATGGAAATCTCGCATCGTGCGAAATTATCTTGTTTTTCCTAAACAACACGTTGTAACTCGAAAAGCTTTGGTGTTCCTTGTTTGTCTAAGCGTGTAGCCTCAAAAGAGAATGCACAGGAGAGTTTTCCCTAGAAAGAATATGTAAGAATACCACGTTATAAGAAAATACAGTGTTGCAGAGTAAAGACAAATAAGTACATATTGGAAACACTTTAGGGAAGAAATAACGCATCGTACAATATTTGCTTGTATCTCCTAAACAACACGTTGTAACTCGAAAATATTTGGTGTGGCTCGTACGTCTACACGTGTAGCCTCAAAACAGAAACCACAGGAGAATTTTCTTTCGTCAAAATGTGTCAAAAAACCACGTTTTAAGGAAATCCCGCATCGTGCAAAATTATCTTGTTTTTCCTAAACAACACGTTGTAACTCGAAAAGCTTTGTTGTTGCGTGTATGTCTGAGCATGTTTCCTCTAAAGACAATGCACAAGAGAGTTTTCTCTCGAAAGAACATGTAAGAATACAACGTTATAAGGAAATACAGTGTTGCAGAGTAAAGACAAATACGTACATATTGGAAACACTTTACGAGAAGAAATAACGCATCGTACAAAATTAGCGTGTATCTCCTAAACAACACGTGGTAACTCGAAAGGATTTGGTGTGGCATGTACGTCTAAACGTGTAGCCTCAAAGGAGAACCGACAGGAGAATTTTCTTTCTTCAAAATTTGTCAGAAAACCACGTTTTAAGGAAATCCTGCATCGTGCGAAATTATCTTGTTTTTCGTAAACAACACGTTGTAACTCGAAAAGCTTTGGTGTTGCCTGTATGTCTCAGTGTGTAGCCTCAAAAGGGAACGCACAGGATAGTTTTCTCTCGAAAGAATATGTAAGAGTACCACGTTATAAGGAAATACAGTGTTGCAGAGTAAAGACAAATACCTACATATTGGAAACACTTTATGAGAAGAAGTAATGCATCGTACAAAATTAGCTTGTATCTCCTAAACAAAACGTTGTAACTCGAAAATATTTGGTGCGGCGTGTACATCTTAACGTGTAGCCTCAAAAGAGAACCCACAGGAGAATTTTCTTTCGTCAATTTTTTTCAGAAAACCACATTTTAAGGATATGCCGCATCATGCGAAATCATCTTCTTTTTTCTAAACAAAATGTTGTAACTCCAAAAGCATTGGTATTGCGTGTATGTGTAAGCGTGGAGCCTCAAAAGAGAAGGCACAGGAGAGTTTTCTCTCGAAAGAATATGTAAGAATACCACGTTATGAGGAAATACAGTGTTGCAGAGTAAAGACAAATAAGTATATATTGGAAACACTTTACAAAAAGAAATAATGCATCGTACAAAATTAGCTTGTATCTCCTAAACAACACGTTGTAACTCGAAAAGATTCGGTGTGACGTGTACGTCTAAAAGTGTAGCCTCAAACGAGAACCCACAGGAGAATTTACTTTCATCAAAATTTGTCAGAAACCACGTTTTAAGGAAATATCGCATCGTGAAAAATTATCTTGTTTTTCCTAAACAACACATTGCAACACGAAAAGCTTTGGTGTTGCGTGTATGTCTAAGCGTGTAGCCTCAAAAGAGAATGCACAGGAGAGTTTTCTCTCGAAAGAATATGTAAGAATACCACATTATAAGGAAATACAGTGTTGCAGAGTAAAGACAACTATGAACGTATTGGAAACACTTTAGGAGAGGAAATAAAGCATAATACAAAATTAGCTTGTATCTCCTAAACAACAGGTTATAATTCAAAAAGATTTGGTGTGGCTCGTACCTCTACACGTGTTGCCTCAAAAGAGAACCCACAGGAGAACTTTCTTTCGTCAAAATTTGTCAGAAAACCACGTTTTATGGAAATCTCGCATCGTGCGAAATTATCTTGTTTTTCCTAAACAACACGTTGTAACTCGAAAAGCTTTGGCGTTGCGTGTTTGTCTAAGCGTGTAGCCTCAAAAGAGAATGCACAGGAGAGTTTTCCCTAGAAAGAATATGTAAGAATACCACGTTATAAGAAAATACAGTGTTGCAGAGTAAAGACAAATAAGTACATATTGGAAACACTTTAGGGAAGAAATAATGCATCGTACAATATTTGCTTGTATCTCCTAAACAACACGTTGTAACTCGAAAATATTTGGTGTGGCTCGTACGTCTACACGTGTAGCCTCAAAAGAGAAACCACAGGAGAATTTTCTTTCTTCAAAATGTGTCAAAAAACCACGTTTTAAGGAAATCCCGCATCGTGCAAAATTATCTTGTTTTTCCTAAACAACACGTTGTAACTCGAAAAGCTTTGGTGTTGCGTGTATGTCTGAGCATGTTGCCTCTAAAGACAATGCACAAGAGAGTTTTCTCTCGAAAGAACATGTAAGAATACAACGCTATAAGGAAATACAGTGTTGCAGAGTAAAGACAAATACGTACATATTGGAAACACTTTACCAGAAGAAATAACGCATCGTACAAAATTAGCGTGTATCTCCTAAACAACACGTGGTAACTCGAAAGGATTTGGTGTGGCGTGTGCGTCTAAACGTGTAGCCTCAAAAGAGAACCGACAGGAGAATTTTCTTTCTTCAAAATTTGTCAGAAAACCACGTTTTAAGGAAATCCTGCATCATGCGAAATTATCTTGTTTTTCATAAACAACACGTTGTAACTCGAAAAGCTTTGGTGTTGCCTGTATGTCTCAGTGTGTAGCCTCAAAAGGGAATGCACAGGATAGTTTTCTCTCGAAAGAATATGTAAGAATACCACGTTATAAGGAAATACAATGTTGCAGAGTAAAGACAAATATGTATGTATTGGAAACACTTTACGAAAAGAACACATCGTAGAAAATTAGCTTGTATCTCCTAAACAAAAGGTTGTACCTCGAAAAGATTTGGTGTGGCATGTACGTGTAAATGTGTAGCATCAAAAGAGAACCCACAGGAGAATTTTCTTCCTTCAAAATTTTTCAGAAAACCACGTTTTAAGGAAATCCCTCATCGTACGAAATCATCTTTTTCCTAAACAACATGTTGTAACTCGAAAACCTTTGGTGTTGCGTGTATGTGTAAGCGTGGAGCCTCCAAAGAGAAGGCACAGGAGACTTTTCTCTCGAAAGAATATGTAAGAATACCACGTTAAAAGGAAATACAATTTTGCAGAGTAAAGACAAATAAGTACATATTGGAAACACTTTACGAGAAGAAATAACGCATCTTAAAAAAGTAGCTTGTATCTCCTAAACAACACGTTGTAACTCGAAAAGATTTGGTGTGACATGTACGTCTAAAAGTGTAGCCTCAAACGAGAACCGACAGGAGAATATTCTTTCATCAAAATTTGTCAGAAACCACGTTTTAAGGAAATCTCGCATCGTGCGAAATTATCTTGTTTTTCCTAAACAACAAGTTGTATCTCGAAAAGCGTTGGTGTTGCGTGTATGTCTAAGTGTGTAGCCTCAAAAGAGAATGCACAGGAGAGTTTTCTCTCGAAAGAATATGTAAGAATACCACGTTATAAGGAAATACAGTGTTGCAGAGTAAAGACAAATACGTACGTATTGGAAACACTTTAAGAGAAGAAATAAAGCATAATACAAAATTAGCTTGTATCTCCTAAACAACAGGTTATAACTCGAAAAGATTTGGTGTGGCTCGTACCTCTACAAGTGTAGCCTCAAAAGAGAACCCCCAGGAGAACTTTCTTTCGTCAAAATTTGTCAGAAATCCACGTTTTATGGAAATCTCGCATCGTGCGAAATTATCTTGTTTTTCCTAAACAACACGTTGTAACTCGAAAAGCTTTGGTGTTCCTTGTTTGTCTAAGCGTGTAGCCTCAAAAGAGAATGCACAGGAGAGTTTTCCCTAGAAAGAATATGTAAGAATACCACGTTATAAGAAAATACAGTGTTGCAGAGTAAAGACAAATAAGTACATATTGGAAACACTTTAGGGAAGAAATAACGCATCGTACAATATTTGCTTGTATCTCCTAAACAACACGTTGTAACTCGAAAATATTTGGTGTGGCTCGTACGTCTACACGTGTAGCCTCAAAACAGAAACCACAGGAGAATTTTCTTTCGTCAAAATTTGTCAGAAAATCACATTTTAAGAAAATCACTCATCGTGCGAAATAATCTTGTATTTCAAAAACAACAAGATGTAACTGGAAAAGCGTTGGTGTTGCCTGTATGTCTAAGTGTGTAGCCTCAAAAGGGAACGCACAGGATAGTTTTCTCTCGAAAGAATATGTAAGAATACCACGTTATAAGGAAATACAGTGTTGCAGAGTAAAGACAAATAAGTACTTATTGGAAACACTTTATGAGAAGAAATAACGCATCGTAAAAAAATAGCTTGTATCTCCTAAACAACACGTTGTAACTCGAAAAGATTTCGTGTGGCGTGTACGTCTAAACGTGTAGCCTCAAAAGAGAACCCACAGGAGAATTTTCTTTGGTCAAAATTTGTCAGAAAACCACATATTAAGGAAATCCCGCATCGTGCGAAATTATCTTGTTTTTCCTAAACAACGCATTGTAACTCGAAAAGCTTTGGTGTTGTGTGTATGTCTAAGCGTGTAGCCTCAAAAGAGAACACACAGGAGACTTTTCTCTCGAAAGAATATGTGAGAATACCACGTTATAAGGAAGTCCACTGTTGCAGAATAATGGCAAATACTTACGTATTGGAAACCCTTAAACTTTATGAGATGAAATAAAGCATCATACAAAATTAGCTTGTATCTCCTAAACAACACGTTGTAACTCGAAAAGATTTGGTGTGGCGTGTACGTCTAAACGTGTAGCCTCAAAAAGAACCCAGAGACGAATTTTCTTTCGTTAAAATTTTTTCAGAACACCACGTTTTAAGGAAATCCCGCATCGTGCGAAATCATCTTCTTTTTCCTAAACAACATGTTGTAACTCGAAAAGCTTTGGTGTTGCGTGTATGTCTAAGCGTGGAGCCTCAAAAGAGAAGGCACAGGAGAGTTTTCTCTCGAAAGAATATGTAAGAATACCACGA
The DNA here is from genome assembly GCF_947179515.1 of Apodemus sylvaticus. Classification (NCBI taxonomy): domain Eukaryota; kingdom Metazoa; phylum Chordata; class Mammalia; order Rodentia; family Muridae; genus Apodemus; species Apodemus sylvaticus. Next base: position 337,021 of record NW_026263032.1, on the reverse strand, counting down.
TATAAAGAAATACAATTTTGTAGAGTAAAGGCAAATAAGTACATATTGGAAACACTTTACGAGAAGAAATAATGCATCGTACAAAATTAGCTTGTATCTCCTAAACAACACGTTGTAACTCGAAAAGATTTGGTGTGACGTGTACGTCTATACGTGTAGCCTCAAAGGAAAGCCCACAGAAGAATTTTCCTTTGTCAAATTTTTCAGAAAACCACGTTTTAAATAAATCCCGCATCGTGCGAAATTATCTTTTTATTCATTAACAACACGTTGTAACTCGAAAAGCTTTGGTGTTGCCTGTATGTCTAAGTGTGTAGCCTCAAAACGGAACGCACAAGATAGTTTTCTCTCGAAAGAATATGTAAGAATACCACGTTATAAGGAAATACAGTGTTTCAGAGTAAAGACAAATACTTACATATTGGGAATATTTTACGAGAAGAAATAACGCATCGAACAAAATTAGCTTTTATCTCCTAAACAACACATGGTAAGTCGAAAAGATTTGGTTTGGCGTGTATGTCTAAACGTGTAGCCTCAAAGGAGAACACAAAGGAGAATTTTCTTTTGTCAAAATTTGTCAGAAAATCACGTTTTAAGGAAATACCGCATCGTGGGAAATTATCTTGTTTTTCCTAAACAACAAGTGGTAACTCGAAAAGCTTTGGTGTTGCGTGTATGTCTAAGCGTGTAGCCTCAAAAGAGAATGCACAGGAGAGTTTTCTCTCATTAGAACATGTAAGAATTCAACGTTATAAGGAAATACAGTGTTGCAGAGTAAAGACAAATACGTACATATTGGAAACACATTACGAGAAGAAATTAAGCATCACACAATATTAGCTTGTATCTCCTAAACAACAAGTGGAAACTCGAAAACATTTAGTTTGGCGTGTATGTCTAAAAGTTTAGCCTCAAAAGAGAACCGACTGGAGAATTTTCTTTCGTCAAAATTGGTCAGAAAACAATGTATTAACGAAATCCCGCATCCTGCGAAATTATCTTGTTTTTCCTAAACAACACGTTGTAACTCAAAAAGCTTGGGTGTTGCGTGTATGTCTCAGTGTGTAGCCTCAAAAGAGAACACACAGGAGAGTTTTCACTCAAAAGAATAAGTAAGAATACCAGGTTATAAGGAAATACAGTGTTGCAGAGTAAAGACAAATACGTACGTATTGGAAACACTTTACGTGAAGAAATAATGCATCATAAAAAATTAGCTTGTATCTCCTAAACAACACGTTGTAACTCGAAAATGTTTGGTGTGGCAGGTACGTCTAAACGTGTAGCCTCAAAAAGAGAACACACAGGAGAATTTTCTTTGGTCAAATTTGCCACAAAACCACGTATTAAGGAAATCCTACATCGTGCGAAATTATCTTGTTTTTCCTAAACAACACGTTGTAACTCGAAAACCTTTGGTGTTGCGTGTATGTCTCAGCGTGTAGCCTTAAAAGAGAACACACAGGGGAGTTTTCTCTCAAAAGAATATGTAAGAATACCACGTTATAAGGAAATACAGTGTTGCAGAGTAAAGAAAAATATGTACTTATTGGAAACCCTTAAACTTTACGAGATGAAATAAAGCATCGTACAAAATTAGCTTGTATCTCCTAAACAACACTTTGTAACTCGAAAAGAATTGGTGTGGCGTGTACGTCTAAACTTGTAGCCTCAAAAGAGAACCCATAGGAGAATTTTCTTTCGTCAAAGTTTCAGAAAACCACGTTTTAAGGAAATCCAGCATCGTGCGAAATTATCTTGTTTTTCCTAAACAACACGTAGTAACTCGAAAATCTTTGGTGATGCGTGTATGTCTAAGCGTGTAGCCTCAAAAGAGAACACACAGGAGAGTTTTCTCTCGAAAGAATATGTGAGAATACCACGTTATAAGGAAGTACAGTGTTGCAGAATAAAGACAAATACTTACGTATTGGAAACCCTTAAACTTTACGAGATGAAATAAAGCATCGTACAAAATTAGCTTGTATCTCCTAAACAACACGTTGTAACTCGAAAAGATTTGGTGTGGCGTGTACGTCTAAAGGTGTAGCCTCAAAAGAGAACCACAGGACAATTTTCGTTCGTCAAAATTTGTCAGAAAACCACGTTTTAAGGAAATCCCGCATCGTGAGAAATTATCTTGTTCATCATAAACAACACATTGTAACTCGAAAAGCTTTGGTGTTGCGTGTATGTTTAAGCGTGTACCCTCAAAAGAGAACGCACAGGAGAGTTTTCTCTCGAAAGAATATGTAAGAATACCACGTATTAAGGAAATACCGTGTTGCAGAGTAAAGACAAATACGTACTTATTAGAAACACTTTACGAGAAGAAATAACGCATCGTAAAAAATTAGCTTGTATCTCCTAAACAACAGGTTGTAACTCGAAAAGATTTGGTGTGGCGTGTACGTCTAAACGTGTAGACTCAAAAGAGTACACACAGGAGAGTTTTATTTGGTCAAAATTTGTCAGAAAATCACGTTTTAAGGAAATCCCGCATCGTGCGAAATTATGTTGTTTTTCCTAAACAACATGTTGTAACTCGAAAAGCTTTGGTGTTGAGTGTATGTCTAAGCATGTAACCTCAAAGGAGACCGCACAGGAGAGTTTTTTCTCGAAAGAATATGCAAGAATACCTCGTTATAAGGAAATACAGTGTTGCAGAGTAAAGCCAAATATTTACATAATGGAAACACTTAAACTTTATGAGAAGAAATAATGCATCGTAAAAAAATTAGCTTGTATCTCCTAAACAACACGTTGTAACTCGACAAGGTTTAGTGTCTCGGGCACGTCTAAATGTGTAGCTTCAAAAGAGAACCCACAGGAGTATTTTCTTTCGTCAAAATTTGTCAGAAAACCACGTTTTACGGAAATCCCGCAATATGCTAAATTATCTTGCTTTTCCTAAACAACACATTGTAACTCGAAAAACTTTGGTGTTGCGTGTATGTCAAAGCGTATAGCCTCAAAAGAGAACGCACAGGAGAGTTTTCTCTCGAAAGAATATGTAAGAATACCACGTTATAAGGAAATACAGTGTTGCAGAGTAAAGACAAATACGTACTTATTGGAAAAACTTAAACTTTACGAGAAGAAATAAGGCATCTTACAAAATTAGTTTGTATCTCCTAAACAACACGTTAAAACTCGAAAAGATTTGGTGTGGTGTGTACGTCTAAACGTGTAGCCTAAAAATAGAACCCACAGGATAATTTTCTTTCGTCAAAATTTGTCAGAAACCACGTTTTAAGGAAATCCCGCATCGGGTGAAATTATCTTGTTTTTCCTAAAAAAAAAGTTGTAACTCAAAAAGCTTTGGTGTTGCGTGTATGTCTAAGCATGTAGCCTCAAAGGGGAACGCACAGGAGAGTTTTCTCTCGAAAGAATATGCAAGAATACCACGTTATAAGGAAATACAGTGTTGCAGAGTAAAGGCAAATATGTACGTAATGGAAACACTTAAAACTTTATGAGAAGAAATAACGCACCGTAAAAAAATTAGCTTGTATCTCCTAAACAACACGTTGTAACTCGAAAAGATTTGGTGTTGCGTGAATGTCTAAGCATGTAGCCTCCAAGGAGAATGCACAGTAGAGTTTTCTCTCGAAAGAATATGCAAGAATACCATGTTATAAGGAAATACAGTGTTGCAGAGTAAAGGCAAATATGTACGTAATGGAAACACTTAAACTTTATGAGAAGAAATAACGCATCGTAAAAAATTAGCTTGTATCTCCTAAACAACACGTTGTAACATAAAAAGATTTGGTGTGGCGTGTACGTCTAAACGTGTAGCCTGAAAAGAGAACCCATAGGAGAATTTTCTTTGGTCAAAATTTGTCAGAAAACCACGTATTAAGGTAATCCCGCATCGTGCGAAATTATCTTGTTTTTCCTAAACAAAAAGTTTTAACACGAAATGCTTTGGTGTTGCGTGTATGTCTAAGCGTGTAGCCTCAAAAGAGAACGCACAGGAGAGTTTTCTCTCGAAAGAATATGTAAGAATACCACGTTATAAGGAAATACAGTGTAGCAGAGTAAAGACAAATACATACTTATTGGAAAAAACTTAAACTTTACGAGAAGAAATAACGCATCGTACAAAATTAGCTTGTATCTCCTAAACAACACGTTGTAACTTGAAAAGATTTGGTGTGGCTTGTACGTCTAAACGTGTAGCCTCAAAAGAGTACCCACAGGAGAGTTTTATTTCGTCAAAATTTGTCAGAAAACCACGTTTTAAGGAAATCCCGCATCGTGCGAAATTATCTTGTTTTTCCTAAACAATACGTTGTAACTCGAAAAGCTTTGGTGTTGTGTGAATGTCTAAGCATGTAGCCTCAAAGGAGAATGCACAGGAGAGTTTTCTCTCGAAAGAATATGCAAGAAAACCACGATATAAGGCAATACAGTGTTGCAGAGTAAAGGCAAATATGTACGTAATGGAAACACTTAAACTTTATGAGAAGAAATAACGCATCGTAGAAAAATTATATTGTTTCTGCTAAACAACAAGTTGTAACTCGAAAAGATTTGGTGTGGCGTGTACGTCTAAATGTGTAGCCTCAAAAGAGAACCGACAGGAGTATTTTCTTTCGTCAAAATTTGTCAGAAAACCACGTTTTAAGGAAATCCCGCATTGTGCGAAATTATCTTGTTTTTCCTAAACAACACGTTGTAACTCGAAAAGCTTTGGTGCTGCGTGTATGTCTAAGCGTGTAGCCTCAAAAGAGAACGCAAAGGAGAGTTTTTTCTCGAAAGAATATGTAAGAATACCACGTTATTAGGAAATACAGTGTTGCAGAGTAAAGACAAATACTTACGTCTTGGAAAAACTTTACAAGAAGAAATAACGCATCATAAGAAATTAGATTGTATCTCATATACAACACGTTGTAACATAAAAAGATTTGGTGTGGCCTGTACGTCTAAACGTGTAGCCTGAAAAGAGAACCCATAGGAGAATTTTCTTTGGTCAAAATTTGTCAGAAAACCATGTATTAAGGAAATCCCGCATCGTGCGACATTATCTTGTTTTTCCTAAACCAAACGTTTTAACTCGAAAAGCTTTCGTGTTGCGTGTATGTCTAAGCGTGTAGCCTCAAAAGAGAACACACAGGAGAGTTTTCTCTCGAAAGAATATGTAAGAATACCACGTTATAAGGAAATACAGTGTTGCAGAGTAAAGACAAATACGTACTTATTGGAAAAACTTAAACCTTACGAGAAGAAATAAGGCATCTTACAAAATTAGTTTGTATCTCCTAAACAACACATTATAACTCGAAAAGATTTGGTGTGGTGTGTATGTCTAAACGTGTAGCCTCAAAAGAGAAACCACAGGAAAATTTTCTTTCGTCAAAATTTGTCAGAAAACCACGTTTTAAGGAAATCCCGCATTCTGCGAAATTATCTTGTTTTTCTTAAACAAAACGTTTTAACTCGAAAAGCTTTGGTGTTGCGTGTATGTCTAAGCGTAGAGCCTCAAAAGAGAACGCACAGGAGAGTTTTCTCTCGAAAGAATATGTAAGAATACCACGTTATAAGGAAATACAGTGTTGCAGAGTAAAGACAAATACGTACTTATTGGAAAAACTTAAACTTTACGAGAAGAAATAACGCATCGTACAAAATTAGCTTGTATCTCCTAAACAACACGTTGTAACTTGAAAAGATTTGGTGTGGCTTGTACGGCTAAACGTGTAGCCTCAAAAGAGTACCCACAGGAGAGTTTTATTTCGTCAAAATTTGTCAGAAAACCACGTTTTAAGGAAATCCCGCATCATGCGAAATTATCTTGTTTTTCCTAAACAACACGTTGTAAATCGAAAAGCTTTGGTGTTGCGTGAATGTCTAAGCATGTAGCCTCAAAGGAGAACGCACAGGAGAGTTTTCTCTCAAAAGAATATGCAAGAATACCACGTTATAAGGAAATACAGTGTTGCAGAGTAAAGGCAAATATGTACGTAATGGAAACACTTAAACTTTATGAGAAGAAATAACGCATCGTAGAAAAATTAGATTGTTTCTCCTAAACAACACGTTGTAACTCGAAAAGATTTGGTGTGGCGTGTACGTCTAAATGTGTAGCCTCAAAAGAGAACCGACAGGAGTATTTTCTTTCGTCAAAATTTGTCAGAAAACCACGTTTTAAGGAAATCCCGCATTGTGCGAAATTATCTTGTTTTTCCTAAACAACACGTTGTAACTCGAAAAGCTTTGGTGCTGCGTGTATGTCTAAGCGTGTAGCCTCAAAAGAGAACGCAAAGGAGAGTTTTTTCTCGAAAGAATATGTAAGAATACCACGTTATAAGGAAATACAGTGTTGCAGAGTAAAGACAAATACATACTTATTGGAAAAACTTAAACTTAAGAGAAGAAATAACGCATCGTACAAAATTAGCTTGTATCTCCTAAACAACACGTTGTAACTTAAAAAGATTTGGTGTGGCCTGTACGTCTAAACGTGTAGCCTCAAAAGAGAACCCATAGGAGAATTTTCTTTGGTCAAAATTTGTCAGAAAACCACGTATTAAGGAAATTCCGCATCGTGCGAAATTATCTTGTTTTTCCTAAACAAAACGTTTTAACTCGAAAAGCTTTGGTGTTGCGTGTATGTCTAAGCCTGTAACCTCAAAGAGGAATGCACTGGAGAGTTTTCTCTCAAAGAATATGTAAGAAAACCACGTTATAAGGAAATACAGTGTTGCAGAGTAAAGACAAATACGTACTTATTGGAAAAACTTAAACTTTACGAGAAGAAATAAGGCATCTTACAAAATTAGTTTGTATCTCCTAAACAACACGTTATAACTTGAAAAGATTTGGTGTGGCTTACGTCTAAACGTGTAGCCTCAAAAGAGTACCCACAGGAGAGTTTTATTTCGTCAAAATTTGTCAGAAAACCACGTTTTAAGGAAATCCCGCATCGTGCGAAATTATCTTGTTTTTCCTAAACAACATGTTGTAACTCGAAAAGCTTTGGTGTTGCGTGAATGTCTAAGCATGTAGCCTCAAAGGAGAATGCACAGGAGAGTTTTCTCTCGAAAGAATATGCAAGAATACCACGTTATAAGGCAATACAGTGTTGCAGAGTAAAGGCAAATATGTACGTAATGGAAACACTTAAACTTTATGAGAAGAAATAACGCATCGTAGAAAAATTACCTTGTTTCTCCTAAACAACACGTTGTAACTCGGAAAGATTTGGTGTGGCGTGTACGTCTAAATGTGTAGCCTCAAAAGAGAACCGACAGGAGTATTTTCCTTCGTCAAAATTTGTCAGAAAACCACGTTTTAAGGAAATCCCGCATCGTGCAAAAATATCTTGTTTTTCCTAAACAACACGTTGTAACTCGAAAAGCTTTGGTGTTGCGTGTATGTCTAAGCGTGTAGCCTCAAAAGAGAACGCAAAGGAGAGTTTTTTCTCGAAAGAATATGTAAGAATACCACGTTATTAGGAAATACAGTGTTGCAGAGTAAAGACAAATACTTACGTCTTGGAAAAACTTTACGAGAAGAAATAACGCATCGTAAGAAATTAGCTTGTATCTCCTATACAACACGTTGTAACATAAAAAGATTTGGTGTGGCCTGTACGTCTAAACGTGTAGCCTGAAAAGAGAACCCATAGGAGAATTTTCTTTGGTCAAAATTTGTCAGAAAACCATGTATTAAGGAAATCCCGCATAGTGCGACATTATCTTGTTTTTCCTAAACCAAACGTTTTAACTCGAAAAGCTTTCGTGTTGCGTGTATGTCTAAGCGTGTAGCCTCAAAAGAGAACACACAGGAGAGTTTTCTCTCGAAAGAATATGTAAGAATACCACGTTATAAGGAAATACAGTGTTGCAGAGTAAAGACAAATACGTACTTATTGGAAAAACTTAAACCTTATGAGAAGAAATAAGGCATCTTACAAAATTAGTTTGTATCTACTAAACAACACATTATAACTCGAAAAGATTTGGTGTGGTGTGTATGTCTAAACGTGTAGCCTCAAAAGAGAACCCACAGGAAAATTTTCTTTCGTCAAAATTTGTCAGAAAACCACGTTTTAAGGAAATTCCGCATCGTGCAAAATTATCTTGTTTTTCTTAAACAAAACGTTTTAACTCGAAAAGCTTTGGTGTTGCGTGTATGTCTAAGCGTGTAGCCTCAAAAGAGAACGCACAGGAGAGTTTTCTCTCGAAAGAATATGTAAGAATACCACGTTATAAGGATATACAGTGTTGCAGAGTAAAGACAAATACTTACTTATTGGAAAAACTTAAACTTAAGAGAAGAAATAACGCATCGTACAAAATTAGCTTGTATCTCCTAAACAACACGTTGTAACTTAAAAAGATTTGGTGTGGCCTGTACGTCTAAACGTGTAGCCTCAAAAGAGAACCCATAGGAGAATTTTCTTTGGTCAAAATTTGTCAGAAAACCACGTATTAAGGAAATTCCGCATCGTGCGAAATTATCTTGTTTTTCCTAAACAAAACGTTTTAACTCGAAAAGCTTTGGTGTTGCGTGTATGTCTAAGCCTGTAACCTCAAAGGAGAATGCCCAGGAGAGTTTTCTCTCGAAAGAATATGTAAGAAAACCACGTTATAAGGAAATACAGTGTTGCAGAGTAAAGACAAATACGTACTTATTGGAAAAACTTAAACTTTACGAGAAGAAATAAGGCATCTTACAAAATTAGTTTGTATCTCCTAAACAACACGTTATAACTTGAAAAGATTTGGTGTGGTGTGTACTTCTAAACTTGTAGCCTCAAAAGAGAACCCACAGGATATTTTTCTTTCGTCAAAATTTGTCAGAAAACCAAGTTTTAAGGAAATCCCGCATCTTGCGAAATTATCTTATTTTTCCTAAACAACACGTTGTAACTCGAAAGCTTTGGTGTTGCGTGTATGTCTAAGCGTGTAGCCTCAAAAGAGAACGCACAGGAGAGTTTTCTCTCGAAAGAATATGTAAGGATACCACGTTATAAGGAAATACAGTGTTGCAGAATAAAGACAAATACGTACGTATTGGAAACACTTTATGAGAGAAATAACGCATGTGGCAAAATTAGCTTGTATGTCCTAAACAACTCGTTATAACTCGAAAAGATTTGGTGTGGGGTGCACGTCTAAACGTGTAGCCTCAAAAGAGTACCCACAGGAGAGTTTTATTTCGTCAAAATTTGTCAGAAAACCACGTTTTAAGGAAATCCCGCATCTTGCGAAATTATCTTGTTTTTCCTAAACAACACGTTGTAACTCGAAAAGCTTTGGTGTTGCGTGAATGTCTAAGCATGTAGCCTCAAAGGAGAACGCACAGGAGAGTTTTCTCTCGAAAGAATATGCAAGAATACCACGTTATAAGGAAATACAGTGTTGCAGAGTAAAGGCAAATATGTACGTAATGGAAATACTAAAACTTTATGAGAAGAAATAACGCATCGTAAAAAATTAGCTTGTTTCTCCTAAACAACACGTTGTAACTCGAAATGATTTGGTGTGGCATGTACGTCTAAATGTGTAGCCTCAAAAGAGAACCCACAGGAGTATTTTCTTTCGTCAAAATTTGTCAGAAAACCACGTTTTAAGGAAATCCCGCATCGTGCGAAATTATCTTGTTTTTCCTAAACAACACGTTGTAACTTGAAAGCTTTGGTGTTGCGTGTATGTCTAAGCGTGTAGCCTCAAAAGAGAACGCAAAGGAGAGTTTTTTCTCGAAAGAATGTGTAAGAATACGACGTTATTAGGAAATACAGTGTTGCAGAGTAAAGACAAATACTTACGTATTGGAAAAAACTTTACGAGAAGATATAACGCATCGTAAGAAATTGGCTTGTATCTCCTAAACAACACGTTGTAACTTAAAAAGATTTGGTGTGGCCTGTACGTCTTAACGTGTAGCCTGAAAAGAGAACCCATAGGAGAATTTCTTTGGTCAAAATATGTCAGAAAACCACGTATTAAGGAAATCCCGCATAGTGCGAAATTATCTTGTTTTTTCTAAACCAAACGTTTTAACTCGAAAAGCTTTGGTGTTGCGTGTATGTCTAAGCATGTAGCCTCAAAAGAGAACGCACAGGAGAGTTTTCTCTCGAAAGAATATGTAAGAATACCACGTTATAAGGAAATACAGTGTTGCAGAGTAAAGACAAATACGTACTTATTGGAAACACTTAAACTTTACGAGAAGAAATAAGGCATCGTACAAAATTAGTATGTATCTCCTAAACAACACGATATAACTCGAAATGATTTGGTGTGGTGTGTATGTCTAAACATGTAGCCTCAAAAGAGAACCCACAGGAGAATTTTTGTTCGTTAAATTTTGTCAGAAAACCACCTTTTAAGGAAATCCCGCATTGTGCGAAATTATCTTGTTTTTCCTAAACAACACGTTGTAACTCGAAAAGCTTTGGTGCTGCGTGTATGTCTAAGCGTGTAGCCTCAAAAGAGAACGCAAAGGAGAGTTTTTTTTTCTCGAAAGAATATGTAAGAATACCACGTTATTAGGAAATACAGTGTTGCAGAGTAAAGACAAATACTTACGTCTTGGAAAAACTTTACGAGAAGAAATAACGCATCGTAAGAAATTAGCTTGTATCTCCTATACAACACGTTGTAACATAAAAAGATTTGGTGTGGCCTGTACGTCTAAACGTGTAGCCTGAAAAGAGAACCCATAGGAGAATTTTCTTTGGTCAAAATTTGTCAGAAAACCATGTATTAAGGAAATCCCGCATAGTGCGACATTATCTTGTTTTTCCTAAACCAAACGTTTTAACTCGAAAAGCTTTCGTGTTGCGTGTATGTCTAAGCGTGTAGCCTCAAAAGAGAACACACAGGAGAGTTTTCTCTCGAAAGAATATGTAAGAATACCACGTTATAAGGAAATACAGTGTTGCAGAGTGAAGACAAATACATACTTATTGGAAAAACTTAAACCTTACGAGAAGAAATAAGGCATCTTACAAAATTAGTTTGTATCTCCTAAACAACACATTATAACTCGAAAAGATTTGGTGTGGTGTGTATGTCTAAACGTGTAGCCTCAAAAGAGAACCCACAGGAAAATTTTCTTTCGTCAAAATTTGTCAGAAAACCACGTTTTAAGGAAATCCCGCATTCTGCGAAATTATCTTGTTTTTCTTAAACAAAACGTTTTAACTCGAAAAGCTTTGGTGTTGCGTGTATGTCTAAGCGTGTAGCCTCAAAAGAGAACGCACAGGAGAGTTTTCTCTCGAAAGAATATGTAAGAATACCACGTTATAAGGAAATACAGTGTTGCAGAGTAAAGACAAATACGTACTTATTGGAAAAACTTAAACTTAAGAGAAGAAATAACGCATCGTACAAAATTAGCTTGTATCTCCTAAACAACACGTTGTAACTTAAAAAGATTTGGTGTGGCCTGTACGTCTAAACGTGTAGCCTCAAAAGAGAACCCATAGGAGAATTTTCTTTGGTCAAAATTTGTCAGAAAACCACGTATTAAGGAAATTCCGCATCGTGCGAAATTATCTTGTTTTTCCTAAACAAAACGTTTTAACTCGAAAAGCTTTGGTGTTGCGTGTATGTCTAAGCCTGTAACCTCAAAGAGGAATGCACTGGAGAGTTTTCTCTCAAAGAATATGTAAGAAAACCACGTTATAAGGAAATACAGTGTTGCAGAGTAAAGACAAATACGTACTTATTGGAAAAACTTAAACCTTACGAGAAGAAATAAGGCATCTTACAAAATTAGTTTGTATCTCCTAAACAACACGTTATAACTTGAAAAGATTTGGTGTGGTGTGTTCTTCTAAACTTGTAGCCTCAAAAGAGAACCCACAGGATAATTTTCTTTCGTCAAAATTTGTCAGAAACCACGTTTTAAGTAAATCCCGCATCTTGCGAAATTATCTTGTTTTTCCTAAACAACACGTTGTAACTCGAAAGCTTTGGTGTTGCGTGTATGTCTAAGCGTGTAGCCTCAAAAGAGAACGCACAGGAGAGTTTTCTCTCGAAAGAATATGTAAGGATACCACGTTATAAGGAAATACAGTGTTGCAGAATAAAGACAAATACGTACGTATTGGAAACACTTTATGAGACAAATAACGCATGTGGCAAAATTAGCTTGTATGTCCTAAACAACTCGTTATAACTCGAAAAGATTTGGTGTGGGGTGCACGTCTAAACGTGTAGCCTCAAAAGAGTACCCACAGGAGAGTTTTATTTCGTCAAAATTTGTCAGAAAACCACGTTTTAAGGAAATCCCGCATCTTGCGAAATTATCTTGTTTTTCCTAAACAACACGTTGTAACTCGAAAAGCTTTGGTGTTGCGTGAATGTCTAAGCATGTAGCCTCAAAGGAGAACGCACAGGAGAGTTTTCTCTCGAAAGAATATGCAAGAATACCACGTTATAAGGAAATACAGTGTTGCAGAGTAAAGGCAAATATGTACGTAATGGAAACACTAAAACTTTATGAGAAGAAATAACGCATAGTAAAAAATTAGCTTGTTTCTCCTAAACAACACGTTGTAACTCGAAATGATTTGGTGTGGCATGTACGTCTAAATGTGTAGCCTCAAAAGAGTACCCACAGGAGTATTTTCTTTCGTCAAAATTTGTCAGAAAACCACGTTTTAAGGAAATCCCGCATCGTGCGAAATTATCTTGTTTTTCCTAAACAACACGTTGTAACTCGAAAAGCTTTGGTGTTGCGTGTATGTCTAAGCGTGAAGCATCAAAAGAGAACGCAAAGGAGAGTTTTTTCTCGAAAGAATGTGTAAGAATACGACGTTATTAGGAAATACAGTGTTGCAGAGTAAAGACAAATACTTACGTATTGGAAAAAACTTTACGAGAAGAAATAACGCATCGTAAGAAATTGGCTTGTATCTCCTAAACAACACATTGTAACTTAAAAAGATTTGGTGTGGCCTGTACGTCTTAACGTGTAGCCTGAAAAGAGAACCCATAGGAGAATTTTCTTTGGTCAAAATATGTCAGAAAACCACGTATTAAGGAAATCCCGCATAGTGCGAAATTATCTTGTTTTTTCTAAACCAAACGTTTTAACTCAAAAAGCTTTGGTGTTGCGTGTATGTCTAAGCGTGTAGCCTCAAAAGAGAACGCACAGGAGAGTTTTCTCTCGAAAGAATATGTAAGAATACCACGTTATAAGGAAATACAGTGTTGCAGAGTAAAGGCAAATATGTACTTATTGGAAACACTTAAACTTTACGAGAAGAAATAAGGCATCGTAAAAAATTAGTATGTATCTCCTAAACAACACGATATAACTCGGAAAGATTTGGTGTGGTGTGTATGTCTAAACGTGTAGCCTCAAAAGAGAACCCACAGGAAAATTTTCTTTCGTCAAAATTTGTCAGAAAACCACGTTTTAAGGAAATCCCGCATTCTGCGAAATTATCTTGTTTTTCTTAAACAAAACGTTTTACTCGAAAAGCTTTGGTGTTGCGTGTATGTCTAAGCCTGTAACCTCAAAGGAGAATGCCCAGGAGAGTTTTCTCTCGAAAGAATATGTAAGAAAACCACGTTATAAGGAAATACAGTGTTGCAGAGTAAAGACAAATACGTACTTATTGGAAAAACTTAAACTTTACGAGAAGAAATAAGGCATCTTACAAAATTAGTTTGTATCTCCTAAACAACACGTTATAACTTGAAAAGATTTGGTGTGGTGTGTACTTCTAAACTTGTAGCCTCAAAAGAGAACCCACAGGATAATTTTCTTTCGTCAAAATTTTCAGAAAACCACGTTTTAAGGAAATCCCGCATCTTGCGAAATTATCTTGTTTTTCCTAAACAACACGTTGTAACTCGAAAGCTTTGGTGTTGCGTGTATGTCTAAGCGTGTAGCCTCAAAAGAGAACGCACAGGAGAGTTTTCTCTCGAAAGAATATGTAAGGATACCACGTTATAAGGAAATACAGTGTTGCAGAATAAAGACAAATACGTACGTATTGGAAACACTTTATGAGAGAAATAACGCATCTGGCAAAATTAGCTTGTATGTCCTAAACAACTCGTTATAACTCGAAAAGATTTGGTGTGGGGTGCACGTCTAAACGTGTAGCCTCAAAAGAGTACCCACAGGAGAGTTTTATTTCGTCAAAATTTGTCAGAAAACCACGTTTTAAGGAAATCCCGCTTCTTGCGAAATTATCTTGTTTTTCCTAAACAACACGTTGTAACTCGAAAAGATTTGGTGTTGCGTGAATGTCTAAGCATGTAGCCTCAAAGGAGAACGCACAGGAGAGTTTTCTCTCGAAAGAATATGCAAGAATACCACGTTATAAGGAAATACAGTGTTGCAGAGTAAAGGCAAATATGTACGTAATGGAAACACTAAAACTTTATGAGAAGAAATAACGCATCGTAAAAAATTAGCTTGTTTCTCCTAAACAACACGTTGTAACTCGAAATGATTTGGTGTGGCATATACGTCTACATGTGTAGCCTCAAAAGAGAACCCACAGTAGTATTTTCTTTCGTCAAAATTTGTCAGAAAACCACGTTCTAAGGAAATCCCGCATCGTGCGAAATTATCTTGTTTTTCCTAAACAACACGTTGTAACTCGAAAAGCTTTGGTGCTGCGTGTATGTCTAAGCGTGTAGCCTCAAAAGAGAACGCAAAGGAGAGTTTTTTCTCGAAAGAATGTGTAAGAATACGACGTTATTAGGAAATACAGTGTTGCAGAGTAAAGACAAATACTTACGTATTGGAAAAAACTTTACGAGAAGAAATAACGCATCGTAAGAAATTAGCTTGTATCTCCTAAACAACACGTTGTAACTTAAAAAGATTTGGTGTGGCCTGTACGTCTTAACGTGTAGCCTGAAAAGAGAACCCATAGGAGAATTTTCTTTGGTCAAAATATGTCAGAAAACCACGTATTAAGGAAATCCCGCATAGTGCGAAATTATCTTGTTTTTTTCTAAACCAAACGTTTTAACTCGAAAAGCTTTGGTGTTGCGTGTATGTCTAAGCGTGTAGCCTCAAAAGAGAACGCACAGGAGAGTTTTCTCTCGAAAGAATATGTAAGAATACCACGTTATAAGGAAATACAGTGTTGCAGAGTAAAGACAAATACGTACTTATTGGAAACACTTAAACTTTTCGAGAAGAAATAAGGCATCGTACAAAATTAGTATGTATCTCCTAAACAACACGATATAACTCGGAAAGATTTGGTGTGGTGTGTATGTCTAAACATGTAGCCTCAAAAGAGAACCCACAGGAGAATTTTTGTTCGTTAAATTTTGTCAGAAAACCACGTTTTAAGGAAATCCCGCATTGTGCGAAATTATCTTGTTTTTTCTAAATAACACGTTGTAACTCGAAAAGCTTTGGTGCTGCGTGTATGTCTAAGCGTATAGCCTCAAAAGAGAACGCAAAGGAGAGTTTTTTTTCTCGAAAGAATATGTAAGAATACCACGTTATTAGGAAATACAGTGTTGCAGAGTAAAGACAAATACTTACGTCTTGGAAAAACTTTACGAGAAGAAATAACGCATCGTAAGAAATTAGCTTGTATCTCCTAAACAACACGTTGTAACATAAAAAGATTTGGTGTGGCCTGTACGTCTAAACGTGTAGCCTGAAAAGAGAACCCATAGGAGAATTTTCTTTGGTCAAAATTTGTCAGAAAACCATGTATTAAGGAAATCCCGCATAGTGCGACATTATCTTGTTTTTCCTAAACCAAACGTTTTAACTCGAAAAGCTTTCGTGTTGCGTGTATGTCTAAGCGTGTAGCCTCAAAAGAGAACACACAGGAGAGTTTTCTCTCGAAAGAATATGTAAGAATACCACGTTATAAGGAAATACAGTGTTGCAGAGTAAAGACAAATACGTACTTATTGGAAAAACTTAAACCTTACGAGAAGAAATAAGGCATCTTACAAAATTAGTTTGTATCTCCTAAACAACACATTATAACTTGAAAAGATTTGGTGTGGTGTGTATGTCTAAACGTGTAGCCTCAAAAGAGAACCCACAGGAAAATTTTCGTTCGTCAAAATTTGTCAGAAAACCACGTTTTAAGGAAATCCCGCATTCTGCGAAATTATCTTGTTTTTCTTAAACAAAACGTTTTAACTCGAAAAGCTTTGGTGTTGCGTGTATGTCTAAGCGTGTAGCCTCAAAAGAGAACGCACAGGAGAGTTTTCTCTCGAAAGAATATGTAAGAATACCACGTTATAAGGAAATACAGTGTTGCAGAGTAAAGACAAATACGTACTTATTGGAAAAACTTAAACTTAAGAGAAGAAATAACGCATCGTACAAAATTAGCTTGTATCTCCTAAACAACACGTTGTAACTTAAAAAGATTTGGTGTGGCCTGTACGTCTAAACGTGTAGCCTCAAAAGAGAACCCATAGGAGAATTTTCTTTGGTCAAAATTTGTCAGAAAACCACGTATTAAGGAAATTCCGCATCGTGCGAAATTATCTTGTTTTTCCTAAACAAAACGTTTTAACTCGAAAAGCTTTGGTGTTGCGTGTATGTCTAAGCCTGTAACCTCAAAGAGGAATGCACTGGAGAGTTTTCTCTCAAAGAATATGTAAGAAAACCACGTTATAAGGAAATACAGTGTTGCAGAGTAAAGACAAATACGTACTTATTGGAAAAACTTAAACTTTACGAGAAGAAATAAGGCATCTTACAAAATTAGTTTGTATCTCCTAAACAACACGTTATAACTTGAAAAGATTTGGTGTGGCTTGTACGTCTAAACGTGTAGCCTCAAAAGAGTACCCACAGGAGAGTTTTATTTCGTCAAAATTTGTCAGAAAACCACGTTTTAAGGAAATCCCGCATCGTGCGAAATTATCTTGTTTTTCCTAAACAACACGTTGTAACTCGAAAAGCTTTGGTGTTGCGTGAATGTCTAAGCATGTAGCCTCAAAGGAGAATGCACAGGAGAGTTTTCTCTCAAAGAATATGCAAGAATACCACGTTATAAGGCAATACAGTGTTGCAGAGTAAAGGCAAATATGTACGTAATGGAAACACTTAAACTTTATGAGAAGAAATAACGCATCGTAGAAAAATTACCTTGTTTCTCCTAAACAACACGTTGTAACTCGGAAAGATTTGGTGTGGCGTGTACGTCTAAATGTGTAGCCTCAAAAGAGAACCGACAGGAGTATTTTCTTTCGTCAAAATTTGTCAGAAAACCACGTTTTAAGGAAATCCCGCATCGTGCAAAAATATCTTGTTTTTCCTAAACAACACGTTGTAACTCGAAAAGCTTTGGTGTTGCGTGTATGTCTAAGCGTGTAGCCTCAAAAGAGAACGCAAAGGAGAGTTTTTTCTCGAAAGAATATGTAAGAATACCACGTTATTAGGAAATACAGTGTTGCAGAGTAAAGACAAATACTTACGTCTTGGAAAAACTTTACGAGAAGAAATAACGCATCGTAAGAAATTAGCTTGTATCTCCTATACAACACGTTGTAACATAAAAAGATTTGGTGTGGCCTGTACGTCTAAACGTGTAGCCTGAAAAGAGAACCCATAGGAGAATTTTCTTTGGTCAAAATTTGTCAGAAAACCATTTATTAGGAATTCCCGCATAGTGCGACATTATCTTGTTTTTCCTAAACCAAACGTTTTAACTCGAAAAGCTTTCGTGTTGCGTGTATGTCTAAGCGTGTAGCATCAAAAGAGAACACACAGGAGAGTTTTCTCTCGAAAGAATATGTAAGAATACCACGTTATAAGGAAATACAGTGTTGCAGAGTAAAGACAAATACGTACTTATTGGAAAAACTTAAACCTTATGAGAAGAAATAAGGCATCTTACAAAATTAGTTTGTATCTCCTAAACAACACATTATAACTCGAAAAGATTTGGTGTGGTGTGTATGTCTAAACGTGTAGCCTCAAAAGAGAACCCACAGGAAAATTTTCTTTCGTCAAAATTTGTCAGAAAACCACGTTTTAAGGAAATTCCGCATCGTGCAAAATTATCTTGTTTTTCTTAAACAAAACGTTTTAACTCGAAAAGCTTTGGTGTTGCGTGTATGTCTAAGCGTATAGCCTCAAAAGAGAACGCACAGGAGAGTTTTCTCTCGAAAGAATATGTAAGAATACCACGTTATAAGGATATACAGTGTTGCAGAGTAAAGACAAATACTTACTTATTGGAAAAACTTAAACTTAAGAGAAGAAATAACGCATCGTACAAAATTAGCTTGTATCTCCTAAACAACACGTTGTAACTTAAAAAGATTTGGTGTGGCCTGTACGTCTAAACGTGTAGCCTCAAAAGAGAACCCATAGGAGAATTTTCTTTGGTCAAAATTTGTCAGAAAACCACGTATTAAGGAAATTCCGCATCGTGCGAAATTATCTTGTTTTTCCTAAACAAAACGTTTTAACTCGAAAAGCTTTGGTGTTGCGTGTATGTCTAAGCCTGTAACCTCAAAGGAGAATGCCCAGGAGAGTTTTCTCTCGAAAGAATATGTAAGAAAACCACGTTATAAGGAAATACAGTGTTGCAGAGTAAAGACAAATACGTACTTATTGGAAAAACTTAAACTTTACGAGAAGAAATAAGGCATCTTACAAAATTAGTTTGTATCTCCTAAACAACACGTTATAACTTGAAAAGATTTGGTGTGGTGTGTACTTCTAAACTTGTAGCCTCAAAAGAGAACCCACAGGATAATTTTCTTTCGTCAAAATTTGTCAGAAAACCACGTTTTAAGGAAATCCCGCATCTTGCGAAATTATCTTGTTTTTCCTAAACAACACGTTGTAACTCGAAAGCTTTGGTGTTGCGTGTATGTCTAAGCGTGTAGCCTCAAAAGAGAACGCACAGGAGAGTTTTCTCTCGAAAGAATATGTAAGGATACCACGTTATAAGGAAATACAGTGTTGCAGAATAAAGACAAATACGTACGTATTGGAAACACTTTATGAGAGAAATAACGCATCTGGCAAAATTAGCTTGTATGTCCTAAACAACTCGTTATAACTCGAAAAGATTTGGTGTGGGGTGCACGTCTAAACGTGTAGCCTCAAAAGAGTACCCACAGGAGAGTTTTATTTCATCAAAATTTGTCAGAAAACCACGTTTTAAGGAAATCCCGCATCTTGCGAAATTATCTTGTTTTTCCTAAACAACACGTTGTAAATCGAAAAGCTTTGGTGTTGCGTGAATGTCTAAGCATGTAGCCTCAAAGGAGAACGCACAGGAGAGTTTTCTCTCGAAAGAATATGCAAGAATACCACGTTATAAGGAAATACAGTGTTGCAGAGTAAAGGCAAATATGTACGTAATGGAAACACTAAAACTTTATGAGAAGAAATAACGCATCGTAAAAAATTAGCTTGTTTCTCCTAAACAACACGTTGTAACTCGAAATGATTTGGTGTGGCATATACGTCTACATGTGTAGCCTCAAAAGAGAACCCACAGTAGTATTTTCTTTCGTCAAAATTTGTCAGAAAACCACGTTCTAAGGAAATCCCGCATCGTGCGAAATTATCTTGTTTTTCCTAAACAACACGTTGTAACTCGAAAAGCTTTGGTGCTGCGTGTATGTCTAAGCGTGTAGCCTCAAAAGAGAACGCAAAGGAGAGTTTTTTCTCGAAAGAATGTGTAAGAATACGACATTATTAGGAAATACAGTGTTGCAGAGTAAAGACAAATACTTACGTATTGGAAAAAACTTTACGAGAAGAAATAACGCATCGTAAGAAATTAGCTTGTATCTCCTAAACAACACGTTGTAACTTAAAAAGATTTGGTGTGGCCTGTACGTCTTAACGTGTAGCCTGAAAAGAGAACCCATAGGAGAATTTTCTTTGGTCAAAATATGTCAGAAAACCACGTATTAAGGAAATCCCGCATAGTGCGAAATTATCTTGTTTTTTTCTAAACCAAACGTTTTAACTCGAAAAGCTTTGGTGTTGCGTGTATGTCTAAGCGTGTAGCCTCAAAAGAGAACGCACAGGAGAGTTTTCTCTCGAAAGAATATGTAAGAATACCACGTTATAAGGAAATACAGTGTTGCAGAGTAAAGACAAATACGTACTTATTGGAAACACTTAAACTTTACGAGAAGAAATAAGGCATCGTACAAAATTAGTATGTATCTCCTAAACAACACGATATAACTCGGAAAGATTTGGTGTGGTGTGTATGTCTAAACATGTAGCCTCAAAAGAGAACCCACAGGAGAATTTTTGTTCGTTAAATTTTGTCAGAAAACCACGTTTTAAGGAAATCCCGCATTGTGCGAAATTATCTTGTTTTTTCTAAATAACACGTTGTAACTCGAAAAGCTTTGGTGCTGCGTGTATGTCTAAGCGTATAGCCTCAAAAGAGAACGCAAAGGAGAGTTTTTTTTCTCGAAAGAATATGTAAGAATACCACGTTATTAGGAAATACAGTGTTGCAGAGTAATGACAAATACTTACGTCTTGGAAAAACTTTACGAGAAGAAATAACGCATCGTAAGAAATTAGCTTGTATCTCCTAAACAACACGTTGTAACATAAAAAGATTTGGTGTGGCCTGTACGTCTAAACGTGTAGCCTGAAAAGAGAACCCATAGGAGAATTTTCTTTGGTCAAAATTTGTCAGAAAACCATGTATTAAGGAAATCCCGCATAGTGCGACATTATCTTGTTTTTCCTAAACCAAACGTTTTAACTCGAAAAGCTTTCGTGTTGCGTGTATGTCTAAGCGTGTAGCCTCAAAAGAGAACACACAGGAGAGTTTTCTCTCGAAAGAATATGTAAGAATACCACGTTATAAGGAAATACAGTGTTGCAGAGTAAAGACAAATACGTACTTATTGGAAAAACTTAAACCTTACGAGAAGAAATAAGGCATCTTACAAAATTAGTTTGTATCTCCTAAACAACACATTATAACTCGAAAAGATTTGGTGTGGTGTGTATGTCTAAACGTGTAGCCTCAAAAGAGAACCCACAGGAAAATTTTCTTTCGTCAAAATTTGTCAGAAAACCACGTTTTAAGGAAATCCCGCATTCTGCGAAATTATCTTGTTTTTCTTAAACAAAACGTTTTAACTCGAAAAGCTTTGGTGTTGCGTGTATGTCTAAGCGTGTAGCCTCAAAAGAGAACGCACAGGAGAGTTTTCTCTCGAAAGAATATGTAAGAATACCACGTTATAAGGAAATACAGTGTTGCAGAGTAAAGACAAATACGTACTTATTGGAAAAACTTAAACCTTACGAGAAGAAATAAGGCATCTTACAAAATTAGTTTGTATCTCCTAAACAACACATTATAACTCGAAAAGATTTGGTGTGGTGTGTATGTCTAAACGTGTAGCCTCAAAAGAGAACCCACAGGAAAATTTTCTTTCGTCAAAATTTGTCAGAAAACCACGTTTTAAGGAAATCCCGCATTCTGCGAAATTATCTTGTTTTTCTTAAACAAAACGTTTTAACTCGAAAAGCTTTGGTGTTGCGTGTATGTCTAAGCGTGTAGCCTCAAAAGAGAACGCACAGGAGAGTTTTCTCTCGAAAGAATATGTAAGAATACCACGTTATAAGGAAATACAGTGTTGCAGAGTAAAGACAAATACGTACTTATTGGAAAAACTTAAACTTAAGAGAAGAAATAACGCATCGTACAAAATTAGCTTGTATCTCCTAAACAACACGTTGTAACTTAAAAAGATTTGGTGTGGCCTGTACGTCTAAACGTGTAGCCTCAAAAGAGAACCCATAGGAGAATTTTCTTTGGTCAAAATTTGTCAGAAAACCACGTATTAAGGAAATTCCGCATCGTGCGAAATTATCTTGTTTTTCCTAAACAAAACGTTTTAACTCGAAAAGCTTTGGTGTTGCGTGTATGTCTAAGCCTGTAACCTCAAAGAGGAATGCACTGGAGAGTTTTCTCTCAAAGAATATGTAAGAAAACCACGTTATAAGGAAATACAGTGTTGCAGAGTAAAGACAAATACGTACTTATTGGAAAAACTTAAACCTTACGAGAAGAAATAAGGCATCTTACAAAATTAGTTTGTATCTCCTAAACAACACGTTATAACTTGAAAAGATTTGGTGTGGTGTGTTCTTCTAAACTTGTAGCCTCAAAAGAGAACCCACAGGATAATTTTCTTTCGTCAAAATTTGTCAGAAACCACGTTTTAAGGAAATCCCGCATCTTGCGAAATTATCTTGTTTTTCCTAAACAACACGTTGTAACTCGAAAGCTTTGGTGTTGCGTGTATGTCTAAGCGTGTAGCCTCAAAAGAGAACGCACAGGAGAGTTTTCTCTCGAAAGAATATGTAAGGATACCACGTTATAAGGAAATACAGTGTTGCAGAATAAAGACAAATACGTACGTATTGGAAACACTTTATGAGACAAATAACGCATGTGGCAAAATTAGCTTGTATGTCCTAAACAACTCGTTATAACTCGAAAAGATTTGGTGTGGGGTGCACGTCTAAACGTGTAGCCTCAAAAGAGTACCCACAGGAGAGTTTTATTTCGTCAAAATTTGTCAGAAAACCACGTTTTAAGGAAATCCCGCATCTTGCGAAATTATCTTGTTTTTCCTAAACAACACGTTGTAACTCGAAAAGCTTTGGTGTTGCGTGAATGTCTAAGCATGTAGCCTCAAAGGAGAACGCACAGGAGAGTTTTCTCTCGAAAGAATATGCAAGAATACCACGTTATAAGGAAATACAGTGTTGCAGAGTAAAGGCAAATATGTACGTAATGGAAACACTAAAACTTTATGAGAAGAAATAACGCATCGTAAAAAATTAGCTTGTTTCTCCTAAACAACACGTTGTAACTCGAAATGATTTGGTGTGGCATGTACGTCTAAATGTGTAGCCTCAAAAGAGTACCCACAGGAGTATTTTCTTTCGTCAAAATTTGTCAGAAAACCACGTTTTAAGGAAATCCCGCATCGTGCGAAATTATCTTGTTTTTCCTAAACAACACGTTGTAACTCGAAAAGCTTTGGTGTTGCGTGTATGTCTAAGCGTGAAGCATCAAAAGAGAACGCAAAGGAGAGTTTTTTCTCGAAAGAATGTGTAAGAATACGACGTTATTAGGAAATACAGTGTTGCAGAGTAAAGACAAATACTTACGTATTGGAAAAAACTTTACGAGAAGAAATAACGCATCGTAAGAAATTGGCTTGTATCTCCTAAACAACACATTGTAACTTAAAAAGATTTGGTGTGGCCTGTACGTCTTAACGTGTAGCCTGAAAAGAGAACCCATAGGAGAATTTTCTTTGGTCAAAATATGTCAGAAAACCACGTATTAAGGAAATCCCGCATAGTGCGAAATTATCTTGTTTTTTCTAAACCAAACGTTTTAACTCAAAAAGCTTTGGTGTTGCGTGTATGTCTAAGCGTGTAGCCTCAAAAGAGAACGCACAGGAGAGTTTTCTCTCGAAAGAATATGTAAGAATACCACGTTATAAGGAAATACAGTGTTGCAGAGTAAAGGCAAATATGTACTTATTGGAAACACTTAAACTTTACGAGAAGAAATAAGGCATCGTAAAAAATTAGTATGTATCTCCTAAACAACACGATATAACTCGGAAAGATTTGGTGTGGTGTGTATGTCTAAACGTGTAGCCTCAAAAGAGAACCCACAGGAAAATTTTCTTTCGTCAAAATTTGTCAGAAAACCACGTTTTAAGGAAATCCCGCATTCTGCGAAATTATCTTGTTTTTCTTAAACAAAACGTTTTACTCGAAAAGCTTTGGTGTTGCGTGTATGTCTAAGCCTGTAACCTCAAAGGAGAATGCCCAGGAGAGTTTTCTCTCGAAAGAATATGTAAGAAAACCACGTTATAAGGAAATACAGTGTTGCAGAGTAAAGACAAATACGTACTTATTGGAAAAACTTAAACTTTACGAGAAGAAATAAGGCATCTTACAAAATTAGTTTGTATCTCCTAAACAACACGTTATAACTTGAAAAGATTTGGTGTGGTGTGTACTTCTAAACTTGTAGCCTCAAAAGAGAACCCACAGGATAATTTTCTTTCGTCAAAATTTTCAGAAAACCACGTTTTAAGGAAATCCCGCATCTTGCGAAATTATCTTGTTTTTCCTAAACAACACGTTGTAACTCGAAAGCTTTGGTGTTGCGTGTATGTCTAAGCATGTAGCCTCAAAAGATAACGCACAGGAGAGTTTTCTCTCGAAAGAATATGTAAGGATACCACGTTATAATGAAATACAGTGTTGCAGAATAAAGACAAATACGTACGTATTGGAAACACTTTATGAGAGAAATAACGCATCTGGCAAAATTAGCTTGTATGTCCTAAACAACTCGTTATAACTCGAAAAGGTTTGTTGTGGGGTGCACATCTAAACGTGTAGCCTCAAAAGAGTACCCACAGGAGAGTTTTATTTCGTCAAAATTTGTCAGAAAACCACGTTTTAAGGAAATCCCGCTTCTTGCGAAATTATCTTGTTTTTCCTAAACAACACGTTGTAACTCGAAAAGCTTTGGTGTTGCGTGAATGTCTAAGCATGTAGCCTCAAAGGAGAACGCACAGGAGAGTTTTCTCTCGAAAGAATATGCAAGAATACCACGTTATAAGGAAATACAGTGTTGCAGAGTAAAGGCAAATATGTACGTAATGGAAACACTAAAACTTTATGAGAAGAAATAACGCATCGTAAAAAATTAGCTTGTTTCTCCTAAACAACACGTTGTAACTCGAAATGATTTGGTGTGGCATATACGTCTACATGTGTAGCCTCAAAAGAGAACCCACAATAGTATTTTCTTTCGTCAAAATTTGTCAGAAAACCACGTTCTAAGGAAATCCCGCATCGTGCGAAATTATCTTGTTTTTCCTAAACAACACGTTGTAACTCGAAAAGCTTTGGTGCTGCGTGTATGTCTAAGCGTGTAGCCTCAAAAGAGAACGCAAAGGAGAGTTTTTTCTCGAAAGAATGTGTAAGAATACGACGTTATTAGGAAATACAGTGTTGCAGAGTAAAGACAAATACTTACGTATTGGAAAAAACTTTACGAGAAGAAATAACGCATCGTAAGAAATTAGCTTGTATCTCCTAAACAACACGTTGTAACTTAAAAAGATTTGGTGTGGCCTGTACGTCTTAACGTGTAGCCTGAAAAGAGAACCCATAGGAGAATTTTCTTTGGTCAAAATATGTCAGAAAACCACGTATTAAGGAAATCCCGCATAGTGCGAAATTATCTTGTTTTTTTCTAAACCAAACGTTTTAACTCGAAAAGCTTTGGTGTTGCGTGTATGTCTAAGCGTGTAGCCTCAAAAGAGAACGCACAGGAGAGTTTTCTCTCGAAAGAATATGTAAGAATACCACGTTATAAGGAAATACAGTGTTGCAGAGTAAAGACAAATACGTACTTATTGGAAACACTTAAACTTTTCGAGAAGAAATAAGGCATCGTACAAAATTAGTATGTATCTCCTAAACAACACGATATAACTCGGAAAGATTTGGTGTGGTGTGTATGTCTAAACATGTAGCCTCAAAAGAGAACCCACAGGAGAATTTTTGTTCGTTAAATTTTGTCAGAAAACCACGTTTTAAGGAAATCCCGCATTGTGCGAAATTATCTTGTTTTTTCTAAATAACACGTTGTAACTCGAAAAGCTTTGGTGCTGCGTGTATGTCTAAGCGTATAGCCTCAAAAGAGAACGCAAAGGAGAGTTTTTTTTCTCGAAAGAATATGTAAGAATACCACGTTATTAGGAAATACAGTGTTGCAGAGTAAAGACAAATACTTACGTCTTGGAAAAACTTTACGAGAAGAAATAACGCATCGTAAGAAATTAGCTTGTATCTCCTAAACAACACGTTGTAACATAAAAAGATTTGGTGTGGCCTGTACGTCTAAACGTGTAGCCTGAAAAGAGAACCCATAGGAGAATTTTCTTTGGTCAAAATTTGTCAGAAAACCATGTATTAAGGAAATCCCGCATAGTGCGACATTATCTTGTTTTTCCTAAACCAAACGTTTTAACTCGAAAAGCTTTCGTGTTGCGTGTATGTCTAAGCGTGTAGCCTCAAAAGAGAACACACAGGAGAGTTTTCTCTCAAAAGAATATGTAAGAATACCACGTTATAAGGAAATACAGTGTTGCAGAGTAAAGACAAATACGTACTTATTGGAAAAACTTAAACCTTACGAGAAGAAATAAGGCATCTTACAAAATTAGTTTGTATCTCCTAAACAACACATTATAACTTGAAAAGATTTGGTGTGGTGTGTATGTCTAAACGTGTAGCCTCAAAAGAGAACCCACAGGAAAATTTTCGTTCGTCAAAATTTGTCAGAAAACCACGTTTTAAGGAAATCCCGCATTCTGCGAAATTATCTTGTTTTTCTTAAACAAAACGTTTTAACTCGAAAAGCTTTGGTGTTGCGTGTATGTCTAAGCGTGTAGCCTCAAAAGAGAACGCACAGGAGAGTTTTCTCTCGAAAGAATATATAAGAATACCACGTTATAAGGAAATACAGTGTTGCAGAGTAAAGACAAATACGTACTTATTGGAAAAACTTAAACTTAAGAGAAGAAATAACGCATCGTACAAAATTAGCTTGTATCTCCTAAACAACACGTTGTAACTTAAAAAGATTTGGTGTGGCCTGTACGTCTAAACGTGTAGCCTCAAAAGAGAACCCATAGGAGAATTTTCTTTGGTCAAAATTTGTCAGAAAACCACGTATTAAGGAAATTCCGCATCGTGCGAAATTATCTTGTTTTTCCTAAACAAAACGTTTTAACTCGAAAAGCTTTGGTGTTGCGTGTATGTCTAAGCCTGTAACCTCAAAGAGGAATGCACTGGAGAGTTTTCTCTCAAAGAATATGTAAGAAAACCACGTTATAAGGAAATACAGTGTTGCAGAGTAAAGACAAATACGTACTTATTGGAAAAACTTAAACTTTACGAGAAGAAATAAGGCATCTTACAAAATTAGTTTGTATCTCCTAAACAACACGTTATAACTTGAAAAGATTTGGTGTGGCTTGTACGTCTAAACGTGTAGCCTCAAAAGAGTACCCACAGGAGAGTTTTATTTCGTCAAAATTTGTCAGAAAACCACGTTTTAAGGAAATCCCGCATCGTGCGAAATTATCTTGTTTTTCCTAAACAACACGTTGTAACTCGAAAAGCTTTGGTGTTGCGTGAATGTCTAAGCATGTAGCCTCAAAGGAGAATGCACAGGAGAGTTTTCTCTCGAAAGAATATGCAAGAATACCACGTTATAAGGCAATACAGTGTTGCAGAGTAAAGGCAAATATGTACGTAATGGAAACACTTAAACTTTATGAGAAGAAATAACGCATCGTAGAAAAATTACCTTGTTTCTCCTAAACAACACGTTGTAACTCGGAAAGATTTGGTGTGGCGTGTACGTCTAAATGTGTAGCCTCAAAAGAGAACCGACAGGAGTATTTTCTTTCGTCAAAATTTGTCAGAAAAGCACGTTTTAAGGAAATCCCGCATCGTGCAAAAATATCTTGTTTTTCCTAAACAACACGTTGTAACTCGAAAAGCTTTGGTGTTGCGTGTATGTCTAAGCGTGTAGCCTCAAAAGAGAACGCAAAGGAGAGTTTTTTCTCGAAAGAATATGTAAGAATACCACGTTATTAGGAAATACAGTGTTGCAGAGTAAAGACAAATACTTACGTCTTGGAAAAACTTTACGAGAAGAAATAACGCATCGTAAGAAATTAGCTTGTATCTCCTATACAACACGTTGTAACATAAAAAGATTTGGTGTGGCCTGTACGTCTAAACGTGTAGCCTGAAAAGAGAACCCATAGGAGAATTTTCTTTGGTCAAAATTTGTCAGAAAACCATTTATTAGGAATTCCCGCATAGTGCGACATTATCTTGTTTTTCCTAAACCAAACGTTTTAACTCGAAAAGCTTTCGTGTTGCGTGTATGTCTAAGCGTGTAGCATCAAAAGAGAACACACAGGAGAGTTTTCTCTCGAAAGAATATGTAAGAATACCACGTTATAAGGAAATACAGTGTTGCAGAGTAAAGACAAATACGTACTTATTGGAAAAACTTAAACCTTATGAGAAGAAATAAGGCATCTTACAAAATTAGTTTGTATCTCCTAAACAACACATTATAACTCGAAAAGATTTGGTGTGGTGTGTATGTCTAAACGTGTAGCCTCAAAAGAGAACCCACAGGAAAATTTTCTTTCGTCAAAATTTGTCAGAAAACCACGTTTTAAGGAAATTCCGCATCGTGCAAAATTATCTTGTTTTTCTTAAACAAAACGTTTTAACTCGAAAAGCTTTGGTGTTGCGTGTATGTCTAAGCGTATAGCCTCAAAAGAGAACGCACAGGAGAGTTTTCTCTCGAAAGAATATGTAAGAATACCACGTTATAAGGATATACAGTGTTGCAGAGTAAAGACAAATACTTACTTATTGGAAAAACTTAAACTTAAGAGAAGAAATAACGCATCGTACAAAATTAGCTTGTATCTCCTAAACAACACGTTGTAACTTAAAAAGATTTGGTGTGGCCTGTACGTCTAAACGTGTAGCCTCAAAAGAGAACCCATAGGAGAATTTTCTTTGGTCAAAATTTGTCAGAAAACCACGTATTAAGGAAATTCCGCATCGTGCGAAATTATCTTGTTTTTCCTAAACAAAACGTTTTAACTCGAAAAGCTTTGGTGTTGCGTGTATGTCTAAGCCTGTAACCTCAAAGGAGAATGCCCAGGAGAGTTTTCTCTCGAAAGAATATGTAAGAAAACCACGTTATAAGGAAATACAGTGTTGCAGAGTAAAGACAAATACGTACTTATTGGAAAAACTTAAACTTTACGAGAAGAAATAAGGCATCTTACAAAATTAGTTTGTATCTCCTAAACAACACGTTATAACTTGAAAAGATTTGGTGTGGTGTGTACTTCTAAACTTGTAGCCTCAAAAGAGAACCCACAGGATAATTTTCTTTCGTCAAAATTTGTCAGAAAACCACGTTTTAAGGAAATCCCGCATCTTGCGAAATTATCTTGTTTTTCCTAAACAACACGTTGTAACTCGAAAGCTTTGGTGTTGCGTGTATGTCTAAGCGTGTAGCCTCAAAAGAGAACGCACAGGAGAGTTTTCTCTCGAAAGAATATGTAAGGATACCACGTTATAAGGAAATACAGTGTTGCAGAATAAAGACAAATACGTACGTATTGGAAACACTTTATGAGAGAAATAACGCATCTGGCAAAATTAGCTTGTATGTCCTAAACAACTCGTTATAACTCGAAAAGATTTGGTGTGGGGTGCACGTCTAAACGTGTAGCCTCAAAAGAGTACCCACAGGAGAGTTTTATTTCATCAAAATTTGTCAGAAAACCACGTTTTAAGGAAATCCCGCATCTTGCGAAATTATCTTGTTTTTCCTAAACAACACGTTGTAAATCGAAAAGCTTTGGTGTTGCGTGAATGTCTAAGCATGTAGCCTCAAAGGAGAACGCACAGGAGAGTTTTCTCTCGAAAGAATATGCAAGAATACCACGTTATAAGGAAATACAGTGTTGCAGAGTAAAGGCAAATATGTACGTAATGGAAACACTAAAACTTTATGAGAAGAAATAACGCATCGTAAAAAATTAGCTTGTTTCTCCTAAACAACACGTTGTAACTCGAAATGATTTGGTGTGGCATGTACGTCTAAATGTGTAGCCTCAAAAGAGAACCCACAGGAGTATTTTCTTTCGTCAAAATTTGTCAGAAAACCACGTTTTAAGGAAATCCAGCATCGTGCGAAATTATCTTGTTTTTCCTAAACAACACATTGTAACTCGAAAAGCTTTGGTGTTGCGTGTATGTCTAAGCGTGTAGCCTCAAAAGAGAACGCAAAGGAGAGTTTTTTCTCGAAAGAATGTGTAAGAATACGACGTTATTAGGAAATACAGTGTTGCAGAGTAAAGACAAATACTTACGTATTGGAAAAAACTTTACGAGAAGAAATAACGCATCGTAAGAAATTGGCTTGTATCTCCTAAACAACACGTTGTAACTTAAAAAGATTTGGTGTGGCCTGTACGTCTTAACGTGTAGCCTGAAAAGAGAACCCATAGGAGAATTTTCTTTGGTCAAAATATGTCAGAAAACCACATATTAAGGAAATCCCGCATAGTGCGAAATTATCTTGTTTTTTCTAAACCAAACGTTTTAACTCGAAAAGCTTTGGTGTTGCGTGTATGTCTAAGCGTGTAGCCTCAAAAGAGAACGCACAGGAGAGTTTTCTCTCGAAAGAATATGTAAGAATACCGCGTTAAGGAAATACAGTGTTGCAGAGTAAAGACAAATACGTACTTATTGGAAACACTTAAACTTTACGAGAAGAAATAAGGCATCGTACAAAATTAGTATGTATCTCCTAAACAACACGATATAACTCAGAAAGATTTGGTGTGGTGTGTATGTCTAAACATGTAGCCTCAAAAGAGAACCCACAGGAGAATTTTTGTTCGTTAAATTTTGTCAGAAAACCACGTTTTAAGGAAATCCCGCATTGTGCGAA
Source organism: Apodemus sylvaticus (assembly GCF_947179515.1). Taxonomy (NCBI): domain Eukaryota; kingdom Metazoa; phylum Chordata; class Mammalia; order Rodentia; family Muridae; genus Apodemus; species Apodemus sylvaticus. The sequence continues at coordinate 306,471 of NW_026263032.1, read as the reverse complement.
ATTATCTTGTTTTTCCTAAACAACACGTTGTAACTCGAAAAGCTTTGGTGCTGCGTGTATGTCTAAGCGTGTAGCCTCAAAAGAGAACGCAAAGGAGAGTTTTTTTTCTCGAAAGAATATGTAAGAATACCACGTTATTAGGAAATACAGTGTTGCAGAGTAAAGACAAATACTTACTTCTTGGAAAAACTTTACGAGAAGAAATAACGCATCGTAAGAAATTAGCTTGTATCTCCTATACAACACGTTGTAACATAAAAAGATTTGGTGTGGCCTGTACGTCTAAACGTGTAGCCTGAAAAGAGAACCCATAGGAGAATTTTCTTTGGTCAAAATTTGTCAGAAAACCATGTATTAAGGAAATCCCGCATAGTGCGAAATTATCTTGTTTTTCCTAAACCAAACGTTTTAACTCGAAAAGCTTTCGTGTTGCGTGTATGTCTAAGCGTGTAGCCTCAAAAGAGAACACACAGGAGAGTTTTCTCTCGAAAGAATATGTAAGAATACCACGTTATAAGGAAATACAGTGTTGCAGAGTAAAGACAAATACGTACTTATTGGAAAAACTTAAACCTTATGAGAAGAAATAAGGCATCTTACAAAATTAGTTTGTATCTCCTAAACAACACATTATAACTCGAAAAGATTTGGTGTGGTGTGTATGTCTAAACGTGTAGCCTCAAAAGAGAACCCACAGGAAAATTTTCTTTCGTCAAAATTTGTCAGAAAACCACGTTTTAAGGAAATTCCGCATCGTGCAAAATTATCTTGTTTTTCTTAAACAAAACGTTTTAACTCGAAAAGCTTTGGTGTTGCGTGTATGTCTAAGCGTGTAGCCTCAAAAGAGAACGCACAGGAGAGTTTTCTCTCGAAAGAATATGTAAGAATACCACGTTATAAGGATATACAGTGTTGCAGAGTAAAGACAAATACTTACTTATTGGAAAAACTTAAACTTAAGAGAAGAAATAACGCATCGTACAAAATTAGCTTGTATCTCCTAAACAACACGTTGTAACTTAAAAAGATTTGGTGTGGCCTGTACGTCTAAACGTGTAGCCTCAAAAGAGAACCCATAGGAGAATTTTCTTTGGTCAAAATTTGTCAGAAAACCACGTATTAAGGAAATTCCGCATCGTGCGAAATTATCTTGTTTTTCCTAAACAAAACGTTTTAACTCGAAAAGCTTTGGTGTTGCGTGTATGTCTAAGCCTGTAACCTCAAAGGAGAATGCCCAGGAGAGTTTTCTCTCGAAAGAATATGTAAGAAAACCACGTTATAAGGAAATACAGTGTTGCAGAGTAAAGACAAATACGTACTTATTGGAAAAACTTAAACTTTAAGAGAAGAAATAAGGCATCTTACAAAATTAGTTTGTATCTCCTAAACAACACGTTATACCTTGAAAAGATTTGGTGTGGTGTGTACTTCTAAACTTGTAGCCTCAAAAGAGAACCCACAGGATAATTTTCTTTCGTCAAAATTTGTCAGAAAACCACGTTTTAAGGAAATCCCGCATCTTGCGAAATTATCTTGTTTTTCCTAAACAACACGTTGTAACTCGAAAGCTTTGGTGTTGCGTGTATGTCTAAGCGTGTAGCCTCAAAAGAGAACGCACAGGAGAGTTTTCCCTCGAAAGAATATGTAAGGATACCACGTTATAAGGAAATACAGTGTTGCAGAATAAAGACAAATACGTACGTATTGGAAACACTTTATGAGAGAAATAACGCATCTGGCAAAATTAGCTTGTATGTCCTAAACAACTCGTTATAACTCGAAAAGATTTGGTGTGGGGTGCACGTCTAAACGTGTAGCCTCAAAAGAGTACCCACAGGAGAGTTTTATTTCGTCAAAATTTGTCAGAAAACCACGTTTTAAGGAAATCCCGCATCTTGCGAAATTATCTTGTTTTTCCTAAACAACACGTTGTAACTCGAAAAGCTTTGGTGTTGCGTGAATGTCTAAGCATGTAGCCTCAAAGGAGAACGCACAGGAGAGTTTTCTCTCGAAAGAATATGCAAGAATACCACGTTATAAGGAAATACAGTGTTGCAGAGTAAAGGCAAATATGTACGTAATGGAAACACTAAAACTTTATGAGAAGAAATAACGCATCGTAAAAAATTAGCTTGTTTCTCCTAAACAACACGTTGTAACTCGAAATGATTTGGTGTGGCATGTACGTCTAAAGGTGTAGCCTCAATAGAGAACCCACAGGAGTATTTTCTTTCGTCAAAATTTGTCAGAAAACCACGTTTTAAGGAAATCCCGCATCGTGCGAAATTATCTTGTTTTTCCTAAACAACACATTGTAACTCGAAATGCTTTGGTGTTGCGTGTATGTCTAAGCGTGTAGCCTCAAAAGAGAACGCAAAGGAGAGTTTTTTCTCGAAAGAATGTATAAGAATACGACGTTATTAGGAAATACAGTGTTGCAGAGTAAAGACAAATACTTACGTATTGGAAAAAACTTTACGAGAAGAAATAATGCATCGTAAGAAATTGGCTTGTATCTCCTAAACAACACGTTGTAACTTAAAAAGATTTGGTGTGGCCTGTACGTCTTCACGTGTAGCCTGAAAAGAGAACCCATAGGAGAATTTTCTTTGGTCAAAATATGTCAGAAAACCACGTATTAAGGAAATCCCGCATAGTGCGAAATTATCTTGTTTTTTCTAAACCAAACGTTTTAACTCGAAAAGCTTTGGTGTTGCGTGTATGTCTAAGCGTGTAGCCTCAAAAGAGAACGCACAGGAGAGTTTTCTCTCGAAAGAATATGTAAGAATACCGCGTTAAGGAAATACAGTGTTGCAGAGTAAAGACAAATACGTACTTATTGGAAACACTTAAACTTTACGAGAAGAAATAAGGCATCGTACAAAATTAGTATGTATCTCCTAAACAACACGATATAACTCAGAAAGATTTGGTGTGGTGTGTATGTCTAAACATGTAGCCTCAAAAGAGAACCCACAGGAGAATTTTTGTTCGTTAAATTTTGTCAGAAAACCACGTTTTAAGGAAATCCCGCATTGTGCGAAATTATCTTGTTTTTCCTAAACAACACGTTGTAACTCGAAAAGCTTTGGTGCTGCGTGTATGTCTAAGCGTGTAGCCTCAAAAGAGAACGCAAAGGAGAGTTTTTTTTCTCGAAAGAATATGTAAGAATACCACGTTATTAGGAAATACAGTGTTGCAGAGTAAAGACAAATACTTACGTCTTGGAAAAACTTTACGAGAAGAAATAACGCATCGTAAGAAATTAGCTTGTATCTCCTATACAACACGTTGTAACATAAAAAGATTTGGTGTGGCCTGTACGTCTAAACGTGTAGCCTGAAAAGAGAACCCATAGGAGAATTTTCTTTGGTCAAAATTTGTCAGAAAACCATGTATTAAGGAAATCCCGCATAGTGCGACATTATCTTGTTTTTCCTAAACCAAACGTTTTAACTCGAAAAGCTTTCGTGTTGCGTGTATGTCTAAGCGTGTAGCCTCAAAAGAGAACACACAGGAGAGTTTTCTCTCGAAAGAATATGTAAGAATACCACGTTATAAGGAAATACAGTGTTGCAGAGTAAAGACAAATACGTACTTATTGGAAAAACTTAAACCTTACGAGAAGAAATAAGGCATCTTACAAAATTAGTTTGTATCTCCTAAACAACACATTATAACTCGAAAAGATTTGGTGTGGTGTGTATGTCTAAACGTGTAGCCTCAAAAGAGAACCCACAGGAAAATTTTCTTTCTTCAAAATTTGTCAGAAAACCACGTTTTAAGGAAATCCCGCATTCTGCGAAATTATCTTGTTTTTCTTAAACAAAACGTTTTAACTCGAAAAGCTTTGGTGTTGCGTGTATGTCTAAGCGTGTAGCCTCAAAAGAGAACGCACAGGAGAGTTTTCTCTCGAAAGAATATGTAAGAATACCACGTTATAAGGAAATACAGTGTTGCAGAGTAAAGACAAATACGTACTTATTGGAAAAACTTAAACTTAAGAGAAGAAATAATGCATCGTACAAAATTAGCTTGTATCTCCTAAACAACACGTTGTAACTTAAAAAGATTTGGTGTGGCCTGTACGTCTAAACGTGTAGCCTCAAAAGAGAACCCATAGGAGAATTTTCTTTGGTCAAAATTTGTCAGAAAACCACGTATTAAGGAAATTCCGCATCGTGCGAAATTATCTTGTTTTTCCTAAACAAAACGTTTTAACTCGAAAAGCTTTGGTGTTGCGTGTATGTCTAAGCCTGTAACCTCAAAGAGGAATGCACTGGAGAGTTTTCTCTCAAAGAATATGTAAGAAAACCACGTTATAAGGAAATACAGTGTTGCAGAGTAAAGACAAATACGTACTTATTGGAAAAACTTAAACCTTACGAGAAGAAATAAGGCATCTTACAAAATTAGTTTGTATCTCCTAAACAACACGTTATAACTTGAAAAGATTTGGTGTGGTGTGTTCTTCTAAACTTGTAGCCTCAAAAGAGAACCCACAGGATAATTTTCTTTCGTCAAAATTTGTCAGAAACCACGTTTTAAGGAAATCCCGCATCTTGCGAAATTATCTTGTTTTTCCTAAACAACACGTTGTAACTCGAAAGCTTTGGTGTTGCGTGTATGTCTAAGCGTGTAGCCTCAAAAGAGAACGCACAGGAGAGTTTTCTCTCGAAAGAATATGTAACGATACCACGTTATAAGGAAATACAGTGTTGCAGAATAAAGACAAATACGTACGTATTGGAAACACTTTATGAGAGAAATAACGCATCTGGCAAAATTAGCTTGTATGTCCTAAACAACTCGTTATAACTCGAAAAGATTTGGTGTGGGGTGCACGTCTAAACGTGTAGCCTCAAAAGAGTACCCACAGGAGAGTTTTATTTCGTCAAAATTTGTCAGAAAACCACGTTTTAAGGAAATCCCGCATCTTGCGAAATTATCTTGTTTTTCCTAAACAACACGTTGTAACTCGAAAAGCTTTGGTGTTGCGTGAATGTCTAAGCATGTAGCCTCAAAGGAGAACGCACAGGAGAGTTTTCTCTCGAAAGAATATGCAAGAATACCACGTTATAAGGAAATACAGTGTTGCAGAGTAAAGGCAAATATGTACGTAATGGAAACACTAAAACTTTATGAGAAGAAATAACGCATCGTAAAAAATTAGCTTGTTTCTCCTAAACAACACGTTGTAACTCGAAATGATTTGGTGTGGCATGTACGTCTAAATGTGTAGCCTCAATAGAGAACCCACAGGAGTATTTTCTTTCGTCAAAATTTGTCAGAAAACCACGTTTTAAGGAAATCCCGCATCGTGCGAAATTATCTTGTTTTTCCTAAACAACACATTGTAACTCGAAAAGCTTTGGTGTTGCGTGTATGTCTAAGCGTGTAGCCTCAAAAGAGAACGCAAAGGAGAGTTTTTTCTCGAAAGAATGTATAAGAATACGACGTTATTAGGAAATACAGTGTTGCAGAGTAAAGACAAATACTTACGTATTGGAAAAAACTTTACGAGAAGAAATAACGCATCGTAAGAAATTGGCTTGTATCTCCTGAACAACACGTTGTAACTTAAAAAGATTTGGTGTGGCCTGTACGTCTTCACGTGTAGCCTGAAAAGAGAACCCATAGGAGAATTTTCTTTGGTCAAAATATGTCAGAAAACCACGTATTAAGGAAATCCCGCATAGTGCGAAATTATCTTGTTTTTTCTAAACCAAACGTTTTAACTCGAAAAGCTTTGGTGTTGCGTGTATGTCTAAGCGTGTAGCCTCAAAAGAGAACGCACAGGAGAGTTTTCTCTCGAAAGAATATGTAAGAATACCGCGTTAAGGAAATACAGTGTTGCAGAGTAAAGACAAATACGTACTTATTGGAAACACTTAAACTTTACGAGAAGAAATAAGGCATCGTACAAAATTAGTATGTATCTCCTAAACAACACGATATAACTCAGAAAGATTTGGTGTGGTGTGTATGTCTAAACATGTAGCCTCAAAAGAGAACCCACAGGAGAATTTTTGTTCGTTAAATTTTGTCAGAAAACCACGTTTTAAGGAAATCCCGCATTGTGCGAAATTATCTTGTTTTTCCTAAACAACACGTTGTAACTCGAAAAGCTTTGGTGCTGCGTGTATGTCTAAGCGTGTAGCCTCAAAAGAGAACGCAAAGGAGAGTTTTTTTTCTCGAAAGAATATGTAAGAATACCACGTTATTAGGAAATACAGTGTTGCAGAGTAAAGACAAATACTTACGTCTTGGAAAAACTTTACGAGAAGAAATAACGCATCGTAAGAAATTAGCTTGTATCTCCTATACAACACGTTGTAACATAAAAAGATTTGGTGTGGCCTGTACGTCTAAACGTGTAGCCTGAAAAGAGAACCCATAGGAGAATTTTCTTTGGTCAAAATTTGTCAGAAAACCATGTATTAAGGAAATCCCGCATAGTGCGACATTATCTTGTTTTTCCTAAACCAAACGTTTTAACTCGAAAAGCTTTCGTGCTGCGTGTATGTCTAAGCGTGTAGCCTCAAAAGAGAACACACAGGAGAGTTTTCTCTCGAAAGAATATGTAAGAATACCACGTTATAAGGAAATACAGTGTTGCAGAGTAAAGACAAATACGTACTTATTGGAAAAACTTAAACCTTACGAGAAGAAATAAGGCATCTTACAAAATTAGTTTGTATCTCCTAAACAACACATTATAACTCGAAAAGATTTGGTGTGGTGTGTATGTCTAAACGTGTAGCCTCAAAAGAGAACCCACAGGAAAATTTTCTTTCGTCAAAATTTGTCAGAAAACCACGTTTTAAGGAAATCCCGCATTCTGCGAAATTATCTTGTTTTTCTTAAACAAAACGTTTTAACTCGAAAAGCTTTGGTGTTGCGTGTATGTCTAAGCGTGTAGCCTCAAAAGAGAACGCACAGGAGAGTTTTCTCTCGAAAGAATATGTAAGAATACCACGTTATAAGGAAATACAGTGTTGCAGAGTAAAGACAAATACGTACTTATTGGAAAAACTTAAACTTAAGAGAAGAAATAACGCATCGTACAAAATTAGCTTGTATCTCCTAAACAACACGTTGTAACTTAAAAAGATTTGGTGTGGCCTGTACGTCTAAACGTGTAGCCTCAAAAGAGAACCCATAGGAGAATTTTCTTTGGTCAAAATTTGTCAGAAAACCACGTATTAAGGAAATTCCGCATCGTGCGAAATTATCTTGTTTTTCCTAAACAAAACGTTTTAACTCGAAAAGCTTTGGTGTTGCGTGTATGTCTAAGCCTGTAACCTCAAAGAGGAATGCACTGGAGAGTTTTCTCTCAAAGAATATGTAAGAAAACCACGTTATAAGGAAATACAGTGTTGCAGAGTAAAGACAAATACGTACTTATTGGAAAAACTTAAACCTTACGAGAAGAAATAAGGCATCTTACAAAATTAGTTTGTATCTCCTAAACAACACGTTATAACTTGAAAAGATTTGGTGTGGTGTGTTCTTCTAAACTTGTAGCCTCAAAAGAGAACCCACAGGATAATTTTCTTTCGTCAAAATTTGTCAGAAACCACGTTTTAAGGAAATCCCGCATCTTGTGAAATTATCTTGTTTTTCCTAAACAACACGTTGTAACTCGAAAGCTTTGGTGTTGCGTGTATGTCTAAGCGTGTAGCCTCAAAAGAGAACGCACAGGAGAGTTTTCTCTCGAAAGAATATGTAACGATACCACGTTATAAGGAAATACAGTGTTGCAGAATAAAGACAAATACGTACGTATTGGAAACACTTTATGAGAGAAATAACGCATGTGGCAAAATTAGCTTGTATGTCCTAAACAACTCGTTATAACTCGAAAAGATTTGGTGTGGGGTGCACGTCTAAACGTGTAGCCTCAAAAGAGTACCCACAGGAGAGTTTTATTTCGTCAAAATTTGTCAGAAAACCACGTTTTAAGGAAATCCCGCATCTTGCGAAATTATCTTGTTTTTCCTAAACAACACGTTGTAACTCGAAAAGCTTTGGTGTTGCGTGAATGTCTAAGCATGTAGCCTCAAAGGAGAACGCACAGGAGAGTTTTCTCTCGAAAGAATATGCAAGAATACCACGTTATAAGGAAATACAGTGTTGCAGAGTAAAGGCAAATATGTACGTAATGGAAACACTAAAACTTTATGAGAAGAAATAACGCATCGTAAAAAATTAGCTTGTTTCTCCTAAACAACACGTTGTAACTCGAAATGATTTGGTGTGGCATGTACGTCTAAATGTGTAGCCTCAAAAGAGAACCCACAGGAGTATTTTCTTTCGTCAAAATTTGTCAGAAAACCACGTTTTAAGGAAATCCCGCATCGTGCGAAATTATCTTGTTTTTCCTAAACAACACGTTGTAACTCGAAAAGCTTTGGTGTTGCGTGTATGTCTAAGCGTGAAGCATCAAAAGAGAACGCAAAGGAGAGTTTTTTCTCGAAAGAATGTGTAAGAATACGACGTTATTAGGAAATACAGTGTTGCAGAGTAAAGACAAATACTTACGTATTGGAAAAAACTTTACGAGAAGAAATAACGCATCGTAAGAAATTGGCTTGTATCTCCTAAACAACACATTGTAACTTAAAAAGATTTGGTGTGGCCTGTACGTCTTAACGTGTAGCCTGAAAAGAGAACCCATAGGAGAATTTTCTTTGGTCAAAATATGTCAGAAAACCACGTATTAAGGAAATCCCGCATAGTGCGAAATTATCTTGTTTTTTCTAAACCAAACGTTTTAACTCGAAAAGCTTTGGTGTTGCGTGTATGTCTAAGCGTGTAGCCTCAAAAGAGAACGCACAGGAGAGTTTTCTCTCGAAAGAATATGTAAGAATACCACGTTATAAGGAAATACAGTGTTGCAGAGTAAAGGCAAATATGTACTTATTGGAAACACTTAAACTTTACGAGAAGAAATAAGGCATCGTAAAAAATTAGTATGTATCTCCTAAACAACACGATATAACTCGGAAAGATTTGGTGTGGTGTGTATGTCTAAACGTGTAGCCTCAAAAGAGAACCCACAGGAAAATTTTCTTTCGTCAAAATTTGTCAGAAAACCACGTTTTAAGGAAATCCCGCATTCTGTGAAATTATCTTGTTTTTCTTAAACAAAACGTTTTACTCGAAAAGCTTTGGTGTTGCGTGTATGTCTAAGCCTGTAACCTCAAAGGAGAATGCCCAGGAGAGTTTTCTCTCGAAAGAATATGTAAGAAAACCACGTTATAAGGAAATACAGTGTTGCAGAGTAAAGACAAATACGTACTTATTGGAAAAACTTAAACTTTACGAGAAGAAATAAGGCATCTTACAAAATTAGTTTGTATCTCCTAAACAACACGTTATAACTTGAAAAGATTTGGTGTGGTGTGTACTTCTAAACTTGTAGCCTCAAAAGAGAACCCACAGGATAATTTTCTTTCGTCAAAATTTGTCAGAAAACCACGTTTTAAGGAAATCCCGCATCTTGCGAAATTATCTTGTTTTTCCTAAACAACACGTTGTAACTCGAAAGCTTTGGTGTTGCGTGTATGTCTAAGCGTGTAGCCTCAAAAGAGAACGCACAGGAGAGTTTTCTCTCGAAAGAATATGTAAGGATACCACGTTATAAGGAAATACAGTGTTGCAGAATAAAGACAAATACGTACGTATTGGAAACACTTTATGAGAGAAATAACGCATCTGGCAAAATTAGCTTGTATGTCCTAAACAACTCGTTATAACTCGAAAAGATTTGGTGTGGGGTGCACGTCTAAACGTGTAGCCTCTAAAGAGTACCCACAGGAGAGTTTTATTTCGTCAAAATTTGTCAGAAAACCACGTTTTAAGGAAATCCCGCATCTTGCGAAATTATCTTGTTTTTCCTAAACAACACGTTGTAAATCGAAAAGCTTTGGTGTTGCGTGAATGTCTAAGCCTGTAGCCTCAAAGGAGAACGCACAGGAGAGTTTTCTCTCGAAAGAATATGCAAGAATACCACGTTATAAGGAAATACAGTGTTGCAGAGTAAAGGCAAATATGTACGTAATGGAAACACTAAAACTTTATGAGAAGAAATAACGCATCGTAAAAAATTAGCTTGTTTCTCCTAAACAACACGTTGTAACTCGAAATGATTTGGTGTGGCATATACGTCTACATGTGTAGCCTCAAAAGAGAACCCACAGGAGTATTTTCTTTCGTCAAAATTTGTCAGAAAACCACGTTCTAAGGAAATCCCGCATCGTGCGAAATTATCTTGTTTTTCCTAAACAACACGTTGTAACTCGAAAAGCTTTGGTGCTGCGTGTATGTCTAAGCGTGTAGCCTCAAAAGAGAACGCAAAGGAGAGTTTTTTCTCGAAAGAATGTGTAAGAATACGACGTTATTAGGAAATACAGTGTTGCAGAGTAAAGACAAATACTTACGTATTGGAAAAAACTTTACGAGAAGAAATAACGCATCGTAAGAAATTAGCTTGTATCTCCTAAACAACACGTTGTAACTTAAAAAGATTTGGTGTGGCCCGTACGTCTTAACGTGTAGCCTGAAAAGAGAACCCATAGGAGAATTTTCTTTGGTCAAAATATGTCAGAAAACCACGTATTAAGGAAATCCCGCATAGTGCGAAATTATCTTTTTTTTTTCTAAACCAAACGTTTTAACTCGAAAAGCTTTGGTGTTGCGTGTATGTCTAAGCGTGTAGCCTCAAAAGAGAACGCACAGGAGAGTTTTCTCTCGAAAGAATATGTAAGAATACCACGTTATAAGGAAATACAGTGTTGCAGAGTAAAGACAAATACGTACTTATTGGAAACACTTAAACTTTACGAGAAGAAATAAGGCATCGTACAAAATTAGTATGTATCTCCTAAACAACACGATATAACTCGGAAAGATTTGGGGTGGTGTGTATGTCTAAACATGTAGCCTCAAAAGAGAACCCACAGGAGAATTTTTGTTCGTTAAATTTTGTCAGAAAACCACCTTTTAAGGAAATCCCGCATTGTGCGAAATTATCTTGTTTGTCCTAAACAACACGTTGTAACTTGAAAAGCTTTGGTGCTGCGTGTATGTCTAAGCGTATAGCCTCAAAAGAGAACGCAAAGGAGAGTTTTTTCTCGAAAGAATATGTAAGAATACCACGTTCTTAGGAAATACAGTGTTGCAGAGTAAAGACAAATACTTAAGTCTTGGAAAAACTTTACGAGAAGAAATAACGCATCATAAGAAATTAGCTTGTATCTCCTAAACAACACGTTGTAACTCGAAAAGCTTTGGTGTTGCGTCTATGTGTAAGCGTGTAGCCTCAAAGGAGAACGCAAAGGAGAGTTTTTTCTCGAAAGAATATGTAAGAATACCACGTTATTAGGAAATACAGTGTTGCAGAGTAAAGACAAATACTTATGTATTGGAAAAACTTTACGAGAAGAAATAACGCATCGTACAAAATTAGCTTGTATCTACTAAACAACACGTTGCAACTTAAAAAGATTTGGTGTGGCCTGTACGTCTAAACGTGTAGCCTGAAAAGAGAAGCCATAGGAGAATTTTCTTTGGTCAAAATTTGTCAGAAAACCACGTATTAAGGAAATCCCGCATCGTGCGAAATTATCTTGTTTTTCCTAAACAAAACGTTTTAACTCGAAATGCTTTGGTGTTGCGTGTATGTCTAAGCGTGTAGCCTCAAAAGAGAACGCACAGGAGAGTTTTCTCTCGAAAGAATATGTAAGAATACCACGTTATAAGGAAATACAGTGTTGCAGAGTAAAGACAAATACGTACTTATTGGAAAAACTTAAACCTTACGAGAAGAAATAAGGCATCTTACAAAATTAGTTTGTATCTCCTAAACAACACATTATAACTCGAAAAGATTTGGTGTGGTGTGTATGTCTAAACGTGTAGCCTCAAAAGAGAACCCACAGGAAAATTTTCTTTCGTCAAAATTTGTCAGAAAACCACGTTTTAAGGAAATCCCGCATTCGGCGAAATTATCTTGTTTTTCTTAAACAAAACGTTTTAACTCGAAAACCTTTGATGTTGCGTGAATGTCTAAGCGTGTAGCCTCAAAAGAGAACGCACAGGAGAGTTTTCTCTCGAAAGAATATGTAAGAATACCACGTTATAAGGAAATACAGTGTTGCAGAGTAAAGACAAATACGTACTTATTGGAAAAACTTAAACTTAAGAGAAGAAATAACGCATCGTACAAAATTAGCTTGTATCTCCTAAACAACACATTGTAACTTAAAAAGATTTGGTGTGGCCTGTACGTCTAAACGTGTAGCCTCAAAAGAGAACCCATAGGAGAATTTTCTTTGGTCAAAATTTGTCAGAAAACCACGTATTAAGGAAATTCCGCATCGTGCGAAATTATCTTGTTCTTCCTAAACAAAACGTTTTAACTCGAAAAGCTTTGGTGTTGCGTGTATGTCTAAGCCTGTAACCTCAAAGGAGAATGCCCAGGAGAGTTTTCTCTCGAAAGAATATGTAAGAAAACCACGTTATAAGGAAATACAGTGGTGCAGAGTAAAGACAAATAAGTACTTATTGGAAAAACTTAAACTTTACGAGAAGAAATAAGGCATCTTACAAAATTAGTTTGTATCTCCTAAACAACACGTTATAACTTGAAAAGATTTGGTGTGGTGTGTACTTCTAAACTTGTAGCCTCAAAAGAGAACCCACAGGATAATTTTCTTTCGTCAAAATTTGTCAGAAAACCACGTTTTAAGGAAATCCCGCATCTTGCGAAATTATCTTGTTTTTCCTAAACAACACGTTGTAACTCGAAAGCTTTGGTGTTGCGTGTATGACTAAGCGTGTAGCCTCAAAAGAGAACGCACAGGAGAGTTTTCTCTCGAAAGAATATGTAAGGATACCACGTTATAAGGAAATACAGTGTTGCAGAATAAAGACAAATACGTACGTATTGGAAACACTTTATGAGAGAAATAACGCATCTGGCAAAATTAGCTTGTATGTCCTAAACAACTCGTTATAACTCGAAAAGATTTGGTTTGGGGTGCACGTCTAAATGTGTAGCCTCAAAAGAGTACCCACAGGAGAGTTTTATTTCGTCAAAATTTGTCAGAAAACCACGTTTTAAGGAAATCCCGCATCTTGCGAAATTATCTTGTTTTTCCTAAACAACACGTTGTAAATCGAAAAGCTTTGGTGTTGCGTGAATGTCTAAGCATGTAGCCTCAAAGGAGAACGCACAGGAGAGTTTTCTCTCGAAAGAATATGCAAGAATACCACGTTATAAGGAAATACAGTGTTGCAGAGTAAAGGCAAATATGTACGTAATGGAAACACTAAAACTTTATGAGAAGAAATAACGCATCGTAAAAAATTAGCATGTTTCTCCTAAACAACACGTTGTAACTCGAAATGATTTGGTGTGGCATATACGTCTAAATGTGTAGCCTCAAAAGAGAACCCACAGGAGTATTTTCTTTCGTCAAAATTTGTCAGAAAACCACGTTTTAAGGAAATCCCGCATCGTGCGAAATTATCTTGTTTTTCCTAAACAACACGTTGTAACTCGAAAAGCTTTGGTGTTGCGTGTATGTCTAAGCGTGTAGCCTCAAAAGAGAACGCAAAGGAGAGTTTTTTCTCGAAAGAATGTGTAAGAATACGACGTTATTAGGAAATACAGTGTTGCAGAGTAAAGACAAATACTTACGTATTGGAAAAAACTTTACGAGAAGAAATAACGCATCGTAAGAAATTAGCTTGTATCTCCTAAACAACACGTTGTAACTTAAAAAGATTTGGTGTGGCCTGTACGTCTTAACGTGTAGCCTGAAAAGAGAACCCATAGGAGAATTTTCTTTGGTCAAAATATGTCAGAAAACCACGTATTAAGGAAATCCCGCATAGTGCGAAATTATCTTGTTTTTTCTAAACCAAACGTTTTAACTCGAAAAGCTTTGGTGTTGCGTGTATGTCTAAGCGTGTAGCCTCAAAAGAGAACGCACAGGAGAGTTTTCTCTCGAAAGAATATGTAAGAATACCACATTATAAGGAAATACAGTGTTGCAGAGTAAAGACAAATACGTACTTATTGGAAACACTTAAACTTTACGAGAAGAAATAAGGCATCGTACAAAATTAGTATGTATCTCCTAAACAACACGATATAACTCGGAAAGATTTGGTGTGGTGTGTATGTCTAAACATGTAGCCTCAAAAGAGAACCCACAGGAGAATTTTTGTTCGTTAAATTTTGTCAGAAAACCACCTTTTAAGGAAATCCCGCATTGTGCGAAATTATCTTGTTTTTCCTAAACAACACGTTGTAACTCGAAAAGCTTTGGTGCTCGTGTATGTCTAAGCGTATAGCCTCAAAAGAGAACGCAAAGGAGAGTTTTTTCTCGAAAGAATATGTAAGAATACCACGTTATTAGGAAATACAGTGTTGCAGAGTAAAGACAAATACTTACGTCTTGGAAAAACTTTACGAGAAGAAATAACGCATCGTAAGAAATTAGCTTGTATCTCCTAAACAACACGTTGTAACTCGAAAAGCTTTGGTGTTGCGTCTATGTGTAAGCGTGTAGCCTCAAAGGAGAACGCAAAGGAGAGTTTTTTCTCGAAAGAATATGTAAGAATACCACGTTATTAGGAAATACAGTGTTGCAGAGTAAAGACAAATACTTATGTATTGGAAAAACTTTACGAGAAGAAATAACGCATCGTACAAAATTAGCTTGTATCTACTAAACAACACGTTGCAACTTAAAAAGATTTGGTGTGGCCTGTACGTCTAAACGTGTAGCCTGAAAAGAGAAGCCATAGGAGAATTTTCTTTGGTCAAAATTTGTCAGAAAACCACTTATTAAGGAAATCCCGCATCGTGCGAAATTATCTTGTTTTTCCTAAACAAAACGTTTTAACTCGAAATGCTTTTGTGTTGCGTGTATGTCTAAGCGTGTAGCCTCAAAAGAGAACGCACAGGAGAGTTTTCTCTCGAAAGAATATGTAAGAATACCACGTTATAAGGAAATACAGTGTTGCAGAGTAAAGACAAATACGTAGTTATTGGAAAAACTTAAACTTTACGAGAAGAAATAACGCGTCGTACAAAATTAGCTTGTATCTCCTAAACAACACGTTGTAACTTGAAAAGATTTGGTGTGGCTTGTACGTCTAAACGTGTAGCCTCAAAAGAGTACCCACAGGAGCGTTTTATTTCGTCAAAATTTGTCAGAATACCACGTTTTAAGGAAATCCTGCATCGTGCGAAATTATCTTGTTTTTCCTAAACAACACATTGTAACTCGAAAAGCTTTGGTGTTGCGTGAATGTCTAAGCATATAGCCTCAAAGGAGAACGTACAGGAGAGTTTTCTCTCGAAAGAATATGCAAGAATACCACGTTATAAGGAAATACAGTGTTGCAGAGTAAAGGCAAATATGTACGTAATGGAAACACTTAAACTTTATGAGAAGAAATAACGCATCGTAGAAAAATTACCTTGTTTCTCCTAAACAACACGTTGTAACTCGAAAAGATTTGGTGTGGCGTGTACGTCTAAATGTGTAGCCTCAAAAGAGAACCGACAGGAGTATTTTCTTTCGTCAAAATTTGTCAGAAAACCACGTTTTAAGGAAATCCCGCATCGTGCAAAAATATCTTGTTTTTCCTAAACAACACGTTGTAACTCGAAAAGCTTTGGTTTTGGGTGTATGTCTAAGCGTGTAGCCTCAAAAGAGAACGCAAAGGAGAGTTTTTTCTCAAAGGAATATGTAAGAATACCACGTTATTAGGAAATACAGTGTTGCAGAGTAAAGACAAATACTTACGTCTTGGACAAACTTTACGAGAAGAAATAACGCATCGTAAGAAATTAGCTTGTATCTCCTAAACAACACGTTGTAACATAAAAAGATTTGGTGTGGCCTGTACGTCTAAACGTGTAGCCTGAAAAGAGAACCCATAGGAGAATTTTCTTTGGTCAAAATTTGTCAGAAAACCATGTATTAAGGAAATCCCTCATAGTGCGACATTATCTTGTTTTTCCTAAACCAAACATTTTAACTCGAAAAGCTTTCGTGTTGCGTGTATGTCTAAGCCTGTAACCTCAAAGGAGAATGCCCAGGAGAGTTTTCTCTCGAAAGAATATGTAAGAAAAGCACGTTATAAGGAAATACAGTGTTGCAGAGTAAAGACAAATACTTACTTATTGGAAAAACTTAAACTTAAGAGAAGAAATAACGCATCGTACAAAATTAGCTTGTATCTCCTAAACAACACGTTGTAACTTAAAAAGATTTGGTGTGGCCTGTACGTCTAAACGTGTAGCCTCAAAAGAGAACCCATAAGAGAATTTTCTTTGGTCAAAATTTGTCAGAAAACCACGTATTAAGGAAATTCCGCATCGTGCGAAATTATCTTGTTTTTCCTAAACAAAACGTTTTAACTCGAAAAGCTTTGGTGTTGCGTGTATGTCTAAGCCTGTAACCTCAAAGGAGAATGCCCAGGAGAGTTTTCTCTCGAAAGAATATGTAAGAAAACCACGTTATAAGGAAATACAGTGTTGCAGAGTAAAGACAAATACGTACTTATTGGAAAAACTTAAACTTTACGAGAAGAAATAAGGCATCTTACAAAATTAGTTTGTATCTCCTAAACAACATGTTATAACTTGAAAAGATTTGGTGTGGTGTGTACTTCTAAACTTGTAGCCTCAAAAGAGAACCCACAGGATAATTTTCTTTCGTCAAAATTTGTCAGAAAACCACGTTTTAAGGAAATCCCGCATCTTGCGAAATTATCTTGTTTTTCCTAAACAACACGTTGTAACTCGAAAGCTTTGGTGTTGCGTGTATGTCTAAGCGTGTAGCCTCAAAAGAGAACGCACAGGAGAGTTTTCTCTCGAAAGAATATGTAAGGATACCACGTTATAAGGAAATACAGTGTTGCAGAATAAAGACAAATACGTACGTATTGGAAACACTTTATGAGAGAAATAACGCATCTGGCAAAATTAGCTTGTATGTCCTAAACAACTCGTTATAACTCGAAAAGATTTGGTGTGGGGTGCACGTCTAAACGTGTAGCCTCAAAAGAGTACCCACAGGAGAGTTTTATTTCGTCAAAATTTGTCAGAAAACCACGTTTTAAGGAAATCCCGCATCTTGCGAAATTATCTTGTTTTTCCTAAACAACACGTTGTAAATCGAAAAGCTTTGGTGTTGCGTGAATGTCTAAGCATGTAGCCTCAAAGGAGAACGCACAGGAGAGTTTTCTCTCGAAAGAATATGCAAGAATACCACGTTATAAGGAAATACAGTGTTGCAGAGTAAAGGCAAATATGTACGTAATGGAAACACTAAAACTTTATGAGAAAAAATAACGCATCGTAAAAAATTAGCTTGTTTCTCCTAAACAACACGTTGTAACTCGAAATGATTTGGTGTGGCATATACGTCTACATGTGTAGCCTCAAAAGAGAACCCACAGGAGTATTTTCTTTCGTCAAAATTTGTCAGAAAACCACGTTCTAAGGAAATCCCGCATCGTGCGAAATTATCTTGTTTTTCCTAAACAATACGTTGTAACTCGAAAAGCTTTGGTGCTGCGTGTATGTCTAAGCGTGTAGCCTCAAAAGAGAACGCAAAGGAGAGTTTTTTCTCGAAAGAATGTGTAAGAATACGACGTTATTAGGAAATACAGTGTTGCAGAGTAAAGACAAATACTTACGTATTGGAAAAAACTTTACGAGAAGAAATAACGCATCGTAAGAAATTAGCTTGTATCTCCTAAACAACACGTTGTAACTTAAAAAGATTTGGTGTGGCCCGTACGTCTTAACGTGTAGCCTGAAAAGAGAACCCATAGGAGAATTTTCTTTGGTCAAAATATGTCAGAAAACCACGTATTAAGGAAATCCCGCATAGTGCGAAATTATCTTTTTTTTTTCTAAACCAAACGTTTTAACTCGAAAAGCTTTGGTGTTGCGTGTATGTCTAAGCGTGTAGCCTCAAAAGAGAACGCACAGGAGAGTTTTCTCTCGAAAGAATATGTAAGAATACCACGTTATAAGGAAATACAGTGTTGCAGAGTAAAGACAAATACGTACTTATTGGAAACACTTAAACTTTACGAGAAGAAATAAGGCATCGTACAAAATTAGTATGTATCTCCTAAACAACACGATATAACTCGGAAAGATTTGGTGTGGTGTGTATGTCTAAACATGTAGCCTCAAAAGAGAACCCACAGGAGAATTTTTGTTCGTTAAATTTTGTCAGAAAACCACCTTTTAAGGAAATCCCGCATTGTGCGAAATTATCTTGTTTGTCCTAAACAACACGTTGTAACTTGAAAAGCTTTGGTGCTGCGTGTATGTCTAAGCGTATAGCCTCAAAAGAGAACGCAAAGGAGAGTTTTTTCTCGAAAGAATATGTAAGAATACCACGTTCTTAGGAAATACAGTGTTGCAGAGTAAAGACAAATACTTAAGTCTTGGAAAAACTTTACGAGAAGAAATAACGCATCATAAGAAATTAGCTTGTATCTCCTAAACAACACGTTGTAACTCGAAAAGCTTTGGTGTTGCGTCTATGTGTAAGCGTGTAGCCTCAAAGGAGAACGCAAAGGAGAGTTTTTTCTCGAAAGAATATGTAAGAATACCACGTTATTAGGAAATACAGTGTTGCAGAGTAAAGACAAATACTTATGTATTGGAAAAACTTTACGAGAAGAAATAACGCATCGTACAAAATTAGCTTGTATCTACTAAACAACACGTTGCAACTTAAAAAGATTTGGTGTGGCCTGTACGTCTAAACGTGTAGCCTGAAAAGAGAAGCCATAGGAGAATTTTCTTTGGTCAAAATTTGTCAGAAAACCACGTATTAAGGAAATCCCGCATCGTGCGAAATTATCTTGTTTTTCCTAAACAAAACGTTTTAACTCGAAATGCTTTGGTGTTGCGTGTATGTCTAAGCGTGTAGCCTCAAAAGAGAACGCACAGGAGAGTTTTCTCTCGAAAGAATATGTAAGAATACCACGTTATAAGGAAATACAGTGTTGCAGAGTAAAGACAAATACGTACTTATTGGAAAAACTTAAACCTTACGAGAAGAAATAAGGCATCTTACAAAATTAGTTTGTATCTCCTAAACAACACATTATAACTCGAAAAGATTTGGTGTGGTGTGTATGTCTAAACGTGTAGCCTCAAAAGAGAACCCACAGGAAAATTTTCTTTCGTCAAAATTTGTCAGAAAACCACGTTTTAAGGAAATCCCGCATTCGGCGAAATTATCTTGTTTTTCTTAAACAAAACGTTTTAACTCGAAAACCTTTGATGTTGCGTGAATGTCTAAGCGTGTAGCCTCAAAAGAGAACGCACAGGAGAGTTTTCTCTCGAAAGAATATGTAAGAATACCACGTTATAAGGAAATACAGTGTTGCAGAGTAAAGACAAATACGTACTTATTGGAAAAACTTAAACTTAAGAGAAGAAATAACGCATCGTACAAAATTAGCTTGTATCTCCTAAACAACACATTGTAACTTAAAAAGATTTGGTGTGGCCTGTACGTCTAAACGTGTAGCCTCAAAAGAGAACCCATAGGAGAATTTTCTTTGGTCAAAATTTGTCAGAAAACCACGTATTAAGGAAATTCCGCATCGTGCGAAATTATCTTGTTCTTCCTAAACAAAACGTTTTAACTCGAAAAGCTTTGGTGTTGCGTGTATGTCTAAGCCTGTAACCTCAAAGGAGAATGCCCAGGAGAGTTTTCTCTCGAAAGAATATGTAAGAAAACCACGTTATAAGGAAATACAGTGGTGCAGAGTAAAGACAAATAAGTACTTATTGGAAAAACTTAAACTTTACGAGAAGAAATAAGGCATCTTACAAAATTAGTTTGTATCTCCTAAACAACACGTTATACCTTGAAAAGATTTGGTGTGGTGTGTACTTCTAAACTTGTAGCCTCAAAAGAGAACCCACAGGATAATTTTCTTTCGTCAAAATTTGTCAGAAAACCACGTTTTAAGGAAATCCCGCATCTTGCGAAATTATCTTGTTTTTCCTAAACAACACGTTGTAACTCGAAAGCTTTGGTGTTGCGTGTATGACTAAGCGTGTAGCCTCAAAAGAGAACGCACAGGAGAGTTTTCTCTCGAAAGAATATGTAAGGATACCACGTTATAAGGAAATACAGTGTTGCAGAATAAAGACAAATACGTACGTATTGGAAACACTTTATGAGAGAAATAACGCATCTGGCAAAATTAGCTTGTATGTCCTAAACAACTCGTTATAACTCGAAAAGATTTGGTTTGGGGTGCACGTCTAAATGTGTAGCCTCAAAAGAGTACCCACAGGAGAGTTTTATTTCGTCAAAATTTGTCAGAAAACCACGTTTTAAGGAAATCCCGCATCTTGCGAAATTATCTTGTTTTTCCTAAACAACACGTTGTAAATCGAAAAGCTTTGGTGTTGCGTGAATGTCTAAGCATGTAGCCTCAAAGGAGAACGCACAGGAGAGTTTTCTCTCGAAAGAATATGCAAGAATACCACGTTATAAGGAAATACAGTGTTGCAGAGTAAAGGCAAATATGTACGTAATGGAAACACTAAAACTTTATGAGAAGAAATAACGCATCGTAAAAAATTAGCATGTTTCTCCTAAACAACACGTTGTAACTCGAAATGATTTGGTGTGGCATATACGTCTAAATGTGTAGCCTCAAAAGAGAACCCACAGGAGTATTTTCTTTCGTCAAAATTTGTCAGAAAACCACGTTTTAAGGAAATCCCGCATCGTGCGAAATTATCTTGTTTTTCCTAAACAACACGTTGTAACTCGAAAAGCTTTGGTGTTGCGTGTATGTCTAAGCGTGTAGCCTCAAAAGAGAACGCAAAGGAGAGTTTTTTCTCGAAAGAATGTGTAAGAATACGACGTTATTAGGAAATACAGTGTTGCAGAGTAAGGACAAATACTTACGTATTGGAAAAAACTTTACGAGAAGAAATAACGCATCGTAAGAAATTAGCTTGTATCTCCTAAACAACACGTTGTAACTTAAAAAGATTTGGTGTGGCCTGTACGTCTTAACGTGTAGCCTGAAAAGAGAACCCATAGGAGAATTTTCTTTGGTCAAAATATGTCAGAAAACCACGTATTAAGGAAATCCCGCATAGTGCGAAATTATCTTGTTTTTTCTAAACCAAACGTTTTAACTCGAAAAGCTTTGGTGTTGCGTGTATGTCTAAGCGTGTAGCCTCAAAAGAGAACGCACAGGAGAGTTTTCTCTCGAAAGAATATGTAAGAATACCACATTATAAGGAAATACAGTGTTGCAGAGTAAAGACAAATACGTACTTATTGGAAACACTTAAACTTTACGAGAAGAAATAAGGCATCGTACAAAATTAGTATGTATCTCCTAAACAACACGATATAACTCGGAAAGATTTGGTGTGGTGTGTATGTCTAAACATGTAGCCTCAAAAGAGAACCCACAGGAGAATTTTTGTTCGTTAAATTTTGTCAGAAAACCACCTTTTAAGGAAATCCCGCATTGTGCGAAATTATCTTGTTTTTCCTAAACAACACGTTGTAACTCGAAAAGCTTTGGTGCTCGTGTATGTCTAAGCGTATAGCCTCAAAAGAGAACGCAAAGGAGAGTTTTTTCTCGAAAGAATATGTAAGAATACCACGTTATTAGGAAATACAGTGTTGCAGAGTAAAGACAAATACTTACGTCTTGGAAAAACTTTACGAGAAGAAATAACGCATCGTAAGAAATTAGCTTGTATCTCCTAAACAACACGTTGTAACTCGAAAAGCTTTGGTGTTGCGTCTATGTGTAAGCGTGTAGCCTCAAAGGAGAACGCAAAGGAGAGTTTTTTCTCGAAAGAATATGTAAGAATACCACGTTATTAGGAAATACAGTGTTGCAGAGTAAAGACAAATACTTATGTATTGGAAAAACTTTACGAGAAGAAATAACGCATCGTACAAAATTAGCTTGTATCTACTAAACAACACGTTGCAACTTAAAAAGATTTGGTGTGGCCTGTACGTCTAAACGTGTAGCCTGAAAAGAGAAGCCATAGGAGAATTTTCTTTGGTCAAAATTTGTCAGAAAACCACTTATTAAGGAAATCCCGCATCGTGCGAAATTATCTTGTTTTTCCTAAACAAAACGTTTTAACTCGAAATGCTTTTGTGTTGCGTGTATGTCTAAGCGTGTAGCCTCAAAAGAGAACGCACAGGAGAGTTTTCTCTCGAAAGAATATGTAAGAATACCACGTTATAAGGAAATACAGTGTTGCAGAGTAAAGACAAATACGTAGTTATTGGAAAAACTTAAACTTTACGAGAAGAAATAACGCGTCGTACAAAATTAGCTTGTATCTCCTAAACAACACGTTGTAACTTGAAAAGATTTGGTGTGGCTTGTACGTCTAAACGTGTAGCCTCAAAAGAGTACCCACAGGAGCGTTTTATTTCGTCAAAATTTGTCAGAATACCACGTTTTAAGGAAATCCTGCATCGTGCGAAATTATCTTGTTTTTCCTAAACAACACATTGTAACTCGAAAAGCTTTGGTGTTGCGTGAATGTCTAAGCATATAGCCTCAAAGGAGAACGTACAGGAGAGTTTTCTCTCGAAAGAATATGCAAGAATACCACGTTATAAGGAAATACAGTGTTGCAGAGTAAAGGCAAATATGTACGTAATGGAAACACTTAAACTTTATGAGAAGAAATAACGCATCGTAGAAAAATTACCTTGTTTCTCCTAAACAACACGTTGTAACTCGAAAAGATTTGGTGTGGCGTGTACGTCTAAATGTGTAGCCTCAAAAGAGAACCGACAGGAGTATTTTCTTTCGTCAAAATTTGTCAGAAAACCACGTTTTAAGGAAATCCCGCATCGTGCAAAAATATCTTGTTTTTCCTAAACAACACGTTGTAACTCGAAAAGCTTTGGTTTTGGGTGTATGTCTAAGCGTGTAGCCTCAAAAGAGAACGCAAAGGAGAGTTTTTTCTCAAAGGAATATGTAAGAATACCACGTTATTAGGAAATACAGTGTTGCAGAGTAAAGACAAATACTTACGTCTTGGACAAACTTTACGAGAAGAAATAACGCATCGTAAGAAATTAGCTTGTATCTCCTAAACAACACGTTGTAACATAAAAAGATTTGGTGTGGCCTGTACGTCTAAACGTGTAGCCTGAAAAGAGAACCCATAGGAGAATTTTCTTTGGTCAAAATTTGTCAGAAAACCATGTATTAAGGAAATCCCTCATAGTGCGACATTATCTTGTTTTTCCTAAACCAAACATTTTAACTCGAAAAGCTTTCGTGTTGCGTGTATGTCTAAGCCTGTAACCTCAAAGGAGAATGCCCAGGAGAGTTTTCTCTCGAAAGAATATGTAAGAAAAGCACGTTATAAGGAAATACAGTGTTGCAGAGTAAAGACAAATACTTACTTATTGGAAAAACTTAAACTTAAGAGAAGAAATAACGCATCGTACAAAATTAGCTTGTATCTCCTAAACAACACGTTGTAACTTAAAAAGATTTGGTGTGGCCTGTACGTCTAAACGTGTAGCCTCAAAAGAGAACCCATAAGAGAATTTTCTTTGGTCAAAATTTGTCAGAAAACCACGTATTAAGGAAATTCCGCATCGTGCGAAATTATCTTGTTTTTCCTAAACAAAACGTTTTAACTCGAAAAGCTTTGGTGTTGCGTGTATGTCTAAGCCTGTAACCTCAAAGGAGAATGCCCAGGAGAGTTTTCTCTCGAAAGAATATGTAAGAAAACCACGTTATAAGGAAATACAGTGTTGCAGAGTAAAGACAAATACGTACTTATTGGAAAAACTTAAACTTTACGAGAAGAAATAAGGCATCTTACAAAATTAGTTTGTATCTCCTAAACAACACGTTATAACTTGAAAAGATTTGGTGTGGTGTGTACTTCTAAACTTGTAGCCTCAAAAGAGAACCCACAGGATAATTTTCTTTCGTCAAAATTTGTCAGAAAACCACGTTTTAAGGAAATCCCGCATCTTGCGAAATTATCTTGTTTTTCCTAAACAACACGTTGTAACTCGAAAGCTTTGGTGTTGCGTGTATGTCTAAGCGTGTAGCCTCAAAAGAGAACGCACAGGAGAGTTTTCTCTCGAAAGAATATGTAAGGATACCACGTTATAAGGAAATACAGTGTTGCAGAATAAAGACAAATACGTACGTATTGGAAACACTTTATGAGAGAAATAACGCATCTGGCAAAATTAGCTTGTATGTCCTAAACAACTCGTAATAACTCGAAAAGATTTGGTTTGGGGTGCACGTCTAAACGTGTAGCCTCAAAAGAGTACCCACAGGAGAGTTTTATTTCGTCAAAATTTGTCAGAAAACCACGTTTTAAGGAAATCCCGCATCTTGCGAAATTATCTTGTTTTTCCTAAACAACACGTTGTAAATCGAAAAGCTTTGGTGTTGCGTGAATGTCTAAGCATGTAGCCTCAAAGGAGAACGCACAGGAGAGTTTTCTCTCGAAAGAATATGCAAGAATACCACGTTATAAAGAAATACAGTGTTGCAGAGTAAAGGCAAATATGTACGTAATGGAAACACTAAAACTTTATGAGAAGAAATAACGCATCGTAAAAAATTAGCATGTTTCTCCTAAACAACACGTTGTAACTCGAAATGATTTGGTGTGGCATATACGTCTAAATGTGTAGCCTCAAAAGAGAACCCACAGGAGTATTTTCTTTCGTCAAAATTTGTCAGAAAACCACGTTTTAAGGAAATCCCGCATCGTGCGAAATTATCTTGTTTTTCCTAAACAACACGTTGTAACTCGAAAAGCTTTGGTGTTGCGTGTATGTCTAAGCGTGTAGCCTCAAAAGAGAACGCAAAGGAGAGTTTTTTCTCGAAAGAATGTGTAAGAATACGACGTTATTAGGAAATACAGTGTTGCAGAGTAAAGACAAATACTTACGTATTGGAAAAACTTTACGAGAAGAAATAACGCATCGTAAGAAATTAGCTAGTATCTCCTAAACAACACGTTGTAACTCGAAAAGCTTTGGTGTTGCGTCTATGTGTAAGCGTGTAGCCTCAAAGGAGAACGCAAAGGAGAGTTTTTTCTCGAAAGAATATGTAAGAATACCACGTTATTAGGAAATACAGTGTTGCAGAATAAAGACAAATACTTATGTTTTGGAAAAACTTTACGAGAAGAAATAACGCATCGTACAAAATTAGCTTGTATCTACTAAACAACACGTTGCAACTTAAAAAGATTTGGTGTGGCCTGTACGTCTAAACGTGTAGCCTGAAAAGAGAAGCCATAGGAGAATTTTCTTTGGTCAAAATTTGTCAGAAAACCACTTATTAAGGAAATCCCGCATCGTGCGAAATTATCTTGTTTTTCCTAAACAAAACGTTTTAACTCGAAATGCTTTGGTGTTGCGTGTATGTCTAAGCGTGTAGCCTCAAAAGAGAACGCAACAGGAGAGTTTTCTCTCGAAAGAATTTGTAAGAATACCACGTTATAAGGAAATACAGTGTTGCAGAGTAAAGACAAATACGTACTTATTGGAAAAACTTAAACTTTACGAGAAGAAATAACGCGTCGTACAAAATTAGCTTGTATCTCCTAAACAACACGTTGTAACTTGAAAAGATTTGGTGTGGCTTGTACGTCTAAACGTGTAGCCTCAAAAGAGTACCCACAGGAGCGTTTTATTTCGTCAAAATTTGTCAGAAATCCACGTTTTAAGGAAATCCCGCATCGTGCGAAATTATCTTGTTTTTCCTAAACAACACATTGTAACTCGAAAAGCTTTGGTGTTGCGTGAATGTCTAAGCATATAGCCTCAAAGGAGAACGCACAGGAGAGTTTTCTCTCGAAAGAATATGCAAGAATACCACGTTAGAAGGAAATACAGTGTTGCAGAGTAAAGGCAAATATGTACGTAATGGAAACACTTAAACTTTATGAGAAGAAATAACGCATCGTAGAAAAATTACCTTGTTTCTCCTAAACACCACGTTGTAACTCGAAAAGATTTGGTGTGGCGTGTACGTCTAAATGTGTAGCCTCAAAAGAGAACCGACAGGAGTAATTTCTTTCGTCAAAATTTGTCAGAAAACCACGTTTTAAGGAAATCCCGCATCGTGCAAAAATATCTTGTTTTTCCTAAACAACACGTTGTAACTCGAAAAGCTTTGGTTTTGGGTGTATGTCTAAGCGTGTAGCCTCAAAAGAGAACGCAAAGGAGAGTTTTTTCTCAAAGGAATATGTAAGAATACCACGTTATTAGGAAATACAGTGTTGCAGAGTAAAGACAAATACTTACGTCTTGGACAAACTTTACGAGAAGAAATAACGCATCGTAAGAAATTAGCTTGTATCTCCTAAACAACACGTTGTAACATAAAAAGATTTGGTGTGGCCTGTACGTCTAAACGTGTAGCCTGAAAAGAGAACCCATAGGAGAATTTTCTTTGGTCAAAATTTGTCAGAAAACCATGTATTAAGGAAATCCCTCATAGTGCGACATTATCTTGTTTTTCCTAAACCAAACGTTTTAACTCGAAAAGCTTTCGTGTTGCGTGTATGTCTAAGCGTGTAGCCTCAAAAGAGAACACACAGGAGAGTTTTCTCTCGAAAGAATATGTAAGAATACCACGTGATAAGGAAATACAGTGTTGCAGAGTAAAGACAAATACGTACTTATTGGAAAAACTTAAACCTTACGAGAAGAAATAAGGCATCTTACAAAATTAGTTTGTATCTCCTAAACAACACATTATAACTCGATAAGATTTGGTGTGGTGTGTATGTCTAAACGTGTAGCCTCAAAAGAGAACCCACAGGAAAATTTTCTTTTGTCAAAATTTGTCAGAAAACCACGTTTTAAGGATATCCCGCATTCTGCGAAATTATCTTGTTTTTCTTAAACAAAACGTTTTAACTCGAAAAGCTTTGGTGTTGCGTGTATGTCTAAGCGTGTAGCCTCAAAAGAGAACGCACAGGAGAGTTTTCTCTCGAAAGAATATGTAAGAATACCACGTTATAAGGAAATACAGTGTTGCAGAGTAAAGACAAATACGTACTTATTGGAAAAACTTAAACTTAAGAGAAGAAATAACGCATCGTACAAAATTAGCTTGTATATCCTAAACAACACGTTGTAACTTAAAAAGATTTGGTGTGGCCTGTACGTCTAAACGTGTAGCCTCAAAAGAGAAACCATAGGAGAATTTTCTTTGTTCAAAATTTTTCAGAAAACCACGTATTAAGGAAATTCCGCATCGTGCGAAATTATCTTGTTTTTCCTAAACAAAACATTTTAACTCGAAAAGCTTTGGTGTTGCGTGTATGTCTAAGCCTGTAACCTCAAAGGAGAATGCCCAGGAGAGTTTTCTCTCGAAAGAATATGTAAGAATACCACGTTATAAGGAAATACAGTGTTGCAGAGTAAAGACAAATACGTACTTATTGGAAAAACTTAAACTTTACGAGAAGAAATAAGGCATCTTACAAAATTAGTTTGTATCTCCTAAACAACATGTTATAACTTGAAAAGATTTGGTGTGGTGTGTATGTCTAAACTTGTAGCCTCAAAAGAGAACCCACAGGATAATTTTCTTTCGTCAAAATTTGTCAGAAAACCACGTTTTAAGGAAATCCCGCATCTTGCGAAATTATCTTGTTTTTCCTAAACAACACGTTGTAACTCGAAAGCTTGGGTGTTGCTTGTATGTCTAAGCGTGTAGCCTCAAAAGAGAACGCACAGGAGAGTTTTCTCTCGAAAGAATATGTAAGGATACCACGTTATAAGGAAATACAGTGTTGCAGAGTAAAGACAAATGCGTACGTATTGGAAACACTTTATGAGAGAAATAAGGCATCTGGCAAAATTAGCTTGTATGTCCTAAACAACTCGTGTAACTCGAGTTGTAAATCGA
The DNA here is from genome assembly GCF_947179515.1 of Apodemus sylvaticus. Taxonomy (NCBI): domain Eukaryota; kingdom Metazoa; phylum Chordata; class Mammalia; order Rodentia; family Muridae; genus Apodemus; species Apodemus sylvaticus. Next base: position 278,478 of record NW_026263032.1, on the reverse strand, counting down.
AAAGCTTTGGTGTTGCGTGAATGTCTAAGCATGTAGCCTCAAAGGAGAACGCACAGGAGAGTTTTCTCTCGAAATAATATGCAAGAATACCACGTTATAAGGAAATACAGTGTTGCACAGTAAAGGCAAATATGTACGTAATGGAAACACTAAAACTTTATGAGAAGAAATAACGCATCGTAAAAAATTAGCTTGTTTCTCCTAAACAACACGTTGTAACTCGAAATGATTTGGTGTGGCATGTACGTCTAAATGTGTAGCCTCAAAAGAGAACCCACAGGAGTATTTTCTTTCGTCAAAATTTGTCAGAAAACCACGTTTTAAGGAAATCCCGCATCGTGCGAAATTATCTTGTTTTTCCTAAACAACACGTTGTAACTCGAAAAGCTTTGGTGTTGCGTGTATGTCTAAGCATGTAGCCTCAAAAGACAACGCAAAGGAGAGTTTTTTCTCGAAAGAATGTGTAAGAATACCACGTTATTAGGAAATACAGTGTTGCAGAGTAAAGACAAATACTTACGTATTGGAAAAAACTTTACGAGAAGAAATAACGCATCGTAAGAAATTAGCTTGTATCTCTTAAACAACACGTTGTAACTTAAAATGATTTGGTGTGGCCTGTACGTCTTAACGTGTAGCCTGAAAAGAGAACCCATAGGAGAATTTTCTTTGGTCAAAATATGTCAGAAAACCACGTATTAAGGAAATCCCGCATAGTGCGAAATTATCTTGTTTTTTCTAAACCAAACGTTTTAACTCGAAAAGCTTTGGTGTTGCGTGTATGTCTAAGCGTGTAGCCTCAAAAGAGAACGCACAGGAGAGTTTTCTCTCGAAAGAATATGTAAGAATACCACGTTATAAGGAAATACAGTGTTGCAGAGTAAAGACAAATACGTACTTATTGGAAACACTTAAACTTTACGAGAAGAAATAAGGCATCGTACAAAATTAGTATGTATCTCCTAAACAACACGATATAACTCGGAAAGATTTGGGGTGGTGTGTATGTCTAAACATGTAGCCTCAAAAGAGAACCCACAGGAGAATTTTTGTTCGTTAAATTTTGTCAGAAAACCACCTTTTAAGGAAATCCCGCATTGTGCGAAATTATCTTGTTTTTCCTAAACAACACATTGTAACTTGAAAAGCTTTGGTGCTGCGTGTATGTCTAAGCGTATAGCCTCAAAAGAGAACGCAAAGGAGAGTTTTTTCTCAAAAGAATATGTAAGAATACCACGTTATTAGGAAATACAGTGTTGCAGAGTAAAGACAAATACTTACGTCTTGGAAAAACTTTACGAGAAGAAATAACGCATCGTAAGAAATTAGCTTGTATCTCCTAAACAACACGTTGTAACTCGAAAAGCTTTGGTGTTGCGTCTATGTGTAAGCGTGTAGCCTCAAAGGAGAACGCAAAGGAGAGTTTTTTCTCGAAAGAATATGTAAGAATACCACGTTATTAGGAAATACAGTGTTGCAGAGTAAAGACAAATACTTATGTATTGGAAAAACTTTACGAGAAGAAATAACGCATCATATAAAATTAGCTTGTATCTCCTAAACAACACGTTGTAACTTAAAAAGATTTGGTGTGGCCTGTACGTCTAAACGTGTAGCCTGAAAAGAGAAGTCATAGGAGAATTTTCTTTGGTCAAAATTTGTCAGAAAACCACGTATTAAGGAAATCCCGCATCGTGCGAAATTATCTTGTTTTTCCTAAACAACACGTTGTAACTCGAAAAGCTACATGCAACACCAAAGCTTTTCGAGTTACAACGTGCTGTTTAGTAGATACAAGCTAATTTTGTAAGATGTGTTATTTCACTTCGTAAAGTGTTTCCAATAGGTACGTATTTGTCTTTAATCTGCAACACTGTATTTCCTTATTAGGTGGTATTCTTACATATTCTTTCGAGAGAAAACTCTCCTGAGTGTTCTATTTTGAGGCTACACGCTTAGACATACACGCAACACCACAGCTTTTCGAGTTACAACATGTTGTTTAGGAAAAACAAGATAATTTCGCACTATGCGGGATTTCCTTAAAATGTGGATTTCTGACAAATTTTGATGAAAGAAAATTCTCCTTGGCTTCTCTTTTGAGGCTACACGTTTAGAAGTACACGTCACAACAAATATTTTCGAGTTACAACGTGTTGTTTAGGAGATACAATCTAATTTTTGCGATGCGCTATTTCTTCTCGTAAAGTGTTTCCAATAAGTACGTATTTGTCTTTACTCTGCAACACTGTATTTCCTTATAACATAGTATTCTTGCATATTCTTTCGAGAGAAAACTCTCCTGTGCCTTCTCTTTTGAGGCTACACACTTAGACAGACACGCAACACGAAAGCTTTTCGAGTTACGACGTGTTGTTTAGGAAAAACAGGATAATTTCCCACGATGCGGGATTTTCTCCAAACTTGGTTTTCTGACAAATTTTGACGAAAGAAAATTCTCCTGTGGGTTCTCTTTTGAGGCTACACGTTTAGACGTACACGCCACACCAAATCTTTTCGAGTTACAACGTGTTGATTAGGAGATACAAGCTAATTTTTTACGATGCGTTATTTCTTCTCTTAAAGTGTTTCCAATAAGTACGTATTTGTCTTTACTCTGCAACACTGTATTTCCTTTTAACGTGGTATTTTTACATATTCTTTCGAGAGATAATTCTCCTGTGCCTACTCTTTTGAGGCTACACGCTTACCCATACACGCAATACCAAAGCTTTTCGAGTTTCGACGTGTTGTTTCGGAAAAACAAGATCGTTTCACACGATGCTGGATTATCTTAAAACGTGCTTTTCTGAAAAATTTTGACGAGAGAAAATTCTCCTGTGGGTTCTCTTTTGAGGCTACACGTTTAGACGTACACGCCACACCAAAACTTTTCGAGTTAAAACTTGTTGTTTAGGAGATAAAAGCTAATTTTGTAGGATGCTTTATTTCTTCTCGTAAAGTGTTTCCAATACGTATGTATTTGTCTTTATTCTGCAACACTGTATTTCCTTATAACGTGGTATTCTTACATATTCTTTCGAGAGAAAACTCTCCTGTGCCTTCTCTTTTGAGGCTACATGCTTAGACATACAGGCAAAACCAAAGCATTTCGTGTTACAACGTGTTGATAAGGAAAAATAAGATAATTTTGCACGATGCGGGATTTCCTTAAAACGTGGTTTTCTGAAAAAGTTTGACGAAAGAAAATTCTGCTGTTGGTTCTCTTTTGAGGCTACACATTTAGACGTACACGCCACACCAAAACCTTTCGAGTTGCAACGTGTTGTTTAGGAGATACAAGCTAATTTTGTATGATGCTTTATTTCTTCTCGTAAAGTGTTTCCAATACGTACGTATTTGTCTTTATTCTGCAACATTGTATTTTCTTATAACGTGGTATTCTTACATATTCTTTCGAGAGAAAACTCTCCTGTGCCTTCTCTTTTGAGGGTACACGCTTAGGCATACAGGCAAAACCAAAGCATTTCGTGTTACAACATGTTGATTAGGAAAAATAAGATAATTTCTCATGATGCGGGATTTCCATAAAACGTGGTTTTCTGACAAATTTTGAGGGAAGAAAATTCTCCTGTTGGTTCTCTTTTGAGGCTACACGTTTAGACGTACACGACACACCAAATCTTTTCGAGTTACAACGTGTTGTATAGGAGATACAAGCTAATTTTGTTAGAAGCGTTATTTCTTCTCGTAAAGTGTTTCCAATACGTATGTATTTTTCTTTACTCTGCAACACTGTATTTCCTTATAACGTGGTATTCTTACATATTCTTTCGAGAGAAACTCTCCTGTACCTTCTATTTTGAAGCTACATGCTTAGACATACACGCAACACCGAAGCTTTTCGAGTTACAACGTGTAGTTTAGGAGATACAAGCTAATTTTGTATGATGCGTTATTTCTTCTCATAAAGTGTTTCCAATACGTACGTATTTGTCTTTACTCTGCACCACTGTATTTCCTTATAAGGTGGTATTCTTACATATTCTTTCGATAGAAAACTCTCTTGTGCATTCTCTTTTGAGGCTACAAACTTAGTCATACACGCAACACCAAAGCATTTAGCGTTACAACATGTTGATTAGGAAAAAAAAAGATACTTTCCTTAAAACGTGGTTTTTTGAAAAATTTTGACGAAAGAAAATTCTCCTGTGGGTTCTGTTTTGAGGCTACACGTGTACACGTACACGCCCCACCAAATCCTTTCGAGTTACAACGTGCTGTTTTGGAGATACAAGCTAATTTTGTATGATGCGTTATTTCTTTTCGTAAAGTGTTTCCAATAGAGTACGTATTTGTCTTTGCTCTGAGACACTGTGTTTCCTAATAAAGTGGTATTCTTACATATTCTTTCCATAGAAAACTGACCTGTGCGTTCTCCTTTGAGGCTACACGCTTTGACATACATGCAACACCAAAGCTTTTCGCATTACAACGTGTTGATTAGGAGAAACAAGATAATTTCGCAGGATGGGGGATTTCCTTAAAACGTGGTTTTCTGACAATTTTGACGACAGAAAATTCTCCTGTGGGTTCTCTTTATAGGCTACACGTTTAGACGTACACGCCACACCAAATCTTTTCGAGTTACAACGTGTTGTTTAGGAGATACAAGCTAATTTTGTTTTTTTTCGTCAAAATTTGTCAGAAAACCACGTTTTAAGGAAATCCCGCATCGTGCGAAATTAACTTATTTTTCCTAAACAACACGTTTTAACAGGAAAAGCTTTGCTGTTGCGAGTATATCTAAGCATGTAGCCTCAAAAGAGATCGCACATGAGAGTTTTCTCTTGAAAGAATATGTAACAATACCACGTTATAAGGATATACAGTATTGCAGAGTAAAGACAAATACGTATTGGAAACACTTTACTAGAAGAAATAACGCATCTTACAAAATTAGCTTGCATCTCCTAAACAACACGTTGTAACTCGAAAAGATTTGGTGTGGCCTGTACGTTTAAATATGTAGCCTCAAAGGAGAAATCACAGGAGAATTTTCTTTCATCAAAATTTGTCAGAAAACCACGTTTTAAGGAAATCCCAAATCGTGCGAAATTATCTTGTTTTTCCTAAACAACACATCGTATCTCGAAAAGCTTTGGTGTTGCGTGTATGTCTAAGCGTGTAGCCTCAAAACAGAAGGCGCAGGAGAGTTTTCTCTCGAAAGAATATGTAAGAATACCACATTATAAGGAAATACAGTGTTGCAGAGTAAAGACAAACATGTACGTATTGGAAAGACTTTACAAGAAGAAATAACGCATCATAAAAATTAGCTTGTATCTCCTAAACTACACGTTGTAACTTGAAAAGATTTGGTGTAGCTTGTATGTCTAAATGTGTAGCCTCAAAAGAGAACCCACAGGAGAATTTTCTTTCGTCAATTTTTTTTCAGAAAACCACGTTTTAAGGAAATCCCGCAACATGCGAAATTATCTTGTTTTTCCTAAACAACACGTTGTAACTCGAAAAGCTTTGGTGTTCTGTCTATGTCTAAGCGTGCAGCCTCAAAAGAGAAGTCACAGGAGAGTTTTCTCTCGAAAGAATATGTAAGAATACCACGTTATATGGAAATACACTATTGCAGAATAAAGACATATAGGTACATGTTGGAAACACTTTATGAGAAGAAATAACGCATCGCAAAAAATTAGCTTGTATCTCCTAAACAACACGTTGTAACTCGAAAAGCTTTGGTGTTGCGTGTATATTTAAGCGTGTAGCTTCAAAAGAGAACACACAGGAGAGTTTTCTCTCGAAAGAATATGTAAGAATACCACATTATTATTAAATACAGTGCTGCAGAGTAAAGACAAATATGTATACATTGGAAACACTTTACGAGAAGAAATAACGCATCGTACAAAATTAGCTTGTAACTCCTAAACAACACGTTTTACTCGAAAATATTTGGTGTGGCATGTACGTCTAAAAGTGTAGCCTCAAAAGAGAACACACAGGAGAAGTTTCTTTCGTCAAAATTTGTCACAAAACAAAGTTTTGATGAAATCCCGCATCGTGCGAAATTATCTTGTTTTTCCTAATCAACAAGTTGTAACTCGAAAAGCTTTGGTGTTGCGTGTATGTCTAAGCATGTAGCCTCAAAAGATAAGGCACAGGAGAGTTTTCTCTTGAAAGAATATGTAAGAATACCACGTTATAAGGAAATACAGTGTTGCAGAGTAAAGACAAATACGTACCTATTGGAAACACTTAGACTTTACGAGAATAAAAAATGCATCGTAAAAAATTAGCTTGTATCTCATAAACAACACGTTGTAACTCGAAAAGATTTGGTGTGGCGTGTACGTCTAAACGTGTATCCTCAAAAGAGAACCCACAGGAGAATTTTCTTTCGTCAAAATTTGTCAGAAAACCACGTTATAAGGAAATCCCGCATTGTGCGAAATTATCTTGTTTTTCCTAAACAACACGTTGTAACTCAAAAATCTTTGGTGTTGCGTGTATGTCTAAGCGTGTAGCCTCAAAAGAGAAGGCACAGGAGAGTTTTCTCTCGAAAGAATATGTAAGAATACCACGTTATAAGGAAATACAGTGTTGCAGAGTAAAGACAAATACTTATGTATTGGAAACACTTTAAGAGAAGAAATAACGCATCTTAAAAATTAGCTGATATCTCCTAAACAACACGTTGTAACTCGAAAAGATTTCGTGTGGCATGTACGTCTAAACCTGTAGCCTTCAAAAGAGAACCCACAGGAGAATTTTCTTTTGTCAAAATTTGTCTGAAAACCACGTTTTAAGGAAATCCAGCTTCGCGCGAAATTATCTTGTTTTTCCTAAACAACACGTTGTAACCCGAAACGCTTTGGTGTTGCGTGTATGTCTAAGCATGTAGCTTCAAAAGAGAAGTCACAGGAGAGTTTTCTCTCAAAAGAATATGTAAGAATACCACGTTATAAGGAAATACAGTGTTGCAGAGTAAAGAGAAGTACGTATGTACTGGAAACACTTTACGAGAAGAAATAACGCATCTTACAAAATTAGGTTGTATCTCCTAAACAACACGTTGTAACTCGAAAAGATTTGGTGTGGCGTGTATGTCTAAACGTGTAGCCTCAAAAGAGAGCTCACAGGAGAATTTTCTTTTGTCAATATTTGTCAGAAAACCACGTTTTAAGGAAATCCAGCATCGGGCGAAATTATCTTGTTTTTCCTAAACAACATGTTGTAACTCGAAAAGCTTTCATATTGCGTGTATGTCTAAGCGTGTAGCCTCAAAAGGGAAGGCACAGGAGAGTTTTCTCTCAAAAGAATATGTAAGAATAACACGTTATAAGGAAATACAATGTTGTAGAGAAAAGACAAATACGTACATATTGGAAACACTTAAACTATACGAGAAGAAATAATGCATCGTACAAAATTAGTTTGTATCTCCTAAACAGCACGTTGTAACTCGAAAAGATTTGGTGTGGCGTGTACGTCTAAACGTGTAGCCTCAAAGAGAACGCACAGGAAATTTTTCATTCATCAAAATTTGTCAGAAACCACGTTTTAAAGAAATCCCGCATTGTGCGAAATTATCTTATTTTTCCTAAACAACATGTTATAAATCGAAAAGCTTTGGTGTTGCGTGTATGTCTAAGCATGTAGCCTCAAAAGAGAAGGCACAGGAGAGTTTTCTCGAAAGAATATGTAAGAATACCACGTTATAAGGAAATACTGTGTTGCAGAGTAAAGACAAATACGTACATATTGGAAACACTTTACAAGAAGAAATAACCCATCGTACAAAATTAGCTTGTATCTCCTAAACTACACGTTGTAACTCGAAAAGATTTGGTGTGGCGTGTACGTCTAAACGTGTAGCCTCAAATGAGAACCCACTGGAGAATTTTCGTTCTTCAAATTTTTTTTAGAAAACCACGTTTTAAGGAAATCACGCATCGTGTGAAATTATCTTGTTTTTCCTAAACAACAAATTTTAACTCGAAAAGCTTTGTTGTTGCGTGTATGTCTAAGCGAGTAGCATCAAAAAAGAAGAGGCACAGGAGAGTATTCTCTCGAAAGAATACATAAGAATACCACATTATAAGGAAATACAGTGTGGCAGAGTAAAGACAAATACATACATAGTGGAAACACTTTACAAGAAGAAAAAACGCATCGTACAAAATTAGGTTGTATCTCTTAAACAGCACTTTGTAACTCGAAAAGATTTGGTGTGGCGTGTACATCTAAACGTGTAGCCTCAAAGGAGAACCCACAGGAGAATTTTCTTTCATCAAAATTTGTCAGAAAACCACGTTTAAGGAAATCCCGCATCGTGTGAAATTATCTTGTTTTTCCTAAAGAACACGTTGTAACTAGAAAAGCTTTGGTGTTGCGTGTATGTCTAAGCTTGTAGCCTCAAAAGAGAAGGCAAAGGAGAGTTTTCTCTCAAAAGAATATGTAAGAATACCACGTTATAAGGAAATACAGTGTTGCAAAGTAAAGACAAATACGTACATTTTGGAAACACTTTACGAGAAGAATTAACGCCTCGTACAAAATTAGTTTGTATCTCCTAAACAACACGTTGTAACTCGAAAAGATTTGGAGTGGCTTGTACGTCTAAACGTGTAGCCTCAAAAGAGAACCCACAGGAGAATTTTCTTTCGTCAAAATTTGTCAGAAAACCACGTTTTAAGGAAATCCGGCATCGTGCGAATTTATCTTGTTTTTCCTAATCAACACATTGTAACACAAAATGCTTTGGTTTTGCGTGTATGTCTAAGCACGTAGCCTCAAAAGAAAAAGCACAGGAGAGTTTTCTCTCGAAAGAATATGTAGGAATACCACGTTATAAGGAAATACAGTGTTGCAGAGTAAAGACAAATACGTACCTATTGGAAACACTTAAACTTTACGAGAATAAAAAATGCATCGTAAAAAATTAGCTTGTATCTCATAAACAGCACGTTGTAACTCGAAAAGATTTGGTGTGGCATGTATGTCTAAACGTGTACCCTCAAAAGAGAACCCACAGGAGAATTTTCTTTCATCAAAATTTGTCAGAAAACCAAGTTTTAAGGAAATCCCGCATCGTGCGAAATTATCTTGTTTTTCCTAAACAACATGTTGTAACTCAAAAGCTTTGGTGTTGCGTGTATGTCTAAGCGTGTAGCCTCAAAAGAGAAGGCACAGGAGAGTTTTCTCACGAAAGAATATGTAAGAATACCACGTTATAAGGAAATACAGTTTTGCAGAATAAAGACAAATACGTACCTATTGGAAACACTTAAAGTTTATGAGAAGAAATAACGCATCTTAAAAAATTAGCTTGTATCTCCTAAACAACACATTGTAACTCGAAAAGACTTGGTGTGGCGTGTACATCTAAACGTGTAGCCTCAAAAGAGAACCTACAGGAGAATTTTCTTTCGTCAAAATTTGTCAGAAAACCACGTTTTAAGGAAATCCCATATCGTGCGAAATTATCTTATTTTTCCTAAACAACATGTTGTAACATGAAAAGCATTGGTCTTGTGAGTATGTCTTAGCATGTAGCCTCAAAGGAGAACGCACAGGAGAGTTTTGTCTCGAAAAAATATGTAAGAATACCACGTTATAAGGAAATCGAATGTTGCAGAGTAAAGACAAATACATACTTATTGGAAACACGTTCCGAAAAGAAATAACGCATCGTAAAAATTAGCTTGTATCTCCTAAACAACACGTTGTAACTCGAAAAGATTTGGTGGGGCGTGTACGTCTAAACGTGTAGCCTCAAAAGAGAACCCACAGGATAATTTTCTTTCGTCAAAATTTGTCAGAAAACCATGTTTTAAGGTAATCCAGCATCGTGCGAAATTATCTTGTTTTTCCTAATCAACATGTTGTAACTCGAAAAGCTTTGGTGTTGCGTGTATGTCTAAGCGTGTAGCCTCAAAAGAGAAGGCACAGGAGAGTTTTCTCTCGAAAGAATATGTAAGAATACCACGTTATAACGAAATACAGTTTTGCAGAGTAAAGACAAATATGTATGCATTGGAGAAACTTTAGGAGTAGAAATAACGCATCGTACAAAATTAGCTTGTATCTCCTAAACAACACGTTGTAACTCAAAAATATTTGGTATGGCTTGTATGTCTAAACATGTAGCCTCAAAAGAAAACCCACAGGAGAATTTTCATTCGTCAAAATTTGTCAGAAAACCACGTTTTAAGGAAATCCTGCATCGTGAAAAATTATCTTGTTTTGCCTAAACAACACGTTGTAATTCGAAAAGCTTTGGTGTTGAGTGTATGTCTAACCGTTTAGCCTCAAAAGAGAAGGCACAGGAGAGTTTTCTCTCGAAAGAATATGTAAGAATACCACGTTATAAGGAAATACAGTGTTGCAGATAAAGACAAATACATACGTATTGGAAACACTTAAACTTTACGAGAAGAAATAACTTATCGTAAAAAATTAGCTTGTATCTCCTAAACAACACGTTGTAACTCGAAAAGATTTGGTGTGGCGTGTAAGTCTAAACGTGTAGCCTCAAAAGAGAACCCACAGGAGAATTTTCTTTGTGAAAATTTGTCAGAAAACCATGTTTTAAGGAAATCCCGCATCTTGCAAAATTATCTTTTTCCTAAACAACTCATCTTAACGCATAAAGCTTTGGTGTTGCGTGTATGTCTAAGCGTGTAGCCTCAAAAGAGAAGGCACAGGAGAGTTTTCTCTCGAAACAATATGTAAGAATACCACGTTATAAGGAAATACAGTGTTGCAGAGTAAAGACAATTACGTACGTATTGGAAACACTTAAACATTAGAGAAGAAATAAAGCATCATACAAAATTAGCTTATATCTCCTAAACAACACGTTGTAACTCGAAATGATTTGGTGTGGCATTTACAACTAAACATGTAGCCTTAAAAGAGAACCCACAGGAGAATTTTCTTCGTCAAAATTTGTCAGAAAACCATGTTTTAAGGAAATCCCGCATCGTTCGAAAATATCTTGTTTTTTCTAAACAACACATCGTAACTCGAAAAGCTTTGGTGTTGCGTGTATGTCTAGGCGTGTAGCCTCAAAAGAGACGGCAATGGAGAGTTTTCTCTCGAAAGAATATGTAAGAATACCACGTTATAAGGAAATACAGTGTTGCAGAGTAAAGACAAATAAGCACTTATTGGAAACACTTAAACTTTACGAGAAGAAATGATGCATCATACAAAATTAGCTTGTATCTCCGAAACAGCACGTTGTAACTTGAAAAGATTTGGTGTGGCGTGTATATCTAAACGTGTAGCCTCAAAAGAGAACCCACAAGAGAATTTTCTTTCCTCAAAATTTGTCAGAAAACCACGTTTTAAGGAAATCCCGCATCGTGTGTAATTATCTTGTTTTTCCTAAACAACACGTTGTAACTCGAAAAGCTTTGGTGTTGCGTGTAAGTCTTAGCGTGTAGCCTCAAAAGAGACGGCAATGGAGAGTTTTCTCTCGAAAGAATATGTAAGAATACCACGTTATAAGGAAATAAAGTGTTGCAGAGTAAAGACAAATAAGTACGTAATGGAAAAACTTAAACTTTATGAGAAATAATAACACATCGTAAAAAATAGCTTGTATCTCCTAAACAACACGTTGTAACTCGAAAGGATTTGGTGCGGCATATATGACAAAACGTGTAGCCTCAAAAGAGAACCCATAGGAGAATTTTCTTTCGTCAATATTTGTCAGAAAACCACATTTTAAGGAAATCCCGCATCGTGCGAAATTATCTTGTTTTTCCTAAACAACACGTTGTAACTTGAAAAGCTTTGGTGTTGCGTGTATTTCTAAGCGTGTAGCATCAAAAGAGAAGGCACAGGAGAGTTTTCTCTCGAAAGGATATGTAAGAATACCACGTTATAAGGAAATACAGTGTTGCAGAGTAAAGACAAATACGTACATATTGGAAACACTTAAACTTTACGAGAAGAAATAACTTATCGTACAAAATTAGCTTGTATCTCCTAAACAACACGTTGTAACTCGAAAAGATTTGGTGTGGCATGTGCGTCTAAACGTGTAGCCTCAAAAGAGAACCCACAGTAGAATTTTCTTTCGTCAAAATTTTTCAGACAACCACATTTTAAGGAAATCCGGCATTGTGCGAAATTATCTATTTTTTCCTAAACAAAACGTCCTGACTCGAAAATCTTTGGTGTTGCGTGTATGTCTAAGCGTGTAGCCTCAAAAGAGAAGGCACAGGAGAGTTTTCTCTCGAAAGAATATGTAAGAATACCATGTTATAAGGAAATACAGTGTTGCAGATTAAAGACAAATACGTATATATTGGAAACATTTTACGAGAAGAAATAATGCTTCGTACAAGCTTGTATCTCCTAAACAACACGTTTTAACTCAAAATGATTTGGTGTGGCGTGTACGTCTAAACGTGTAGCCTCAAAAGAGAACCCACAGGAGAATTTTCTTTCGTCAAAATTTGTTAGAAAACCACATTTTAAGGAAATACTGCATCATTCGAAATTATCTTGTTTTTCCTAAACAACACTTCGTAACTCGAAAAGCTTTGGTTTTGTGTGTATGTCTAATCATGTAGCCTCAAAGGAGAAGGCACAGGAGAGTTTTCTCTCGAACGAATATGTAAGAATACCACCTTATAAGGATATACAGTGTTGCAGAGAAAAGACAAATACGTACATATTGGAAACACTTAAACTTTACGAGAAGAAATAATGCATCGTACAAAATTAGCTTGTACCTCCTAAACAACACGTTGTAACTCGGAAAGATTTGATGTGGCTTGTACGTCTAAAAGTGTAGCCTCAAAAAAGAACCCACAGGAGAATATTCTTAGGTCAAAATTTGTCAGAAAACCACGTTTTAAGGAAATCCCGCATCGTGCGAAATTATCTTGTTTTTCCTAAACAACACGTTGTAACTCCAAAAGCTTTGGTGTTGCATGTATGTCTAAGCATGTAGCCACAAAAGGGAATGCACAGGAGAGTTTTCTCTCCAAAGAATATGTAAGAATACCACGTTATAAGGAAATACAGTGTTGCAGAGTAAAGACAAAAAGTACATATTGGAAACACTTTACGAGAAGAAATAACGCATCGTACAAAATTAGCTTGTATCTCCAAAACAACACGTATTAACTCGAAAAGATTTGGTGTGGCGTGTACGTCTAAACGTGTAGCCTCAAATGAGAACCCACAGGAGAATTTTCTTTCGTCAAAATTGGTCAGTAAACCACGTTTTAAGGAAATCCCACATCATGCGAAATTATCTTGTTTTTCCTAAACAACACGTCGTAACTCGAAAAGCTTTGGTGTTGCGTGTATGTCTAAGCATGTAGCCTCAAAAGAGAAGGCACAGGAGAGTTTTCTCTCTAAAGAATATGTAAGAATACCACGTTATAAGGAAATACAGTGTTGCAGAGTAAAGACAAATACCTATGTATTGGAAACACTTTAGAAGAAGAAATAATGCATCGTACAAAATTAGCTTGTATCTCCTAAACTACACGTTATAACTCGAAAAGATTTGGTGTGGGGTGTACGTATAAACGTGTAGCCTCAAAAGAGAACCCACAGGAGTATTTTCTTTCATCAAAATTTTTTCAGAAAACCACATTTTAAGGAAATCCCGCATCGTGCGAAATTATCTTGTTTTTCCTAAACAACACGTTGTAACTCGAAAAGCTTTGGTGTTGCATGTATGTCTAAGCATGTAGCCACAAAAGGGAATGCACAGGAGAGTTTTCTCTCGAAAGAATATGTAAGAATACCACGTTATAAGGAAATACAGTGTTGCAGAGTAAAGACAAATACATACATATTGGAAACACTTAAACTTTATGAGAAGAAATAATGCATCATACAAAATTAGCATGTATCTCCTAACAGCACGTTGTAACTCGAAAAGATTTGGTGTGTCATGTACTTCTAAACGTGTAGCCTCAAAAGAGAACCACACAGGAGAATTTTCTTTCGTCAAAAATGGTCAGTAAACCACGTTTTAAGGAAATCCCACATCATGCGAAATTATCTTGTTTTTCCTAAACAACACGTCGTAACTCGAAAAGCTTTGGTGTTGCGTGTATGTCTAAGCATGTAGCCTCAAAAGAGAAGGCACAGGAGAGTTTTCTCTCTAAAGAATATGTAAGAATACCACGTTATAAGGAAATACAGTGTTGCAGAGTAAAGACAAATACCTACGTATTGGAAACACTTTAGAAGAAGAAATAATGCATCGTACAAAATTAGCTTGTATCTCCTAAACTACACGTTATAACTCGAAAAGATTTGGTGTGGGGTGTACGTATAAACGTGTAGCCTCAAAAGAGAACCCACAGGAGTATTTTCTTTCATCAAAATTTTTTCAGAAAACCACGTTTTAAGGAAATCCCGCATCGTGCGAAATTATCTTGTTTTTCCTAAACAACACGTTGTAACTCGAAAAGCTTTGGTGTTGCATGTATGTCTAAGCATGTAGCCACAAAAGGGAATGCACAGGAGAGTTTTCTCTCGAAAGAATATGTAAGAATTCCACGTTATAAGGAAATACAGTGTTGCAGAGTAAAGACAAATACATACATATTGGAAATACTTAAACTTTATGGGAAGAAATAATGCATCATACAAAATTAGCTTGTATCTCCTAACAGCACGTTGTAACTCGAAAAGATTTGGTGTGGCGTGTACTTCTAAACGTGTAGCCTCAAAAGAGAACCACACAGGAGAATTTTCTTTCGTCAAAATTTGTCTGAAAACCATGTTTTAAGGAAATCCCGCATCATTGGAAATTACCTTGTTTTTCCTAAACAACACGTTGTCACTCGAAAAGCTTTGGTGTTGCGTGTATGTCTAAGCGTATAGCCTCAAAAGAGAAGGCACAGGAGAGTTTTCTCTCGAAAGGATATGTAAGAATACCACGTTATAAGGAAATACAGTGTTGCAGAGTAAAGACAAATACGTACATATTGGAAACACTTAAACTTTACGAGAAGAAATAACTTATCGTACAAAATTAGCTTGTATCTCCTAAACAACACGTTGTAACTCGAAAATATTTGGTGTGGCGTGTGCGTCTAAACGTGTAGCCTCAAAACAGAACACACAGGAGAATTTTCTTTCATCAAAATTTGTCAGAAACCACGTTTTAAAAAAAATCTTGCATCGTGCGAAATTATCTTGTTTTTCCTAAACAACTTGTTGTATCTCGAAAAGCTTTGCTGTTGCGTGTATGTCTAAGCGTGTCGCCTCACAAGAGAACGCACAGGAGAGTTTTCTCTCGAAAGAATATGTAAGAATACCACGTTATAAGGAAATACAGTGTTGCAGAGTAAAGACAAATACGTACGTATTGGAAACACTTTAAGAGAAGAAATAATGCATCGTAAAAAATTAGCTTGTATCTTCTAAACAACACGTTGTAACTCGAAAAGATTTGTTTTGGCTCGTACGACTACACGTGTAGCCTCAAAAGAGAATGCATAGGAGAACTTTCTTTGGTCAAAATTTTTCAGAAAACCACGTTTTATGGAAATCTCGCATCGTGCGAAATTATCTAGTTTTTCCTAAACAAAACGTTTTAACTCGAAAAGCTTTGGCGTTGCGTGTATGCCTAAGCATGTAGCCTCAAAAGAGAACACACAGGAGAGTTTTCCCTCGAAAGAATATGTAAGAATACCACGTTATAGGGAAATACAATGTTGCAGAGTAAAGAGAAATAAGTACGTATTGGAAACAGTTTACGAGAAGAAATAACGCATCATAAAAAATTAGCTTGTATCTCCTAAACAACACGTGGTAACTCGAAAGGATTTGGTGTGGCATGTACGTCTAAACGTGTAACCTCAAAAGAGAACCCACAGGATAATTTTCTTTCGTCAAAATTTGTGAGAAAACCACATTTTAAGGAAATCACGCATCGTGCGAAATAATCTTGATTTTCATAAACAACACGTTGTAACTCGAAAAGCTTTGGTGATGCCTGTATGTCTAAGTGTGTAGCCTCAAAGGGAACGCACAGGATAGTTTTCTCTCAAAAGAATATGTAAGAATGCCAAGTTATAAGGAAATACAGTGTAGCAGAGTAAAGAAAAATATGTACGTATTGGAAAACTTTAGGAGAAGAAATAACGCATCGTACAAAATTAGCTTGTATCTCCTAAACAACACGTTGTAACTCGAAAAGATTTGGTGCGGCGTTTACGTCTAAATGTGTAGCTTCAAAAGAGAACCCACAGGAGAATTTTCTTTCGTTAAAATTTTTCAGAAAACCACGTTTTAAGGAAATCCCGCATCGTGCGAAATCATCTTCTTTTTCCTAAACAACAAGTTGTAACTCGAAAAGCTTTGGTGTTGCGTGTATGTCTCAGCGTGGAGCCTCAAAAGAGAAGGCACAGGAGAGTTTTCTCTTGAAAGAATATGTAAGAAAACCACGTTATAAGGAAATAAAATTTTGATGAGTAAAGACAAATAAGTACATATTGGAAACACTTTACGAGAAGAAATAACGCATCTTACAAAATTAGCTTGTATCTCCTAAACAACACGTTGTTACTCGAAAACATTTGGTGTGACGTGTATGTCTAAACGTGTACCCTCAAAAGAGAACCCACAGGAGAGTTTTCTTTCATCAAAATTTGTCAGAAACCACGTTTTAAGGAAATCTCGCATCGTGCAAAATTATCTTGTTTTTCCTAAACAACACGTTGTAACTCGAAAAGCTTTGGTGTTGCATGTATGTCTAAGCGTGTAGCCTCAACAGAGAACGCAAAGGAGAGTTTTCTCTCGAAAGAATATGTAAGAATACCACGTTATAAGGAAATACAGTGTTGCAGAGTAAAGATAAACACGTACGTATTGGAAACACTTTACTAGAAGAATTAACGCATAGTAAAAAATTAACATGTATCTCTTAAACATCACGTTGTAACTCAAAAAGATCTGGTGTGGCGTGTATGTCTAAAGGTGTAGCCTCAAAAGAGAACCCACAGGAGAATTTTCTTTCTTCAAAATTTTTGAGAAAACCACGTTTTAAGGAAATCCTGCATCGTGCGAAATCATCTTCTTTTTCCTAAACAACATGTTGTAACTCGAAAAACTTTAGTGTTGCGTGTATGTCTAAACGTGGAGCCTTAAAAGAGAAGGCACAGGAGAGTTTTCTCTCGAAAGAATATGTAAGAACACCACGCTATTAGGAAATACAATTTTGCAGAGTAAAGACAAATACGTACATATTGGGAACACTTTACGAGAAGAAATAATGCATTATTAAAAATTAGCTTTTATCTCCTAAACAACATGTTGTAACTCGAAAAGATTTGGTTTGGCATGTAAGTCTAAACGTGTAGCCTCAAAAGAGAACCAACAGGAGAATTTTCTTTCGTCAAAATTTGTCAGAAAACCACGTTTTAAGGAAATCCCGCATCGTGCGAAATTATTTGTTTTTCCTAAACAACACGTTGTAACTCAAAAAGCTTTGGTGTTGCGTGTATGTCTAAGCGTGTAGCCTCAAAAGAGAATGCACAGGAGAGTTTTCTCTCGGAAGAACATGTAAGAATACCACGTTATAAGGAAATACAGTGTTGCAGAGTAAAGACAAAAACGTACATATTGGAAACACTTTACGAGAAGAAATAACGCATCATAAATTATTAACTTGTATCTCCTAAACAACAAGTGGTAACTCGAAAAGATTTGGTTTGGCAAGTACGTCTAAAAGTGTAGCCTCAAAGACAACGAACAGGAGAATTTCCTTTCGTCAAAATTTGTGAGAAAACCACGTTTTAAGGAAATCCTGCATCCTGCGAAATTATCTTGTTTCTCCTAAACAACACGTTGTAATTCGAAAAGCTTTGGTGTTGCATGTATGTCTATGCGTGTGGCCTCAAAAGAGAATTCACAGGAGAGTTTCTGTCGAAAGAATATGTAAGAATACCACGTTATAATGAAATACAGTGTTGCAGCATAAAGACAAATACGTACGTATTGGAAACACTTTACGAGAAGAAATAACGCATCGTACAAAATTAGCTTGTATCTCCTAACTAACACGTTGTAATTCGAAAAGATTTTGTGTGGCGTGTACGTCTAAACGTGTAGCCTCAAAAGAGAACCCAGAAGAGAATTTTCTTTCGTCAAAATTTGTCAGAAAACCATGTTCTAAGGAAATACCTCATCGTGAGAAATTACCTTGTTTTTCCTAAACTACACGTTGTAACTCGAAAAGCTTTGGTGTTGCGTGTATGTCTAAGCGTGTAGCCTCAAAAGAGGACACAGGAGAGTTTTCTCTCGAAAGAATATGTAGGAATACCACGTTATAAGGAAATACAGTGTTGCAGAGTAAAGATAAATAGGTAGTAATTGTAAATACTATAGGAGAAGAAATGACGCATGGTACAAAATTAGCTTGTATCTCCTAAACAACACGTTGTAATTCGATAATATTTGGTGTGGCGTGTGCGTTTAAAAGTGTAGCCTCAAAAGAGAACCCACAGGAGAATTTTCTTTCTTCAAAATTTGTCAGAAAACCACGTTTTAAGGAAATCCCTCATCGTGCGAATTTATCTTGTTTTTCCTAAACAACACGTTGTAACTCAAAAAGCTTTGGTGTTCGTGTATGTCTAAGCATGTAGCCTCAAAAGAGAATGCACAGGAGAGTTTTCTCTCGAAAGAATATATAAGAATACCACGTTATAAGGAAATACAGTGTTGCAAAATAAAGACAAATACGTACGTATTGGAAACACTTTACGAGAAGAAATAATGCATCGTACAAAATTAGCTTGTTTCTCCTAAAGAACACGTTGTAACTCGAAAATATTTGGCGTGGTGTGTACGTCTAAACATGTAGCCTCAAAAGAGAACCCACAGGAGAAATTTCTTTTTTTTTTTTCATAATCAATTAAATTTATTTACAATTAAATTGTAATTACAATTAATTATTATTTACAATTAAATTTACTAACCCTAAAATAAGCTGTTCTAAGGACATGTATAGTTCTAGCTTAAAGCTGAACAACTGGATTGTTTTTCATTTTTTTTTTATTATTCGATATAATTTATTTACATTTCAAATGATTTCCCCTTTTCTAGCCCCCCCACTCCCCGAAAGTCCCGCAAGCCCCCTTCTCTTCACCTGTCCTCCCACCCACCCCTTCCCACTTCCCCGTTCTGGTTTTGCTGAATACTGTTTCACTGAGTCTTTCCAGAACCAGGGGCCACTCCTCCTTTCTTCTTGTACCTCATTTGATGTGTGGATTATGTTTTGGGTATTCCAGTTTTCTAGGTTAATATCCACTTATTAGTGAGTGCATACCATGATTCACCTTTTGAGTCTGGGTTACCTCACTTAGTATGATATTCTCTAGCTCCATCCATTTGCCTAAGAATTTCATGAATTCATTGTTTCTAATGGCTGAATAGTACTCCATTGTGTAGATATACCACATTTTTTGCATCCACTCTTCTGTTGAGGGATACCTGGGTTCTTTCCAGCATCTGGCAATTACAAATAGGGCTGCTATGAACATAGTAGAACATGTATCCTTATTACATGGTGGGGAGTCTTCTGGGTATATGCCCAGGAGTGGTATAGCAGGATCTTCTGGAAGTAAGGTGCCCAGTTTTCGGAGGAACCGCCAGACTGATTTGCAGAGTGGTTGTACCAATTTGCAACCCCACCAGCAGTGGAGGAGTGTTCCTCTTTCTCCACACCCTCTCCAACACCTGCTGTCTCCTGAATTTTTAATCTTAGCCATTCTGACTGGTGTAAGATGAAATCTTAGGGTTGTTTTGATTTGCATTTCCCTAATGACTAATGAAGTTGAGCATTTTTTAAGATGCTTCTCTGCCATCCGAAGTTCTTCAGGTGAGAATTCTTTGTTTAACTCTGTACCCCATTTTTTAATAGGGTTGTTTGGTTTTCTGGAGTCTAACTTCTTGAGTTCTTTATATATATTGGATATTAGCCCTCTATCTGATGTAGGATTGGTGAAAATCTTTTCCCAATTTGTTGCTTGCCGATTTGTCCTCTTGATGGTGTCCTTTGCCTTACAGAAACTTTGTAATTTTATGAGGTCCCATTTGTCAATTCTTGCTCTTAGAGCATACGCTATTGGTGTTCTGTTCAGAAACTTTCTCCCTGTACCGATGTCCTCAAGGGTCTTCCCCAGTTTTTTTTCTATTAGCTTCAGAGTGTCTGGCTTTATGTGGAGGTCCTTGATCCATTTGGATTTGAGCTTAGTACAAGGAGACAAGGATGGATCAATTCGCATTCTTCTGCATGCTGACCTCCAGTTGAACCAGCACCATTTGTTGAAAAGGCTATCTTTTTTCCATTGGATGTTTTCAGCCTCTTTGTCGAGGATCAAGTGGCCATAGGTGTGTGGGTTCATTTCTGGATCTTCAATCCTGTTCCATTGATCCTCCTGTCTGTCACTGTACCAATACCATGCAGTTTTTAACACTATTGCTCTGTAGTATTGCTTGAGGCCAGGGATACTGATTCCCCCAGATTTCCTTTTGTTGCTGAGAATAGTTTTAGCTATCCTGGGTTTTTTGTTGTTCCAGATGAATTTGATAATTGCTCTTTCTAGCTCTGTGAAGAATTGAGTTGGGATTTTGATGGGTATTGCATTGAATCTGTATAGTGCTTTAGGCAAAATGGCCATTTTAACTATATTGATTCTGCCGATCCATGAGCATGGGAGGTTTTCCCATTTTTTGAGGTCTTCTTCCATTTCCTTCTTCAGAGTCTTGAAGTTCTTGTCATACAGATCTTTCACATGTTTGGTAAGAGTCACCCCAAGATACTTTATACTGTTTGTGGCTATTGTGAAGGGGGTCATTTCCCTAATTTCTTTCTCAGCCTGCTTATCCTTTGAGTATAGGAAGGCCACTGATTTGCTTGAGTTGACTTTATAACCTGCCACTTTGCTGAAGTTGTTTATCAGCTGTAGGAGCTCTCTAGTGGAGTTCTTTGGGTCACTTAGGTAGACGATCATGTCGTCTGCAAATAATGATAGTTTGACTTCTTCCTTTCCAATTTGTATCCCTTTGACCTCCTTATGTTGTCGAATTGCCCGAGCTAGTACCTCAAGTACAATATTGAAAAGATAAGGAGAAAGGGGGCAGCCTTGTCTGGTCCCTGATTTCAGTGGGATTGCTTCAAGTTTCTCTCCATTTAGTTTGATGCTGGCTACCGGTTTGCTGTATATTGCTTTTACTATGTTTAGGTATGGGCCTTGAATTCCTGTTCTCTCCAAGACTTTAAGCATGAAGGGATGCTGAATTTGGTCAAATGCTTTTTCAGCACAGGAGAAATTTCTTTCGTCAAAATTTGTCAGAAAACCACGTTTTAAGGAAATCCCGCATCATGCGAAATTATCTTGTTTTTCCTAAAGAACACGTTGTAACTCGAAAAGCTTTGGTGTTTCGTGTATGTCTAAGCATGTAGCCTCAAAAGAGAAGGCACAGGAGAGTTTTCTCTCAAAATAATATGCAAGAATACCACGTTATAAGGAAATACAGTGTTGCACAATAAAGACAAATACGTATGTATTGGAAACACTTTAGGAGAAGAAATAACGTATCTTACAAAATTAGCTTGTATCTCCAAAACAACACGTTGTAACTCGAAAAGATTTGGTGTGGCATATTCCTCTAAACGTGTAGCCTCAAAAGAGAACCCACAGGAGAATTTTCTTTGGTCAAAATTTGTCAGAAAACCAGGTTTTAACGAAATCCCATATCGTGCGAAATTATCTTGTTTTTCCTAAACAACACGTTGTAACTCGAAAATCTTTGGTGTTGCGTGTATGTCTAAGCATGTAGCCTCAAAGAGAACACACAGGAGAGTTTTCTCTCGAAAGAATATGTAAGAATACCACGTTATAAGGAAATACAGTGTTGCAGAGTAAAGACAAATACGTACGTATTGGAAACAGTTTACGAGAAGAAATAACGCATCATAAAATATTTGCTTGTATCTTCTAAACAACACGTTGTAACTCGAAAAGATTTGGTGTGGCGTGTACGTCTAAACGTGTAGCCTCAAAAGAGAACTTATAGGAGAATTTTCTTTCGTCAAAATTTTTCAGAAAATCACATTTTAAGGAAATCCCGCATCGTGCGAAATTATCTTGATTTTCCTAAACAACACCTTGTAACTCGAAAAGCTTTCGTGTTGCGTGTATGTCTAAGTGTGTAACCTCAAAAGAGAAGGCACAGGAGAGTTTTCTCTCGAAAGAATATGTAAGAATACCACGTTAATAGGAAATACAGTGTTGCAGAGTAAAGACAAATACGTACCTATTGGAAACACTTTACGAGAAGAAATAACGCATCGTACAAAATTAGCTTGTATCTCCTAAACAACACGTTGTAACTCGAAAAGATTTGGTGTGGCGTGTACGTCTAAACATGTAGCCTCAAAAGAGAACCCATAGGAGAATTTTCTTTCGTCAAAATTTTTCAGAAAATCACGTTTTAAGGAAATCCCGCATCGTGCGAAATTATCTTGTTTTTCCTAAACAACACGTTGTTACTCGAAAAGCTTTCGTGTTGCGTGTATGCCTAAGTGTGTAGCCTCAAAAGAGAAGGCACAGGAGAGTTTTCTCTCGAACGAATATATAAGAATACCACATTATAAGGAAATACAGTTTTGCGGAGTAAAGACAAATACATATGTATTGGAAACACTTTACGAGAAGAAATAGCGCATCGTACAAAATTAGCTTGTATCTCCTAAACAACACGTTGTAACTCGGAAAGATTTGGTGTGGCGTGTACGTCTAAACGTGTAGCCTCAAAAGAGAACCCATAGGAGAATTTTCTTTCCTCAAAATTTTTCAGACAATCACGTTTTAAGGAAATCCCACATCTTGCGAAATTATCTGGTTTTTCCTAAACCACACGTTGCAACTCAAAAAACTTTGGTGTTGCGCATATGTCTAAGTGTGTAGCCTCAAAAAAGAAGGCACAGGATAGTTTTCTCTTGAAAGAATATGTAAGAACACCAAGTTAAAAGGAAATACAATGTTGCAGAGTAAAGACAAATACATATGTATTGGAAACACTTTACGAGAAGAAATAACGCATCATACAAAATTAGCTTCGATCTCCTAAACAACACGTTGTAACTCGAAAGGAATTGGTGTGGCGTGTACGTCTAAACGTGTAGCCTCATAAGAGAACCCATAGGAGAATTTTCTTTCGTCAAAATTTTTCAGGATTTCCATAAAACCTGGCTTTCTGACAAATTTTGACCAAAGAAAATTCTCCTGTGGGTTCTTTTTTGAGGCTACACGTTTAGAAATGCACGCCACACCAAATCTTTTCGAGTTACAACGTGTTGTTTAGGAGATACAAGCTAATTTTTACAATGCACTATTTCTTATTGTAAAGTGTTTCCAATGCGTAGGTATTTCTCTTTACTCTGCAACACTGTATTTCCTCATAACGTGGTATTCTTACATATTCTTTCGCAGGAAACTGTCCTGTGCGTTCTCCTTTGAGGCTACAAGCTTAGACATACACGCAACACCAAAGCTTTTCGAGTTACAACGTGTTGTTTAGGAAAAACAAGATAATTTCGCATGATGTGGGATTTCCGTAAAACATGGTATTCTGAAAAATTTTGACGAAAGAAAATTCTCCTGTGGGTTCCCTTTTGAGGCTACACGTTTAGATGCAAACGTCACATCAAATCTTTTCCAGTTACAACGAGTTGTTTAGGAGGTACAAGCTAATTTTGTACCATGCGTTATTTCTTCTCGTAACGTGTTTCCAATACGTAAGTATTTGTCATTACTCTGCAACACTGTATTTCCTTATACCGTGGTATTCTTACATATTCTTTCGAGAGAAAACTCTCCTGTGCATTCTCTTTTGAGGCTACATGCTTAGACATACACGCAACACCAAAGCTTTTCGAGTTACAACGTGTTGTTTAGGAAAAACAAGATAATTTCGCACGATGCGGGATTTCCTTAAAACGTGGCTTGCTGACAAATTTTGACCAAAGAAAATTCTCCGGTGGCTTCTCTTTTGAGGCTACACCTTTAGACTTACATGCCAAACAAAATCTTTTCGAGTTACAAGGTGTTGTTTAGGAGATACAAGCTAATTTTGTACAAATGCGTTATTTCTTCTCGTAAAGTTTTTCCAATACGTACGTATTTTTCTTTACTCTGCAACATTGTATTTCCTTATAATGTGGTTTTCTTACATATTCTTTCGAGAGAAAACTCTCCTGTGCGCTCTCTTTTGAGGCTACATGCTTAGACATACACGCAACACCAAAGCTTTTCAAGTTGCAACGTGTAGTTTAGGAAAAACAAGATAATTTCGCACGATGCGTGATTTCCTTAGAAAATGTTTTTCAGACAAATTTTGACGGAAGAAAATTCTCCTGTGGGTTCTTTTTTGAGGCTACACGTTTAGACATACACACCACACCAAATATTTTCGAGTTACAACGTGTTGTTTAGGAGATGCAAGCTAATTTTGTACGATGCGTTATTTCTTCTCATAAAGTGTTTTCTATGTGTACATATTTGTCTTTATTCTGCAACACTGTATTTCCTTATAACTTGGTAGTCTTACATATTCTTTCGAGAGAAAACTCTTTTGTAATATGCGTTATTTCTTCTCGTAAAGTATTTACAATAACTACCTATTTATCTTTACTCTGCAACACTGTATTTACTTATAACGTGGTATTCTTACATATTCTTTCCAGAGAAAACTCTCCTGTGCATTCTCTTTTGAGGCTACACGCATAGACGTACACGCAACACCAAAGCTTTTCGAGTTACAATGTGTTGTTTAGGAAAAACAAGATAATTTTGCACGATACGGGATTTCCTTAATACATGGTTTTCTGACAAATTTTGACGAAAGAAAATTCTCCTGTGGGTTCTCTTTTGAGGCTACACGTTTAGACGTACACGCCACACCAAATCTTTCGAGTTACAAAGTGTTGTTTAGGAGATAAAAGCTTAATTTTTACGATGCTTTATTTCTTCTCATAAAGTGTTTCCAATACGTACATATTTGTCTTTACTCTGCAACACTGTATTTCCTTATAACATTGTATTCTTACATATTCTTTCGAGAGAAAACTCTCCTGTGCATTGTCTTTTGAGGCTACACGCTTAGACATACAGGCAACACCAAAGCTTTTCGAGTTACAACTTGTTGTTTAGGAAAAACAAGATAATTTCGCACAATGAGGGATTTCATTAAAACGTGATTTCTGAAAAATTTTGACGAAAGAAAATTCTCCTGTCGGTCCTCTTTTGAGGCTACACGTTTAGACGTACATGCCACACCAAATATTTTCGAATTCCAACGTGTTGTTTAGGAGATACAATCTAATTTTGTACCATGCGTCATTTCTTCTCGTAAAGTATTTACAATAACTACCTATTTATCTTTACTCTTCAACACGGTATTTCCTTATAACGTGGTATTCTTACATATTCTTTCGAGAGAAAACTCTCCTGTGCGTTCTCTTTTGAGGCTACACGCTTAGACATACACGCAACACCAAAGCTTTTCGAGTTACAACGTGTTGTTTAGGAAAAACAAGATAATTTCGCACGATGCGGGATTTCCTTAAAACGTGGTTTTCTGTCAAATTTTGACCAAAGAAAATTCTCCTTTGGGTTCTCTTTTGAGGCTACACATTTAGACGTACACGCCACACCAAATCCTTTCGAGTTACAAGGTGTTGTTTACGAGATACTAGCTAATTTTGTACGATGCGTTATTTCTTCTCATAAAGTTTTTCCAATACGTACGTATTTTTCTATACTCTGCAACACTGTATTTCCTTATAACGTGGTATTCTTACATATTCTTTCGAGAAAATACTCTCCTGTGCGTTCTCTTTTGATGCTACATGCTTAGACATACACGCAACACCAAAGCTTTTCGAGTTACATTGGGCTGTTTAGGAAAAACAAGATAATTTCGCACGATGAGGGATTACCTTAAAACGTGGTTTTCTGAAAAATTTTGACGAAAGAAAATTCTCCTGTGGGTTCTCTTTTGAGGCTACACATTTAGACATACACGCCACACCAAATATTTTCGAATTACAACGTGTTGTTTAAGAGATACAAGCTAATTTTGTACCATGCGTTATTTTTTCTCGTAAGTATTTACAATAACTACCTATTGATCTTTACTCTGCAACACTGTATTTCCTTATAACATGGTATTCTTTCGAGAGAAAACTCTCCTGTGCGTTCTCTTTTGAAGCTACACTCTTAGACATACACGCAACACCAAAGCTTTACGAGTTACCAAGTATTGTTTAGGAAAAACAATATAATTTCGCACGATGAGGGATTTCCTTAAAACGTGATTTTCTGACAAATTTTGACCAAAGAAAATTCTCCTGTGGGTTCTCTTTTGAGGCTACACGTTTGACGTACACGCCACACCAAATCCTTTCGAGTTACAAGGTGTTGTTTAGGAGATACAAGCTAATTTTGTAGGATGCGTTATTTCTTCTCGTAAAGTTTTTCCAATACGTACATATTTTTCTTTACTCTGCAACACTGTATTTCCTTATAACGTGGAATTCTTACATATTCTTTCGAGAGAAAACTCTCCTGTGCGTTCTCTTTTTAGGCTAAACACTTAGACATACACGCAACACCAAAGCTTTTCGAGTTAAAACATGTTGTTTAGGAAAAACCAGATAATTTCGCACGATGCGGGATTTCCTTAAAACGTGGTTTTCTGACAAATTTTGACCAAAGAAAATTCTCTTGTGGGTTCTCTTTTGAGGCTACACGTTTGACGTACACGCCACACCAAATCCTTTCGAGTTACAAGGTGTTGTTTAGGAGATACAAGCTAATTTTGTAGGATGCGTTATTTCTTCTCGTAAAGTTTTTCCAATATGCACGTATTTTTCTTTACTCTGCAACACTGTATTTCCTTATAACGTGGTATTCTTACATATTCTTTCGAGAGAAAACTCTCCTGTGCGCTCTCTTTTGAGGCTACATGCTTAGTCATACACGCAACACCAAATCTTCTCGAGTTACAACGTATTGTTTAGGAGATACAAGCTAATTTTCAATGATGCATTATTTCTTCTCGTAACGTTTAAGTGTTTCCAAAAGGTACGTATTTTTCTTTACATTGCAACACTGTATATCCTTATGACGTGGTATTCTTACATATTTTTTCGAGAGAAAACTCTCCTGTGCGTTCTCTTTTGAGGCTACACGCTTAGACATACACGCTACACCAAAGATTTTCGAGTTACAACGTGCTGTTTAGGAGATACAAGCTAATTTTGAACGATGCGTTATTTCTTATCCTAAAGTGTTTCCAAAACGTACGTATTTGTCTTTCCTCTACAACACTGTATTTCCTTATAACATGGTATTCGTACATATTCTTTCGAGACAAAACTCTCCTGTGCATTCTCTTTTGAGGCTACACGCTTAGACATACACGCAACACCAATGCATTTCGAGTTAGATCGTGTTGTTTATGAAAAACAAGATAATTTCGCAAGATGCGGGAATTCCTTAAAACGTGGTTTTCTGACAAATTTTGACGAAAGAAAATTCTCCTGTGGGTTTTCATTTGAGGCTACACGCTTAGACGTACACGCCACACCAAATCTTTTCGAGTTACAACGTGTTGTTTAGGAGATACAAGGTAATTTTGTACGATGCGTTATTTCTTCTCCTAAAGTGTTTCCAATACGTACGTATTTGTCTTTACTCTACAACATTGTATTTCCTTATAACATGGTATTTGTACATATTCTTTCATGAGAAAACTCTCCTGTGCGTTCTCTTTTGAGGCTAGACGCTTAGACATACACGCAACACCAAAGCATTTCGAGTTAGAACATGTTGTTTAGGAAAAACAGGATAATTTCGCAAGATGCGGGAATTCTTTAAAACGTAGTTTTCTGACAAATTTTGACGAAAGTAAATTCTCCTGTGGGTTTTCATTTGAGGCTACACATTTAGACGTACACGCCACACCAAATCTTTTCGAGTTACAACGTGTTGTTTAGGAGATACAAGCTAATTTTTTACGATGCTTTATATCTTCTAGTAAAGTTTAAGTGTTTCCAAAAGCTACATATTTATCTTTAATTTGCCACACTGTATTTCCTTATAACGTGGTATTCTTACATACTCGTTCGAGAGAAATCTCTCCTGTGCGTTCTCTATTGAGGCTACATGCTTAGACATACATGCAACATCAAAAATTTTCGAGTTACAATGTGTTGTTTAGGAAAAACAAGATAGTTCCGCACGATGCGAGATTTCCTTAATAAGTGGTTTTCTGACAAATTTTGACGAAAGAAAATTCTCCTGTGGGTTCTCCTTTGAGGCTACACGTTTAGACGTACACGCCACACCAACTCTTTTCGAGTTACAATGTGTTGTTTAGGAGATACAAACTAAATTTTACGATGCGTTATTTCTTCTCGTAAAGTGTTTCAAATACATATGTATTTGTCTTTACTCTGCAAAATTGTATTTCCTTATAATGTGGTATTCTTACATGTTCTTTCGAGAGAAAACTCTCCTGTGAGTTCTCTTTTGAGGCTACACGCTTAGACATACACGCAACATCAAAGCTTTTCGAGTTACAACGTGTTGTTTAGGAAAAACATGATAATTTCTCACGATGAGTGATTTCCTTAAAACATGGTTTTCTGACAAATTTTATCGAAAAACAATTCTCCTGTGGGTTCTCTTTTGAGGCTACACGTTTAGACGTACACGCCACACCAAATCTTTTCGAGTTACAACATGTTGTTTAGGAGATACAAGCTAATTTTGTACGATGCATTATTTCTTCTCGTAAAGTGTTTCCAATACGTACTAATTTGTCTTTACTCTGCATCACTGTATTTCCTTATAACGTGGTATTCTTACATATTCTTTCGAGAGAAAAGTCTCCTGTGCGTTCTCTTTTGAGGCTACATGATTAGACATACACGCAACACCAAAGTTTTCGAGTTACAACGTGTTGTTTAGGAAAAACAAGATAATTTCGCACGATGCGGGATTTCCTTAAAACGAGGTTTTCTGACAAATTTTGACCAAAGAAAATTCTCCTGTGTGTTCTCTTTTGAGGCTACACGTTTAGACGTACACGCCACACCCAAATCTTTTCGAGTAACAACATGTTGTTTAGGAGATACGAGCTAATTTTTTGCGATGCATTCTTTCTTCCTGTGCCTTCTCTTTTGAGGCTACATGCTCATAAATGCGCGCAACACCAAAGCTTTTCGAGTTACAACGTGTTGTTTAAGAGATACAAGCTAATTTTGTACTATGCTTTACTTCTCGTAAAGTTTAAGTGTTTCCAAAAGGTACGTATTTGTCTTTACTTTGCAGCACTGTATTTTCTTATAACGTGTTATTCTTATATATTCTTTCGAGAGAAAACTCTCCTGTGCGTTCTCTTTTCTGACAAATTTTAACGAAAGAAAATTCTCCTGTGGCTTCTCTTTTGAGGCTACACGTTTAGACGTACATGCCAAACCAAATCTTTTCGAATTACAAAGTGTTGTTTAGGAGACACAAGCTAATTTTGTACGATGCGTTATTTCTTCTTGTAAAGTGTTTCCAATAGGTACATATTTGTCTTTACTCTGCAACACTGTATTTCCTTATAATGTGCGGGATTTCCTTAAAACATGGTTTTCTGACAAATTTTGACCTAAGAAAATTCTCCTGTGGGTTCTCTTTTGAGGCTACACGTTTAGACGTACATGCCACACCAAATCTTTTCGGTTACAACGTGTTGTTTAGGAGATACAAGCTAATTTTTTATGATGCGTTATTTCTTCTCGTATAGTGTTTCCAATACGTACATGTTTGTCTTTACTCTGAAACACTGTAATTCCTTATAACGTGGTTTTCTTACATATTCTTTCGAGAGAAAACTCTCCTGTGCGTTCTCTTTTGAGGCTACACACTTAGACATACACGCAACACCAAAGCTTTTCGAGTTACAACGTGTTGTTTAGGAAAAACAAGATAATTTCGCACAATGCGGGATTTCCTTAAAACGTGGTTTTCTGAAAAATGTTGACAAAAGAAAATTTTCCTGTGAGTTCCCGTTTGAGGCTAGACGTTTAGACGTACACGCCACACCAAATCTTTTCGAGTTACAAAATGTTGTTTAGGAGATACAAGCTAATTTTTGCGATGCGTTATTTCTTCTCATAAAGTGTTTCCAATATGTATGTATTTGTCTTTACTCTGCAACACTGTATTTCCTTATAACGTGGTATTCTTATATTTTCTTTCCAGAGAAAACTCTCCTGTGCCTTCTCTTTTGAGGCTACACGCTTTGAAATGCACGCAACACCAAAGCTTTTCGAGTTACAAAGTGTTGTTTAAGAGATACAAGCTAATTTTGTACGATGCGTTATTTCTTCTCGTAAAGTTTAAGTGTTTCCAATATGTACATATTTGTCTTTATTCTACAACACTGTAATTCCTTATAACATGGTATTCTTACTTATTCATTCGAGAGAAAACTCTCCTCTGCGTTCTCTTTTGAGGCTACACGCTTAGACATACACGCAACACCAAAGCTTTTCGAGATACGACGTGTTGTTTAGGAAAAACAAGAATATTTCGCACTATGCAGGATTTCCTTAAAACGTGGTTTTCTGACAAATTTTGACGAACCAAAATTCTCCTGTGGGTTCTCTTTTGAGGCTACACGTTAAGATGTACACGCCACACCAAATGTCTTCAAGTTACAGCGTGTTGTTTAGGAGATTCAAGCTAATTTTGTACGATGCATTATTTCTTCTCCTAAAGTGTTTCCAATACGTACATATTTGTCTTTACTCTGCAACACTTTATATCCTTATAACATGGTATTCTTACATATTATTTCGAGAGAAAACTCTCCTGTGCCTTCTCTTTGGAGGCTACACACTTAGACATACACGCAACACGAAAGTTTTTCGAGTTACAACGTGTTGTTTAGGAAAAAAAAGATAATTTTGCACGATGCGGGATTTCCTTAAAACGTGCTTTTCTGAAAAATTTTGACGAAAGAAAATTCTCCTATGGGTTCTCCTTTGTGGCTACACGTTTAGACGTACACCTCACACCAATTCATTTCGAGTTACAACGTGTTGTTTAGGAGATACAAGCTAATTTTGTAAGCCGCATCGTGAAAAATTATCTTGTTTTTCCTGAACAACACGTTGTAACTCGAAAAGCTTTGGTATTGCGTGTATGTGTGAGCATGTAGCCTCTAAAGACAATGCACAGGAGAGTTTTCTCTCGAAAGAACATGTAAGAATACAACATTATAAGGAAATACAGTGTTGCAGAGTAAAGACAAATACGTACGTATTGGAAACACTTTACGAGAAGAAATAACGCATCGTACAAAATTAGCTGTATCTCCTAAACAACACGTGGTAACTCGAAAGGATTTGGTGTGGCGTGTACCTCTAAACGTGTAGCCTCAAAAGAGAACCCACAGGAGAATTTTCTTTCGTCAAAATTTGTCAGAAAACCACGTTTTAAGGAAATCCCGCATCGTGCGAAATTATCTTGTTTTTCATAAACAACACGTTGTAACTCGAAAAGCTTTGGCGTTGCCTATATGTCTACGCGTGTAGCCTCAAAAGAGAATGCACAGGAGAGTTTTCCCTCGAAAGAATATGTAAGAATACCACGTTATATGGAAATACAGTGTTGCAGAGTAAAGACAATTAAGTACGTATTGGAAACACTTTACAAGAAGAAATAACGCATCGTACAAAATTTGCTTGTATCTCCTAAACAACAAGTTGTACCTCGAAAAGATTTGGTGTGGCTCGTAGGTCTAAACTTGTAGCCTCAAAAGACAACCCACAGGAGAACTTTCTTTCGTCAAAATTTGTCAGAAAACCACGTTTTAAGGAAATCCCGCATAGTGCAAAATTATCTTGTTTTTCCTGAACAACACGTTGTAACTCGAAAAGCTTTGGTGTTGCGTGTATGTGTGAGCATGTAGCCTCTAAAGAGAATTCACAGGAGAGTTTTCTTTTGAAAGAACATGTAAGAATTCAACATTATAAGAAAATACAGTGTTGCAGTGTAAAGACAAATACGTACGTTTGGAAACACTTTACGAGAAGAAATAACGCATCGTACAAAATTAGCTTGTATCTCCTAAACAACACGTGGTAACTCGAAAGGATTTGGTGTGGCGTGTACCTCTAAACGTGTAGCCTCAAAAGAGAACCCACAGGAGAATTTTCTTTCGTCAAAATTTGTCAGAACACCACGTTTTAAGGAAATCCCGCATCGTGGGAAATTATCTTGTTTTTCATAAACAACACGTTGTAACTCGAAAAGCTTTGGTGTTGTCTGTATGTCTAAGTGTGTAGCCTCAAAGGGGAACGCACAGGATAGTTTTCTATCGAAAGAATATGTAAGAATACCACGTTATAATGAAATAAAATGTTGCAGAGTAAAGACAAATACGTATGTATTGGAACCACTTTATGAGAATAATTAACACATCGTAAAAAATTAGCTTGTATCTCCTAAACAACACGTTGTAACTCGACAAGATTTGGTGTGGCCTGTACGTCTAAATGTGTAGCCTCAAAAGAGAACCCACAGGGGAATTTTCTTTCGTCAAAATTTTTCAGAAAACCTCGTTTTAAGGAAATCCCGCATCATGCGATATCATCTTCTTTTTAATAAACAACATGTTGTAACTCGAAAAGCTTTGGTGGTGCGTGTATGTGTAAGCGTGTAGCCTCAAAAGAAAAGGCACAGGAGAGTTTTCTCTCGGAAGAATATGTAAGAATACTACGTGATAAGGAAATACAATTTTGCAGAGTAAAGACAAATAAGTACTTATTGGAAACACTTTATGAGAAGAAATAACGCATCGTACAAAATTGGCTTGTATCTCCTAAACAACACGTTGTAATTAGAAAAGATTTGGTGTGACGTGTACGTCTAAACATGTAGCCTAAAAAGAGAACCCACAGGAGAACTTTCTTTCGTCAAAATTTTTCAGAAAACCACGTTTTATGGAAATCTCGCATCGTGCGAAATTATCTTGTTTTTCCTAAACAACACTTTGTAACTCGAAAAGCTTTGGCGTTGCGTGTATGTCTAAGCATGTAGCCTCAAAAGAGAATGCACAGGAGAGTTTTCCCTCGAAACAATATGTAAGAATACCACGTTATAAGGAAATACAGTGTTGCAGATTAAAGACAGATAAGTACTTATTGGAAACACTTTACAAGAAGAAATAACACATCGTAAAAAATTAGCTTGTATCTCTTAAACAACACGTTGTAACTCGAAAAGATTTGGTGTGGCGTGTACGTCTAAACGTGTAGCCTCAAAAGAGAACCCACAGGTGAATTTTCTTTCGTTATAATTTTTCAGAAAACCACGTTTTAAGGAAATCCTGCATCGTGCGAAATCATCTTCTTTTTCCTAAAAAACATGTTGCAACTCGAAAAGCTTTAGTGTTGCGTGTATGTCTAAGCGTGGAGCCTCAAAAGAGAAGGCACAGGAGCATTTTCTCTCGAAAGAATATGTAAGAATACCACGTTATAAGGTAATACAATTTTGCAGAGTAAAGACAAATAAGTACATATTGGAAACACTTTACGAGAAGAAATAACGCATCATACAAAATTAACTTGTATCTCCTAAACAACACGTTGTATCTCGAAAAGATTTGGTGTGACGTGTATGTCTAAACGTGTAGCCTCAAAAGAGAACCCACAGGAGAATTTTCTTTCATCAAAATTTGTCAGAAACCACGTTTTAAGGAAATCTCGCATCGTGGGAAATTATCTTGTTTTTCCTAAACAACACGTTGTAAGTCGAAAAGCTTTGGCGTTGCGTGTATGTCTAAGCATGTAGCCTCAAAAGAGAACACACAGGAGAGTTTTCCCTCGAAAGAATATGTAAGAATACCACGTTATAAGGAAATACAGTGTTGCAGATTAAAGACAAATAAGAACGTATTGGAAAAACTTTCCAAGAAGAAATAACGCATCGTACAAAATTTGCTTGTATCTCCTAAACAAGAAGTTGTAACTCGAAAAGATTTGGTGTGGCATGTATGTCTAAACGTGTAGCCTCAAAAGACGACCCACAGGAGAACTTTCTTTCGTCAAAATTTGTCAGAAACCAAGTTTTAAGGAAATCCCGCATCTTTAAAAATTATCTTGTTTTTCCTAACAACACGTTGTAACTCGAAAAGCTTTGGTATTGCGTGTATGTGTGAGCATGTAGCCTCTAAAGACAATGCACAGGAGAGTTTTCTCTCGAAAGAACATGTAAGAATACAACATTATAAGGAAATACAGTGTTGCAGAGTAAAGACAAATACGTACGTATTGGAAACACTTTACGAGAAGAAATAATGCATCATACAAAATTAGCTGTATCTCCTAAACAACACGTGGTAACTCGAAAGGATTTTGTGTGGCGTGTACCTCTAAACGTGTAGCCTCAAAAGAGAACCCACAGGAGAATTTTCTTTCGTCAAAATTTGTCAGAAAACCACGTTTTAAGGAAATCCCGCATCGTGCGAAATTATCTTGCTTTTCATAAACAACATGTTGTAACTCGAAAAGCTTTGGCGTTGCCTATATGTCTAAGCATGTAGCCTCAAAAGAGAACGCACAGGAGAGTTTTCCCTCAAAAGAATATGTAAGAATACCACGTTATATGGAAATACAGTGTTGCAGAGTAAAGACAATTAAGTACGTATCAGAAACACTTTACAAGAAGAAATAACGCGTCGTACAAAATTTGCTTGTATCTCCTAAACAACAAGTTGTAACTCGAAAAGATTTGGTGTGGCATGTACGTCTAAACCTGTAGCCTCAAAAGACAACCCACAGGAGAACTTTCTTTCGTCAAAATTTGTCAGAAAACCACGTTTTAAGGAAATCCCGCATAGTGCAAAATTATCTTGTTTTTCCTGAACAACACGTTGTAACTCGAAAAGCTTTGGTGTTGCGTGTATGAGTGAGCATGTAGCCTCTAAAGAGAATGCACAGGAGAGTTTTCTCTCGAAAGAACATGTAAGAATTCAACATTATAAGGAAATACAGTGTTGCAGTGTAAAGACAAATACGTACGTTTGGAAACACTTTACGAGAAGAAGTAACGCATCGTACAAAATTAGCTTGTATCTCCTAAACAACACGTGGTACCTCGAAAGGATTTGGTGTGGCATGTACCTCTAAACGTGTAGCCTCAAAAGAGAACCCACAGGAGAATTTTCTTTCGTCAAAATGTGTCAGAACACCACGTTTATGGAAATCCCGCATCGTGCGAAATTATCTAGTTTTTCATAAACAACACGTTGTAACTCGAAAAGCTTTGGTGTTGCCTGTATGTCTAAGTGTGTAGCCTCAAAGGGGAACACACAGGATAGTTTTCTATCGAAAGAATATGTAAGAATACCACGTTATAAGGAAATACAATGTTGCAGAGTAAAGACAAATGCGTATGTATTAGAAACATTTTACGAGAATAATTAACACATCGTAAAAAATTAGCTTGTATCTCCTAAACAACACGTTGTAACTCGACATGATTTGGTGTGTCCTGTATGTCTAAATGTGTAGCCTCAAAAGAGAACCCACAGGAGAATTTTCTTTCGTCAAAATTTTTCAGAAAACCTCGTTTTAAGGAAATTCCACATTATGCGAAATCATCTTCTTTTTCCTAAACAACATGTTGTAACTCGAAAAGCTTTGCTGTAGCTTGTATGTGTAAGCGTGGAGCCTCAAAAGAGAAGGCACAGGAGAGTTTTCTCTCGAAAGAATATGTAAGAATACCACGTTATAAGGAAATACAATTTTGCAGAGTAACGACAAATAAGTACTTATTGGAAACACTTTATGAGAAGAAATAACTCATCATACAAGTTTACCTTGTATCTCCTAAACAACACGTTGTAACTCGAAAAGATTTGGTGTGACGTGTACGTCTAAACATGTAGCCACAAAAGAGAACCCAAAGGAGAATTTTCTGTGGTCAAAATTTTTCAGAAAACCACGTTTTATGGAAATCTCGCATCGTGCGAAATTATCTTGTTTTTCCTAAACAACACTTTGTAACTCGAAAAGATTTGGCGTTGCGTGTATGTCTAAGAATGTAGCCTCAAAAGAGAACGCACAGGAGAGTTTTCCCTCGAAAGAATATGTAAGAATACCACGTTATAAGGAAATACAGTGTTGCAGAGTAAAGACAGATAAGTACTTATTGGAAACACTTTACAAGAAGAAATAATGCATCGTACAAAATTTGCTATTATCTCCTAAACAACAAGTTGTAACTCGAAATATTTGGTGTGGCTCGTATGCCTAAATGTGTAGCCTCAAAAGAGAAGACACAGGAGAATTTTCTTTCGTCAAAATTTGTCTGAACACCAAGTTTTAAGGAAATCCCGCATCGTGCGAAATTATCTTGTTTTTCATAAACAACACGTTGTAACTCGAAAAGCTTTGGTGTTGCCTGTATGTCTCAGTGTGTAGCCTCAAAAGGGAACACACAGGATAGTTTTCTCTCGAAAGAATATGCAAGAATACCACGTTATAAGGAAATACAGTGTTGCAGAGTAAAGACAAATACGTACGTATTGGAAACACTTTACGAGAAGAAATAACGCATCGTACAAAATTAGCATGTATCTCCTAAACAACACGTGTTAACTCGAAAGGATTAGGTGTGGCGTGCATGTCTAAACGTGAAGCCTCAAAAGAGAACCCACAGAGTAATTTTCTTTCGTCAAAATTTGTCAGAAAATCATGTTTTAAGGAAATCAGGCATCGTGCGAAATTATCTTGTTTTTTATAAACAACTCGTTGTAACTCGAAAAGCTATGGTGTTGCCTCTATGTCTAAGTGTTTAGCCTCAAAAGGGAACGCACAGGATAGTTTTCTCTCGAAAGAATATGTAAGAATATCACGTTATAAGGAAATACAATGTTGCAGAGTAAAGACAAATACATACATATTGGAAACACGTTACGAGAAGAATTAACGCATTATAAAATATTAGCTTGTCTCTCCTAAACAACATGTTGTAACTCGAAAAGATTTGGTGGCATGTACGTTTAAATATGTAGCCTCAAAAGAGAACCCACAGGAGAATTTTCTTTCGTAAAAAATTTTCAGAAAACCAGGTTTTAAGGAAATCCCGCATCGTGCGAAATCATCTTCTTTTTCCCAAACAACATGTTTTAACTCGAAAAGCTTTGGTGTTGTGTGTTTGTCTAATCGTGTAGCCTCAAAAGAGAATGCACAGGAGAGTTTTCCCTCGAAAGAATATGTAAGAATACCATGTTTTAAGGAAATACAGTGTTGCAGAGTCATGACAAATATGTACGTTTTGGAAACACTTTACGAGAAGAAATAACACATCGTACAATATTTGCTTGTATCTCCTAAACAACACGTTGTAACTCAAAAATAGTTGGTGTGGCTCGTACGTCTACACGTGTAGCCTCAAAAGAGAACCCACAGGAGAACTTTCTTTCGTCAAAATTTGTCAGAAAACCACGTTTTAAGGAAATCCCGCATCGTACAAAATTATTTTGTTTTTCCTAAACAACACATTGTAATTCGAAAAGCTTTAGTGTTGCGTGTATGTCTGAGCATATAGCCTCTAAAGGGAATGCACAGGAGAGTTTTCTCTCGAAAGAACATGTAAGAATACAACGTTATAAGGAAATACAGTGTTGCAGAGTAAAGACAAATATGTACGTATTGGAAACACTTTACGAAAAGAAATAACGCATCATACAAAATTAGCTTGTATCTCCTAAACAACACGTGGTAACTCGAAATGATTTGGTGTGGCATGCACGTCTAAACGTGTAGCCTCAAAAGAGAAGCCACAGGAGAATTTTCCTTCGTCAAAATTTGTCAGAAAACCACGTTTTAAGGAAATCCTGCATCGTGCGAAATTATCTTGTTTTCCATAAACAACACGTTGTAACTCGAAAAGCTTTGGTGTTGCCTGTATGTCTAAGTGTGTAGCCTCAAAATGGAACGCACAGGATCGTTTTCTCTCGGAGGAATATGTAAGAATACCACGTTATAAGGAAATATAATGTTGCAAAGACAAATAGGTACTTATTGGAAACACTTTATGAGAATAATTAACACATCGTAAAAAATTAGCTTGTATGTCCTAAACAACACATTGTAATTCGAAAAGATTTGGTGTGGCTCGTACCTCTACACGTGTAGCCTCAAAAGAGAACCCACAGGAGAACTTTCATTCGTCAAAATTTTTCAGAAAACCACCTTCTATGGAAATCTCGCATCGTGCTAAATTATCTCGTTTTTCCTAAACAACACATTGTAACTCGAAAATCTTTGGCATTGCGTGTTTGTCTAAGCGTGTCGCCTCAAAGAGAACACACATGAGAGTTTTCCCTAGAAATAATACGTAAGAATACCACGTTATAAGGAAATACAGTGTTGCAGATTAAAGACAAATAAGTACGTATTGAAAACACTTTACGAGAAGAAATAATGCATCGTACAAAATTAGCTTGTATCTCCTAAACAACACGTGGTAACTTGAAAGGATTTGGTGTGGCGTGTACGTCTAAACGTGTAGCCTCAAAAGAGAACCCACAGGAGAATTTTCTTTCTTCAATATTTTTCAGAAAACCACTTTTTAAGGAAATCCCGCATTGTGCGAAATCATCTTATTTTTCCTAAATAACATGTTGTAACTCAAAAAGCTTTGGTGTTGCATGTATGTGTAAGCGTGGAGCCTCAAAAGAGAAGGCACTGGAGAGTTTTCTCTCGAAAGAATATGTAAGAATACCACGTTATAAGGAAATACAATTTTGCAGAGTAAAGACAAATAAGTACATATTGGAAACACTTTATGAGAAGAAATAACGCATCTTACAATATTAGCTTGTATCTCCTAAACAACACGTTGTAACTCGAAAATATTTGGTGTGACGTGTACGTCTAAAAGTGTAGCCTCAAACGAGAACCCACAGGAGAATTTTCTTTCATCAAAATTTTTCAGAAAACCACGTTTTATGGAAATCTCGCATCGTGCGAAATTATCTTGTTTTCCTAAACAACACGTTGTTACTCGAAAAGCTTTGGCGTTGCATATTTGTCTAAGTGTGTAGCCTCAAAAGAGAACGCACAGGCAAGTTTTCTCTCGAAAGAATATGTAAGAATACCATGTTATAAGGAAATACAGTGTTGCAGAGTAAAGACAAATACTACTGGAAACACTTTAAGAGAAGAAATAAAGCATCATAAAAAATTAGCTTGTATCTCCTAAACAACACTTTGTAACTCGAGTAGATTTGGTGTGGCTCGTACCTCTACACGTGTAGCCTCAAAAGATAACCCATAGGAGAACTTTCTTTGGTCAAAATTTTTCAGAAAACCACGTTTTATGGAAATCTCGCATAGTGCGGAATTATCTTGTTTTTCCTAAACAACACATTGTAACTCGAAATGCTTTGGCGTTTCGTGTATGTCTAAGCGTGTAGCCTCAAAAGAGAACGCACAGGAGAGTTTTCTCTCCAAAGAATATGTAAGAATACCACGTCATAAGGGAATACAGTGTTGCAGAGTAAAGACAACTACGTAAGTATTGGAAACACTTTAAGAGAAGAAATAACACATCGTACAAAATTAGCTTGTATCTCCTAAACAACACGTGGTAACTCGAAAAGATTTGGTGTGGCTCGTACTTCTACACGTGTAGCCTCAAAATAGAACAGACAGGAGACATTTCTTTCGTCAAAATTTTTCAGAAAACCACGTTTTATGGAAATCCTGCATCGTGCGAAATTATCTTGTTTTCCTAAACAACACGTTGTAACTCGAAAAGCTTTGGCGTTGCGTATTTGTCTAAGCGTGTAGCCTCAAAAGAGAACGCACAGGCGAGTTTTCTCTCGAAAGAATATGTAAGAATACCATGTTATAAGGAAATACATTGTTGCAGAGTAAAGACAAATACTACTGGAAACACTTTAAGAGAAGAAATAACGCATCGTGCAAAATTAGCTTGTATCTCCTAAACAACACGTTGTAACTCGAATAGATTTGGTGTGTCTCGTACCTCTACATGTGTAGCCTCAAAAGAGAACCCACAGGAGAACTTTCTTTGGTCAAAATTTTTCAGAAAACCACGTTTTATGGAAATCTCGCATCGTGCGTAATTATCTTGTTTTTCCTAAACAACACATTGTAACTCGAAAAGTTTTGGCGTTGCTTGTATGTCTAAGCGTGTAGCCTCTAAAGAGAACGCACAGGAGAGTTTTCTCTCGAAAGAATATGTAAGAATACAAAGTTATAAGGAAATACAGTGTTGCAGAGTAAAGACAAATACGTACATGTTGGAAACACTTAATGAGAAGAAATAACGTATCTTAAAATATTAGCTTGTATCTCCTAAACCACACGTGGTAACTCGAAAGGATTTGGTGTGGCGTGTACGTCTAAACGTGTAGCCTCAAAAGAGAACCCACTGAAGAATTTTCTTTCGTCAAAATTTTTCAGAAAACTACGTTTTAAGGAAATCCCGCATCGTGCGAAATTATCTTGTTTTTCATAAACAACACGTTGTAACTCAGAAAGCTGTGGTGTTGCCTGTATGTCTAAGTGTGTAGACTAAAAAGGGAACACACAGGATAGTTTTCTCTCGAACGAATATGTAAGAATACCACGTTATAAGGAAATACAGTGTTGCAGAGTAAAGACAAATAAGAACGTATTGGAAACACTTTAAGAGAAGAAGTAACTCATCTTACAAAATTACCTTGTATCTCCGTAACAACACGTTGTAACTCGAAAAGATTTGGTGTGCCGTGTACGTCTAAACGTGTAGCCTCAAAAGAGAACCCACAGGAGAATTTTCTTTGGTCAAAATTTTTCAGAAAGCCACGTTTTAAGGAAATCCCGCATCGTGCGAAATCATCTTCTTTTTCCTAAACAACATGTTGTAACTCGAAAAGCTTTGGTGTTGCGTGTATGTGTAAGCGTGGAGCCTCAAAAGAGAAGGCACAGGAGAGTTTTCTCTCGAAAGATTATGTAAGAATACCACGTTATAAGGAAATACAATTTTGCAGAGTAAAGACCAATAAGTACATATTGGAAACACTTTACAAGAAGAAATAACGCATCGTACAAAATTAGCTTGTGTTTCCTAAACAACACGTTGTAACTCGAAAAGATTTGGTGTGACGTGTACGTCTAAGCGTGTAGCATCAAAAGGGAACCCACAAGAGAATTTTCTTTCATCAAAATTTGTCAGAAACCACGTTTTAAGGAAATCTCGCATCATGCGAAATTATCTTGTTTTTCCTAAACAACACGTTGTAACTCGAAAAGCTTTGGTGTTGCGTGTATGTCTAAGCATGTAGCCTCAAAACAGAATGTAAAGGAGAGTTTTTTCTCGAAAGAATATGTAAGAATACCACGTTATAAGGAAATACAGTGTTGCAGAGTAAAGACAAATACGTACATATTGGAAACACATTACGAGAAGAAATAACGCATCTTACAAATTTAGCTTGTTTCTCCCAAATAACACGTTGTAACTGGAAAAGATTTGGTGTGGCTTGTACGTCTAAACGTGTAGCCTCAAAAGAGAACCCACAGGAGAATATTCTTTCGTTAAAATTTTTCTGAAAGCCACATTTTAAGGAAATCCCGCATCGTGCGAAATCACCTTCTTTTTCCTAAAAAAAACATGTTGTAACTCGAAAAGCTTTAGTGTTGCGTGTATGTCTAAGCAAGGAGCCTCAAAAGAGAAGGCACAGGAGAGTTTTCTCTCGAAAGAATATGTAAGAATAACACGTTATAAGTAAATACAATTTTTCAGAATAAAGACTAATAAGCACATATTGGAAACACTTTACAAGAAGAAATAACGCATCATACAAAATTAGCTTGTATCTCCTAAACAACACGTTGTAACTCAATAGGATTTGGTGTGACGTGTACGTCTAAATGTATAGCCTCAAAAGAGAACCCACAGGTGAATTTTCTTTCATCAAAATTTGTCAGAAACCACGTTTTAAGGAAATCTCGCATCATGCGAAATTATCTTGTTTTTCCTAAACATCACGTTGTAACTTGAAAAGCTTTGGTGTTGCGTGTATGTCTAAACATGTAGCCTCAAAAGAGAATGTAAAGGAGAGTTTTTTCTCGAAAGAATATATAAGAATACCACGTTATAAGGAAATACAGTGTTGCAGAGTAAAGACAAATACGTACATATTGGAAACACATTACGAGAAGAAATAACGCATCGTACAAAATTAGCTTGTATCTCCTAAACAACACGTTGTAACTGGAAAAGATTTGGTGTGGCTTGTACGTCTAAACGTGTAGCCTCAAAAGAGAACCCACAGGAGAATTTTCTTTCGTTAAAATTTTTCCGAAAGCCACGTTTTAAGGAAATCCCGCATCGTGCGAAATCACCTTCTTTTTCCTAAAAAACATGTTGTAACTCGAAAAGCTTTAGTGTTGCGTGTATGTCTAAGCGTGGAGCCTCAAAAGAGAAGGCACAGGACAGTTTTCTCTCGAAAGAATATGTAAGAATACCACGTTATAAGGAAATACAATTTTTCAGAATAAAGACAAATAAGTACATATTGGAAACTCTTTACAAGAAGAAATAACGCATCATACAAAATTAGCTTGTATCTCCTAAACAACACGTTGTAACTCAAAAGGATTTGGTGTGACGTGTACGTCTAAATGTATAGCCTCAAAAGAGAACCCACAGGTGAATTTTCTTTCATCAAAATTTGTCAGAAACCACGTTTTAAGGAAATCTCGCATCGTGCGAAATTATATTGTTTTTCCTAAATAACACGTTCTTACTCGAAAAGGTTTGGTGTTGCGTCAATGTCTAAGTGTGTAACCTCAAAAGAGAATGCACAGGATAGTTTTCTCTCGAAAGAATATGTAAGAATACCACGTTATAAGGAAATACAATGTTGCAGAGTAAAGACAAATACGTATGTATTGGAAACACATTACGAGAAGAATTAACGCATCGTAAAAAATTAGGTTTTATCTCCTAAACAACACGTTGTAACTCGAAAAGATTTGGTGTGGCATGCACGTCTAAACGTGTAGCCTCAAAAGAGAACCTACAGGAGAATTTTCTTTCTTCAAAATTTTTCAGAAAACCACGTTTTAAGGAAATCCCGCATCGTGGGAAATCATCTTCTTTTTCTAAACAACATGTTGTAACTCAAAAAGCTTTGGTGTTGCGTGTATGTGTAAGCGTGGAGCCTCAAAAGAGAAGGCACAGGAGAGTTTTCTCTCGAAAGAATATGTAAGAATACCACGTTATAAGGAAATACAATTTTGCAGAGTAAAGAAAAATAAGTACATATTGGAAACACTTTACCAGAAGAAATAACGCATCGTACAAAATTAGCTTGTATCTCCTAAACTTTACGAGGTAACTCGAAAGGATTTGGTGTGGCATGTACGTCTAAACGTGTAGCCTCAAAAGAGAACACACAGGACAATTTTCTTTTTTCAAAATTTTTCAGAACACCACGTTTTAAGGAAATCCCGCATCGTGCGAAATCATCTTCTTTTTCCTAAACAACATGTTGTAACTCGAAAAGCATTGGTGTTCCGTGTATGTGTAAGTGTGTAGCCTGAAAAGAGAAGGCACAGGAGAGTTTTCTCTCAAAAGAATATGTAAGAATACCATGTTATAAGGAAATACAATTTTGCAGAGTAAAGACAAATAAGTACATATTGGAAACACTTTACGAGAAGAAATAATGCATCGTTCAAAATTACCTTGTATCTCCTAAACAACACGTTGTAACTCGAAAAGATTTGGTGTGACGTATACGTCTAAAAGTGTAGCCTCAAACGAGAACCCACAGGAGAATTTTCTTTCATCAAAATTTGTCAGAAACCACGTTTTAAGGAAATCTCGCATCGTGCGAAATTATCTTGTTTTTCCTAAACAACACGTTGTAACTCGAAAGCTTTGGTGTTGCGTGTATGTCTAAGCATGTAGCCTCAAAAGAGAAGGCACAGGAGACGTTTTTCTCGAAATAATATGTAAGAATACCACGTTATAAGGAAATACAGGGTTGCAGAGTAAAGACAAATACTATTGGAAACACTTTAAGAGAAGAAGTAACGCATCGTAAAAAATTAGCTTGTATCTCCTAAACAACACGTTGTAACTCGAAAAGATTTGGTGTGGCTCGTACCTCTACATGTGTAACCTCAAAAGAGAACCCACAGGATAACTTTCTTCCCTCAAAATTTTTCAGAAAATCACGTTTTATGGAAATCTCGAATCGTGCGAAATTATCTTGTTTTTCCTAAACAACACATTGTAACTCGAAATGCTTTGGCGTTGCGTGTATGTCTAAGCGTGTAGCCTCTAAAGAGAACGCACAGGAGAGTTTTCTCTCGAAAGAATATGTAAGAATACAACTTTATAAGGAAATACAGTGTTGCA
Organism: Apodemus sylvaticus; assembly: GCF_947179515.1. NCBI lineage: Eukaryota > Metazoa > Chordata > Mammalia > Rodentia > Muridae > Apodemus > Apodemus sylvaticus. The sequence continues at coordinate 233,980 of NW_026263032.1, read as the reverse complement.
GAGTAAAGACAAATACGTACGTATTGGAAACACTTTATGAGAGGAAATAATGCATCGTACAAAATTAGCTTGTATCTCCTAAACAACACGTGGTAACTCGAAAGGATTTGGTGTGGCGTGTACGTCTAAATGTGTAGCCTCAAAAGAAAACACACTGAAGAATTTTCTTTCGTCAAAATGTTTCAGAAAACCACGTTTTAAGGAAATCCCGCATCGTGCGAAATTATCTTGTTTTTCATAAACAACACGTTGTAATTCGAAAAGCTTTGGTGTTGCCTGTATGTCTAAGTGTGTAGCCTAAAACGGGAAAGCACGAGATAGTTTTCTCTCAAAAGAATATGTAAAAATACCACGTTATAAGGAAATACAGTGTTGCAGAGTAAAGACAAATATGTACGTATTGGACACACTTTACAAGAAGAAGTAACGCATCCTAAAAAAATTAGCTTGTATCTCCGAAACAACACGTTGTAACTCGAAAAGATTTGGTGTGGCGTGTACGTCTAAACGTGTAGCCTCAAAAGAGAACCCACAGGAGAATTTTATTTCTTCAAAATTTTTCAGAAAACCACGTTATAAGGAAATCCCGCATCATGCGAAATCATCTTCTTTTTCCTAAACAACATGTTGTAACTCGAAAAGCTTTGGTGTTGCGTGTATGTCTAAGTGTGTAGCCTCAGAAGAGAAGGCACAGGAGAGTTTTCTCTTGAAAGATTATGTAAGAATACCACGTTAAGGAAATACAATTTTGCAGAGTAAAGACAAATAAGTACATATTGGAAACACTTTACGAGAAGAAATAACGCATCGTGAAATATTAACTTGTATCTCCTAAACAACACGTTGTAACTCGAAAAGCTTTGGTGTTGCCTGTATGTCTAAGCGTGTAACCTCAAAAGAGAATGCACAGGAAGTTTTCTCTCGAAAGAATATGTAAGAATACCACGTTATAAGGAAATACAATGTTGCAGAATAAAGACAAATACATACTTATTGGAAACACTTTACGAGAAGAATTAAGGCATCTTAAAAAATTAGCTTGTATCTCCTAAACAACACGTTGTAACTCGAAAAGATTTGGTATGGCATGTACGTCTCAACGTGTAGCCTAAAAAAGAAAACCCACAGGAGAATTTTCTTTCTCTAAAATTTTTCAGAAAACCACGTTTTAAGGAAATCCCGCATCATGCAAAATCATCTTCTTTTTCCTAAACAACATGATGTAACTCGAAAAGCTTTGGTGTTGCGTGTATGTGTAAGCGTGGAGCCTCAAAAGAGAAGGCACAGGAGAGTTTTCTCTCGAAAGAATATGTAAGAATACCACGTTATGAGGAAATACAGTGTTGCAGAGTAAAGACAAATAAGTACATATTGGAAACACTTTACAAAAAGAAATAATGCATCCTACAAAATTAGCTTGTATCTCCTAAACAACACGTTGTAACTCGAAAAGATTCGGTGTGACGTGTACGTCTAAAAGTGTAGCCTCAAACGAGAACCCACAGGAGAATTTTCTTTCATCAAAATTTGTCAGAAACCACGTTTTAAGGAAATCTCGCATCATGAAAAATTATCTTGTTTTTCCTAAACAACACATTGCAACACGAAAAGCTTTGGTGTTGCGTGTATGTCTAAGCGTGTAGCCTCAAAAGAGAATGCACAGGAGAGTTTTCTCTCGAAAGAATATGTAAGAATACCACATTATAAGGAAATACAGTGTTGCAGAGTAAAGACAACAACGTACGTATTGGAAACACTTTAAGAGAAGAAATAAAGCATAATACAAAATTAGCTTGTATCTCCTAAACAACAGGTTATAATTCGAAAAGATTTGGTGTGGCTCGTACCTCTACACGTGTTGCCACAAAAGAGAACCCACAGGAGAACTTTCTTTCGTCAAAATTTATCAGAAAACCACGTTTTATGGAAATCTCGCATCCTGCGAAATTATCTTGTTTTTCCTAAACAACACGTTGTAACTCGAAAAGCTTTGGCGTTGCTTGTTTGTCTAAGCGTGTAGCCTCAAAAGAGAATGCACAGGAGAGTTTTCCCTAGAAAGAATATGTAAGAATACCACGTTATAAGAAAATACAGTATTGCAGAGTAAAGACAAATAAGTACATATTGGAAACACTTTAGGGAAGAAATAACGCATCGTACAATATTTGCTTGTATCTCCTAAACAACACGTTGTAACTCGAAAATATTTGGTGTGGCTCGTACGTCAACACGTGTAGCCTCAAAACAGAAACCACAGGAGAATTTTCTTTCGTCAAAATTTGTCAAAAAACCACGTTTTAAGGAAATCCCGCATCGTGCAAAATTATCTTGTTTTTCCTAAACAACACATTGTAACTCGAAAAGCTTTGTTGTTGCGTGTATGTCTGAGCATGTTTCCTCTAAAGACAATGCACAAGAGAGTTTTCTCTCGAAAGGACATGTAAGAATACAACGTTATAAGGAAATACAGTGTTGCAGAGTAAAGACAAATACGTACATATTGGAAACACTTTACGAGAAGAAATAAGGCATCGTACAAAATTAGCGTGTATCTCCTAAACAACACGTGGTAACTCGAAAGGATTTGGTGTGGCATGTACGTCTAAACGTGTAGCCTCAAAGGAGAACCGACAGGAGAATTTTTTTTCTTCAAAATTTGTCAGAAAACCACGTTTTAAGGAAATCCTGCATCGTGCGAAATTATCTTGTTTTTCATAAACAACACGTTGTAACTCGAAAAGCTTTGGTGTTGGCTGTATGTCTCAGTGTGTAGCCTCAAAAGGGAACGCACAGGATAGTTTTCTCTCGAAAGAATATGTAAGAATACCACGTTATAAGGAAATACAATGTTGCAGAGTAAAGACAAATATGTACGTATTGGAAACACTTTACGAAAAGAACACATCTTAGAAAATTAGCTTGTATCTCCTAAACAAAAGGTCGTACCTCGAAAAGATTTGGTGTGGCATGTACGTGTAAATGTGTAGCATCAAAAGAGAACCCACAGGAGAATTTTCTTCCTTCAAAATTTTTCAGAAAACCACGTTTTAAGGAAATCCCTCATCGTACGAAATCATCTTTTTCCTAAACAACATGTTGTAACTCGAAAAGCTTTGGTGTTGCGTGTATGTGTAAGCGTGGAGCCTCCAAAGAGAAGGCACAGGAGACTTTTCTCTCGAAAGAATATGTAAGAATACCACGTTAAAAGGAAATACAATTTTGCAGAGTAAAGACAAATAAGTACATATTGGAAACACTTTACGAGAAGAAATAACGCATCTTAAAAAAGTAGTTTGTATCTCCTAAACAACACGTTGTAACTCGAAAAGATTTGGTGTGACATGTACGTCTAAAAGTGTAGCCTCAAACGAGAACCGACAGGAGAAATTTCTTTCATCAAAATTTGTCAGAAACCACGTTTTAAGGAAATCTCGCATCGTGCGAAATTATCTTGTTTTTCCTAAACAACAAGTTGTAACTCGAAAAGCTTTGGTGTTGCGTGTATGTCTAAGTGTGTAGCCTCAAAAGAGAGTTTTCTCTCGAAAGAATATATAAGAACACCACGTTATAAGGAAATACAGTGTTGCAGAGTAAAGACAAATACGTACGTATTGGAAACACTTTAAGAGAAGAAATAAAGCATAATACAAAATTAGCTTGTATCTCTAAACAACAGGTTATAACTCGAAAAGATTTGGTGTGGCTCGTACCGCTACACGTGTAGCCTCAAAAGAGAACCCACAGGAGAACTTTCTTTCGTCAAAATTTGTCAGAAATCCACGTTTTATGGAAATCTCGCATCGTGCGAAATTATCTTGTTTTTCCTAAACAACACGTTGTAACTCGAAAAGCTTTGGCGTTCCTTGTTTGTCTAAGCGTGTAGCCTCAAAAGAGAATGCACAGGAGACTTTTCCCTAGAAAGAATATGTAAGAATACCACGTTATAAGAAAATACAATGTTGCAGAGTAAAGACAAATAAGTACATATTGGAAACACTTTAGGGAAGAAATAACGCATCGTACAATATTTGCTTGTATCTCCTAAACAACACGTTGTAACTCGAAAATATTTGGTGTGGCTCGTACGTCTACACGTGTAGCCTCAAAACAGAAACCACAGGAGAATTTTCATTCGTCAAAATTTGTCAAAAAAACACGTTTTAAGGAAATCCCGCATCGTGCAAAATTATCTTGTTTTTCCTAAACAACACGTTGTAACTCGAAAAGCTTTGTTGTTGCGTGTATGTCTGAGCATGTTTCCTCTAAAGACAATGCACAAGAGAGTTTTCTCTCGAAAGAACCTGTAAGAATACAACGTTATAAGGAAATACAGTGTTGCAGAGTAAAGACAAATACGTACATATTGGAAACACTTTACGAGAAGAAATAACGCATCGTACAAAATTAGCGTGTATCTCCTAAACGACACGTGGTAACTCGAAAGGATTTGGTGTGGCATGTACGTCTAAACGTGTAGCCTCAAAGGAGAACCGACAGGAGAATTTTCTTTCTTCAAAATTTGTCAGAAAACCACGTTTTAAGGAAATCCTGCATCGTGCGAAATTATCTTGTTTTTCGTAAACAACACGTTGTAACTCGAAAAGCTTTGGTGTTGCCTGTATGTCTCAGTGTGCAGCCTCAAAAGGGAACGCACAGGATAGTTTTCTCTCGAAAGAATATGCAAGAGTACCACGTTATAAGGAAATACAGTGTTGCAGAGTAAAGACAAATACATACATATTGGAAACACTTTATGAGAAGAAGTAATGCATCGTACAAAATTAGCTTGTATCTCCTAAACACAACGTTGTAACTCGAAAATATTTGGTGCGGCGTGTACGTCTTAACGTGTAGCTTCAAAAGAGAACCCACAGGAGAATTTTCTTTCGTCAAATTTTTTCAGAATACCACATTTTAAGGATATCCCGCATCATGCGAAATCATATTTTTTTTTCTAAACAACATGTTGTAACTCCAAAAGCTTTGGTATTGCGTGTATGTGTAAGCGTGGAGCCTCAAAAGAGAAGGCACAGGAGAGTTTTCTCTCGAAAGAATATGTAAGAATACCACGTTATAAGGAAATACAATTTTGCAGAGTAAAGACAGTAAGTACATATTGGAAACACTTTACGAGAAGAAATAACGCATCGTACAAAATTAGCTTGTATCTCCTAAACAACACGTTGTAACTCAAAAAGATTTGATGTGGCTCGTACCTCTACACGTGTAGCCTCAAATAGAACACACAGCAGAACTTTCTTTCGTCAAAATATATCAGAAAACCACGTTTTATGGAAATCTCGCATCGTGCGAAATTATCTTGTTTTTCCTAAACAACACGTTGTAACTCGAAAAGCTTTGGCGTTGCATGTATGTCTAAGCGTGTAGCCCCAAAGGAGAATGCACAGGAGAGTTTTCCCTCGAAAGAATATGTAAGAATACCACGTTATAAGGAAATAAAGTGTTGCAGAGTAAAGACAAATATGTACTTATTGGAAACACTTTATGAGAAGAAATAATGCATCGAACAAAATTTGCTTGTATCTCCTAAACAACACGTTGTAATTCGAAAAGAATTGGTGTGGCTCGTACGTCTACATGTGTAGACTCAAACGAACACAAACAGGAGAACTTTCTTTTGTCAAAATTTGTCAGAAAACCACGTTTTAAGGAAATCCCATATCGTGCAAAGTTATCTTGTTTTTCCTAAACAACACGTTGTAACTCGAAAAGCTTTGGTGTTGCGTGTATGTCTAAACGTGTGGCCTCAAAAGAGAACGCACAGGAGAGTTTTGTCTCGAAAGAACATGTAAGAATACAACGTTATAAGGAAATACAGTGTTGCAGTGTAAAGACAAATACGTACGTATTGGAAACACTTTAGGAGAAGAAATAACGCATCATACAATATTAGCTTGTATCTCCTAAACAACACGTTGTAACTCGACAGATTTGGTGTGGAGTGTACGTCGAAACATGTAGCCTCAACAGAGAACCCACAGGAGAATTTTCTTTCGTCAAAATTTGTCAGAAAATCACGTTTTAAGGAAATCCTGTATAGTGTGAAATTATCTTGGTTTACATAAACAACACGTTGTAACTCGAAAACCTTTGGTGTTGCCTGTATGTCTAAGTGTGTAGCCTCAAAAGGGAACGCACAGGATAGTTTTCTCTAGAAAGAATATGTAAGAATACCACGTTATAATGAAATACAGTGTTGCAGAGTAAAGACAAATACTTACATATTGGAAACACTTTAAGAGAAGAATTAACACATCTGGCAAAATTAGCTTGTATCTCCTAAACAACACGTTGTAACTCGAAAAGATTTGGTGTGGCGTGTACGTCTAAACGTGTAGCCTCAAAAGAGAACCCACTGAAGAATTTTCTTTTGTCAAAATTTTTCAGAAAACCACGTTTTAAGGAAATCCTGCATCGTGAGAAATCATCTTGTTTTTCCTAAACAACATGTTGTAACTCAAAAAACTTTGGTGTTGCTTGTATGTGTAAGCGTGGAGCCTCAAAAGAGAAGGCGCAGGAGAGTTTTCTCTCGAAGGAATATGAAAGAATACCACGTTATAAGGAAATACAATTTTGCAGAGTAAAGACAAATAAGTACATATTGGAAACACTTTACTAGAAGAAATAACGCATCATACAAAATTAGCTTGTATCTCCTAAACAACAAGTTGTAACTCGAAAAGATTTGGTGTGACGTGTACGTCTAAATGTGTAGCCTCAAAAGAGAACACACAGGAGAATTTTTTTTTCATCAAAATTTGTCAGAAACCATGTTTTAAGGAAATCTCGCATCGTGGGAAATTATCTTGTTTTTCCTAAACAACACGTTGTAACTCGAAAAGCTATGGTGTTGCGTGTATGTCTAAGCGTGTAGCCTCAAAAGAGAACGCACAGGAGAGTTTTCTCTCAAAAGAATATGTAAGAATACCACGTTATAAGGAAATACAGTGTTGCAGAGTAAAGACAAATAGGTACGTATTGGAAACACTTTAAGAGAAGAAATAAAGCAACGTAAAAAATTAGCTTGTATCTCCTGAACAACACGTTGTAACTCGAAAAGATTTGGTGTGGCTCGTACCTCTACATGTGTAGCCTCAAAAGAGAACCAACAGGAGAACTTTCTTTCGTCAAAATTTGTCAGAAAACCACGTTTTATGGAAATCTCGCATCGTGCGAAATTATCTTGTTTTTCCTAAACAACACGTTGTAACTCGAAAAGCTTTGGAGTTGCTTGTATGTCTAAGCATGTAGCCTCAAAAGAGAACGCACAGGAGAGTTTTCCCTCGAAAAAATATGTAAGAATACCATGTTATAAGCAAATACAGTGATGCAGAGTAAAGACAAATAAGTACGTATTGGAAACACTTTATGAGAAGAAATAACGCATCATACAAAATTAGCTTGTATCTCCTAAACAATACGTGCTAACTAGAAAGGATTTGGTGTGGCGTGTACGTCTAAACGTGTAGCATCAAAAGAGAAACCACAGGAGAATTTTCTTTTGTCAAAATTTGTCAGAAAACGACATTTTATGAAAATCACTCATCGTGTGAAATAATCTTGTTTTTCAAAAACAAGATGTAACTGGAAAAGCGTTGGTGTTGACTGTATGTCTAAGTGTGTAGCCTCAAAAGGGAACGTACAGGATAGTTTTCTCTCGAAAGAATATGTAAGAATACCACGTTATAAGGAAATACAGTGTTGCAGAGTAAAGACAAATAAGTACTTATTGGAAACACTTTATGAGAAGAAATAACGCATCGTAAAAAAATAGCTTGTATCTCCTAAACAACACGTTGTAACTCGAAAAGATTTGGTGTGACATGTACGTCTAAAAGTGTAGCCTCAAACAAGAACCGACAGGAGAATATTCTTTCATCAAAATTTGTCAGAAACCACGTTTTAAGGAAATTTCGCATCGTGCGAAATTATCTTGTTTTTCCTAAACAACAAGTTCTAACTCGAAAAGCTTTGGTGTTGCGTGTATGTCTAAGCGTGTAGCTTCAAAAGAGAATGCACAGGAGAGTTTTCTCTCGAAAAAATATGTAAGAATACCACGTTATAAGGAAATACAGTGTTGCAGAGTAAAGACAAATACGTACGTATTGGAAACACTTTAAGAGAAGAAATAAAGCATAATACAAAATTAGCTTGTATCTCCTAAACAACAGGTTATAACTCGAAAAGATTTGGTGTGGCTCATGCCTCTACACACGTAGCCTCAAAAGAGAACCCACAGGAGAACTTTCTTTCGTCAAAATTTGTCAGAAAACCACGTTTTTTTGGAAATCTCGCATCGTGCGAAATTATCTTGTTTTTCCTAAACAACACGTTGTAACTCGAAAAGCTTTTGCGTTGCTTGTTTGTCTAAGCATGTAGCCTCAAAAGAGAATGCACAGGAGAGTTTTCCCTAGAAAGAATATGTAAGAATACCACGTTATAAGAAAATACAGTATTGCAGAGTAAAGACAAATAAGTACATATTGGAAACACTTTAGGGAAGAAATAACGCATCGTACAATATTTGCTTGTATCTCCTAAAGAACACGTTGTAACTCGAAAATATTTGGTGTGGCTCGTACGTCAACACGTGTAGCCTCAAAACAGAAACCACAGGAGAATTTTCTTTCGTCAAAATTTGTAAAAAAAAACCACGTTTTAAGGAAATCCCGCATTGTGCAAAATTATCTTCTTTTTCCTAAATAACACATTGTAACTCGAAAAGCTTTGTTGTTGCGTGTATGTCTGAGCATGTTTCCTCTAAAGACAATGCACAAGAGAGTTTTCTCTCGAAAGAACATGTAAGAATACAACGTTATAAGGAAATACAGTGTTGCAGAGTAAAGGCAAATACGTACATATTGGAAACACTTTACGAGAAGAAATAACGCATCGTACAAAATTAGCGTGTATCTCCTAAACAACATGTGGTAACTCGAAAGGATTTGGTGTGGCATGTACGTCTGAACGTGTAGCCTAAAAAAGAAAACCCACAGGAGAATTTTCTTTCTCTAAAATTTTTCAGAAAACCACGTTTTAAGGAAATCCCGCATCGTGAAAAATCATCTTCTTTATCCTAAACAACATGATGTAACTCGAAAAGCTTTGGTGTTGCGTGTATGTGTAAGCGTGGAGCCTCAAAAGAGAAGGCACAGGAGAGTTTTCTCTCGAAAGAATATGTAAGAATACCACGTTATGAGGAAATACAGTGTTGCAGAGTAAAGACAAATAAGTACATATTGGAAACACTTTACAAAAAGAAATAATGCATCCTACAAAATTAGCTTGTATCTCCTAAACAACACGTTGTAACTCGAAAAGATTCGGTGTGACGTGTACGTCTAAAAGTGTAGCCTCAAATGAGAACCCACAGGAGAATTTTCTTTCATCAAAATTTGTCAGAAACCACGTTTTAAGGAAATCTCGCATCGTGATAAATTATCTTGTTTTTCCTAAACAACACATTGCAACACAAAAAGCTTTGGTGTTGCGTGTATGTCTAAGCGTGTAGCCTCAAAAGAGAATGCACAGGAGAGTTTTCTCTCGAAAGAATATGTAAGAATACCACATTATAAGGAAATACAGTGTTGCAGAGTAAAGACAACTACGTACGTATTGGAAACACTTTAAGAGAAGAAATAAAGCATAATACAAAATTAGCTTGTATCTCTTAAACAACAGGTTATAATTCGAAAAGATTTGGTGTGGCTCGTACCTCTACACGTGTTGCCTCAAAAGAGAACCCACAGGAGAACTTTCTTTCGTCAAAATTTGTCAGAAAACCACGTTTTATGGAAATCTCGCATCCTGCTAAATTATCTTGTTTTTCCTAAACAACACGTTGTAACTCGAAAAGCTTTGGCGTTGCTTGTTTGTCTAAGCGTGTAGCCTCAAAAGAGAATGCACAGGAGAGTTTTCCCTAGAAAGAATATGTAAGAATACCACGTTATAAGAAAATACAATGTTGCAGAGTAAAGACAAATAAGTACATATTGGAAACACTTTAGGGAAGAAATAACGCATCGTACAATATTTGCTTGTATCTCCTAAACAGCACGTTGTAACTCGAAAATATTTGGTGTGGCTCGTACGTCAACACGTGTAGCCTCAAAACAGAAACCACAGGAGAATTTTCTTTCGTCAAAATTTGTCAAAAAACCACGTTTTAAGGAAATCCCGCATCGTGCAAAATTATCTTGTTTTTCCTAAACAACACATTGTAACTCGAAAAGCTTTGTTGTTGCGTGTATGTCTGAGCATGTTTCCTCTAAAGACAATGCACAAGAGAGTTTTCTCTCGAAAGAACATGTAAGAATACAACGTTATAAGGAAATACAGTGTTGCAGAGTAAAGACAAATACGTACATATTGGAAACACTTTACGAGAAGAAATAACGCATCGTACAAAATTAGCGTGTATCTCCTAAACAACACGTGGTAACTCGAAAGGATTTGGTGTGGCATGTACGTCTAAACGTGTAGCCTCAAAGGAGAACCGACAGGAGAATTTTCTTTCTTCAAAATTTGTCAGAAAACCACGTTTTAAGGAAATCCTGCATCGTGCGAAATTATCTTGTTTTTCGTAAACAACACGTTGTAACTCGAAAAGCTTTGGTGTTGTCTGTATGTCTCAGTGTGTAGCCTCAAAAGGGAACGCACAGGATAGTTTTCTCTCGAAAGAATATGTAAGAATACCACGTTATAAGGAAATACAATGTTGCAGAGTAAAGACAAATATGTACGTATTGGAAACACTTTACGAAAAGAACACATCTTAGAAAATTAGCTTGTATCTCCTAAACAAAAGGTTGTACCTCGAAAAGATTTGGTGTGGCATGTACGTGTAAATGTGTAGCATCAAAAGAGAACCCACAGGAGAATTTTCTTCCTTCAAAATTTTTCAGAAAACCACGTTTTAAGGAAATCCCTCATCGTATGAAATTATCTTTTTCCTAAACAACATGTTGTAACTCGAAAAGCTTTGGTGTTGCGTGTATGTGTAAGCGTGGAGCCTCCAAAGAGAAGGCACAGGAGAGTTTTCTCTCGAAAGAATATGTAAGAATACCACGTTAAAAGGAAATACAATTTTGCAGAGTAAAGACAAATAAGTACATATTGGAAACACTTTACGAGAAGAAATAACGCATCTTAAAAAAGTAGTTTGTATCTCCTAAACAACACGTTGTAACTCGAAAAGATTTGGTGTGACATGTACGTCTAAAAGTGTAGCCTCAAACGAGAACCGACAGGAGAATATTCTTTCATCAAAATTTGTCAGAAACCACGTTTTAAGGAAATTTCGCATCGTGCGAAATTATCTTGTTTTTCCTAAACAACAAGTTCTAACTCGAAAAGCTTTGGTGTTGCGTGTATGTCTAAGCGTGTAGCTTCAAAAGAGAATGCACAGGAGAGTTTTCTCTCGAAAGAAAATGTAAGAATACCACGTTATAAGGAAATACAGTGTTGCAGAGTAAAGACAAATACGTACGTATTGGAAACACTTTAAGAGAAGAAATAAAGCATAATACAAAATTAGCTTGTATCTCCTAAACAACAGGTTATAACTCGAAAAGATTTGGTGTGGCTCATACCTCCACACACGTAGCCTCAAAAGAGAACCCACAGGAGTACTTTCTTTCGTCAAAATTTGTCAGAATACCACGTTTTTTTGGAAATCTCGCATCGTGCGAAATTATCTTGTTTTTCCTAAACAACACGTTGTAACTCGAAAAGCTTTTGTGTTGCTTGTTTGTCTAAGCGTGTAGCCTCAAAAGAGAATGCACAGGAGAGTTTTCCCTAGAAAGAATATGTAAGAATACCACGTTATAAGAAAATACAGTATTGCAGAGTAAAGACAAATAAGTACATATTGGAAACACTTTAGGGAAGAAATAACGCATCGTACAATATTTGCTTGTATCTCCTAAACAACACGTTGTAACTCGAAAATATTTGGTGTGGCTCGTACGTCTACACGTGTAGCCTCAAAACAGAAACCACAGGAGAATTTTCTTTCGTCAAAATTTGTCAAAAAACCACGTTTTAAGGAAATCCCGCATCGTGCAAAATTATCTTGTTTTTCCTAAACAACACATTGTAACTCGAAAAGCTTTGTTGTTGCATGTATGTCTGAGCATGTTTCCTCTAAAGACAATGCACAAGAGAGTTTTCTCTCGAAAGAACATGTAAGAATACAACGTTATAAGGAAATACAGTGTTGCAGAGTAAAGACAAATACGTACATATTGGAAACACTTTACGAGAAGAAATAACGCATCGTACAAAATTAGCGTGTATCTCCTAAACAACACGTGGTAACTCGAAAGGATTTGGTGTGGCATGTACGTCTAAACGTGTAGCCTCAAAGGAGAACCGACAGGAGAATTTTCTTTCTTCAAAATTTGTCAGAAAACCACGTTTTAAGGAAATCCTGCATCGTGCGAAATTATCTTGTTTTTCGTAAACAACACGTTGTAACTCGAAAAGCTTTGGTGTTGTCTGTATGTCTCAGTGTGTAGCCTCAAAAGGGAACGCACAGGATAGTTTTCTCTCGAAAGAATATGTAAGAGTACCACGTTATAAGGAAATACAGTGTTGCAGAGTAAAGACAAATACCTACATATTGGAAACACTTTATGAGAAGAAGTAATGCATCGTACAAAATTAGCTTGTATCTCCTAAACCAAACGTTGTAACTCGAAAATATTTGGTGTGGCGTGTACGTCTTAACGTGTAGCCTCAAAAGAGAACCCACAGGAGAATTTTCTTTCGTCAATTTTTTTCAGAAAACCACATTTTAAGGATATCCCGCATCATGCGAAATCATCTTCTTTTTTCTAAACAAAATGTTGTAACTCCAAAAGCTTTGGTATTGCGTGTATGTGTAAGCGTGGAGCCTCAAAAGAGAAGGCACAGGAGAGTTTTCTCTCGAAAGAATATGTAAGAATACCACGTTATGAGGAAATACAGTGTTGCAGAGTAAAGACAAATAAGCATATATTGGAAACACTTTACAAAAAGAAATAATGCATCGTACAAAATTAGCTTGTATCTCCTAAACAACACGTTGTAACTCGAAAAGATTCAGTGTGACGTGTACGTCTAAAAGTGTAGCCTCAAACGAGAACCCACAGGAGAATTTTCTTTCATCAAAATTTGTCAGAAACCACGTTTTAAGGAAATCTCGCATCGTGAAAAATTATCTTGTTTTTCCTAAACAACACATTGCAACACGAAAAGCTTTGGTGTTGCGTGTATGTCTAAGCGTGTAGCCTCAAAAGAGAATGCACAGGAGAGTTTTCTCTCGAAAGAATATGTAAGAATACCACATTATAAGGAAATACAGTGTTGCAGAGTAAAGACAACTACGTACGTATTGGAAACACTTTAAGAGAAGTAATAAAGCATAATACAAAATTAGCTTGTATCTCCTAAACAACAGGTTATAATTCGAAAAGATTTGGTGTGGCTCGTACCTCTACATGTTTTGCCTCAAAAGAGAACCCACAGGAGAACTTTCTTTCGTCAAAATTTGTCAGAAAACCACGTTTTATGGAAATCTCGCATCCTGCGAAATTATCTTGTTTTTCCTAAACAACACGTTGTAACTCGAAAAGCTTTGGCGTTGCTTGTTTGTCTAAGCGTGTAGCCTCAAAAGAGAATGCACAGGAGAGTTTTCCCTAGAAAGAATATGTAAGAATACCACGTTATAAGAAAATACAGTGTTGCAGAGTAAAGACAAATAAGTACATATTGGAAACACTTTAGGGAAGAAATAATGCATCGTACAATATTTGCTTGTATCTCCTAAACAACACGTTGTAACTCGAAAATATTTGGTGTGGCTCATACGTCTACACGTGTAGCCTCAAAACAGAAACCACAGGAGAATTTTCTTTCGTCAAAATTTGTCAAAAAAACACGTTTTAAGGAAATCCCGCATCGTGCAAAATTATCTTGTTTTCCTAAACAACACGTTTTAACTCGAAAAGCTTTGGTGTTGCGTGTATGTCTGAGCATGTTGCCTCTAAAGACAATGCACAAGAGAGTTTTCTCTCGAAAGAACATGTAAGAATACAACGTTATAAGGAAATACAGTGTTGCAGAGTAAAGACAAATACGTACATATTGGAAACACTTTACGAGAAGAAATAACGCATCGTACAAAATTAGCGTGTATCTCCTCAACAACACGTGGTAACTCGAAAGGATTTGGCGTGTCGTGTACGTCTAAACGTGTAGCCTCAAAAGAGAACCGACAGGAGAATTTTCTTTCTTCAAAATTTGTCAGAAAACCACGTTTTAAGGAAATCCTGCATCGTGCGAAATTAACTTGTTTTTCATAAACAACACGTTGTAACTCGAAAAGCTTTGGTGTTGCCTGTATGTCTCAGTGTGTAGCCTCAAAAGGGAACGCACAGGATAGTTTTCTCTCGAAAGAATATGTAAAAATACCACGTTATAAGGAAATACAATGTTGCAGATTAAAGACAAATATGTACGTATTGGAGACACTTTATGAAAAGAACACATCGTAGAAAATTAGCTTGTATCTCCTAAACAAAAGGTTGTACCTAGAAAAGATTTGGTGTGGCATGTACGTGTAAATGTGTAGCATCAAAAGAGAACCCACAGGAGAATTTTCTTCCTTCAAAATTTTTCAGAAAACCACGTTTTAAGGAAATCCCTCATCGTACGAAATCATCTTTTTCCTAAACAACATGTTGTAACTCGAAAAGCTTTGGTGTTGCGTGTATGTGTAAGCGTGGAGCCTCCAAAGAGAAGGCACAGGAGACTTTTCTCTCGAAAGAATATGTAAGAATACCACGTTAAAAGGAAATACAATTTTGCAGAGTAAAGACAAATAAGTACATATTGGAAACACTTTACGAGAAGAAATAACGCATCTTAAAAAAGTAGCTTGTATCTCCTAAACAACACGTTGTAACTCGAAAAGATTTGGTGTGACATGTACGTCTAAAAGTGTAGCCTCAAACGAGAACCGACAGGAGAATATTCTTTCATCAAAATTTGTCAGAAAACACGTTTTAAGGAAATCTCGCATCGTGCGAAATTATCTTGTTTTTCCTAAACAACAAGTTCTAACTCGAAAAGCTTTGGTGTTGCGTGTATATCTAAGTGTGTAGCCTCAAAAGAGAATGCACAGGAGAGTTTTCTCTCGAAAGAATATGTAAGAATACCACGTTATAAGGAAATACAGTGTTGCAGAGTAAAGACAATTACGTACGTATTGGAAACACTTTAAGAGAAGAAATAAAGCATAATACAAAATTAGCTTGTATCTCCTAAACAACAGGTTTTAACTCGAAAAGATTTGGTGTGGCTCATACCTCTACACGTGTAGCCTCAAAAGAGAACCCACAGGAGAACTTTCTTTCGTCAAAATTTGTCAGAAATCCACGTTTTATGGAAATCTTGCATCGTGAGAAATTATCTTGTTTTTCCTAAACAACACGTTGCAACTCGAAAAGCTTTGGCGTTCCTTGTTTGTCTAAGCGTGTAGCCTCAAAAGAGAATCCACAGGAGAGTTTTCCCTAGAAAGAATATGTAAGAATACCACGTTATAAGAAAATACAGTGTTGCAGAGTAAAGACAAATAAGTACATATTGCAAACACTTTAGGGAAGAAATAACGCATCGTACAATATTTGCTTGTATCTCCTAAAGAACACGTTGTAACTCGAAAATATTTGGTGTGGCTTGTACGTCTACACGTGTAGCCTCAAAACAGAAACCACAGGAGAATTTTCTTTCGGCAAAATTTGTCAAAAAACCACGTTTTAAGGAAATCCCGCATCGTGCAAAATTATCTTGTTTTTCCTAAACAACAGGTTGTAACTCGAAAACGTTGTTGTTGCGTGTATGACTGAGCATGTTTCCTCTAAAGACAATGCACAAGAGAGTTTTCTCTCGAAAGACATGTAAGAATACAACGTTATAAGGAAATACAGTGTTGCAGAGTAAAGACAAATACGTACATATTGGAAACACTTTACGAGAAGAAATAACGCATCGTACAAAATTAGCGTGTATCTCCTAAACAACACGTGGTAACTCGAAAGGATTTGGTGTGGCATGTACGTCTAAACGTGTAGCCTCAAAAGAGTACACACAGGAGAGTTTTATATGGTCAAAATTTGTCAGAAAACCACATATTAAGGAAATCCCGCATCGTGCGAAATTATCTTGTTTTTCCTAAACAACGCATTGTAACTCGAAAAGCTTTGGTGTTGCGTGTATGTCTAAGCGTGTAGCCTCATAAGAGAACACACAGGAGACTTTTCTCTCGAAAGAATATGTGAGAATACCACGTTATAAGGAAGTCCACTGTTGCAGAATAATGAAAAATACTTACATATTGGAAACCCTTAAACTTTACGAGATGAAATAAAGCATCGTAAAAAATTAGCTTGTATCTCCTAAACAACACGTTGTAACTCGAAAAGATTTGGTGTGGCGTGTACGTCTAAACGTGTAGCCTCAAAAAGAACCCAGAGAAGAATTTTCTTTCGTTAAAATTTTTCAGAACACCACATTTTAAGGAAATCCCGCATCGTGCGAAATCATCTTCTTTTTCCTAAACAACATGTTGTAACTCGAAAAGCTTTGGTGTTGCGTGTATGTCTAAGCGTGGAGCCTCAAAAGAGAAGGCACAGGAGAGTTTTCTCTCGAAGGAATATGTAAGAATACCACGTTATAAAGAAATACAATTTTGTAGACTAAAGGCAAATAAGTACATATTGGAAACACTTTACGAGAAGAAATAATGCATCGTACAAAATTAGCTTGTATCTCCTAAACAACACGTTGTAACTCGAAAAGATTTGGTGTGACGTGTACGTCTATACGTGTAGCCTCAAAAGGAAATCCCACAGAAGAATTTTCCTTTGTCAAATTTTTCAGAAAACCACGTTTTAAATAAATCCCGCATCGTGCGAAATTATCTTTTTATTCATTAACAACACGTTGTAACTCGAAAAGCTTTGGTGTTGCCTGTATGTCTAAGTGTGTAGCCTCAAAACGGAACGCACAAGATAGTTTTCTCTCGAAAGAATATGTAAGAATACCACGTTATAAGGAAATACAGTGTTGCAGAGTAAAGACAAATATTTACATATTGGGAATATTTTACGAGAAGAAATAACGCATCGAACAAAATTAGCTTGTATCTCCTAAACAACACATGGTAAGTCGAAAAGATTTGGTTTGGCGTGTATGTCTAAACGTGTAGCCTCAAAGGAGAACACAAAGGAGAATTTTCTTTCGTCAAAATTTGTCAGAAAACCACGTTTTAAGGAAATACCGCATCGTGCGAAATTATCTTGTTTTTCCTAAACAACAAGTGGTAACTTGAAAAGCTTTGGTGTTGCGTGTATGTCTAAGCGTGTAGCCTCAAAAGAGAATGCACAGGAGAGTTTTCTCTCATTAGAACATGTAAGAATTCAACGTTATAAGGAAATACAGTGTTGCAGAGTAAAGACAAATACGTACATATTGGAAACACATTACGAGAAGAAATTAAGCATCACACAATATTAGCTTGTATCTCCTAAACAACAAGTGGAAACTCGAAAACATTTAGTTTGGCGTGTATGTCTAAAAGTTTAGCCTCAAAAGAGAACCCACTGGAGAATTTTCTTTCGTCAAAATTGGTCAGAAAACAAGGTTTTAACGAAATCCCGCATCCTGCGAAATTATCTTGTTTTTCCTAAACAACACGTTGTAACTCAAAAAGCTTGGGTGTTGCGTGTATGTCTCAGTGTGTAGCCTCAAAAGAGAACATACAGGAGAGTTTTCACTCAAAAAAATAAGTAAGAATACCAGGTTATAAGGAAATACAGTGTTGCAGAGTAAAGACAAATATGTACGTATTGGAAACACTTTACGTGAAGAAATAACGCATCATAAAAAATTAGCTTGTATCTCCTAAACAACACGTTGTAACTCGAAAATGTTTGGTGTGGCAGGTACGTCTAAACGTGTAGCCTCAATAAGAGAACACACTGGAGAATTTTCTTTGGTCAAATTTGTCACAAAACCACGTATTAAGGAAATCCTACATCGTGCGAAATTATCTTGTTTTTCCTAAACAACACATAGTAACTCGAAATCCTTTGGTGCTGCGTGTATGTCTCAGCGTGTAGCCTTAAAAGAGAACACACAGGGGAGTTTTATCTCAAAAGAATATGTAAGAATACCACGTTATAAGGAAATACAGTGTTGCAGAGTAAAGAAAAATATGTACGTATTGGAAACCCTTAAACTTTACGAGATGAAATACAGCATCGTACAAAATTAGCTCGTATCTCCTAAACAACACTTTGTAACTCGAAAAGATTTGGTGTGGCGTGTACGTCTAAACTTGTAGCCTCAAAAGAGAACCCATAGGAGAATTTTCTTTCGTCAAAGTTTCAGAAAAGCACGTTTTAAGGAAATCCAGCATCGTGTGAAATTATCTTGTTTTTCCTAAACAACACGTAGTAACTCGAAAATCTTTGGTGATGCGTGTATGTCTAAGCGTGTAGCCTCAAAAGAGAACACACAGGAGAGTTTTCTCTCGAAAGAATATGTGAGAATACCACGTTATAAGGAAGTACAGTGTTGCAGAATAAAGACAAATACTTACGTATTGGAAACCCTTAAACTTTACGAGATGAAATAAAGCATCGTACAAAATTAGCTTGTATCTCCTAAACAACACGTTGTAACTCGAAAAGATTTGGTGTGGCGTGTACGTCTAAAGGTGTAGCCTCAAAAGAGAACCACAGGACAATTTTCGTTCGTCAAAATTTGTCAGAAAACCACGTTTTAAGGAAATCCCGCATCGTGAGAAATTATCTTGTTCTTCATAAACAACACATTGTAACTCGAAAAGCTTTGGTGTTGCGTGTATGTTTAAGCGTGTACCCTCAAAAGAGAACGCACAGGAGAGTTTTCTCTCGAAAGAATATGTAAGAAATCCACGTATTAAGGAAATACCGTGTTGCAGAGTAAAGACAAATACGTACTTATTGGAAACACTTTACGAGAAGAAATAACGCATCGTAAAAAATTAGCTTGTATCTCCTAAAGAACAGGTTGTAACTCGAAAAGATTTGGTGTGGCGTGTACGTCTAAAAGTGTAGCCTCAAAATAGTACACACAGGAGAGTTTTATTTGGTCAAAATTTGTCAGAAAACCACGTTTTAAGGAAATCCCGCATCGTGCGAAATTATGTTGTTTTTCCTAAACAACATGTTGTAACTCGAAAAGCTTTGGAGTTGAGTGTATGTCTAAGCATGTAGCCTCAAAGGAGACCGCACAGGAGAGTTTTCTCTCGAAAGAATATGCAAGAATACCTCGTTATAAGGAAATACAGTGTTGCAGAGTAAAGCCAAATATTTACATAATGGAAACACTTAAACTTTATGAGAAGAAATAATGCATCGTAAAAAAATTAGCTTGTATCTCCTAAACAACACGTTGTAACTCGACAAGATTTAGTGTCTCGGGCACGTCTAAATGTGTAGCCTCAAAAGAGAACCCACAGGAGTATTTTCTTTCGTCAAAATTTGTCAGAAAACCACGTTTTAAGGAAATCCTGCATCATGCTAAATTATCTTGTTTTTCCTAAACAACACATTGTAACTCGAAAAACTTTGGTGTTGCGTGTATGTCAAAGCGTATAGCCTCAAAAGAGAACGCACAGGAGAGTTTTCTCTCGAAAGAATGTGTAAGAATACCACGTTATAAGGAAATACAGTGTTGCAGAGTAAAGACAAATACGTACATATTGGAAAAACTTAAACTTTACGAGAAGAAATAAGGCATCTTACAAAATTAGTTTGTATCTCCTAAACAACACGTTATAACTCGAAAAGATTTGGTGTGGTGTGTACGTCTAAACGTGTAGCCTAAAAAGAGAACCCACAAGATAATTTTCTTTCGTCAAAATTTGTCAGAAAACCACGTTTTAAAGAAATCCCGCATCGTGTGAAATTATCTTGTTTTTCCTAAAAAACACGTTTTAACTCGAAAAGCTTTGGTGTTGCGTGTATGTCTAAGCATGTAGCCTCAAAGGGGAATGCACAGGAGAGTTTTCTCTCGAAAGAATATGCAAAAATACCACGTTATAAGGAAATACAGTGTTGCAGAGTAAAGGCAAATATGTACGTAATGGAAACACTTAAACTTTATGAGAAGAAATAACGCATCGTAAAAAAATTAGCTTGTATCTCCTAAACAACACGTTGTAACTCGAAAAGATTTGGTGTTGCGTGAATGTCTAAGCATGTAGCCTCAAAGGAGAACGCACAGGAGAGTTTTCTCTCGAAAGAATATGCAAGAATACCACGTTATAAGGAAATACAGTGTTGCAGAGTAAAGGCAAATAAGTACATAATGGAAACACTTAAACTTTATGAGAAGAAATAACGCATCGTAAAAAAATTAGCTTGTTTCTCCTAAACAACACGTTGTAACTCGAAAAGATTTGCTGTGGCGTGTACGTCTAAATGTGTAGCCTCAAAAGAGAACCCACGGAGTATTTTCTTTCGTCAAAATTTGTCAGAAAACCACGTTTTAAGGAAATCCCGCATCATGCGAAATTATCTTGTTTTTCCTAAACAACACGTTGTAACTCGAAAAGCTTTGATGTTGCGTGTATGTCTAAGCGTGTAGCCTCAAAAGAGAACGCAAAGGAGAGTTTTTTCTCGAAAGAATATGTAAGAATACCACGTTATTAGGAAATACAATGTTGCAGAGTAAAGACAAATACTTACGTCTTGGAAAAACTTTACGAGAAGAAATAACGCATCGTAAGAAATTAGCTTGTATCTCCTAAACAACACGTTGTAACTCGAAAAGCTTTGGTGTTGCGTGTATGTGTAAGCGTGTAGCCTCAAAGGAGAACGTAAAGGAGAGTTTTTTCTCGAAAGAATATGTAAGAATACCACGTTATTAGGAAATACAGTGTTGCAGAGTAAAGACAAATACTTATGTATTGGAAAAACTTTACGAGAAGAAATAACGCATCGTACAAAATTAGCTTGTATCTACTAAACAACACGTTGCAACTTAAAAAGATTTGGTGTGGCCTGTACGTCTAAACGTGTAGCCTGAAGAAAGAAGCCATAGGAGAATTTTCTTTGGTCAAAATTTGTCAGAAAACCACGTATTAATGAAATCCCGCATCGTGCGAAATTATCTTGTTTTTCCTAAACAAAACGTTTTAACTCGAAATGCTTTGGTGTTGCGTGTATGTCTAAGCGTGTAGCCTCAAAAGAGAACGCACAGGAGAGTTTTCTCTCGAAAGAATATGTAAGAATACCACGTTATAAGGAAATACAGTGTTGCAGAGTAAAGACAAATACGTACTTACTGGAAAAACTAAAACTTTACGAGAAGAAATAACGCATCGTACAAAATTAGCTTGTATCTCCTAAACAACACGTTGTAACTTGAAAAGATTTGGTGTGGCTTGTACGTCTAAACGTGTAGCCTCACAAGAGTACCCACAGGAGAGTTTTATTTCGTCAAAATTTGTCAGAAAACCACGTTTTAAGGAAATCCCGCATCTTGCGAAATTATCTTGTTTTTCCTAAACAACACGTTGTAACTCGAAAAGCTTTGGTGTTGCGTGAATGTCTAAGCATGTAGCCTCAAAGGAGAACGCACAGGAGAGTTTTCTCTCGAAAGAATATGCAAGAATACCACGTTATAAGGAAATACAGTGTTGCAGAGTAAAGGCAAATATGTACGTAATGGAAACACTTAAACTTTATGAGAAGAAATAACGCATCGTAGAAAAATTAGCTTGTTTCTCCTAAACAACACGTTGTAACTCGAAAAGATTTGGTGTGGCATGTACGTCTAAATGTGTAGCCTCAAAAGAGAACGCACAGGAGTATTTTCTTTCGTCAAAATTTGTCAGAAAACCACGTTTTAAGGAAATTCCGCATCGTGCAAAAATATCTTGTTTTTCCTAAACAACACGTTGTAACTCGAAAAGCTTTGGTGTTGCGTGTATGTCTAAGCGTGTAGCCTCAAAAGAGAACGCACAGGAGAGTTTTTTCTCGAAAGAATATGTAAGAATACCACGTTATTAGGAAATACAGTGTTGCAGAGTAAAGAAAAATACTTACGTCTTGGAAAAACTTTACGAGAAGAAATAACGCATCGTAAGAAATTAGCTTGTATCTCCTAAACAACACGTTGTAACATAAAAAGATTTGGTGTGGCCTGTACGTCTAAACGTGTAGCCTGAAAAGAGAACCCATAGGAGAATTTTCTTTGGTCAAAATTTGTCAGAAAACCATGTATTAAGGAAATCCCGCATAGTGCGACGTTATCTTGTTTTTCCTAAACCAAACGTTTTAACTCGAAAAGCTTTCATGTTGCGTGTATGTCTAAGCGTGTAGCCTCAAAAGAGAAGACACAGGAGAGTTTTCTCTCGAAAGAATATGTAAGAATACCACGTTATAAGGAAATACAGTGTTGCAGAGTAAAGACAAATACGTACTTATTGGAAAAACTTAAACCTTACGAGAAGAAATAAGGCATCTTACAAAATTAGTTTGTATCTCCTAAACAACACATTATAACTCGAAAAGATTTGGTGTGGTGTGTATGTCTAAACGAGTAGCCTCAAAAGAGAACCCACAGGAAAATTTTCTTTCATCAAAATTTGTCAGAAAACCACGTTTTAAGGAAAACCCGCATTCTGCGAAATTATCTTGTTTTTCTTAAACAAAACGTTTAAACTCGAAAAGCTTTGGTGTTGCGTGTATGTCTAAGCGTGTAGCCTCAAAAGAGAACGCACAGGAGAGTTTTCTCTCGAAAGAATATGTAAGAATACCACGTTATAAGGAAATACAGTGTTGCAGAGTAAAGACAAATATGTACTTATTGGAAAAACTTAAACTTAAGAGAAGAAATAACGCATCGTACAAAATTAGCTTGTATCTCCTAAACAACACGTTGTAACTTAAAAAGATTTGGTGTGGCCTGTACGTCTAAACGTGTAGCCTCAAAAGAGAACCCATAGGCGAATTTTCTTTGGTCAAAATTCGTCAGAAAACCACGTATTAAGGAAATTCCGCATCGTGCGAAATTATCTTGTTTTTCCTAAACAAAACGTTTTAACTCGAAAAGCTTTGGTGTTGCGTGTATGTCTAAGCCTGTAACCTCAAAGGAGAATGCCCAGGAGAGTTGTCTCTCGAAAGAATATGTAAGAATACCACGTTATAAGGAAATACAGTGTTGCAGAGTAAAGACAAATACGTACTTATTGGAAAAACTTAAACTTTACGAGAAGAAATAAGGCATCTTACAAAATTAGTTTGTATCTCCTAAACAACACGTTATAACTTGAAAGATTTGGTGTGGTGTGTACGTCTAAACTTGTAGCCTCAAAAGAGAACCCACAGGATAATTTTCTTTCGTCAAAATTTGTCAGAAAACCACGTTTTAAGGAAATCCCGCATCTTGCGAAATTATCTTGTTTTTCCTAAACAAAACGTTTTAACTCGAAATGCTTTGGTGTTGCGTGTATGTCTAAGCGTGTAGCCTCAAAAGAGAACGCACAGGAGAGTTTTCTCTCGAAAGAATACGTAAGGATACCACGTTATAAGGAAATACAATGTTGCAGAGTAAAGACAAATACGTACATATTGGAAACACTTTATGAGAGAAATAACGCATCTGGCAAAATTAGCTTGTATGTCCTAAACAACTCGTTGTAACTCGAAAAGATTTGGTGTGGGGTGCACATCTAAACGTGTAGCCTCAAAAGAGTACCCACAGGAGAGTTTTATTTCGTCAAAATTTGTCAGAAAACCACGTTTTAAGGAAATCCCGCATCTTGCGAAATTATCTTGTTTTTCCTAAACAACACGTTGTAAATCGAAAAGATTTGGTGTTGCGTGAATGTCTAAGCATGTAGCCTCAAAGGAGAACGCACAGGAGAGTTTTCTCTCGAAAGAATATGCAAGAATACCACGTTATAAGGAAATACAGTGTTGCAGAGTAAAGGCAAATATGTACGTAATGGAAACACTAAAACTTTATGAGAAGAAATAACGCATCGTAAAAAATTAGCTTGTTTCTCCTAAACAACACGTTGTAACTCGAAATGATTTGGTGTGGCATGTACGTCTAAATGTGTAGCCTCAAAAGAGAACCCACAGGAGTATTTTCTTTCGTCAAAATTTGTCAGAAAACCATGTTTTAAGGAAATCCCGCATCGTGCGAAATTATCTTGTTTTTCCTAAACAACACGTTGTAACTCGAAAAGCTTTGGTGTTGCGTGTATGTCTAAGCGTGTAGCCTCAAAAGAGAACGCAAAGGAGAGATTTTTCTCGAAAGAATGTGTAAGAATACCACGTTTTTAGGAAATACAGTGTTGCAGAGTAAAGACAAATACTTACATATTGGAAAAAACTTTACGAGAAGAAATAACGCATCGTAAGAAATTAGCTTGTATCTCCTAAACAACACGTTGTAACTTAAAAATATTTGGTGTGGCCTGTACGTCTAAACGTGTAGCCTGAAAAGAGAACTCATAGGAGAATTTTCTTTGGTCAAAATATGTCAGAAAACCACGTATTAAGGATCCCGCATAGTGCGAAATTATCTTGTTTTTTCTAAACCAAACGTTTTAACTCGAAAAGCTTTGGTGTTGCGTGTATGTCTAAGCGTGTAGCCTCAAAAGAGAATGCACAGGAGAGTTTTCTCTCGAAAGAATATGTAAGAATACCACGTTATAAGGAAATACAGTGTTGCACAGTAAAGACAAATACGTACTTATTGGAAAAACTTAAACCTTACGAGAAGAAATAAGGCATCTTAAAAAATTAGTTTGTATCTCCTAAAGAACACGTTGTAACTTAAAAAGATTTGGTGTGGCCTGTACGTCTAAACGTGTAGCCTCAAAAGAGAACCCATAGGCAAATTTTCTTTGGTCAAAATTTGTCAGAAAACCACGTATTAAGGAAATTCCGCATCGTGAGAAATTATCTTGTTTTTCCTAAACAAAACGTTTTAACTCGAAAAGCTTTGGTGTTGCGTGTATGTCTAAGCCTGTAACCTCAAAGGAGAATGCCGAGGAGAGTTTTCTCTCGAAAGAATATGTAAGAATACCACGTTATAAGGAAATACAGTGTTGCAGAGTAAAGACAAATACGTACTTATTGGAAAAACTTAAAACTTTACGAGAAGAAATAAGGCATCTTACAAAATTAGTTTGTATCTCCTAAACAACACGTTATAACTTGAAAAGATTTGGTGTGGTGTGTACGTCTAAACTTGTAGCCTCAAAGAGAACCCACAGGATAATTTTCTTTCGTCAAAATTTGTCAGAAAACCACATTTTAAGGAAATCCCGCATCTTGCGAAATTATCTTGTTTTTCCTAAACAACACGTTGTAACTCGAAAGCTTTGGTGTTGCGTGTATGTCTAAGCGTGTAGCCTTAAAAGAGAACGCACAGGAGAGTTTTCTCTCGAAAGAATATGTAAGGATACCACGTTATGAAAATAACGTTTTAAGGAAATCCCGCATCGTGCGAAATTATCTTGTTTTTCCTAAACAACACGTTGTAAGTCGAAAAGCTTTCATGTTGCGTGTAGGTCTAAGTGTGTAGCCTCAAAAGAGAAGGCACAGGACAGTTTTCTCTCGAAAGGATATGTAAGAATACCACTTCATAAGGAAATACAGTTTTGCAGAGTAAAGACATATACGTACGCATTGGAAACTCTTTACGAGAAGAAATAAAGCATAGTACAAAATTAGCTTGTATCTCCAAAACTACACGTTGTATCTCGAAAAGAATTGTTGTGGCGTGTACGTCTTAACATGTAGCATCTAAAGAGAACCAAAAGGAGAATTTTCTTTCGTCAAAATTTTTCAGAAAATCACGTTTTAAGGAAATCCCGCATCGTGCGAAATTATCTTGTTTTTTCCTAAACAACACGTTGTAAGTCGAAAAGCTTTCATGTTGCGTGTATGTCTAAGTGTGTAGCCTCAAAAGAGAAGGCACAGGACAGTTTTCTCTCGAAAGGATATGTAAGAATACCACTTCATAAGGAAATACAGTTTTGCAGAGTAAAGACATATACGTACGCATTGGAAACTCTTTACGAGAAGAAATAACGCATAGTACAAAATTAGCTTGTATCTCCAAAACTACACGTTGTATCTCGAAAAGAATTGTTGTGGCGTGTACGTCTTAACATGTAGCATCTAAAGAGAACCAAAAGGAGAATTTTCTTTCGTCAAAATTTTTCAGAAAATCACGTTTTAAGGAAATCCCGCATCGTGCGAAATTATCTTGTTTTTCCTAAACAACACGTTGTAAGTCGAAAAGCTTTCATGTTGCGTGTATGTCTACGTGTGTAGCCTCAAAAGAGAAGGCACAGGACAGTTTTCTCTCGAAAGGATATGTAAGAATACCACTTCATAAGGAAATACAGTTTTGCAGAGTAAAGACATATACGTATGCATTGGAAACTCTTTACGAGAAGAAATAACGCATAGTACAAAATTAGCTTGTATCTCCAAAACTACACGTTGTATCTCGAAAAGAATTGTTGTGGCGTGTACGTCTTAACATGTAGCATCTAAAGAGAACCAAAAGGAGAATTTTCTTTCGTCAAAATTTTTCAGAAAATCACGTTTTAAGGAAATCCCGCATCGTGCGAAATTATCTTGTTTTTCCTAAACAACACGTTGTAAGTCGAAAAGCTTTCATGTTGCGTGTATGTCTAAGTGTGTAGCCTCAAAAGAGAAGGCACAGGACAGTTTTCTCTCGAAAGGATATGTAAGAATACCACTTCATAAGGAAATACAGTTTTGCAGAGTAAAGACATATACGTACGCATTGGAAACTCTTTACGAGAAGAAATAAAGCATAGTACAAAATTAGCTTGTATCCCCAAAACTACACGTTGTATCTCGAAAAGAATTGTTGTGGCGTGTACGTCTTAACATGTAGCATCTAAAGAGAACCAAAAGGAGAATTTTCTTTCGTCAAAATTTTTCAGAAAATCACGTTTTAAGGAAATCCCGCATCGTGCGAAATTATCTTGTTTTTTCCTAAACAACACGTTGTAAGTCGAAAAGCTTTCATGTTGCGTGTATGTCTAAGTGTGTAGCCTCAAAAGAGAAGGCACAGGACAGTTTTCTCTCGAAAGGATATGTAAGAATACCACTTCATAAGGAAATACAGTTTTGCAGAGTAAAGACATATACGTACGCATTGGAAACTCTTTACGAGAAGAAATAACGCATAGTACAAAATTAGCTTGTATCTCCAAAACTACATGTTGTATCTCGAAAAGAATTGTTGTGGCGTGTACGTCTTAACATGTAGCATCTAAAGAGAACCAAAAGGAGAATTTTCTTTCGTCAAAATTTTTCAGAAAATCACGTTTTAAGGAAATCCCGCATCGTGCGAAATTATCTTGTTTTTCCTAAACAACACGTTGTAAGTCGAAAAGCTTTCATGTTGCGTGTATGTCTAAGTGTGTAGCCTCAAAAGAGAAGGCACAGGACAGTTTTCTCTCGAAAGGATATGTAAGAATACCACTTCATAAGGAAATACAGTTTTGCAGAGTAAAGACATATACGTACGCATTGGAAACTCTTTACGAGAAGAAATAACGCATAGTACAAAATTAGCTTGTATCTCCAAAACTACACGTTGTATCTCGAAAAGAATTGTTGTGGCGTGTACGTCTTAACATGTAGCATCTAAAGAGAACCAAAAGGAGAATTTTCTTTCGTCAAAATTTTTCAGAAAATCACGTTTTAAGGAAATCCCGCATCGTGCGAAATTATCTTGTTTTTCCTTAACAACACGTTGTAAGTCGAAAAGCTTTCATGTTGCGTGTATGTCTAAGTGTGTAGCCTCAAAAGAGAAGGCACAGGACAGTTTTCTCTCGAAAGGATATGTAAGAATACCACTTCATAAGGAAATACAGTTTTGCAGAGTAAAGACATAAACGTACGCATTGGAAACTCTTTACGAGAAGAAATAACGCATAGTACAAAATTAGCTTGTATCTCCAAAACTACACGTTGTATCTCGAAAAGAATTGTTGTGGCGTGTACGTCTTAACATGTAGCATCTAAAGAGAACCAAAAGGAGAATTTTCTTTCGTCAAAATTTTTCAGAAAATCACGTTTTAAGGAAATCCCGCATCGTGCGAAATTATCTTGTTTTTCCTAAACAACACGTTGTAAGTCGAAAAGCTTTCATGTTGCGTGTATGTCTAAGTGTGTAGCCTCAAAAGAGAAGGCACAGGACAGTTTTCTCTCGAAAGGATATGTAAGAATACCACTTCATAAGGAAATACAGTTTTGCAGAGTAAAGACATATACGTACGCATTGGAAACTCTTTACGAGAAGAAATAACGCATCGTACAAAATTAGCTTGTATCTCCAAAACTACACGTTGTATCTCGAAAAGAATTGTTGTGGCGTGTACGTCTTAACATGTAGCATCTAAAGAGAACCAAAAGGAGAATTTTCTTTCGTCAAAATTTTTCAGAAAATCACGTTTTAAGGAAATCCCGCATCGTGCGAAATTATCTTGTTTTTCCTAAACAACACGTTGTAAGTCGAAAAGCTTTCATGTTGCGTGTATGTCTACGTGTGTAGCCTCAAAAGAGAAGGCACAGGACAGTTTTCTCTCGAAAGGATATGTAAGAATACCACTTCATAAGGAAATACAGTTTTGCAGAGTAAAGACATATACGTACGCATTGGAAACTCTTTACGAGAAGAAATAACGCATAGTACAAAATTAGCTTGTATCTCCAAAACTACACGTTGTATCTCGAAAAGAATTGTTGTGGCGTGTACGTCTTAACATGTAGCATCTAAAGAGAACCAAAAGGAGAATTTTCTTTCGTCAAAATTTTTCAGAAAATCACGTTTTAAGGAAATCCCGCATCGTGCGAAATTATCTTGTTTTTCCTAAACAACACGTTGTAAGTCGAAAAGCTTTCATGTTGCGTGTATGTCTAAGTGTGTAGCCTCAAAAGAGAAGGCACAGGACAGTTTTCTCTCGAAAGGATATGTAAGAATACCACTTCATAAGGAAATACAGTTTTGCAGAGTAAAGACATATACGTACGCATTGGAAACTCTTTACGAGAAGAAATAAAGCATAGTACAAAATTAGCTTGTATCTCCAAAACTACACGTTGTATCTCGAAAAGAATTGTTGTGGCGTGTACGTCTTAACATGTAGCATCTAAAGAGAACCAAAAGGAGAATTTTCTTTCGTCAAAATTTTTCAGAAAATCACGTTTTAAGGAAATCCCGCATCGTGCGAAATTATCTTGTTTTTTCCTAAACAACACGTTGTAAGTCGAAAAGCTTTCATGTTGCGTGTATGTCTAAGTGTGTAGCCTCAAAAGAGAAGGCACAGGACAGTTTTCTCTCGAAAGGATATGTAAGAATACCACTTCATAAGGAAATACAGTTTTGCAGAGTAAAGACATATACGTACGCATTGGAAACTCTTTACGAGAAGAAATAACGCATAGTACAAAATTAGCTTGTATCTCCAAAACTACACGTTGTATCTCGAAAAGAATTGTTGTGGCGCGTACGTCTTAACATGTAGCATCTAAAGAGAACCAAAAGGAGAATTTTCTTTCGTCAAAATTTTTCAGAAAATCACGTTTTAAGGAAATCCCGCATCGTGCGAAATTATCTTGTTTTTCCTAAACAACACGTTGTAAGTCGAAAAGCTTTCATGTTGCGTGTATGTCTAAGTGTGTAGCCTCAAAAGAGAAGGCACAGGACAGTTTTCTCTCGAAAGGATATGTAAGAATACCACTTCATAAGGAAATACAGTTTTGCAGAGTAAAGACATATACGTACGCATTGGAAACTCTTTACGAGAAGAAATAACGCATAGTACAAAATTAGCTTGTATCTCCAAAACTACACGTTGTATCTCGAAAAGAATTGTTGTGGCGTGTACGTCTTAACATGTAGCATCTAAAGAGAACCAAAAGGAGAATTTTCTTTCGTCAAAATTTTTCAGAAAATCACGTTTTAAGGAAATCCCGCATCGTGCGAAATTATCTTGTTTTTCCTTAACAACACGTTGTAAGTCGAAAAGCTTTCATGTTGCGTGTATGTCTAAGTGTGTAGCCTCAAAAGAGAAGGCACAGGACAGTTTTCTCTCGAAAGGATATGTAAGAATACCACTTCATAAGGAAATACAGTTTTGCAGAGTAAAGACATAAACGTACGCATTGGAAACTCTTTACGAGAAGAAATAACGCATAGTACAAAATTAGCTTGTATCTCCAAAACTACACGTTGTATCTCGAAAAGAATTGTTGTGGCGTGTACGTCTTAACATGTAGCATCTAAAGAGAACCAAAAGGAGAATTTTCTTTCGTCAAAATTTTTCAGAAAATCACGTTTTAAGGAAATCCCGCATCGTGCGAAATTATCTTGTTTTTCCTAAACAACACGTTGTAAGTCGAAAAGCTTTCATGTTGCGTGTATGTCTAAGTGTGTAGCCTCAAAAGAGAAGGCACAGGACAGTTTTCTCTCGAAAGGATATGTAAGAATACCACTTCATAAGGAAATACAGTTTTGCAGAGTAAAGACATATACGTACGCATTGGAAACTCTTTACGAGAAGAAATAACGCATCGTACAAAATTAGCTTGTATCTCCAAAACTACACGTTGTATCTCGAAAAGAATTGTTGTGGCGTGTACGTCTTAACATGTAGCATCTAAAGAGAACCAAAAGGAGAATTTTCTTTCGTCAAAATTTTTCAGAAAATCACGTTTTAAGGAAATCCCGCATCGTGCGAAATTATCTTGTTTTTCCTAAACAACACGTTGTAAGACGAAAAGCTTTCATGTTGCGTGTATGTCTACGTGTGTAGCCTCAAAAGAGAAGGCACAGGACAGTTTTCTCTCGAAAGGATATGTAAGAATACCACTTCATAAGGAAATACAGTTTTGCAGAGTAAAGACATATACGTACGCATTGGAAACTCTTTACGAGAAGAAATAACGCATAGTACAAAATTAGCTTGTATCTCCAAAACTACACGTTGTATCTCGAAAAGAATTGTTGTGGCGTGTACGTCTTAACATGTAGCATCTAAAGAGAACCAAAAGGAGAATTTTCTTTCGTCAAAATTTTTCAGAAAATCACGTTTTAAGGAAATCCCGCATCGTGCGAAATTATCTTGTTTTTCCTAAACAACACGTTGTAAGTCGAAAAGCTTTCATGTTGCGTGTATGTCTAAGTGTGTAGCCTCAAAAGAGAAGGCACAGGACAGTTTTCTCTCGAAAGGATATGTAAGAATACCACTTCATAAGGAAATACAGTTTTGCAGAGTAAAGACATATACGTACGCATTGGAAACTCTTTACGAGAAGAAATAACGCATAGTACAAAATTAGCTTGTATCTCCAAAACTACACGTTGTATCTCGAAAAGAATTGTTGTGGCGTGTACGTCTTAACATGTAGCATCTAAAGAGAACCAAAAGGAGAATTTTCTTTCGTCAAAATTTTTCAGAAAATCACGTTTTAAGGAAATCCCGCATCGTGCGAAATTATCTTGTTTTTTCCTAAACAACACGTTGTAAGTCGAAAAGCTTTCATGTTGCGTGTATGTCTAAGTGTGTAGCCTCAAAAGAGAAGGCACAGGACAGTTTTCTCTCGAAAGGATATGTAAGAATACCACTTCATAAGGAAATACAGTTTTGCAGAGTAAAGACATATACGTACGCATTGGAAACTCTTTACGAGAAGAAATAATGCATAGTACAAAATTAGCTTGTATCTCCAAAACTACACGTTGTATCTCGAAAAGAATTGTTGTGGCGTGTACGTCTTAACATGTAGCATCTAAAGAGAACCAAAAGGAGAATTTTCTTTCGTCAAAATTTTTCAGAAAATCACGTTTTAAGGAAATCCCGCATCGTGCGAAATTATCTTGTTTTTCCTTAACAACACGTTGTAAGTCGAAAAGCTTTCATGTTGCGTGTATGTCTAAGTGTGTAGCCTCAAAAGAGAAGGCACAGGACAGTTTTCTCTCGAAAGGATATGTAAGAATACCACTTCATAAGGAAATACAGTTTTGCAGAGTAAAGACATATATGTACGCATTGGAAACTCTTTACGAGAAGAAATAACGCATAGTACAAAATTAGCTTGTATCTCCAAAACTACACGTTGTATCTCGAAAAGAATTGTTGTGGCGTGTACGTCTTAACATGTAGCATCTAAAGAGAACCAAAAGGAGAATTTTCTTTCGTCAAAATTTTTCAGAAAATCACGTTTTAAGGAAATCCCGCATCGTGCGAAATTATCTTGTTTTTCCTAAACAACACGTTGTAAGTCGAAAAGCTTTCATGTTGCGTGTATGTCTAAGTGTGTAGCCTCAAAAGAGAAGGCACAGGACAGTTTTCTCTCGAAAGGATATGTAAGAATACCACTTCATAAGGAAATACAGTTTTGCAGAGTAAAGACATATACGTACGCATTGGAAACTCTTTACGAGAAGAAATAACGCATAGTACAAAATTAGCTTGTATCTCCAAAACTACACGTTGTATCTCGAAAAGAATTGTTGTGGCGTGTACGTCTTAACATGTAGCATCTAAAGAGAACCAAAAGGAGAATTTTCTTTCGTCAAAATTTTTCAGAAAATCACGTTTTAAGGAAATCCCGCATCGTGCGAAATTATCTTGTTTTTCCTAAACAACACGTTGTAAGTCGAAAAGCTTTCATGTTGCGTGTATGTCTAAGTGTGTAGCCTCAAAAGAGAAGGCACAGGACAGTTTTCTCTCGAAAGGATATGTAAGAATACCACTTCATAAGGAAATACAGTTTTGCAGAGTAAAGACATATACGTACGCATTGGAAACTCTTTACGAGAAGAAATAAAGCATAGTACAAAATTAGCTTGTATCTCCAAAACTACACGTTGTATCTCGAAAAGAATTGTTGTGGCGTGTACGTCTTAACATGTAGCATCTAAAGAGAACCAAAAGGAGAATTTTCTTTCGTCAAAATTTTTCAGAAAATCACGTTTTAAGGAAATCCCGCATCGTGCGAAATTATCTTGTTTTTTCCTAAACAACACGTTGTAAGTCGAAAAGCTTTCATGTTGCGTGTATGTCTAAGTGTGTAGCCTCAAAAGAGAAGGCACAGGACAGTTTTCTCTCGAAAGGATATGTAAGAATACCACTTCATAAGGAAATACAGTTTTGCAGAGTAAAGACATATACGTACGCATTGGAAACTCTTTACGAGAAGAAATAACGCATAGTACAAAATTAGCTTGTATCTCCAAAACTACACGTTGTATCTCGAAAAGAATTGTTGTGGCGTGTACGTCTTAACATGTAGCATCTAAAGAGAACCAAAAGGAGAATTTTCTTTCGTCAAAATTTTTCAGAAAATCACGTTTTAAGGAAATCCCGCATCGTGCGAAATTATCTTGTTTTTCCTTAACAACACGTTGTAAGTCGAAAAGCTTTCATGTTGCGTGTATGTCTAAGTGTGTAGCCTGAAAAGAGAAGGCACAGGACAGTTTTCTCTCGAAAGGATATGTAAGAATACCACTTCATAAGGAAATACAGTTTTGCAGAGTAAAGACATATACGTACGCATTGGAAACTCTTTACGAGAAGAAATAACGCATAGTACAAAATTAGCTTGTATCTCCAAAACTACACGTTGTATCTCGAAAAGAATTGTTGTGGCGTGTACGTCTTAACATGTAGCATCTAAAGAGAACCAAAAGGAGAATTTTCTTTCGTCAAAATTTTTCAGAAAATCACGTTTTAAGGAAATCCCGCATCGTGCGAAATTATCTTGTTTTTCCTAAACAACACGTTGTAAGTCGAAAAGCTTTCATGTTGCGTGTATGTCTAAGTGTGTAGCCTCAAAAGAGAAGGCACAGGACAGTTTTCTCTCGAAAGGATATGTAAGAATACCACTTCATAAGGAAATACAGTTTTGCAGAGTAAAGACATATACGTACGCATTGGAAACTCTTTACGAGAAGAAATAAAGCATAGTACAAAATTAGCTTGTATCTCCAAAACTACACGTTGTATCTCGAAAAGAATTGTTGTGGCGTGTACGTCTTAACATGTAGCATCTAAAGAGAACCAAAAGGAGAATTTTCTTTCGTCAAAATTTTTCAGAAAATCACGTTTTAAGGAAATCCCGCATCGTGCGAAATTATCTTGTTTTTTCCTAAACAACACGTTGTAAGTCGAAAAGCTTTCATGTTGCGTGTATGTCTAAGTGTGTAGCCTCAAAAGAGAAGGCACAGGACAGTTTTCTCTCGAAAGGATATGTAAGAATACCACTTCATAAGGAAATACAGTTTTGCAGAGTAAAGACATATACGTACGCATTGGAAACTCTTTACGAGAAGAAATAACGCATAGTACAAAATTAGCTTGTATCTCCAAAACTACACGTTGTATCTCGAAAAGAATTGTTGTGGCGTGTACGTCTTAACATGTAGCATCTAAAGAGAACCAAAAGGAGAATTTTCTTTCGTCAAAATTTTTCAGAAAATCACGTTTTAAGGAAATCCCGCATCGTGCGAAATTATCTTGTTTTTCCTAAACAACACGTTGTAAGTCGAAAAGCTTTCATGTTGCGTGTATGTCTAAGTGTGTAGCCTCAAAAGAGAAGGCACAGGACAGTTTTCTCTCGAAAGGATATGTAAGAATACCACTTCATAAGGAAATACAGTTTTGCAGAGTAAAGACATATACGTACGCATAGGAAACTCTTTACGAGAAGAAATAACGCATAGTACAAAATTAGCTTGTATCTCCAAAACTACACGTTGTATCTCGAAAAGAATTGTTGTGGCGTGTACGTCTTAACATGTAGCATCTAAAGAGAACCAAAAGGAGAATTTTCTTTCGTCAAAATTTTTCAGAAAATCACGTTTTAAGGAAATCCCGCATCGTGCGAAATTATCTTGTTTTTCCTAAACAACACGTTGTAAGTCGAAAAGCTTTCATGTTGCGTGTATGTCTAAGTGTGTAGCCTCAAAAGAGAAGGCACAGGACAGTTTTCTCTCGAAAGGATATGTAAGAATACCACTTCATAAGGAAATACAGTTTTGCAGAGTAAAGACATATACTTACGCATTGGAAACTCTTTACGAGAAGAAATAACGCATAGTACAAAATTAGCTTGTATCTCCAAAACTACACGTTGTATCTCGAAAAGAATTGTTGTGGCGTGTACGTCTTAACATGTAGCATCTAAAGAGAACCAAAAGGAGAATTTTCTTTCGTCAAAATTTTTCAGAAAATCACGTTTTAAGGAAATCCCGCATCGTGCGAAATTATCTTGTTTTTCCTAAACAACACGTTGTAAGTCGAAAAGCTTTCATGTTGCGTGTATGTCTAAGTGTGTAGCCTCAAAAGAGAAGGCACAGGACAGTTTTCTCTCGAAAGGATATGTAAGAATACCACTTCATAAGGAAATACAGTTTTGCAGAGTAAAGACATATACGTACGCATTGGAAACTCTTTACGAGAAGAAATAACGCATCGTACAAAATTAGCTTGTATCTCCAAAACTACACGTTGTATCTCGAAAAGAATTGTTGTGGCGTGTACGTCTTAACATGTAGCATCTAAAGAGAACCAAAAGGAGAATTTTCTTTCGTCAAAATTTTTCAGAAAATCACGTTTTAAGGAAATCCCGCATCGTGCGAAATTATCTTGTTTTTCCTAAACAACACGTTGTAAGTCGAAAAGCTTTCATGTTGCGTGTATGTCTACGTGTGTAGCCTCAAAAGAGAAGGCACAGGACAGTTTTCTCTCGAAAGGATATGTAAGAATACCACTTCATAAGGAAATACAGTTTTGCAGAGTAAAGACATATACGTACGCATTGGAAACTCTTTACGAGAAGAAATAACGCATAGTACAAAATTAGCTTGTATCTCCAAAACTACACGTTGTATCTCGAAAAGAATTGTTGTGGCGTGTACGTCTTAACATGTAGCATCTAAAGAGAACCAAAAGGAGAATTTTCTTTCGTCAAAATTTTTCAGAAAATCACGTTTTAAGGAAATCCCGCATCGTGCGAAATTATCTTGTTTTTCCTAAACAACACGTTGTAAGTCGAAAAGCTTTCATGTTGCGTGTATGTCTAAGTGTGTAGCCTCAAAAGAGAAGGCACAGGACAGTTTTCTCTCGAAAGGATATGTAAGAATACCACTTCATAAGGAAATACAGTTTTGCAGAGTAAAGACATATACGTACGCATTGGAAATTCTTTACGAGAAGAAATAAAGCATAGTACAAAATTAGCTTGTATCTCCAAAACTGCACGTTGTATCTCGAAAAGAATTGTTGTGGCGTGTACGTCTTAACATGTAGCATCTAAAGAGAACCAAAAGGAGAATTTTCTTTCGTCAAAATTTTTCAGAAAATCACGTTTTAAGGAAATCCCGCATCGTGCGAAATTATCTTGTTTTTTCCTAAACAACACGTTGTAAGTCGAAAAGCTTTCATGTTGCGTGTATGTCTAAGTGTGTAGCCTCAAAAGAGAAGGCACAGGACAGTTTTCTCTCGAAAGGATATGTAAGAATACCACTTCATAAGGAAATACAGTTTTGCAGAGTAAAGACATATACGTACGCATTGGAAACTCTTTACGAGAAGAAATAACGCATAGTACAAAATTAGCTTGTATCTCCAAAACTACACGTTGTATCTCGAAAAGAATTGTTGTGGCGTGTACGTCTTAACATGTAGCATCTAAAGAGAACCAAAAGGAGAATTTTCTTTCGTCAAAATTTTTCAGAAAATCACGTTTTAAGGAAATCCCGCATCGTGCGAAATTATCTTGTTTTTCCTAAACAACACGTTGTAAGTCGAAAAGCTTTCATGTTGCGTGTATGTCTAAGTGTGTAGCCTCAAAAGAGAAGGCACAGGACAGTTTTCTCTCGAAAGGATATGTAAGAATACCACTTCATAAGGAAATACAGTTTTGCAGAGTAAAGACATATACGTACGCATTGGAAACTCTTTACGAGAAGAAATAACGCATAGTACAAAATTAGCTTGTATCTCCAAAACTACACGTTGTATCTCGAAAAGAATTGTTGTGGCGTGTACGTCTTAACATGTAGCATCTAAAGAGAACCAAAAGGAGAATTTTCTTTCGTCAAAATTTTTCAGAAAATCACGTTTTAAGGAAATCCCGCATCGTGCGAAATTATCTTGTTTTTTCCTAAACAACACGTTGTAAGTCGAAAAGCTTTCATGTTGCGTGTATGTCTAAGTGTGTAGCCTCAAAAGAGAAGGCACAGGACAGTTTTCTCTCGAAAGGATATGTAAGAATACCACTTCATAAGGAAATACAGTTTTGCAGAGTAAAGACATATACGTACGCATTGGAAACTCTTTACGAGAAGAAATAACGCATAGTACAAAATTAGCTTGTATCTCCAAAACTACACGTTGTATCTCGAAAAGAATTGTTGTGGCGTTTACGTCTTAACATGTAGCATCTAAAGAGAACCAAAAGGAGAATTTTCTTTCGTCAAAATTTTTCAGAAAATCACGTTTTAAGGAAATCCCGCATCGTGCGAAATTATCTTGTTTTTCCTTAACAACACGTTGTAAGTCGAAAAGCTTTCATGTTGCGTGTATGTCTAAGTGTGTAGCCTCAAAAGAGAAGGCACAGGACAGTTTTCTCTCGAAAGGATATGTAAGAATACCACTTCATAAGGAAATACAGTTTTGCAGAGTAAAGACATATACGTACGCATTGGAAACTCTTTACAAGAAGAAATAACGCATAGTACAAAATTAGCTTGTATCTCCAAAACTACACGTTGTATCTCGAAAAGAATTGTTGTGGCGTGTACGTCTTAACATGTAGCATCTAAAGAGAACCAAAAGGAGAATTTTCTTTCGTCAAAATTTTTCAGAAAATCACGTTTTAAGGAAATCCCGCATCGTGCGAAATTATCTTGTTTTTCCTAAACAACACGTTGTAAGTCGAAAAGCTTTCATGTTGCGTGTATGTCTAAGTGTGTAGCCTCAAAAGAGAAGGCACAGGACAGTTTTCTCTCGAAAGGATATGTAAGAATACCACTTCATAAGGAAATACAGTTTTGCAGAGTAAAGACATATACGTACGCATTGGAAACTCTTTACGAGAAGAAATAACGCATAGTACAAAATTAGCTTGTATCTCCAAAACTACACGTTGT
This sequence comes from Apodemus sylvaticus, assembly GCF_947179515.1. Taxonomy (NCBI): domain Eukaryota; kingdom Metazoa; phylum Chordata; class Mammalia; order Rodentia; family Muridae; genus Apodemus; species Apodemus sylvaticus. Next base: position 195,697 of record NW_026263032.1, on the reverse strand, counting down.
ATCTCGAAAAGAATTGTTGTGGCGTGTACGTCTTAACATGTAGCATCTAAAGAGAACCAAAAGGAGAATTTTCTTTCGTCAAAATTTTTCAGAAAATCACGTTTTAAGGAAATCCCGCATCGTGCGAAATTATCTTGTTTTTCCTAAACAACACGTTGTAAGTCGAAAAGCTTTCATGTTGCGTGTATGTCTAAGTGTGTAGCCTCAAAAGAGAAGGCACAGGACAGTTTTCTCTCGAAAGGATATGTAAGAATACCACTTCATAAGGAAATACAGTTTTGCAGAGTAAAGACATATACGTACGCATTGGAAACTCTTTACGAGAAGAAATAAAGCATAGTACAAAATTAGCTTGTATCTCCAAAACTACACGTTGTATCTCGAAAAGAATTGTTGTGGCGTGTACGTCTTAACATGTAGCATCTAAAGAGAACCAAAAGGAGAATTTTCTTTCGTCAAAATTTTTCAGAAAATCACGTTTTAAGGAAATCCCGCATCGTGCGAAATTATCTTGTTTTTTCCTAAACAACACGTTGTAAGTCGAAAAGCTTTCATGTTGCGTGTATGTCTAAGTGTGTAGCCTCAAAAGAGAAGGCACAGGACAGTTTTCTCTCGAAAGGATATGTAAGAATACCACTTCATAAGGAAATACAGTTTTGCAGAGTAAAGACATATACGTACGCATTGGAAACTCTTTACGAGAAGAAATAACGCATAGTACAAAATTAGCTTGTATCTCCAAAACTACACGTTGTATCTCGAAAAGAATTGTTGTGGCGTGTACGTCTTAACATGTAGCATCTAAAGAGAACCAAAAGGAGAATTTTCTTTCGTCAAAATTTTTCAGAAAATCACGTTTTAAGGAAATCCCGCATCGTGCGAAATTATCTTGTTTTTCCTTAACAACACGTTGTAAGTCGAAAAGCTTTCATGTTGCGTGTATGTCTAAGTGTGTAGCCTGAAAAGAGAAGGCACAGGACAGTTTTCTCTCGAAAGGATATGTAAGAATACCACTTCAGAAGGAAATACAGTTTTGCAGAGTAAAGACATATACGTACGCATTGGAAACTCTTTACGAGAAGAAATAACGCATAGTACAAAATTAGCTTGTATCTCCAAAACTACACGTTGTATCTCGAAAAGAATTGTTGTGGCGTGTACGTCTTAACATGTAGCATCTAAAGAGAACCAAAAGGAGAATTTTCTTTCGTCAAAATTTTTCAGAAAATCACGTTTTAAGGAAATCCCGCATCGTGCGAAATTATCTTGTTTTTCCTAAACAACACGTTGTAAGTCGAAAAGCTTTCATGTTGCGTGTATGTCTAAGTGTGTAGCCTCAAAAGAGAAGGCACAGGACAGTTTTCTCTCGAAAGGATATGTAAGAATACCACTTCATAAGGAAATACAGTTTTGCAGAGTAAAGACATATACGTACGCATTGGAAACTCTTTACGAGAAGAAATAAAGCATAGTACAAAATTAGCTTGTATCTCCAAAACTACACGTTGTATCTCGAAAAGAATTGTTGTGGCGTGTACGTCTTAACATGTAGCATCTAAAGAGAACCAAAAGGAGAATTTTCTTTCGTCAAAATTTTTCAGAAAATCACGTTTTAAGGAAATCCCGCATCGTGCGAAATTATCTTGTTTTTTCCTAAACAACACGTTGTAAGTCGAAAAGCTTTCATGTTGCGTGTATGTCTAAGTGTGTAGCCTCAAAAGAGAAGGCACAGGACAGTTTTCTCTCGAAAGGATATGTAAGAATACCACTTCATAAGGAAATACAGTTTTGCAGAGTAAAGACATATACGTACGCATTGGAAACTCTTTACGAGAAGAAATAACGCATAGTACAAAATTAGCTTGTATCTCCAAAACTACACGTTGTATCTCGAAAAGAATTGTTGTGGCGTGTACGTCTTAACATGTAGCATCTAAAGAGAACCAAAAGGAGAATTTTCTTTCGTCAAAATTTTTCAGAAAATCACGTTTTAAGGAAATCCCGCATCGTGCGAAATTATCTTGTTTTTCCTAAACAACACGTTGTAAGTCGAAAAGCTTTCATGTTGCGTGTATGTCTAAGTGTGTAGCCTCAAAAGAGAAGGCACAGGACAGTTTTCTCTCGAAAGGATATGTAAGAATACCACTTCATAAGGAAATACAGTTTTGCAGAGTAAAGACATATACGTACGCATAGGAAACTCTTTACGAGAAGAAATAACGCATAGTACAAAATTAGCTTGTATCTCCAAAACTACACGTTGTATCTCGAAAAGAATTGTTGTGGCGTGTACGTCTTAACATGTAGCATCTAAAGAGAACCAAAAGGAGAATTTTCTTTCGTCAAAATTTTTCAGAAAATCACGTTTTAAGGAAATCCCGCATCGTGCGAAATTATCTTGTTTTTCCTAAACAACACGTTGTAAGTCGAAAAGCTTTCATGTTGCGTGTATGTCTAAGTGTGTAGCCTCAAAAGAGAAGGCACAGGACAGTTTTCTCTCGAAAGGATATGTAAGAATACCACTTCATAAGGAAATACAGTTTTGCAGAGTAAAGACATATACGTACGCATTGGAAACTCTTTACGAGAAGAAATAACGCATAGTACAAAATTAGCTTGTATCTCCAAAACTACACGTTGTATCTCGAAAAGAATTGTTGTGGCGTGTACGTCTTAACATGTAGCATCTAAAGAGAACCAAAAGGAGAATTTTCTTTCGTCAAAATTTTTCAGAAAATCACGTTTTAAGGAAATCCCGCATCGTGCGAAATTATCTTGTTTTTTCCTAAACAACACGTTGTAAGTCGAAATGCTTTCATGTTGCGTGTATGTCTAAGTGTGTAGCCTCAAAAGAGAAGGCACAGGACAGTTTTCTCTCGAAAGGATATGTAAGAATACCACTTCATAAGGAAATACAGTTTTGCAGAGTAAAGACATATACGTACGCATTGGAAACTCTTTACGAGAAGAAATAACGCATAGTACAAAATTAGCTTGTATCTCCAAAACTACACGTTGTATCTCGAAAAGAATTGTTGTGGCGTGTACGTCTTAACATGTAGCATCTAAAGAGAACCAAAAGGAGAATTTTCTTTCGTCAAAATTTTTCAGAAAATCACGTTTTAAGGAAATCCCGCATCGTGCGAAATTATCTTGTTTTTCCTAAACAACACGTTGTAAGTCGAAAAGCTTTCATGTTGCGTGTATGTCTAAGTATGTAGCCTCAAAAGAGAAGGCACAGGACAGTTTTCTCTCGAAAGGATATGTAAGAATACCACTTCATAAGGAAATACAGTTTTGCAGAGTAAAGACATATACGTACGCATTGGAAACTCTTTACGAGAAGAAATAACGCATAGTACAAAATTAGCTTGTATCTCCAAAACTACACGTTGTATCTCGAAAAGAATTGTTGTGGCGTGTACGTCTTAACATGTAGCATCTAAAGAGAACCAAAAGGAGAATTTTCTTTCGTCAAAATTTTTCAGAAAATCACGTTTTAAGGAAATCCCGCATCGTGCGAAATTATCTTGTTTTTCCTAAACAACACGTTGTAAGTCGAAAAGCTTTCATGTTGCGTGTATGTCTAAGTGTGTAGCCTCAAAAGAGAAGGCACAGGACAGTTTTCTCTCGAAAGGATATGTAAGAATACCACTTCATAAGGAAATACAGTTTTGCAGAGTAAAGACATATACGTACGCATTGGAAACTCTTTACGAGAAGAAATAACGCATAGTACAAAATTAGCTTGTATCTCCAAAACTACACGTTGTATCTCGAAAAGAATTGTTGTGGCGTGTACGTCTTAACATGTAGCATCTAAAGAGAACCAAAAGGAGAATTTTCTTTCGTCAAAATTTTTCAGAAAATCACGTTTTAAGGAAATCCCGCATCGTGCGAAATTATCTTGTTTTTCCTAAACAACACGTTGTAAGTCGAAAAGCTTTCATGTTGCGTGTATGTCTAAGTGTGTAGCCTCAAAAGAGAAGGCACAGGACAGTTTTCTCTCGAAAGGATATGTAAGAATACCACTTCATAAGGAAATACAGTTTTGCAGAGTAAAGACATATACGTACGCATTGGAAACTCTTTACGAGAAGAAATAACGCATAGTACAAAATTAGCTTGTATCTCCAAAACTACACGTTGTATCTCGAAAAGAATTGTTGTGGCGTGTACGTCTTAACATGTAGCATCTAAAGAGAACCAAAAGGAGAGTTTTCTTTCGTCAAAATTTTTCAGAAAATCACGTTTTAAGGAAATCCCGCATCGTGCGAAATTATCTTGTTTTTCCTAAACAACACGTTGTAAGTCGAAAAGCTTTCATGTTGCGTGTATGTCTAAGTGTGTAGCCTCAAAAGAGAAGGCACAGGACAGTTTTCTCTCGAAAGGATATGTAAGAATACCACTTCATAAGGAAATACAGTTTTGCAGAGTAAAGACATATACGTACGCATTGGAAACTCTTTACGAGAAGAAATAACACATAGTACAAAATTAGCTTGTATCTCCAAAACTACACGTTGTATCTCGAAAAGAATTGTTGTGGCGTGTACGTCTTAACATGTAGCATCTAAAGAGAACCAAAAGGAGAATTTTCTTTCGTCAAAATTTTTCAGAAAATCACGTTTTAAGGAAATCCCGCATCGTGCGAAATTATCTTGTTTTTCCTAAACAACACGTTGTAAGTCGAAAAGCTTTCATGTTGCGTGTATGTCTAAGTGTGTAGCCTCAAAAGGGAAGGCACAGGACAGTTTTCTCTCGAAAGGATATGTAAGAATACCACTTCATAAGGAAATACAGTTTTGCAGAGTAAAGACATATACGTAAGCATTGGAAACTCTTTACGAGAAGAAATAACGCATAGTACAAAATTAGCTTGTATCTCCAAAACTACACGTTGTATCTCGAAAAGAATTGTTGTGGCGTGTACGTCTTAACATGTAGCATCTAAAGAGAACCAAAAGGAGAATTTTCTTTCGTCAAAATTTTTCAGAAAATCACGTTTTAAGGAAATCCCGCATCGTGCGAAATTATCTTGTTTTTCCTAAACAACACGTTGTAAGTCGAAAAGCTTTCATGTTGCGTGTATGTCTAAGTGTGTAGCCTCAAAAGAGAAGGCACAGGACAGTTTTCTCTCGAAAGGATATGTAAGAATACCACTTCATAAGGAAATACAGTTTTGCAGAGTAAAGACATATACGTACGCATTGGAAACTCTTTACGAGAAGAAATAAAGCATAGTACAAAATTAGCTTGTATCTCCAAAACTACACGTTGTATCTCGAAAAGAATTGTTGTGGCGTGTACGTCTTAACATGTAGCATCTAAAGAGAACCAAAAGGAGAATTTTCTTTCGTCAAAATTTTTCAGAAAATCACGTTTTAAGGAAATCCCGCATCGTGCGAAATTATCTTGTTTTTTCCTAAACAACACGTTGTAAGTCGAAAAGCTTTCATGTTGCGTGTATGTCTAAGTGTGTAGCCTCAAAAGAGAAGGCACAGGACAGTTTTCTCTCGAAAGGATATGTAAGAATACCACTTCATAAGGAAATACAGTTTTGCAGAGTAAAGACATATACGTACGCATTGGAAACTCTTTACGAGAAGAAATAACGCATAGTACAAAATTAGCTTGTATCTCCAAAACTACACGTTGTATCTCGAAAAGAATTGTTGTGGCGTGTACGTCTTAACATGTAGCATCTAAAGAGAACCAAAAGGAGAATTTTCTTTCGTCAAAATTTTTCAGAAAATCACGTTTTAAGGAAATCCCGCATCGTGCGAAATTATCTTGTTTTTCCTAAACAACACGTTGTAAGTCGAAAAGCTTTCATGTTGCGTGTATGTGTAAGTGTGTAGCCTCAAAAGAGAAGGCACAGGACAGTTTTCTCTCGAAAGGATATGTAAGAATACCACTTCATAAGGAAATACAGTTTTGCAGAGTAAAGACATATACGTACGCATTGGAAACTCTTTACGAGAAGAAATAACGCATAGTACAAAATTAGCTTGTATCTCCAAAACTACACGTTGTATCTCGAAAAGAATTGTTGTGGCGTATACGTCTTAACATGTAGCATCTAAAGAGAACCAAAAGGAGAATTTTCTTTCGTCAAAATTTTTCAGAAAATCACGTTTTAAGGAAAACCCGCATCGTGCGAAATTATCTTGTTTTTTCCTAAACAACACGTTGTAAGTCGAAAAGCTTTCATGTTGCGTGTATGTCTAAGTGTGTAGCCTCAAAAGAGAAGGCACAGGACAGTTTTCTCTCGAAAGGATATGTAAGAATACCACTTCATAAGGAAATACAGTTTTGCAGAGTAAAGACATATACGTACGCATTGGAAACTCTTTACGAGAAGAAATAACGCATAGTACAAAATTAGCTTGTATCTCCAAAACTACACGTTGTATCTCGAAAAGAATTGTTGTGGCGTGTACGTCTTAACATGTAGCATCTAAAGAGAACCAAAAGGAGAATTTTCTTTCGTCAAAATTTTTCAGAAAATCACGTTTTAAGGAATTCCCGCATCGTGCGAAATTATCTTGTTTTTCCTAAACAACACGTTGTAAGTCGAAAAGCTTTCATGTTGCGTGTATGTCTAAGTGTGTAGCCTCAAAAGAGAAGGCACAGGACAGTTTTCTCTCGAAAGGATATGTAAGAATACCACTTCATAAGGAAATACAGTTTTGCAGAGTAAAGACATATACGTACGCATTGGAAACTCTTTACGAGAAGAAATAACGCATAGTAAAAAATTAGCTTGTATCTCCAAATCTACACGTTGTATCTCGAAAAGAATTGTTGTGGCGTGTACGTCTTAACATGTAGCATCTAAAGAGAACCAAAAGGAGAATTTTCTTTCGTCAAAATTTTTCAGAAAATCACGTTTTAAGGAAATCCCGCATCGTGCGAAATTATCTTGTTTTTTCCTAAACAACACGTTGTAAGTCGAAAAGCTTTCATGTTGCGTGTATGTCTAAGTGTGTAGCCTCAAAAGTGAAGGCACAGGATAGTTTTCTCTCGAAAGGATATATAAGAATACCACTTCATAAGGAAATACAGTTTTGCAGAGTAAAGACATATACGTACGCATTGGAAACTCTTTACGAGAAGAAATAATGCATAGTTCAAAATTAGCTTGTATCTCCAAAACTACACGTTGTACCTCGAAAAGAATTGTTGTGCGTGTACGTCTTAACATGTAGCATCTAAAGAGAACCAAAAGGAGAATTTTCTTTCGTCAAAATTTTTCAGAAAATCACGTTTTAAGGAAATCCCGCATCGTGCGAAATTATCTTGTTTTTCCTAAACAACACGTTGTAAGTCGAAAAGCTTTCATGTTGCGTGTTTGTCTAAGTGTGTAGCCTCAAAAGAGATGGCACAGGACAGTTTTCTCTCGAAAGCATATGTAAGAATACCACTTCATAAGGAAATACAGTTTTGCAGAGTAAAGACATATACGTACGCATTGGAAACTCTTTAGGAGAAGAAATAACGCATAGTACAAAATTAGCTTGTATCTCCAAAACTACACGTTGTATCTCGAAAAGAATTGTTGTGGCGTGTACGTCTTAACATGTAGCATCTAAAGGGAACCAAAAGGAGAATTTTCTTTCGTCAAAATTTTTCAGAAAATCACGTTTTAAGGAAATCCCCCATCGTGCGAAATTATCTTGTATTTCCTAAACAACACGTTGTAAGTCGAAAAGCTTTCATGTTGCGTGTATGTCTAAGTGTGTAGCCTCAAAAGAGAAGGCACAGGACAGTTTTCTCTCGAAAGGATATGTAAGAATACCACTTCATAAGGAAATACAGTTTTGCAGAGTAAAGACATATACGTATGCATTGGAAACTCTTTACGAGAAGAAATAACGCATAGTACAAAATTAGCTTGTATCTCCAAAACTACACGTTGTATCTCGAAAAGAATTGTTGTGGCGTGTACGTCTTAACATGTAGCATCTAAATAGATCCAAAAGGAGAATTTTCTTTCGTCAAAATTTTTCAGAAAATCACGTTTTAAGGAAATCCCGCATCGTGCGAAATTATCTTGTTTTTTCCTAAACAACACGTTGTAAGTCGAAAAGCTTTCATGTTGCGTGTATGTCTAAGTGTGTAGCCTCAAAAGAGAAGGCACAGGACAGTTTTCTCTCGAAAGGATATGTAAGAATACCACTTCATAAGGAAATACAGTTTTGCAGAGTAAAGACATATACGTACGCATTGGAAACTCTTTACGAGAAGAAATAACGCATCGTACAAAATTAGCTTGTATCTCCAAAACTACACGTTGTATCTCGAAAAGAATTGTTGTGGCGTGTACGTCTTAACATGTAGCATCTAAAGAGAACCAAAAGGAGAATTTTCTTTCGTCAAAATTTTTCAGAAAATCACGTTTTAAGGAAATCCCGCATCGTGCGAAATTATCTTGTTTTTCCTAAACAACACGTTGTAAGTCGAAAAGCTTACATGTTGCGTGTATGTCTAAGTGTGTAGCCTCAAAAGAGAAGGCACAGGACAGTTTTCTCTCGAAAGGATATGTAAGAATACCACTTCATAAGGAAATACAGTTTTGCAGAGTAAGGACATATACGTACGCATTGGAAACTCTTTACGAGAAGAAATAACGCATAGTACAAAATTAGCTTGTATCTCCAAAACTACACGTTGTATCTCGAAAAGAATTGTTGTGGCGTGTACGTCTTAACATGTAGCATCTAAAGAGAACCAAAAGGAGAATTTTCTTTCGTCAAAATTTTTCAGAAAATCACGTTTTAAGGAAATCCCGCATCGTGCGAAATTATCTTGTTTTTCCTAAACAACACGTTGTAAGTCGAAAAGCTTTCATGTTGCGTGTATGTCTAAGTGTGTAGCCTCAAAAGAGAAGGCACAGGACAGTTTTCTCTCGAAAGGATATGTAAGAATACCACTTCATAAGGAAATACAGTTTTGCAGAGTAAAGACATATACGTACGCATTGGAAACTCTTTACGAGAAGAAATAAAGCATAGTACAGAATTAGCTTGTATCTCCAAAACTACACGTTGTATCTCGAAAGGAATTGTTGTGGCGTGTACGTCTTAACATGTAGCATCTAAAGAGAACCAAAAGGAGAATTTTCTTTCGTCAAAATTTTTCAGAAAATCACGTTTTAAGGAAATCCCGCATCGTGCGAAATTATCTTGTTTTTTCCTAAACAACACGTTGTAAGTCGAAAAGCTTTCAGGTTGCGTGTATGTCTAAGTGTGTAGCCTCAAAAGAGAAGGCACAGGACAGTTTTCTCTCGAAAGGATATGTAAGAATACCACTTCATAAGGAAATACAGTTTTGCAGAGTAAAGACATATACGTACGCATTGGAAACTCTTTACGAGAAGAAATAACGCATAGTACAAAATTAGCTTGTATCTCCAAAACTACACGTTGTATCTCGAAAAGAATTGTTGTGGCGTGTACGTCTTAACATGTAGCATCTAAAGAGAACCAAAAGGAGAATTTTCTTTCGTCAAAATTTTTCAGAAAATCACGTTTTAAGGAAATCCCGCATCGTGCGAAATTATCTTGTTTTTCCTAAACAACACGTTGTAAGTCGAAAAGCTTTCATGTTGCGTGTATGTCTAAGTGTGTAGCCTCAAAAGAGAAGGCACAGGACAGTTTTCTCTCGAAAGGATATGTAAGAATACCACTTCATAAGGAAATACAGTTTTGCAGAGTAAAGACATATACGTACGCATTGGAAACTCTTTACGAGAAGAAATAACGCATAGTACAAAATTAGCTTGTATCTCCAAAACTACACGTTGTATCTCGAAAAGAATTGTTGTGGCGTGTACGTCTTAACATGTAGCATCTAAAGAGAACCAAAAGGAGAATTTTCTTTCGTCAAAATTTTTCAGAAAATCACGTTTTAAGGAAATCCCGCATCGTGCGAAATTATCATGTTTTTCCTAAACAACACGTTGTAAGTCGAAAAGCTTTCATGTTGCGTGTATGTCTAAGTGTGTAGCCTCAAAAGAGAAGGCACAGGACAGTTTTCTCTCGAAAGGATATGTAAGAATACCACTTCATAAGGAAATACAGTTTTGCAGAGTAAAGACATATACGTACGCATTGGAAACTCTTTACGAGAAGAAATAAGGCATAGTACAAAATTAGCTTGTATCTCCAAAACTACACGTTGTATCTCGAAAAGAATTGTTGTGGCGTGTACGTCTAAACATGTAGCATCTAAAGAGAACCAAAAGGAGAATTTTCTTTCGTCAAAATTTTTCAGAAAATCACGTTTTAAGGAAATCCCGCATCGTGCGAAATTATCTTGTTTTTCCTAAACAACACGTTGTAAGTCGAAAAGCTTTCATGTTGCGTGTATGTCTAAGTGTGTAGCCTCAAAAGAGAAGGCACAGGACAGTTTTCTCTCGAAAGGATATGTAAGAATACCACTTCATAAGGAAATACAGTTTTGCAGAGTAAAGACTCATACGTACGCATTGGAAACTCTTTACGAGAAGAAATAACGCATAGTACAAAATTAGCTTGTATCTCCAAAACTACACGTTGTATCTCGAAAAGAATTGTTGTGGCGTGTACGTCTTAACATGTAGCATCTAAAGAGAACCAAAAGGAGAATTTTCTGTCGTCAAAATTTTTCAGAAAATCACGTTTTAAGGAAATCCCGCATCGTGCGAAATTATCTTGTTTTTCCTAAACAACACGTTGTAAGTCGAAAAGCTTTCATGTTGCGTGTATTTCTACGTGTGTAGCCTCAAAAGAGAAGGCACAGGACAGTTTTCTCTCGAAAGGATATGTAAGAATACCACTTCATAAGAAATACAGTTTTGCAGAGTAAAGACATATACGTACGCATTGGAAACTCTGTACGAGAAGAAATAACGCATAGTACAAAATTAGTTTGTATCTCCAAAACTACACGTTGTATCTCGAAAAGAATTGTTGTGGCGTGTACGTCTTAACATGTAGCATCTAAAGAGAACCAAAAGGAGAATTTTCTTTCGTCAAAATTTTTCAGAAAATCACGTTTTAAGGAAATCCCGCATCGTGCGAAATTATCTTGTTTTTCCTAAACGACACGTTGTAAGTCGAAAAGCTTTCATGATGCGTGTATGTCTACGTGTGTAGCCTCAAAAGAGAAGGCACAGGACAGTTTTCTCTCGAAATGATATGTAAGAATACCACTTCATAAGGAAATACAGTTTTGCAGAGTAAAGTCATATACGTACGCATTGGAAACTCTTTAAGAAAAGAAATAACGCATAGTACAACATTAGCTTGTATCTCCAAAACTACACGTTGTATCTCGAAAAGAATTGTTGTGGCGTGTACGTCTTAACATGTAGCATCTAAAGAGAACCAAAAGGAGAATTTTCTTTCGTCAAAATTTTTCAGAAAATCACGTTTTAAGGAAATCCCGCATCTTGCGAAATTATCTTGTTTTTCCTAAACAACACATTGTAAGTCGAAAAGCTTTCATGTTGCGTGTATGTCTACGTGTGTAGCCTCAAAAGAGAAGGCACAGGACAGTTTTCTCTCGAAAGGATATGTAAGAATACCACTTCATAAGGAAATACAGTTTTGCAGAGTAAAGACATATACGTACGCATTGGAAACTCTTTACGAAAAGAAATAACGCATAGTACAACATTAGCTTGTATCTCCAAAACTACACGTTGTATCTCGAAAAGAATTGTAGTGGCGTGTACGTCTTAACATGTAGCATCTAAAGAGAACCAAAAGGAGAATTTTCTTTCGTCAAAATTTTTCAGAAAATCACGTTTTAAGGAAATCCCGCATCGTGCGAAATTATCTTGTTTTTCCTAAACGACACGTTGTAAGTCGAAAAGCTTTCATGATGCGTGTATGTCTACGTGTGTAGCCTCAAAAGAGAAGGCACAGGACAGTTTTCTCTCGAAAGGATATGTAAGAATACCACTTCATAAGGAAATACAGTTTTGCAGAGTAAAGACATATACGTACGCATTGGAAACTCTTTACGAAAAGAAATAAAGCATAGTACAACATTAGCTTGTATCTCCAAAACTACACGTTGTATCTCAAAAAGAATTGTAGTGGCGTGTACGTCTTAACATGTAGCATCTAAAGAGAACCAAAAGGAGAATTTTCTTTCGTCAAAATTTTTCAGAAAATCACGTTTTAAGGAAATCCCGCATCGTGCGAAATTATCTTGTTTTTCCTAAACAACACGTTGTAAGTCGAAAAGCTTTCATGTTGCGTGTATGTCTAAGTGTGTAGCCTCAAAAGAGAAGGCACAGGACAGTTTTCTCTCGAAAGGATATGTAAGAATACCACTTCATAAGGAAATACAGTTTTGCAGAGTAAAGACATATATGTACGCATTGGAAACTCTTTACGAGAAGAAATAACGCATAGTACAAAATTAGCTTGTATCTCCAAAACTACACGTTGTATCTCGAAAAGAATTGTTGTGGCGTGTACGTCTTAACATGTAGCATCTAAAGAGAACCAAAAGGAGAATTTTCTTTCGTCAAAATTTTTCAGAAAATCACGTTTTAAGGAAATCCCGCATCGTGCGAAATTATCTTGTTTTTCCTAAACAACACGTTGTAAGTCGAAAAGCTTTTATGTTGCGTGTATGTCTACGTGTGTAGCCTCAAAAGAGAAGGCACAGGACAGTTTTCTCTCGAAAGGATATGTAAGAATACCACTTCATAAGGAAATACAGTTTTGCAGAGTAAAGACATATACGTACGCATTGGAAACTCTTTACGAGAAGAAATAACGCATAGTACAAAATTAGCTTGTATCTCCAAAACTACACGTTGTATCTCGAAAAGAATTGTTGTGGCGTGTACGTCTTAACATGTAGCATCTAAAGAGAACCAAAAGGAGAATTTTCCTTCGTCAAAATTTTTCAGAAAATCACGTTTTAAGGAAATCCCGCATCGTGCGAAATTATCTTGTTTTTCCTAAACGACACGTTGTAAGTCGAAATGCTTTCATGATGCGTGTATGTCTACGTGTGTAGCCTCAAAAGAGAAGGCACAGGACAGTTTTCTCTCGAAAGGATATGTAAGAATACCACTTCATAAGGAAATACAGTTTTGCAGAGTAAAGACATATACGTACGCATTGGAAACTCTTTACGAAAAGAAATAACGCATAGTACAACATTAGCTTGTATCTCCAAAACTACACGTTGTATCTCGAAAAGAATTGTAGTGGCGTGTACGTCTTAACATGTAGCATCTAAAGAGAACCAAAAGGAGAATTTTCTTTCGTCAAAATTTTTCAGAAAATCACGTTTTAAGGAAATCCCGCATCGTGCGAAATTATCTTGTTTTTCCTAAACAACACGTTGTAAGTCGAAAAGCTTTCATGTTGCGTGTATGTCTACGTGTGTAGCCTCAAAAGAGAAGGCACAGGACAGTTTTCTCTCGAAAGGATATGTAAGAATACCACTTCATAAGGAAATACAGTTTTGCAGAGTAAAGACATATACATAGGCATTGGAAACTCTTTACGAGAAGAAATAACGCATAGTACAAAATTAGCTTGTATCTCCAAAACTACACGTTGTATCTCGAAAAGAATTGTTGTGGCGTGTACGTCTTAACATGTAGCATCTAAAGAGAACCAAAAGGAGAATTTTCTTTCGTCAAAATTTTTCAGAAAATCACGTTTTAAGGAAATCCCGCATCGTGCGAAATTATCTTGTTTTTCCTAAACAACACGTTGTAAGTCGAAAAGCTTTCATGTTGCGTGTATGTCTAAGTGTGTAGCCTCAAAAGAGAAGGCACAGGACAGTTTTCTCTCGAAAGGATATGTAAGAATACCACTTCATAAGGAAATACAGTTTTGCAGAGTAAAGACATATACGTAAGCATTGGAAACTCTTTACGAGAAGAAATAACGCATAGTACAAAATTAGCTTGTATCTCCAAAACTACACTTTGTATCTCGAAAAGAATTGTTGTGGCGTGTACGTCTTAACATGTAGCATCTAAAGAGAACCAAAAGGAGAATTTTCTTTCGTCAAAATTTTTCAGAAAATCACGTTTTAAGGAAATCCCGCATCGTGCGAAATGATCTTGTTTTTCCTAAACAACACGTTGTAAGTCGAAAAGCTTTCATGTTGCGTGTATGTCTAAGTGTGTAGCCTCAAAAGAGAAGGCACAGGACAGTTTTCTCTCGAAAGGATAAGTAAGAATACCACTTCATAAGGAAATACAGTTTTGCAGAGTAAAGACACATACGTACGCATTGGAAACTCTTTACGAGAAGAAATAACGCATAGTACAAAATTAGCTTGTATCTCCAAAACTACACGTTGTATCTCGAAAAGAATTGTTGTGGCGTGTACGTCTTAACATGTAGCATCTAAAGAGAACCAAAAGGAGAATTTTCTTTCGTCAAAATTTTTCAGAAAATCACGTTTTAAGGAAATCCCGCATCGTGCGAAATTATCTTGTTTTTCCTAAACAACACGTTGTAAGTCGAAAAGCTTTCATGTTGCGTGTATGTCTACGTGTGTAGCCTCAAAAGAGAAGGCACCGGACAGTTTTCTCTCGAAAGGATATGTAAGAACACCACTTCATAAGGAAATACAGTTTTGCAGAGTAAAGACATATACGTACGCATTGGAAACTCTTTACGAGAAGAAATAACGCATAGTACAAAATTAGCTTGTATCTCCAAAACTACACGTTGTATCTCGAAAAGAATTGTTGTGGCGTGTACGTCTTAACATGTAGCATCTAAAGAGACCCAAAAGGAGAATTTTCTTTCGTCAAAATTTTTCAGAAAATCACGTTTTAAGGAAATCCCGCATCGTGCGAAATTATCTTGTTTTTCCTAAACAACACGTTGTAAGTCGAAAAGCTTTCATGTTGCGTGTATGTCTAAGTGTGTAGCCTCAAAAGAGAAGGCACAGGACAGTTTTCTCTCGAAAGGATATGTAAGAATACCACTTCATAAGGAAATACAGTTTTGCAGAGTAAAGACATATACGTACGCATTGGAAACTCTTTACGAAAAGAAATAACGCATAGTACAACATTAGCTTGTATCTCCAAAACTACACGTTGTATCTCGAAAAGAATTGTTGTGGCGTGTACGTCTTAACATGTAGCATCTAAAGAGAACCAAAAGGAGAATTTTCTTTCGTCAAAATTTTTCAGAAAATCACGTTTTAAGGAAATCCCGCATCGTGCGAAATTATCTTGTTTTTCCTAAACGACACGTTGTAAGTCGAAAAGCTTTCATGATGCGTGTATGTCTACGTGTGTAGCCACAAAAGAGAAGGCACAGGACAGTTTTCTGTCGAAAGGATATGTAAGAATACCACTTCATAAGGAAATACAGTTTTGCAGAGTAAAGACATATACGTACGCATTGGAAACTCTTTACGAGAAGAAATAACGCATAGTACAAAATTAGCTTGTATCTCCAAAACTACACGTTGTATCTCTAAAAGAATTGTTGTGGCGTGTACGTCTTAACATGTAGCATCTAAAGAGAACCAAAAGGAGAATTTTCTTTCGTCAAAATTTTTCAGAAAATCACGTTTTAAGGAAATCCCGCATCGTGCGAAATTATCTTGTTTTTCCTAAACAACACGTTGTAAGTCGAAAAGCTTTCATGTTGCGTGTATGTCTACGTGTGTAGCCTCAAAAGAGAAGGCACAGGACAGTTTTCTCTCGAAAGGATATGTAAGAATACCACTTCATAAGGAAATACAGTTTTGCAGAGTAAAGACATATACGTACGCATTGGAAACTCTTTACGAGAAGAAATAACGCATAGTACAAAATTAGCTTGTATCTCCAAAACTACACGTTGTATCTCGAAAAGAATGTTGTGGCGTGTACGTCTAAACATGTAGCATCTAAAGAGAACCAAAAGGAGAATTTTCTTTCGTCAAAATTTTTCAGAAAATGACGTTTTAAGGAAATCCCGCATCGTGCGAAATTATCTTGTTTTTCCTAAACAACACGTTGTAAGTCGAAAAGCTTTCATGTTGCGTGTATGTCTAAGTGTGTAGCATCAAAAGAGAAGGCACAGGACAGTTTTCTCTTGAAAGGATATGTAAGAATACCACTTCATAAGGAAATACAGTTTTGCAGAGTAAAGACTCATACGTACGCATTGGAAACTCTTTACGAGAAGAAATAACGCATAGTACAAAATTAGCTTGTATCTCCAAAACTAAACGTTGTATCTCGAAAAGAATTGTTGTGGCGTGTACGTCTTAACATGTAGCATCTAAAGAGAACCAAAAGGAGAATTTTCTTTCGTCAAAATTTTTCAGAAAATCACGTTTTAAGGAAATCCCGCATCGTGCGAAATTATCTTGTTTTTCCTAAACAACACGTTGTAAGTCGAAAAGCTTTCATGTTGCGTGTATGTCTACGTGTGTAGCCTCAAAAGAGAAGGCACAGGACAGTTTTCTCTCGAAAGGATATGTAAGAATACCACTTCATAAGGAAATACAGTTTTGCAGAGTAAAGACATATACGTACGCATTGGAAACTCTTTACGAGAAGAAATAACGCATAGTACAAAATTAGCTTGTATCTCCAAAACTACACGTTGTATCTCGAAAAGAATTGTTGTGGCGTGTACGTCTTAACATGTAGCATCTAAAGAGAACCAAAAGGAGAATTTTCTTTCGTCAAAATTTTTCAGAAAATCACGTTTTAAGGAAATCCCGCATCGTGCGAAATGATCTTGTTTTTCCTAAACAACACGTTGTAAGTCGAAAAGCTTTCATGTTGCGTGTATGTCTAAGTGTGTAGCCTCAAAAGAGAAGGCACAGGACAGTTTTCTCTCGAAAGGATAAGTAAGAATACCACTTCATAAGGAAATACAGTTTTGCAGAGTAAAGACACATACGTACGCATTGGAAACTCTTTACGAGAAGAAATAACGCATAGTACAAAATTAGCTTGTATCTCCAAAACTACACGTTGTATCTCGAAAAGAATTGTTGTGGCGTGTACGTCTTAACATGTAGCATCTAAAGAGACCCAAAAGGAGAATTTTCTTTCGTCAAAATTTTTCAGAAAATCACGTTTTAAGGAAATCCCGCATCGTGCGAAATTATCTTGTTTTTCCTAAACAACACGTTGTAAGTCGAAAAGCTTTCATGTTGCGTGTATGTCTAAGTGTGTAGCCTCAAAAGAGAAGGCACAGGACAGTTTTCTCTCGAAAGGATATGTAAGAATACCACTTCATAAGGAAATACAGTTTTGCAGAGTAAAGACATATACGTACGCATTGGAAACTCTTTACGAAAAGAAATAACGCATAGTACAACATTAGCTTGTATCTCCAAAACTACACGTTGTATCTCGAAAAGAATTGTTGTGGCGTGTACGTCTTAACATGTAGCATCTAAAGAGAACCAAAAGGAGAATTTTCTTTCGTCAAAATTTTTCAGAAAATCACGTTTTAAGGAAATCCCGCATCGTGCGAAATTATCTTGTTTTTCCTAAACGACACGTTGTAAGTCGAAAAGCTTTCATGATGCGTGTATGTCTACGTGTGTAGCCACAAAAGAGAAGGCACAGGACAGTTTTCTGTCGAAAGGATATGTAAGAATACCACTTCATAAGGAAATACAGTTTTGCAGAGTAAAGACATATACGTACGCATTGGAAACTCTTTACGAGAAGAAATAACGCATAGTACAAAATTAGCTTGTATCTCCAAAACTACACGTTGTATCTCTAAAAGAATTGTTGTGGCGTGTACGTCTTAACATGTAGCATCTAAAGAGAACCAAAAGGAGAATTTTCTTTCGTCAAAATTTTTCAGAAAATCATGTTTTAAGGAAATCCCGCATCGTGCGAAATTATCTTGTTTTTCCTAAACAACACGTTGTAAGTCGAAAAGCTTTCATGTTGCGTGTATGTCTACGTGTGTAGCCTCAAAAGAGAAGGCACAGGACAGTTTTCTCTCGAAAGGATATGTAAGAATACCACTTCATAAGGAAATACAGTTTTGCAGAGTAAAGACATATACGTACGCATTGGAAACTCTTTACGAGAAGAAATAACGCATAGTACAAAATTAGCTTGTATCTCCAAAACTACACGTTGTATCTCGAAAAGAATTGTTGTGGCGTGTACGTCTAAACATGTAGCATCTAAAGAGAACCAAAAGGAGAATTTTCTTTCGTCAAAATTTTTCAGAAAATGACGTTTTAAGGAAATCCCGCATCGTGCGAAATTATCTTGTTTTTCCTAAACAACACGTTGTAAGTCGAAAAGCTTTCATGTTGCGTGTATGTCTAAGTGTGTAGCATCAAAAGAGAAGGCACAGGACAGTTTTCTCTTGAAAGGATATGTAAGAATACCACTTCATAAGGAAATACAGTTTTGCAGAGTAAAGACTCATACGTACGCATTGGAAACTCTTTACGAGAAGAAATAACGCATAGTACAAAATTAGCTTGTATCTCCAAAACTAAACGTTGTATCTCGAAAAGAATTGTTGTGGCGTGTACGTCTTAACATGTAGCATCTAAAGAGAACCAAAAGGAGAATTTTCTTTCGTCAAAATTTTTCAGAAAATCACGTTTTAAGGAAATCCCGCATCGTGCGAAATTATCTTGTTTTTCCTAAACAACACGTTGTAAGTCGAAAAGCTTTCATGTTGCGTGTATGTCTACGTGTGTAGCCTCAAAAGAGAAGGCACAGGACAGTTTTCTCTCGAAAGGATATGTAAGAATACCACTTCATAAGGAAATACAGTTTTGCAGAGTAAAGACATATACGTACGCATTGGAAACTCTTTACGAGAAGAAATAACGCATAGTACAAAATTAGCTTGTATCTCCAAAACTACACGTTGTATCTCGAAAAGAATTGTTGTGGCGTGTACGTCTTAACATGTAGCATCTAAAGAGAACCAAAAGGAGAATTTTCTTTCGTCAAAATTTTTCAGAAAATCACGTTTTAAGGAAATCCCGCATCGTGCGAAATTATCTTGTTTTTCCTAAACGACACGTTGTAAGTCGAAAAGCTTTCATGATGCGTGTATGTCTACGTGTGTAGCCTCAAAAGAGAAGGCACAGGACAGTTTTCTCTCGAAAGGATATGTAAGAATACCACTTCATAAGGAAATACAGTTTTGCAGAGTAAAGACATATACGTACGCATTGGAAACTCTTTACGAAAAGAAATAACGCATAGTACAACATTAGCTTGTATCTCCAAAACTACACGTTGTATCTCGAAAAGAATTGTAGTGGCGTGTACGTCTTAACATGTAGCATCTAAAGAGAACCAAAAGGAGAATTTTCTTTCGTCAAAATTTTTCAGAAAATCACGTTTTAAGGAAATCCCGCATCGTGCGAAATTATCTTGTTTTTCCTAAACAACACGTTGTAAGTCGAAAAGCTTTCATGTTGCGTGTATGTCTAAGTGTGTAGCCTCAAAAGAGAAGGCACAGGACAGTTTTCTCTCGAAAGGATATGTAAGAATACCACTTCATAAGGAAATACAGTTTTGCAGAGTAAAGACATATACGTACGCATTGGAAACTCTTTACGAGAAGAAATAACGCATAGTACAAAATTAGCTTGTATCTCCAAAACTACACGTTGTATCTCGAAAAGAATTGTTGTGGCGTGTACGTCTTAACATGTAGCATCTAAAGAGAACCAAAAGGAGAATTTTCTTTCGTCAAAATTTTTCAGAAAATCACGTTTTAAGGAAATCCCGCATCGTGCGAAATGATCTTGTTTTTCCTAAACAACACGTTGTAAGTCGAAAAGCTTTCATGTTGCGTGTATGTCTAAGTGTGTAGCCTCAAAAGAGAAGGCACAGGACAGTTTTCTCTCGAAAGGATATGTAAGAATACCACTTCATAAGGAAATACAGTTTTGCAGAGTAAAGACATATACGTACGCATTGGAAACTCTTTACGAGAAGAAATAACGCATAGTACAAAATTAGCTTGTATCTCCAAAACTACACGTTGTATCTCGAAAAGAATTGTTGTGGCGTGTACGTCTTAACATGTAGCATCTAAAGAGAGCCAAAAGGAGAATTTTCTTTCGTCAAAATTTTTCAGAAAATCACGTTTTAAGGAAATCCCGCATCGTGCGAAATTATCTTGTTTTTCCTAAACAAAACGTTGTAAGTCGAAAAGCTTTCATGTTGCGTGTATGTCTACGTGTGTAGCCTCAAAAGAGAAGGCACCGGACAGTTTTCTCTCGAAAGGATATGTAAGAACACCACTTCATAAGGAAATACAGTTTTGCAGAGTAAAGACATATACGTACGCATTGGAAACTCTTTAGGAGAAGAAATAACGCATAGTACAAAATTAGCTTGTATCTCCAAAACTACACGTTGTATCTCGAAAAGAATTGTTGTGGCGTGTACGTCTTAACATGTAGCATCTAAAGAGACCCAAAAGGAGAATTTTCTTTCGTCAAAATTTTTCAGAAAATCACGTTTTAAGGAAATCCCGCATCGTGCGAAATTATCTTGTTTTTCCTAAACAACACGTTGTAAGTCGAAAAGCTTTCATGTTGCGTGTATGTCTAAGTGTGTAGCCTCAAAAGAGAAGGCACAGGACAGTTTTCTCTCGAAAGGATATGTAAGAATACCACTTCATAAGGAAATACAGTTTTGCAGAGTAAAGACATATACGTACGCATTGGAAACTCTTTACAAAAAGAAATAACGCATAGTACAACATTAGCTTGTATCTCCAAAACTACACGTTGTATCTCGAAAAGAATTGTTGTGGCGTGTACGTCTTAACATGTAGCATCTAAAGAGAACCAAAAGGAGAATTTTCTTTCGTCAAAATTTTTCAGAAAATCACGTTTTAAGGAAATCCCGCATCGTGCGAAATTATCTTGTTTTTCCTAAACGACACGTTGTAAGTCGAAAAGCTTTCATGAGGCGTGTATGTCTACGTGTGTAGCCACAAAAGAGAAGGCACAGGACAGTTTTCTGTCGAAAGGATATGTAAGAATACCACTTCATAAGGAAATACAGTTTTGCAGAGTAAAGACATATACGTACGCATTGGAAACTCTTTACGAGAAGAAATAACGCATAGTACAAAATTAGCTTGTATCTCCAAAACTACACGTTGTATCTCTAAAAGAATTGTTGTGGCGTGTACGTCTTAACATGTAGCATCTAAAGAGAACCAAAAGGAGAATTTTCTTTCGTCAAAATTTTTCAGAAAATCACGTTTTAAGGAAATCCCGCATCGTGCGAAATTATCTTGTTTTTCCTAAACAACACGTTGTAAGTCGAAAAGCTTTCATGTTGCGTGTATGTCTACGTGTGTAGCCTCAAAAGAGAAGGCACAGGACAGTTTTCTCTCGAAAGGATATGTAAGAATACCACTTCATAAGGAAATACAGTTTTGCAGAGTAAAGACATATACGTACGCATTGGAAACTCTTTACGAGAAGAAATAACGCATAGTACAAAATTAGCTTGTATCTCCAAAACTACACGTTGTATCTCGAAAAGAATTGTTGTGGCGTGTACGTCTAAACATGTAGCATCTAAAGAGAACCAAAAGGAGAATTTTCTTTCGTCAAAATTTTTCAGAAAATGACGTTTTAAGGAAATCCCGCATCGTGCGAAATTATCTTGTTTTTCCTAAACAACACGTTGTAAGTCGAAAAGCTTTCATGTTGCGTGTATGTCTAAGTGTGTAGCATCAAAAGAGAAGGCACAGGACAGTTTTCTCTTGAAAGGATATGTAAGAATACCACTTCATAAGGAAATACAGTTTTGCAGAGTAAAGACTCATACGTACGCATTGGAAACTCTTTACGAGAAGAAATAACGCATAGTACAAAATTAGCTTGTATCTCCAAAACTAAACGTTGTATCTCGAAAAGAATTGTTGTGGCGTGTACGTCTTAACATGTAGCATCTAAAGAGAACCAAAAGGAGAATTTTCTTTCGTCAAAATTTTTCAGAAAATCACGTTTTAAGGAAATCCCGCATCGTGCGAAATTATCTTGTTTTTCCTAAACAACACGTTGTAAGTCGAAAAGCTTTCATGTTGCGTGTATGTCTACGTGTGTAGCCTCAAAAGAGAAGGCACAGGACAGTTTTCTCTCGAAAGGATATGTAAGAATACCACTTCATAAGGAAATACAGTTTTGCAGAGTAAAGACATATACGTACGCATTGGAAACTCTTTACGAGAAGAAATAACGCATAGTACAA
Organism: Apodemus sylvaticus; assembly: GCF_947179515.1. Taxonomy (NCBI): domain Eukaryota; kingdom Metazoa; phylum Chordata; class Mammalia; order Rodentia; family Muridae; genus Apodemus; species Apodemus sylvaticus. Next base: position 173,481 of record NW_026263032.1, on the reverse strand, counting down.
AATTAGCTTGTATCTCCAAAACTACACGTTGTATCTCGAAAAGAATTGTTGTGGCGTGTACGTCTTAACATGTAGCATCTAAAGAGAACCAAAAGGAGAATTTTCTTTCGTCAAAATTTTTCAGAAAATCACGTTTTAAGGAAATCCCGCATCGTGCGAAATGATCTTGTTTTTCCTAAACGACACGTTGTAAGTCGAAAAGCTTTCATGATGCGTGTATGTCTACGTGTGTAGCCTCAAAAGAGAAGGCACAGGACAGTTTTCTCTCGAAAGGATATGTAAGAATACCACTTCATAAGGAAATACAGTTTTGCAGAGTAAAGACATATACGTACGCATTGGAAACTCTTTACGAAAAGAAATAACGCATAGTACAACATTAGCTTGTATCTCCAAAACTACACGTTGTATCTCGAAAAGAATTGTAGTGGCGTGTACGTCTTAACATGTAGCATCTAAAGAGAACCAAAAGGAGAATTTTCTTTCGTCAAAATTTTTCAGAAAATCACGTTTTAAGGAAATCCCGCATCGTGCGAAATTATCTTGTTTTTCCTAAACAACACGTTGTAAGTCGAAAAGCTTTCATGTTGCGTGTATGTCTAAGTGTGTAGCATCAAAAGAGAAGGCACAGGACAGTTTTCTCTCGAAAGGATATGTAAGAATACCACTTCATAAGGAAATACAGTTTTGCAGAGTAAAGACATATACGTACGCATTGGAAACTCTTTACGAGAAGAAATAACGCATAGTACAAAATTAGCTTGTATCTCCAAAACTACACGTTGTATCTCGAAAAGAATTGTTGTGGCGTGTACGTCTTAACATGTAGCATCTAAAGAGAACCAAAAGGAGAATTTTCTTTCGTCAAAATTTTTCAGAAAATCACGTTTTAAGGAAATCCCGCATCGTGCGAAATGATCTTGTTTTTCCTAAACAACACGTTGTAAGTCGAAAAGCTTTCATGTTGCGTGTATGTCTAAGTGTGTAGCCTCAAAAGAGAAGGCACAGGACAGTTTTCTCTCGAAAGGATATGTAAGAATACCACTTCATAAGGAAATACAGTTTTGCAGAGTAAAGACATATACGTACGCATTGGAAACTCTTTACGAGAAGAAATAACGCATAGTACAAAATTAGCTTGTATCTCCAAAACTACACGTTGTATCTCGAAAAGAATTGTTGTGGCGTGTACGTCTTAACATGTAGCATCTAAATAGAGCCAAAAGGAGAATTTTCTTTCGTCAAAATTTTTCAGAAAATCACGTTTTAAGGAAATCCCGCATCGTGCGAAATTATCTTGTTTTTCCTAAACAACACGTTGTAAGTCGAAAAGCTTTCATGTTGCGTGTATGCCTAAGTGTGTAGCCTCAAAAGAGAAGGCACAGGACAGTTTTCTCTCGAAAGGATATGTAAGAATACCACTTCATAAGGAAATACAGTTTTGCAGAGTAAAGACATATACGTACGCATTGGAAACTCTTTACGAGAAGAAATAACGCATAGTACAAAATTAGCTTGTATCTCCAAAACTACACGTTGTATCTCGAAAAGAATTGTTGTGGCGTGTACGTCTTAACATGTAGCATCTAAAGAGAACCAAAATGAGAATTTTCTTTCGTCAAAATTTTTCAGAAAATCACGTTTTAAGGAAATCCCGCATCGTGCGAAATTATCTTGTTTTTCCTAAACAACACGTTGTAAGTCGAAAAGCTTTCATGTTGCGTGTATGTCTAAGTGTGTAGCCTCAAAAGAGAAGGCACAGGACAGTTTTCTCTCGAAAGGATATGTAAGAATACCACTTCATAAGGAAATACAGTTTTGCAGAGTAAAGACATATACGTACGCATTGGAAACTCTTTACGAAAAGAAATAACGCATAGTACAACATTAGCTTGTATCTCCAAACTACACGTTGTATCTCGAAAAGAATTGTTGTGGCGTGTACGTCTTAACATGTAGCATCTAAAGAGAACCAAAAGGAGAATTTTCTTTCGTCAAAATTTTTCAGAAAATCATGTTTTAAGGAAATCCCGCATCGTGCGAAATTATCTTGTTTTTCCTAAACAACACGTTGTAAGTCGAAAAGCTTTCATGATGCGTGTATGTCTACGTGTGTAGCCTCAAAAGAGAAGGCACAGGACAGTTTTCTGTCGAAAGGATATGTAAGAATACCACTTCATAAGGAAATACAGTTTTGCAGAGTAAAGACATATACGTACGCATTGGAAACTCTTTACGAGAAGAAATAACGCATAGTACAAAATTAGCTTGTATCTCCAAAACTACACGTTGTATCTCGAAAAGAATTGTTGTGGCGTGTACGTCTTAACATGTAGCATCTAAAGAGAACCAAAAGGAGAATTTTCTTTCGTCAAAATTTTTCAGAAAATCACGTTTTAAGGAAATCCCGCATCGTGCGAAATTATCTTGTTTTTCCTAAACAACACGTTGTAAGTCGAAAAGCTTTCATGTTGCGTGTATGTCTACGTGTGTAGCCTCAAAAGAGAAGGCACAGGACAGTTTTCTCTCGAAAGGATATGTAAGAATACCACTTCATAAGGAAATACAGTTTTGCAGAGTAAAGACATATACGTACGCATTGGAAACTCTTTACGAGAAGAAATAACGCATAGTACAAAATTAGCTTGTATCTCCAAAACTACACGTTGTATCTCGAAAAGAATTGTTGTGGCGTGTACGTCTAAACATGTAGCATCTAAAGAGAACCAAAAGGAGAATTTTCTTTCGTCAAAATTTTTCAGAAAATCACGTTTTAAGGAAATCCCGCATCGTGCGAAATTATCTTGTTTTTCCTAAACAACACGTTGTAAGTCGAAAAGCTTTCATGTTGCGTGTATGTCTAAGTGTGTAGCCTCAAAAGAGAAGGCACAGGACAGTTTTCTCTCGAAAGGATATGTAAGAATACCACTTCATAAGGAAATACAGTTTTGCAGAGTAAAGACTCATACGTACGCATTGGAAACTCTTTACGAGAAGAAATAACGCATAGTACAAATTAGCTTGTATCTCCAAAACTACACGTTGTATCTCGAAAAGAATTGTTGTGGCGTGTACGTCTTAACATGTAGCATCTAAAGAGAACCAAAAGGAGAATTTTCTGTCGTCAAAATTTTTCAGAAAATCACGTTTTAAGGAAATCCCGCATCGTGCGAAATTATCTTGTTTTTCCTAAACAACACGTTGTAAGTCGAAAAGCTTTCATGTTGCGTGTATGTCTACGTGTGTAGCCTCAAAAGAGAAGGCACAGGACAGTTTTCTCTCGAAAGGATATGTAAGAATACCACTTCATAAGGAAATACAGTTTTGCAGAGTAAAGACATATACGTACGCATTGGAAACTCTGTACGAGAAGAAATAACGCATAGTACAAAATTAGCTTGTATCTCCACAACTACACGTTGTATCTCGAAAAGAATTGTTGTGGCGTGTACGTCTTAACATGTAGCATCTAAAGAGAACTAAAAGGAGAATTTTCTTTCGTCAAAATTTTTCAGAAAATCACGTTTTAAGGAAATCCCGCATCGTGCGAAATTATCTTGTTTTTCCTAAACGACACGTTGTAAGTCGAAAAGCTTTCATGATGCGTGTATGTCTACGTGTGTAGCCTCAAAAGAGAAGGCACAGGACAGTTTTCTCTCGAAATGATATGTAAGAATACCACTTCATAAGGAAATACAGTTTTGCAGAGTAAAGTCATATACGTACGCATTGGAAACTCTTTAAGAAAAGAAATAACGCATAGTACAACATTAGCTTGTATCTCCAAAACTACACGTTGTATCTCGAAAAGAATTGTTGTGGCGTGTACGTCTTAACATGTAGCATCTAAAGAGAACCAAAAGGAGAATTTTCTTTCGTCAAAATTTTTCAGAAAATTACGTTTTAAGGAAATCCCGCATCGTGCGAAATTATCTTGTTTTTCCTAAACAACACATTGTAAGTCGAAAAGCTTTCATGTTGCGTGTATGTCTACGTGTGTAGCCTCAAAAGAGAAGGCACAGGACAGTTTTCTCTCGAAAGGATATGTAAGAATACCACTTCATAAGGAAATACAGTTTTGCAGAGTAAAGACATATACGTACGCATTGGAAACTCTTTACGAAAAGAAATAACGCATAGTACAACATTAGCTTGTATCTCCAAAACTACACGTTGTATCTCGAAAAGAATTGTAGTGGCGTGTACGTCTTAACATGTAGCATCTAAAGAGAACCAAAAGGAGAATTTTCTTTCGTCAATATTTTCAGAAAATCACGTTTTAAGGAAATCCCGCATCGTGCGAAATTATCTTGTTTTTCCTAAACGACATGTTGTAAGTCGAAAAGCTTTCATGATGCGTGTATGTCTACGTGTGTAGCCTCAAAAGAGAAGGCACAGGACAGTTTTCTCTCGAAAGGATATGTAAGAATACCACTTCATAAGGAAATACAGTTTTGCAGAGTAAAGACATATACGTACGCATTGGAAACTCTTTACGAAAAGAAATAACGCATAGTACAACATTAGCTTGTATCTCCAAAACTACACGTTGTATCTCGAAAAGAATTGTAGTGGCGTGTACGTCTTAACATGTAGCATCTAAAGAGAACCAAAAGGAGAATTTTCTTTCGTCAAAATTTTTCAGAAAATCACGTTTTAAGGAAATCCCGCATCGTGCGAAATTATCTTGTTTTTCCTAAACAACACGTTGTAAGTCGAAAAGCTTTCATGTTGCGTGTATGTCTAAGTGTGTAGCCTCAAAAGAGAAGGCACAGGACAGTTTTCTCTCGAAAGGATATGTAAGAATACCACTTCATAAGGAAATACAGTTTTGCAGAGTAAAGACATATACGTACGCATTGGAAACTCTTTACGAGAAGAAATAACGCATAGTACAAAATTAGCTTGTATCTCCAAAACTACACGTTGTATCTCGAAAAGAATTGTTGTGGCGTGTACGTCTTAACATGTAGCATCTAAAGAGAACCAAAAGGAGAATTTTCTTTCGTCAAAATTTTTCAGAAAATCACGTTTTAAGGAAATCCCGCATCGTGCGAAATTATCTTGTTTTTCCTAAACAACACGTTGTAAGTCGAAAAGCTTTCATGTTGCGTGTATGTCTACGTGTGTAGCCTCAAAATAGAAGGCACAGGACAGTTTTCTCTCGAAAGGATATGTAAGAATACCACTTCATAAGGAAATACAGTTTTGCAGAGTAAAGACATATACGTACGCATTGGAAACTCTTTACGAGAAGAAATAACGCATAGTACAAAATTAGCTTGTATCTCCAAAACTACACGTTGTATCTCGAAAAGAATTGTTGTGTCGTGTACGTCTTAACATGTAGCATCTAAAGAGAACCAAAAGGAGAATTTTCTTTCGTCAAAATTTTTCAGAAAATCACGTTTTAAGGAAATCCCGCATCGTGCGAAATTATCTTGTTTTTCCTAAACGACACGTTGTAAGTCGAAAGCTTTCATGATGCGTGTATGTCTACGTGTGTAGCCTCAAAAGAGAAGGCACAGGACAGTTTTCTCTCGAAAGGATATGTAAGAATACCACTTCATAAGGAAATACAGTTTTGCAGAGTAAAGACATATACGTACGCATTGGAAACTCTTTACGAAAAGAAATAACGCATAGTACAACATTAGCTTGTATCTCCAAAACTACACGTTGTATCTCGAAAAGAATTGTAGTGGCGTGTACGTCTTAACATGTAGCATCTAAAGAGAACCAAAAGGAGAATTTTCTTTCGTCAAAATTTTTCAGAAAATCACGTTTTAAGGAAATCCCGCATCGTGCGAAATTATCTTGTTTTTCCTAAACAACACGTTGTAAGTCGAAAAGCTTTCATGTTGCGTGTATGTCTAAGTGTGTAGCCTCAAAAGAGAAGGCACAGGACAGTTTTCTCTCGAAAGGATATGTAAGAATACCACTTCATAAGGAAATACAGTTTTGCAGAGTAAAGACATATACGTACGCATTGGAAACTCTTTATGAGAAGAAATAACGCATAGTACAAAATTAGCTTGTATCTCCAAAACTACACGTTGTATCTCGAAAAGAATTGTTGTGGCGTGTACGTCTTAACATGTAGCATCTAAAGAGAACCAAAAGGAGAATTTTCTTTCGTCAAAATTTTTCAGAAAATCACGTTTTAAGGAAATCCCGCATCGTGCGAAATGATCTTGTTTTTCCTAAACAACACGTTGTAAGTCGAAAAGCTTTCATGTTGCGTGTATGTCTACGTGTGTAGCCTCAAAAGAGAAGGCACAGGACAGTTTTCTCTCGAAAGGATATGTAAGAATACCACTTCATAAGGAAATACAGTTTTGCAGAGTAAAGACATATACGTACGCATTGGAAACTCTTTACGAGAAGAAATAACGCATAGTACAAAATTAGCTTGTATCTCCAAAACTACACGTTGTATCTCGAAAAGAATTGTTGTGGCGTGTACGTCTTAACATGTAGCATCTAAAGAGAACCAAAAGGAGAATTTTCTTTCGTCAAAATTTTTCAGAAAATCACGTTTTAAGGAAATCCCGCATCGTGCGAAATTATCTTGTTTTTCCTAAACGACACGTTGTAAGTCGAAAAGCTTTCATGATGCGTGTATGTCTACGTGTGTAGCCTCAAAAGAGAAGGCACAGGACAGTTTTCTCTCGAAAGGATATGTAAGAATACCACTTCATAAGGAAATACAGTTTTGCAGAGTAAAGACATATACGTACGCATTGGAAACTCTTTACGAAAAGAAATAACGCATAGTACAACATTAGCTTGTATCTCCAAAACTACACGTTGTATCTCGAAAAGAATTGTAGTGGCGTGTACGTCTTAACATGTAGCATCTAAAGAGAACCAAAAGGAGAATTTTCTTTCGTCAAAATTTTTCAGAAAATCACGTTTTAAGGAAATCCCGCATCTTGCGAAATTATCTTGTTTTTCCTAAACAACACGTTGTAAGTCGAAAAGCTTTCATGTTGCGTGTATGTCTACGTGTGTAGCCTCAAAAGAGAAGGCACAGGACAGTTTTCTCTCGAAAGGATATGTAAGAATACCACTTCATAAGGAAATACAGTTTTGCAGAGTAAAGACATATACGTAGGCATTGGAAACTCTTTACGAGAAGAAATAACGCATAGTACAAAATTAGCTTGTATCTCCAAAACTACACGTTGTATCTCGAAAAGAAATGTTGTGGCGTGTACGTCTTAACATGTAGCATCTAAAGAGAACCAAAAGGAGAATTTTCTTTCGTCAAAATTTTTCAGAAAATCACGTTTTAAGGAAATCCCGCATCGTGCGAAATTATCTTGTTTTTCCTAAACAACACGTTGTAAGTCGAAAAACTTTCATGTTGCGTGTATGTCTAAGTGTGTAGCCTCAAAAGAGAAGGCACAGGACAGTTTTCTCTCGAAAGGATATGTAAGAATACCACTTCATAAGGAAATACAGTTTTGCAGAGTAAAGACATATACGTACGCATTGGAAACTCTTTACGAGAAGAAATAACGCATAGTACAAAATTAGCTTGTATCTCCAAAACTACACGTTGTATCTCGAAAAGAATTGTTGTGGCGTGTACGTCTTAACATGTAGCATCTAAAGAGAGCCAAAAGGAGAATTTTCTTTCGTCAAAATTTTTCAGAAAATCACGTTTTAAGGAAATCCCGCATCGTGCGAAATTATCTTGTTTTTCCTAAACAACACGTTGTAAGTCGAAAAATGTTGCGTGTATGTCTAAGTGTGTAGCCTCAAAAGAGAAGGCACAGGGACAGTTTTCTCTTGAAAGGATATGTAAGAATACCACTTCATAAGGAAATACAGTTTTGCAGAGTAAACACTCATACGTACGCATTGGAAACTCTTTACGAGAAGAAATAACGCATAGTACAAAATTAGCTTGTATCTCCAAAACTACACGTTGTATCTCGAAAAGAATTGTTGTGGCGTGTACGTCTTAACATGTAGCATCTAAAGAGAACCAAAAGGAGAATTTTCTGTCGTCAAAATTTTTCAGAAAATCACGTTTTAAGGAAATCCCCGCATCGTGCGAAATTATCTTGTTTTTCCTAAACAACACGTTGTAAGTCGAAAAGCTTTCATGTTGCGTGTATGTCTACGTGTGTAGCCTCAAAAGAGAAGGCACAGGACAGTTTTCTCTCGAAAGGATATGTAAGAATACCACTTCATAAGGAAATACAGTTTTGCAGAGTAAAGACATATACGTACGCATTGGAAACTCTGTACGAGAAGAAATAACGCATAGTACAAAATTAGCTTGTATCTCCACAACTACACGTTGTATCTCGAAAAGAATTGTTGTGGCGTGTACGTCTTAACATGTAGCATCTAAAGAGAACCAAAAGGAGAATTTTCTTTCGTCAAAATTTTTCAGAAAATCACGTTTTAAGGAAATCCCGCATCGTGCGAAATTATCTTGTTTTTCCTAAACGACACGTTGTAAGTCGAAAAGCTTTCATGATGCGTGTATGTCTACGTGTGTAGCCTCAAAAGAGAAGGCACAGGACAGTTTTCTCTCGAAAGGATATGTAAGAATACCACTTCATAAGGAAATACAGTTTTGCAGAGTAAAGACATATACGTACGCATTGGAAACTCTTTAGGAGAAGAAATAAGGCATAGTACAAAATTAGCTTGTATCTCCAAAACTACACGTTGTATCTCGAAAAGAATTGTTGTGGCGTGTACGTCTTAACATGTAGCATCTAAAGAGAACCAAAAGGAGAATTTTCTTTCGTCAAAATTTTTCAGAAAATCACGTTTTAAGGAAATCCCGCATCGTGCGAAATTATCTTGTTTTTCCTAAACAACACATTGTAAGTCGAAAAGCTTTCATGTTGCGTGTATGTCTCTACGTGTGTAGCCTCAAAAGAGAAGGCACAGGACAGTTTTCTCTCGAAAGGATATGTAAGAATACCACTTCATAAGGAAATACAGTTTTGCAGAGTAAAGACATATACGTACGCATTGGAAACTCTTTACGAAAAGAAATAACGCATAGTACAACATTAGCTTGTATCTCCAAAACTACACGTTGTATCTCGAAAAGAATTGTAGTGGCGTGTACGTCTTAACATGTAGCATCTAAAGAGAACCAAAAGGAGAATTTTCTTTCGTCAAAATTTTTCAGAAAATCACGTTTTAAGGAAATCCCGCATCGTGCGAAATTATCTTGTTTTTCCTAAACGACACGTTGTAAGTCGAAAAGCTTTCATGATGCGTGTATGTCCTACGTGTGTAGCCTCAAAAGAGAAGGCACAGGACAGTTTTCTCTCGAAAGGATATGTAAGAATACCACTTCATAAGGAAATACAGTTTTGCAGAGTAAAGACATATACGTACGCATTGGAAACTCTTTACGAAAAGAAATAACGCATAGTACAACATTAGCTTGTATCTCCAAAACTACACGTTGTATCTCGAAAAGAATTGTAGTGGCGTGTACGTCTTAACATGTAGCATCTAAAGAGAACCAAAAGGAGAATTTTCTTTCGTCAAAATTTTTCAGAAAATCACGTTTTAAGGAAATCCCGCATCGTGCGAAATTATCTTGTTTTTCCTAAACAACACGTTGTAAGTCGAAAAGCTTTCATGTTGCGTGTATGTCTAAGTGTGTAGCCTCAAAAGAGAAGGCACAGGACAGTTTTCTCTCGAAAGGATATGTAAGAATACCACTTCATAAGGAAATACAGTTTTGCAGAGTAAAGACATATACGTACGCATTGGAAACTCTTTACGAGAAGAAATAACGCATAGTACAAAATTAGCTTGTATCTCCAAAACTACACGTTGTATCTCGAAAAGAATTGTTGTGGCGTGTACGTCTTAACATGTAGCATCTAAAGAGAGCCAAAAGGAGAATTTTCTTTCGTCAAAATTTTTCAGAAAATCACGTTTTAAGGAAATCCCGCATCGTGCGAAATTATCTTGTTTTTCCTAAACAACACGTTGTAAGTCGAAAAGCTTTCATGTTGCGTGTATGTCTAAGTGTGTAGCCTCAAAAGAGAAGGCACAGGACAGTTTTCTCTCGAAAGGATATGTAAGAATACCACTTCATAAGGAAATACAGTTTTGCAGAGTAAAGACATATACGTACGCATTGGAAACTCTTTACGAGAAGAAATAACGCATAGTACAAAATTAGCTTGTATCTCCAAAAACTACACGTTGTATCTCGAAAAGAATTGTTGTGGCGTGTACGTCTTAACATGTAGCATCTAAAGAGAACCAAAAGGAGAATTTTCTTTCGTCAAAATTTTTCAGAAAATCACGTTTTAAGGAAATCCCGCATCGAGCGAAATTATCTTGTTTTTCCTAAACAACACGTTGTAAGTCGAAAAGCTTTCATGTTGCGTATATGTCTACGTGTGTAGCCTCAATAGAGAAGGCACAGGACAGTTTTCTCTCGAAAGGATATGTAAGAATACCACTTCATAAGGAAATACAGTTTTGCAGAGTAAAGACATATACGTACGCATTGGAAACTCTTTACGAGAAGAAATAACGCATAGTACAACATTAGCTTGTATCTCCAAAACTACACGTTGTATCTCGAAAAGAATTGTTGTGGCGTGTACGTCTTAACATGTAGCATCTAAAGAGAGCCAAAAGGAGAATTTTCTTTCGTCAAAATTTTTCAGAAAATCACGTTTTAAGGAAATCCCGCATCGTGCGAAATTATCTTGTTTTTCCTAAACAACACGTTGTAAGTCGAAAAGCTTTCATGTTGCGTGTATGTCTACGTGTGTAGCCTCAAAAGAGAAGGCACAGGACAGTTTTCTCTCGAAAGGATATGTAAGAATACCACTTCATAAGGAAATACAGTTTTGCAGAGTAAAGACATATACGTACGCATTGGAAACTCATTACGAGAAGAAATAACGCATAGTACAAAATTAGCTTGTATCTCCAAAACTACACGTTGCATCTCGAAAAGAATTGTTGTGGCGTGTACGTCTTAACATGTAGCATCTAAAGAGAACCAAAAGGAGAATTTTCTTTCGTCAAAATTTTTCAGAAAATCACGTTTTAAGGAAATCCCGCATCGTGCGAAATTATCTTGTTTTTCCTAAACGACACGTTGTAAGTCGAAAAGCTTTCATGATGCGTGTATGTCTACGTGTGTAGCCTCAAAAGAGAAGGCACAGGACAGTTTTCTCTCGAAAGGATATGTAAGAATACCACTTCATAAGGAAATACAGTTTTGCAGAGTAAAGACATATACGTACGCATTGGAAACTCTTTAGGAGAAGAAATAAGGCATAGTACAAAATTAGCTTGTATCTCCAAAACTACACGTTGTATCTCGAAAAGAATTGTTGTGGCGTGTACGTCTTAACATGTAGCATCTAAAGAGAACCAAAAGGAGAATTTTCTTTCGTCAAAATTTTTCAGAAAATCACGTTTTAAGGAAATCCCGCATCGTGCGAAATTATCTTGTTTTTCCTAAACAACACATTGTAAGTCGAAAAGCTTTCATGTTGCGTGTATGTCTACGTGTGTAGCCTCAAAAGAGAAGGCACAGGACAGTTTTCTCTCGAAAGGATATGTAAGAATACCACTTCATAAGGAAATACAGTTTTGCAGAGTAAAGACATATACGTACGCATTGGAAACTCTTTACGAAAAGAAATAACGCATAGTACAACATTAGCTTGTATCTCCAAAACTACACGTTGTATCTCGAAAAGAATTGTAGTGGCGTGTACGTCTTAACATGTAGCATCTAAAGAGAACCAAAAGGAGAATTTTCTTTCGTCAAAATTTTTCAGAAAATCACGTTTTAAGGAAATCCCGCATCGTGCGAAATTATCTTGTTTTTCCTAAACGACACGTTGTAAGTCGAAAAGCTTTCATGATGCGTGTATGTCTACGTGTGTAGCCTCAAAAGAGAAGGCACAGGACAGTTTTCTCTCGAAAGGATATGTAAGAATACCACTTCATAAGGAAATACAGTTTTGCAGAGTAAAGACATATACGTACGCATTGGAAACTCTTTACGAAAAGAAATAACGCATAGTACAACATTAGCTTGTATCTCCAAAACTACACGTTGTATCTCGAAAAGAATTGTAGTGGCGTGTACGTCTTAACATGTAGCATCTAAAGAGAACCAAAAGGAGAATTTTCTTTCGTCAAAATTTTTCAGAAAATCACGTTTTAAGGAAATCCCGCATCGTGCGAAATTATCTTGTTTTTCCTAAACAACACGTTGTAAGTCGAAAAGCTTTCATGTTGCGTGTATGTCTAAGTGTGTAGCCTCAAAAGAGAAGGCACAGGACAGTTTTCTCTCGAAAGGATATGTAAGAATACCACTTCATAAGGAAATACAGTTTTGCAGAGTAAAGACATATACGTACGCATTGGAAACTCTTTACGAGAAGAAATAACGCATAGTACAAAATTAGCTTGTATCTCCAAAACTACACGTTGTATCTCGAAAAGAATTGTTGTGGCGTGTACGTCTTAACATGTAGCATCTAAAGAGAGCCAAAAGGAGAATTTTCTTTCGTCAAAATTTTTCAGAAAATCACGTTTTAAGGAAATCCCGCATCGTGCGAAATTATCTTGTTTTTCCTAAACAACACGTTGTAAGTCGAAAAGCTTTCATGTTGCGTGTATGTCTAAGTGTGTAGCCTCAAAAGAGAAGGCACAGGACAGTTTTCTCTCGAAAGGATATGTAAGAATACCACTTCATAAGGAAATACAGTTTTGCAGAGTAAAGACATATACGTACGCATTGGAAACTCTTTACGAGAAGAAATAACGCATAGTACAAAATTAGCTTGTATCTCCAAAACTACACGTTGTATCTCGAAAAGAATTGTTGTGGCGTGTACGTCTTAACATGTAGCATCTAAAGAGAACCAAAAGGAGAATTTTCTTTCGTCAAAATTTTTCAGAAAATCACGTTTTAAGGAAATCCCGCATCGAGCGAAATTATCTTGTTTTTCCTAAACAACACGTTGTAAGTCGAAAAGCTTTCATGTTGCGTATATGTCTACGTGTGTAGCCTCAATAGAGAAGGCACAGGACAGTTTTCTCTCGAAAGGATATGTAAGAATACCACTTCATAAGGAAATACAGTTTTGCAGAGTAAAGACATATACGTACGCATTGGAAACTCTTTACGAGAAGAAATAACGCATAGTACAACATTAGCTTGTATCTCCAAAACTACACGTTGTATCTCGAAAAGAATTGTTGTGGCGTGTACGTCTTAACATGTAGCATCTAAAGAGAGCCAAAAGGAGAATTTTCTTTCGTCAAAATTTTTCAGAAAATCACGTTTTAAGGAAATCCCGCATCGTGCGAAATTATCTTGTTTTTCCTAAACAACACGTTGTAAGTCGAAAAGCTTTCATGTTGCGTGTATGTCTACGTGTGTAGCCTCAAAAGAGAAGGCACAGGACAGTTTTCTCTCGAAAGGATATGTAAGAATACCACTTCATAAGGAAATACAGTTTTGCAGAGTAAAGACATATACGTACGCATTGGAAACTCATTACGAGAAGAAATAACGCATAGTACAAAATTAGCTTGTATCTCCAAAACTACACGTTGCATCTCGAAAAGAATTGTTGTGGCGTGTACGTCTTAACATGTAGCATCTAAAGAGAACCAAAAGGAGAATTTTCTTTCGTCAAAATTTTTCAGAAAATCACGTTTTAAGGAAATCCCGCATCGTGCGAAATTATCTTGTTTTTCCTAAACAACACGTTGTAAGTCGAAAAGCTTTCATGATGCGTGTATGTCTACGTGTGTAGCCTCAAAAGAGAAGGCACAGGACAGTTTTCTCTCGAAAGGATATGTAAGAATACCACTTCATAAGGAAATACAGTTTTGCAGAGTAAAGACATATATGTACGCATTGGAAACTCTTTACGAGAAGAAATAACGCATAGTACAAAATTAGCTTGTATCTCCAAAACTACACGTTGTATTTCGAAAAGAATTGTTGTGGCGTGTACGTCTTAACATGTAGCATCTAAAGAGAACCAAAAGGAGAATTTTCTTTCGTCAAAATTTTTCAGAAAATCACGTTTTAAGGAAATCCCGCATCGTGCGAAATTATCTTGTTTTTCCTAAACAACACGTTGTAAGTCGAAAAGCTTTCATGTTGCGTGTATGTCTAAGTGTGTAGCCTCAAAAGAGAAGGCACAGGACAGTTTTCTCTCGAAAGGATATGTAAGAATACCACTTCATAAGGAAATACAGTTTTGCAGAGTAAAGACATATACGTACGCATTGGAAACTCTTTACGAGAAGAAATAACGCATAGTACAAAATTAGCTTGTATCTCCAAAACTACACGTTGTATCTCGAAAAGAATTGTTGTGGCGTCTACGTCTTAACATGTAGCATCTAAAGAGAACCAATAGGAGAATTTTCTTTCGTCAAAATTTTTCAGAAAATCACGTTTTAAGGAAATCCCGCATCGTGGGAAATTATCTTGTTTTTCCTAAACAACACGTTGTAAGTCGAAAAGCTTTCATGTTGCGTGTATGTCTACGTGTGTAGCCTCAAAAGAGAAGGCACAGGACAGTTTTCTCTCGAAAGGATATGTAAGAATACCACTTCATAAGGAAATACAGTTTTGCAGAGTAAAGACATATACGTACGCATTGGAAACTCTTTACGAGAAGTAATAACGCATAGTACAAAATTAGCTTGTATCTCCAAAACTACACGTTGTATCTCGAAAAGAATTGTTGTGGCGTGTACGTCTAAACATGTAGCATCTAAAGAGAACCAAAAGGAGAATTTTCTTTCGTCAAAATTTTTCAGAAAATCACGTTTTAAGGAAATCCCGCATCGTGCGAAATTATCTTGTTTTTCCTAAACAACACGTTGTAAGTCGAAAAGCTTTCATGTTGCGTGTATGTCTAAGTGTGTAGCCTCAAAAGAGAAGGCACAGGACAGTTTTCTCTCGAAAGGATATGTAAGAATACCACTTCATAAGGAAATACAGTTTTGCAGAGTAAAGACTCATACGTACGCATTGGAAACTCTTTACGAGAAGAAATAACGCATAGTACAAAATTAGCTTGTATCTCCAAAACTACATGTTGTATCTCGAAAAGAATTGTTGTGGCGTGTACGTCTTAACATGTAGCATCTAAAGAGAACCAAAAGGAGAATTTTCTTTCGTCAAAATTTTTCAGAAAATCACGTTTTAAGGAAATCCCGCATCGTGCGAAATTATCTTGTTTTTCCTAAACAACACGTTGTAAGTCGAAAAGCTTTCATGTTGCGTGTATGTCTACGTGTGTAGCCTCAAAAGAGAAGGCACAGGACAGTTTTCTCTCGAAAGGATATGTAAGAATACCACTTCATAAGGAAATACAGTTTTGCAGAGTAAAGACATATACGTACGCATTGGAAACTCTGTACGAGAAGAAATAAGGCATAGTACAAAATTAGCTTGTATCTCCACAACTACACGTTGTATCTCGAAAAGAATTGTTGTGGCGTGTACGTCTTAACATGTAGCATCTAAAGAGAACCAAAAGGAGAATTTTCTTTCGTCAAAATTTTTCAGAAAATCACGTTTTAAGGAAATCCCGCATCGTGCGAAATTATCTTGTTTTTCCTAAACGACACGTTGTAAGTCGAAAAGCTTTCATGATGCGTGTATGTCTACGTGTGTAGGCTCAAAAGAGAAGGCACAGGACAGTTTTCTCTCGAAAGGATATGTAAGAATACCACTTCATAAGGAAATACAGTTTTGCAGAGTAAAGACATATACGTACGCATTGGAAACTCTTTAGGAGAAGAAATAAGGCATAGTACAAAATTAGCTTGTATCTCCAAAACTACACGTTGTATCTCGAAAAGAATTGTTGTGGCGTGTACGTCTTAACATGTAGCATCTAAAGAGAACCAAAAGGAGAATTTTCTTTCGTCAAAATTTTTCAGAAAATCACGTTTTAAGGAAATCCCGCATCGTGCGAAATTATCTTGTTTTTCCTAAACAACACATTGTAAGTCGAAAAGCTTTCATGTTGCGTGTATGTCTACGTGTGTAGCCTCAAAAGAGAAGGCACAGGACAGTTTTCTCTCGAAAGGATATGTAAGAATACCACTTCATAAGGAAATACAGTTTTGCAGAGTAAAGACATATACGTACGCATTGGAAACTCTTTACGAAAAGAAATAACGCATAGTACAACATTAGCTTGTATCTCCAAAACTACACGTTGTATCTCGAAAAGAATTGTAGTGGCGTGTACGTCTTAACATGTAGCATCTAAAGAGAACCAAAAGGAGAATTTTCTTTCGTCAAAATTTTTCAGAAAATCACGTTTTAAGGAAATCCCGCATCGTGCGAAATTATCTTGTTTTTCCTAAACGACACGTTGTAAGTCGAAAAGCTTTCATGATGCGTGTATGTCTACGTGTGTAGCCTCAAAAGAGAAGGCACAGGACAGTTTTCTCTCGAAAGGATATGTAAGAATACCACTTCATAAGGAAATACAGTTTTGCAGAGTAAAGACATATACGTACGCATTGGAAACTCTTTACGAAAAGAAATAACGCATAGTACAACATTAGCTTGTATCTCCAAAACTACACGTTGTATCTCGAAAAGAATTGTAGTGGCGTGTACGTCTTAACATGTAGCATCTAAAGAGAACCAAAAGGAGAATTTTCTTTCGTCAAAATTTTTCAGAAAATCACGTTTTAAGGAAATCCCGCATCGTGCGAAATTATCTTGTTTTTCCTAAACAACACGTTGTAAGTCGAAAAGCTTTCATGTTGCGTGTATGTCTAAGTGTGTAGCCTCAAAAGAGAAGGCACAGGACAGTTTTCTCTCGAAAGGATATGTAAGAATACCACTTCATAAGGAAATACAGTTTTGCAGAGTAAAGACATATACGTACGCATTGGAAACTCTTTACGAGAAGAAATAACGCATAGTACAAAATTAGCTTGTATCTCCAAAACTACACGTTGTATCTCGAAAAGAATTGTTGTGGCGTGTACGTCTTAACATGTAGCATCTAAAGAGAGCCAAAAGGAGAATTTTCTTTCGTCAAAATTTTTCAGAAAATCACGTTTTAAGGAAATCCCGCATCGTGCGAAATTATCTTGTTTTTCCTAAACAACACGTTGTAAGTCGAAAAGCTTTCATGTTGCGTGTATGTCTAAGTGTGTAGCCTCAAAAGAGAAGGCACAGGACAGTTTTCTCTCGAAAGGATATGTAAGAATACCACTTCATAAGGAAATACAGTTTTGCAGAGTAAAGACATATACGTACGCATTGGAAACTCTTTACGAGAAGAAATAACGCATAGTACAAAATTAGCTTGTATCTCCAAAACTACACGTTGTATCTCGAAAAGAATTGTTGTGGCGTGTACGTCTTAACATGTAGCATCTAAAGAGAACCAAAAGGAGAATTTTCTTTCGTCAAAATTTTTCAGAAAATCACGTTTTAAGGAAATCCCGCATCGAGCGAAATTATCTTGTTTTTCCTAAACAACACGTTGTAAGTCGAAAAGCTTTCATGTTGCGTATATGTCTACGTGTGTAGCCTCAATAGAGAAGGCACAGGACAGTTTTCTCTCGAAAGGATATGTAAGAATACCACTTCATAAGGAAATACAGTTTTGCAGAGTAAAGACATATACGTACGCATTGGAAACTCTTTACGAGAAGAAATAACGCATAGTACAACATTAGCTTGTATCTCCAAAACTACACGTTGTATCTCGAAAAGAATTGTTGTGGCGTGTACGTCTTAACATGTAGCATCTAAAGAGAGCCAAAAGGAGAATTTTCTTTCGTCAAAATTTTTCAGAAAATCACGTTTTAAGGAAATCCCGCATCGTGCGAAATTATCTTGTTTTTCCTAAACAACACGTTGTAAGTCGAAAAGCTTTCATGTTGCGTGTATGTCTACGTGTGTAGCCTCAAAAGAGAAGGCACAGGACAGTTTTCTCTCGAAAGGATATGTAAGAATACCACTTCATAAGGAAATACAGTTTTGCAGAGTAAAGACATATACGTACGCATTGGAAACTCTTTACGAGAAGAAATAACGCATAGTACAAAATTAGCTTTTATCTCCAAAACTACACGTTGCATCTCGAAAAGAATTGTTGTGGCGTGTACGTCTTAACATGTAGCATCTAAAGAGAACCAAAAGGAGAATTTTCTTTCGTCAAAATTTTTCAGAAAATCACGTTTTAAGGAAATCCCGCATCGTGCGAAATTATCTTGTTTTTCCTAAACAACACGTTGTAAGTCGAAAAGCTTTCATGATGCGTGTATGTCTACGTGTGTAGCCTCAAAAGAGAAGGCACAGGACAGTTTTCTCTCGAAAGGATATGTAAGAATACCACTTCATAAGGAAATACAGTTTTGCAGAGTAAAGACATATATGTACGCATTGGAAACTCTTTACGAGAAGAAATAACGCATAGTACAAAATTAGCTTGTATCTCCAAAACTACACGTTGTATTTCGAAAAGAATTGTTGTGGCGTGTACGTCTTAACATGTAGCATCTAAAGAGAACCAAAAGGAGAATTTTCTTTCGTCAAAATTTTTCAGAAAATCACGTTTTAAGGAAATCCCGCATCGTGCGAAATTATCTTGTTTTTCCTAAACAACACGTTGTAAGTCGAAAAGCTTTCATGTTGCGTGTATGTCTAAGTGTGTAGCCTCAAAAGAGAAGGCACAGGACAGTTTTCTCTCGAAAGGATATGTAAGAATACCACTTCATAAGGAAATACAGTTTTGCAGAGTAAAGACATATACGTACGCATTGGAAACTCTTTACGAGAAGAAATAACGCATAGTACAAAATTAGCTTGTATCTCCAAAACTACACGTTGTATCTCGAAAAGAATTGTTGTGGCGTCTACGTCTTAACATGTAGCATCTAAAGAGAACCAATAGGAGAATTTTCTTTCGTCAAAATTTTTCAGAAAATCACGTTTTAAGGAAATCCCGCATCGTGGGAAATTATCTTGTTTTTCCTAAACAACACGTTGTAAGTCGAAAAGCTTTCATGTTGCGTGTATGTCTACGTGTGTAGCCTCAAAAGAGAAGGCACAGGACAGTTTTCTCTCGAAAGGATATGTAAGAATACCACTTCATAAGGAAATACAGTTTTGCAGAGTAAAGACATATACGTACGCATTGGAAACTCTTTACGAGAAGAAATAACGCATAGTACAAAATTAGCTTGTATCTCCAAAACTACACGTTGTATCTCGAAAAGAATTGTTGTGGCGTGTACGTCTTAACATGTAGCATCTAAAGAGAACCAAAAGGAGAATTTTCTTTCGTCAAAATTTTTCAGAAAATCACGTTTTAAGGAAATCCCGCATCGTGCGAAATTATCTTGTTTTTCCTAAACAACACGTTGTAAGTCGAAAAGCTTTCATGTTGCGTGTATGTCTACGTGTGTAGCCTCAAAAGAGAAGGCACAGGACAGTTTTCTCTCGAAAGGATATGTAAGAATACCACTTCATAAGGAAATACAGTTTTGCAGAGTAAAGACATATACGTACGCATTGGAAACTCTTTACGAGAAGTAATAACGCATAGTACAAAATTAGCTTGTATCTCCAAAACTACACGTTGTATCTCGAAAAGAATTGTTGTGGCGTGTACGTCTAAACATGTAGCATCTAAAGAGAACCAAAAGGAGAATTTTCTTTCGTCAAAATTTTTCAGAAAATCACGTTTTAAGGAAATCCCGCATCGTGCGAAATTATCTTGTTTTTCCTAAACAACACGTTGTAAGTCGAAAAGCTTTCATGTTGCGTGTATGTCTAAGTGTGTAGCCTCAAAAGAGAAGGCACAGGACAGTTTTCTCTCGAAAGGATATGTAAGAATACCACTTCATAAGGAAATACAGTTTTGCAGAGTAAAGACTCATACGTACGCATTGGAAACTCTTTACGAGAAGAAATAACGCATAGTACAAAATTAGCTTGTATCTCCAAAACTACATGTTGTATCTCGAAAAGAATTGTTGTGGCGTGTACGTCTTAACATGTAGCATCTAAAGAGAACCAAAAGGAGAATTTTCTTTCGTCAAAATTTTTCAGAAAATCACGTTTTAAGGAAATCCCGCATCGTGCGAAATTATCTTGTTTTTCCTAAACAACACGTTGTAAGTCGAAAAGCTTTCATGTTGCGTGTATGTCTAAGTGTGTAGCCTCAAAAGAGAAGGCACAGGACAGTTTTCTCTCGAAAGGATATGTAAGAATACCACTTCATAAGGAAATACAGTTTTGCAGAGTAAAGACATATACGTACGCATTGGAAACTCTGTACGAGAAGAAATAACGCATAGTACAAAATTAGCTTGTATCTCCACAACTACACGTTGTATCTCGAAAAGAATTGTTGTGGCGTGTACGTCTTAACATGTAGCATCTAAAGAGAACCAAAAGGAGAATTTTCTTTCGTCAAAATTTTTCAGAAAATCACGTTTTAAGGAAATCCCGCATCGTGCGAAATTATCTTGTTTTTCCTAAACGACACGTTGTAAGTCGAAAAGCTTTCATGATGCGTGTATGTCTACGTGTGTAGCCTCAAAAGAGAAGGCACAGGACAGTTTTCTCTCGAAAGGATATGTAAGAATACCACTTCATAAGGAAATACAGTTTTGCAGAGTAAAGACATATACGTACGCATTGGAAACTCTTTAGGAGAAGAAATAAGGCATAGTACAAAATTAGCTTGTATCTCCAAAACTACACGTTGTATCTCGAAAAGAATTGTTGTGGCGTGTACGTCTTAACATGTAGCATCTAAAGAGAACCAAAAGGAGAATTTTCTTTCGTCAAAATTTTTCAGAAAATCACGTTTTAAGGAAATCCCGCATCGTGCGAAATTATCTTGGTTTTCCTAAACAACACATTGTAAGTCGAAAAGCTTTCATGTTGCGTGTATGTCTACGTGTGTAGCCTCAAAAGAGAAGGCACAGGACAGTTTTCTCTCGAAAGGATATGTAAGAATACCACTTCATAAGGAAATACAGTTTTGCAGAGTAAAGACATATACGTACGCATTGGAAACTCTTTACGAAAAGAAATAACGCATAGTACAACATTAGCTTGTATCTCCAAAACTACACGTTGTATCTCGAAAAGAATTGTAGTGGCGTGTACGTCTTAACATGTAGCATCTAAAGAGAACCAAAAGGAGAATTTTCTTTCGTCAAAATTTTTCAGAAAATCACGTTTTAAGGAAATCCCGCATCGTGCGAAATTATCTTGTTTTTCCTAAACGACACGTTGTAAGTCGAAAAGCTTTCATGATGCGTGTATGTCTACGTGTGTAGCCTCAAAAGAGAAGGCACAGGACAGTTTTCTCTCGAAAGGATATGTAAGAATACCACTTCATAAGGAAATACAGTTTTGCAGAGTAAAGACATATACGTACGCATTGGAAACTCTTTACGAAAAGAAATAACGCATAGTACAACATTAGCTTGTATCTCCAAAACTACACGTTGTATCTCGAAAAGAATTGTAGTGGCGTGTACGTCTTAACATGTAGCATCTAAAGAGAACCAAAAGGAGAATTTTCTTTCGTCAAAATTTTTCAGAAAATCACGTTTTAAGGAAATCCCGCATCGTGCGAAATTATCTTGTTTTTCCTAAACAACACGTTGTAAGTCGAAAAGCTTTCATGTTGCGTGTATGTCTAAGTGTGTAGCCTCAAAAGAGAAGGCACAGGACAGTTTTCTCTCGAAAGGATATGTAAGAATACCACTTCATAAGGAAATACAGTTTTGCAGAGTAAAGACATATACGTACGCATTGGAAACTCTTTACGAGAAGAAATAACGCATAGTACAAAATTAGCTTGTATCTCCAAAACTACACGTTGTATCTCGAAATGAATTGTTGTGGCGTGTACGTCTTAACATGTAGCATCTAAAGAGAGCCAAAAGGAGAATTTTCTTTCGTCAAAATTTTTCAGAAAATCACGTTTTAAGGAAATCCCGCATCGTGCGAAATTATCTTGTTTTTCCTAAACAACACGTTGTAAGTCGAAAAGCTTTCATGTTGCGTGTATGTCTAAGTGTGTAGCCTCAAAAGAGAAGGCACAGGACAGTTTTCTCTCGAAAGGATATGTAAGAATACCACTTCATAAGGAAATACAGTTTTGCAGAGTAAAGACATATACGTACGCATTGGAAACTCTTTACGAGAAGAAATAACGCATAGTACAAAATTAGCTTGTATCTCCAAAACTACACGTTGTATCTCGAAAAGAATTGTTGTGGCGTGTACGTCTTAACATGTAGCATCTAAAGAGAACCAAAAGGAGAATTTTCTTTCGTCAAAATTTTTCAGAAAATCACGTTTTAAGGAAATCCCGCATCGAGCGAAATTATCTTGTTTTTCCTAAACAACACGTTGTAAGTCGAAAAGCTTTCATGTTGCGTATATGTCTACGTGTGTAGCCTCAATAGAGAAGGCACAGGACAGTTTTCTCTCGAAAGGATATGTAAGAATACCACTTCATAAGGAAATACAGTTTTGCAGAGTAAAGACATATACGTACGCATTGGAAACTCTTTACGAGAAGAAATAACGCATAGTACAACATTAGCTTGTATCTCCAAAACTACACGTTGTATCTCGAAAAGAATTGTTGTGGCGTGTACGTCTTAACATGTAGCATCTAAAGAGAGCCAAAAGGAGAATTTTCTTTCGTCAAAATTTTTCAGAAAATCACGTTTTAAGGAAATCCCGCATCGTGCGAAATTATCTTGTTTTTCCTAAACAACACGTTGTAAGTCGAAAAGCTTTCATGTTGCGTGTATGTCTACGTGTGTAGCCTCAAAAGAGAAGGCACAGGACAGTTTTCTCTCGAAAGGATATGTAAGAATACCACTTCATAAGGAAATACAGTTTTGCAGAGTAAAGACATATATGTACGCATTGGAAACTCTTTACGAGAAGAAATAACGCATAGTACAAAATTAGCTTGTATCTCCAAAACTACACGTTGCATCTCGAAAAGAATTGTTGTGGCGTGTACGTCTTAACATGTAGCATCTAAAGAGAACCAAAAGGAGAATTTTCTTTCGTCAAAATTTTTCAGAAAATCACGTTTTAAGGAAATCCCGCATCGTGCGAAATTATCTTGTTTTTCCTAAACAACACGTTGTAAGTCGAAAAGCTTTCATGATGCGTGTATGTCTACGTGTGTAGCCTCAAAAGAGAAGGCACAGGACAGTTTTCTCTCGAAAGGATATGTAAGAATACCACTTCATAAGGAAATACAGTTTTGCAGAGTAAAGACATATATGTACGCATTGGAAACTCTTTACGAGAAGAAATAACGCATAGTACAAAATTAGCTTGTATCTCCAAAACTACACGTTGTATTTCGAAAAGAATTGTTGTGGCGTGTACGTCTTAACATGTAGCATCTGAAGAGAACCAAAAGGAGAATTTTCTTTCGTCAAAATTTTTCAGAAAATCACGTTTTAAGGAAATCCCGCATCGTGCGAAATTATCTTGTTTTTCCTAAACAACACGTTGTAAGTCGAAAAGCTTTCATGTTGCGTGTATGTCTAAGTGTGTAGCCTCAAAAGAGAAGGCACAGGACAGTTTTCTCTCGAAAGGATATGTAAGAATACCACTTCATAAGGAAATACAGTTTTGCAGAGTAAAGACATATACGTACGCATTGGAAACTCTTTACGAGAAGAAATAACGCATAGTACAAAATTAGCTTGTATCTCCAAAACTACACGTTGTATCTCGAAAAGAATTGTTGTGGCGTGTACGTCTTAACATGTAGCATCTAAAGAGAACAAATAGGAGAATTTTCTTTCGTCAAAATTTTTCAGAAAATCACGTTTTAAGGAAATCCCGCATCGTGGGAAATTATCTTGTTTTTCCTAAACAACACGTTGTAAGTCGAAAAGCTTTCATGTTGCGTGTATGTCTACGTGTGTAGCCTCAAAAGAGAAGGCACAGGACAGTTTTCTCTCGAAAGGATATGTAAGAATACCACTTCATAAGGAAATACAGTTTTGCAGAGTAAAGACATATACGTACGCATTGGAAACTCTTTACGAGAAGAAATAACGCATAGTACAAAATTAGCTTGTATCTCCAAAACTACACGTTGTATCTCGAAAAGAATTGTTGTGGCGTGTACGTCTTAACATGTAGCATCTAAAGAGAACCAAAAGGAGAATTTTCTTTCGTCAAAATTTTTCAGAAAATCACGTTTTAAGGAAATCCCGCATCGTGCGAAATTATCTTGTTTTTCCTAAACAACACGTTGTAAGTCGAAAAGCTTTCATGTTGCGTGTATGTCTACGTGTGTAGCCTCAAAAGAGAAGGCACAGGACAGTTTTCTCTCGAAAGGATATGTAAGAATACCACTTCATAAGGAAATACAGTTTTGCAGAGTAAAGACATATACGTACGCATTGGAAACTCTTTACGAGAAGTAATAACGCATAGTACAAAATTAGCTTGTATCTCCAAAACTACACGTTGTATCTCGAAAAGAATTGTTGTGGCGTGTACGTCTAAACATGTAGCATCTAAAGAGAACCAAAAGGAGAATTTTCTTTCGTCAAAATTTTTCAGAAAATCACGTTTTAAGGAAATCCCGCATCGTGCGAAATTATCTTGTTTTTCCTAAACAACACGTTGTAAGTCGAAAAGCTTTCATGTTGCGTGTATGTCTAAGTGTGTAGCCTCAAAAGAGAAGGCACAGGACAGTTTTCTCTCGAAAGGATATGTAAGAATACCACTTCATAAGGAAATACAGTTTTGCAGAGTAAAGACTCATACGTACGCATTGGAAACTCTTTACGAGAAGAAATAACGCATAGTACAAAATTAGCTTGTATCTCCAAAACTACATGTTGTATCTCGAAAAGAATTGTTGTGGCGTGTACGTCTTAACATGTAGCATCTAAAGAGAACCAAAAGGAGAATTTTCTTTCGTCAAAATTTTTCAGAAAATCACGTTTTAAGGAAATCCCGCATCGTGCGAAATTATCTTGTTTTTCCTAAACAACACGTTGTAAGTCGAAAAGCTTTCATGTTGCGTGTATGTCTACGTGTGTAGCCTCAAAAGAGAAGGCACAGGACAGTTTTCTCTCGAAAGGATATGTAAGAATACCACTTCATAAGGAAATACAGTTTTGCAGAGTAAAGACATATACGTACGCATTGGAAACTCTTTACGAGAAGAAATAACGCATAGTACAAAATTAGCTTGTATCTCCAAAACTACACGTTGTATCTCGAAAAGAATTGTTGTGGCGTGTACGTCTTAACATGTAGCATCTAAAGAGAACCAAAAGGAGAATTTTCTTTCGTCAAAATTTTTCAGAAAATCACGTTTTAAGGAAATCCCGCATCGTGCGAAATTATCTTGTTTTTCCTAAACAACACGTTGTAAGTCGAAAAGCTTTCATGTTGCGTGTATGTCTACGTGTGTAGCCTCAAAAGAGAAGGCACAGGACAGTTTTCTCTCGAAAGGATATGTAAGAATACCACTTCATAAGGAAATACAGTTTTGCAGAGTAAAGACATATACGTACGCATTGGAAACTCTTTACGAGAAGTAATAACGCATAGTACAAAATTAGCTTGTATCTCCAAAACTACACGTTGTATCTCGAAAAGAATTGTTGTGGCGTGTACGTCTAAACATGTAGCATCTAAAGAGAACCTAAAGGAGAATTTTCTTTCGTCAAAATTTTTCAGAAAATCACGTTTTAAGGAAATCCCGCATCGTGCGAAATTATCTTGTTTTTCCTAAACAACACGTTGTAAGTCGAAAAGCTTTCATGTTGCGTGTATGTCTAAGTGTGTAGCCTCAAAAGAGAAGGCACAGGACAGTTTTCTCTCGAAAGGATATGTAAGAATACCACTTCATAAGGAAATACAGTTTTGCAGAGTAAAGACTCATACGTACACATTGGAAACTCTTTACGAGAAGAAATAACGCATAGTACAAAATTAGCTTGTATCTCCAAAACTACATGTTGTATCTCGAAAAGAATTGTTGTGGCGTGTACGTCTTAACATGTAGCATCTAAAGAGAACCAAAAGGAGAATTTTCTTTCGTCAAAATTTTTCAGAAAATCACGTTTTAAGGAAATCCCGCATCGTGCGAAATTATCTTGTTTTTCCTAAACAACACGTTGTAAGTCGAAAAGCTTTCATGTTGCGTGTATGTCTACGTGTGTAGCCTCAAAAGAGAAGGCACAGGACAGTTTTCTCTCGAAAGGATATGTAAGAATACCACTTCATAAGGAAATACAGTTTTGCAGAGTATAGACATATATGTACGCATTGGAAACTCTTTACGAGAAGAAATAACGCATAGTACAAAATTAGCTTGTATCTCCAAAACTACACGTTGTATTTCGAAAAGAATTGTTGTGGCGTGTACGTCTTAACATGTAGCATCTAAAGAGAACCAAAAGGAGAATTTTCTTTCGTCAAAATTTTTCAGAAAATCACGTTTTAAGGAAATCCCGCATCGTGCGAAATTATCTTGTTTTTCCTAAACAACACGTTGTAAGTCGAAAAGCTTTCATGTTGCGTGTATGTCTAAGTGTGTAGCCTCAAAAGAGAAGGCACAGGACAGTTTTCTCTCGAAAGGATATGTAAGAATACCACTTCATAAGGAAATACAGTTTTGCAGAGTAAAGACATATACGTACGCATTGGAAACTCTTTACGAGAAGAAATAACGCATAGTACAAAATTAGCTTGTATCTCCAAAACTACACGTTGTATCTCGAAAAGAATTGTTGTGGCGTGTACGTCTTAACATGTAGCATCTAAAGAGAACCAATAGGAGAATTTTCTTTCGTCAAAATTTTTCAGAAAATCACGTTTTAAGGAAATCCCGCATCGTGGGAAATTATCTTGTTTTTCCTAAACAACACGTTGTAAGTCGAAAAGCTTTCATGTTGCGTGTATGTCTACGTGTGTAGCCTCAAAAGAGAAGGCACAGGACAGTTTTCTCTCGAAATGATATGTAAGAATACCACTTCATAAGGAAATACAGTTTTGCAGAGTAAAGACATATACGTACGCATTGGAAACTCTTTACGAGAAGAAATAACGCATAGTACAAAATTAGCTTGTATCTCCAAAACTACACGTTGTATCTCGAAAAGAATTGTTGTGGCGTGTACGTCTTAACATGTAGCATCTAAAGAGAACCAAAAGGAGAATTTTCTTTCGTCAAAATTTTTCAGAAAATCACGTTTTAAGGAAATCCCGCATCGTGCGAAATTATCTTGTTTTTCCTAAACAACACGTTGTAAGTCGAAAAGCTTTCATGTTGCGTGTATGTCTACGTGTGTAGCCTCAAAAGAGAAGGCACAGGACAGTTTTCTCTCGAAAGGATATGTAAGAATACCACTTCATAAGGAAATACAGTTTTGCAGAGTAAAGACATATACGTACGCATTGGAAACTCTTTACGAGAAGTAATAACGCATAGTACAAAATTAGCTTGTATCTCCAAAACTACACGTTGTATCTC
This sequence comes from Apodemus sylvaticus, assembly GCF_947179515.1. Classification (NCBI taxonomy): domain Eukaryota; kingdom Metazoa; phylum Chordata; class Mammalia; order Rodentia; family Muridae; genus Apodemus; species Apodemus sylvaticus. The sequence goes on along the minus strand of NW_026263032.1, from coordinate 145,927 downwards.
GAAAAGAATTGTTGTGGCGTGTACGTCTAAACATGTAGCATCTAAAGAGAACCAAAAGGAGAATTTTCTTTCGTCAAAATTTTTCAGAAAATCACGTTTTAAGGAAATCCCGCATCGTGCGAAATTATCTTGTTTTTCCTAAACAACACGTTGTAAGTCGAAAAGCTTTCATGTTGCGTGTATGTCTACGTGTGTAGCCTCAAAAGAGAAGGCACAGGACAGTTTTCTCTCGAAAGGATATGTAAGAATACCACTTCATAAGGAAATACAGTTTTGCAGAGTAAAGACTCATACGTACGCATTGGAAACTCTTTACGAGAAGAAATAACGCATAGTACAAAATTAGCTTGTATCTCCAAAACTAAACGTTGTATCTCGAAAAGAATTGTTGTGGCGTGTACGTCTTAACATGTAGCATCTAAAGAGAACCAAAAGGAGAATTTTCTTTCGTCAAAATTTTTCAGAAAATCACGTTTTAAGGAAATCCCGCATCGTGCGAAATTATCTTGTTTTCCTAAACAACACGTTGTAAGTCGAAAAGCTTTCATGTTGCGTGTATGTCTACGTGTATAGCCTCAAAAGAGAAGGCACAGGACAGTTTTCTCTCGAAAGGATATGTAAGAATACCACTTCATAAGGAAATACAGTTTTGCAGAGTAAAGACATATACGTACGCATTGGAAACTCTTTACGAGAAGAAATAACGCATAGTACAAAATTAGCTTGTATCTCCAAAACTACACGTTGTATCTCGAAAAGAATTGTTGTGGCGTGTACGTCTTAACATGTAGCATCTAAAGAGAACCAAAAGGAGAATTTTCTTTCGTCAAAATTTTTCAGAAAATCACGTTTTAAGGAAATCCCGCATCGTGCGAAATTATCTTGTTTTTCCTAAACGACACGTTGTAAGTCGAAAAGCTTTCATGATGCGTGTATGTCTACGTGTGTAGCCTCAAAAGAGAAGGCACAGGACAGTTTTCTCTCGAAAGGATATGTAAGAATACCACTTCATAAGGAAATACAGTTTTGCAGAGTAAAGACATATACGTACGCATTGGAAACTCTTTAGGAAAAGAAATAACGCATAGTACAAAATTAGCTTGTATCTCCAAAACTACACGTTGTATCTCGAAAAGAATTGTTGTGGCGTGTACGTCTTAACATGTAGCATCTAAAGAGAACCAAAAGGAGAATTTTCTTTCGTCAAAATTTTTCAGAAAATCACGTTTTAAGGAAATCCCGCATCGTGCGAAATTATCTTGTTTTTCCTAAACAACACGTTGTAAGTCGAAAAGCTTTCATGTTGCGTGTATGTCTAAGTGTGTAGCCTCAAAAGAGAAGGCACAGGACAGTTTTCTCTCGAAAGGATATGTAAGAATACCACTTCATAAGGAAATACAGTTTTGCAGAGTAAAGACATATACGTACGCATTGGAAACTCTTTACGAGAAGAAATAACGCATAGTACAAAATTAGCTTGTATCTCCAAAACTACACGTTGTATCTCGAAAAGAATTGTTGTGGCGTGTACGTCTTAACATGTAGCATCTAAAGAGAACCAAAAGGAGAATTTTCTTTCGTCAAAATTTTTCAGAAAATCACGTTTTAAGGAAATCCCGCATCGTGCGAAATTATCTTGTTTTTCCTAAACAACACGTTGTAAGTCGAAAAGCTTTCATGTTGCGTGTATGTCTACGTGTGTAGCCTCAAAAGAGAAGGCACAGGACAGTTTTCTCTCGAAAGGATATGTAAGAATACCACTTCATAAGGAAATACAGTTTTGCAGAGTAAAGACATATACGTACGCATTGGAAACTCTTTAGAAGAAATAACGCATAGTACAAAATTAGCTTGTATCTCCAAAACTACACGTTGTATCTCGAAAAGAATTGTTGTGGCGTGTACGTCTTAACATGTAGCATCTAAAGAGAACCAAAAGGAGAATTTTCTTTCGTCAAAATTTTTCAGAAAATCACGTTTTAAGGAAATCCCGCATCGTGCGAAATTATCTTGTTTTTCCTAAACAACACTTTGTAAGTCGAAAAGCTTTCATGTTGCGTGTATGTCTACGTGTGTAGCCTCAAAAGAGAAGGCACAGGACAGTTTTCTCTCGAAAGGATATGTAAGAATACCACTTCATAAGGAAATACAGTTTTGCAGAGTAAAGACATATACGTACGCATTGGAAACTCTTTACGAGAAGAAATAACGCATAGTACAAAATTAGCTTGTATCTCCAAAACTACACGTTGTATCTCGAAAAGAATTGTTGTGGCGTGTACGTCTTAACATGTAGCATCTAAAGAGAACCAAAAGGAGAATTTTCTTTCGTCAAAATTTTTCAGAAAATCACGTTTTAAGGAAATCCCGCATCGTGCGAAATTATCTTGTTTTTCCTAAACAACACGTTGTAAGTCGAAAAGCTTTCATGTTGCGTGTATGTCTAAGTGTGTAGCCTCAAAAGAGAAGGCACAGGACAGTTTTCTCTCGAAAGGATATGTAAGAATACCACTTCATAAGGAAATACAGTTTTGCAGAGTAAAGACATATACGTACGCATTGGAAACTCTTTACGAGAAGAAATAACGCATAGTACAAAATTAGCTTGTATCTCCAAAACTACAAGTTGTATCTCGAAAAGAATTGTTGTGGCGTGTACGTCTTAACATGTAGCATCTAAAGAGAACCAAAAGGAGAATTTTCTTTCGTCAAAATTTTTCAGAAAATCACGTTTTAAGGAAATCCCGCATCGTGCGAAATTATCTTGTTTTTCCTAAACAACACGTTGTAAGTCGAAAAGCTTTCATGTTGCGTGTATGTCTACGTGTGTAGCCTCAAAAGAGAAGGCACAGGACAGTTTTCTCTCGAAAGGATATGTAAGAATACCACTTCATAAGGAAATAGTTTTGCAGAGTAAAGACATATACGTACGCATTGGAAACTCTTTACGAGAAGAAATAACGCATAGTACAAAATTAGCTTGTATCTCCAAAACTACACGTTGTATCTCGAAAAGAATTGTTGTGGCGTGTACGTCTTAACATGTAGCATCTAAAGAGAACCAAAAGGAGAATTTTCTTTCGTCAAAATTTTTCAGAAAATCACGTTTTAAGGAAATCCCGCATCGTGCGAAATTATCTTGTTTTTCCTAAACAACACGTTGTAAGTCGAAAAGCTTTCATGTTGCGTGTATGTCTAAGTGTGTAGCCTCAAAAGAGAAGGCACAGGACAGTTTTCTCTCGAAAGGATATGTAAGAATACCACTTCATAAGGAAATACAGTTTTGCAGAGTAAAGACATATACGTACGCATTGGAAACTCTTTACGAGAAGAAATAACGCATAGTACAAAATTAGCTTGTATCTCCAAAACTACACGTTGTATCTCGAAAAGAATTGTTGTGGCGTGTACGTCTTAACATGTAGCTTCTAAAGAGAACCAAAAGGAGAATTTTCTTTCGTCAAAATTTTTCAGAAAATCACGTTTTAAGGAAATCCCGCATCGTGCGAAATTATCTTGTTTTTCCTAAACAACACTTTGTAAGTCGAAAAGCTTTCATGTTGCGTGTATGTCTACGTGTGTAGCCTCAAAAGAGAAGGCACAGGACAGTTTTCTCTCGAAAGGATATGTAAGAATACCACTTCATAAGGAAATACAGTTTTGCAGAGTAAAGACATATACGTACGCATTGGAAACTCTTTACGAGAAGAAATAACGCATAGTACAAAATTAGCTTGTATCTCCAAAACTACACGTTGTATCTCGAAAAGAATTGTTGTGGCGTGTACGTCTTAACATGTAGCATCTAAAGAGAACCAAAAGGAGAATTTTCTTTCGTCAAAATTTTTCAGAAAATCACGTTTTAAGGAAATCCCGCATCGTGCGAAATTATCTTGTTTTTCCTAAACCACACGTTGTAAGTCGAAAAGCTTTCATGTTGCGTGTATGTCTACGTGTGTAGCCTCAAAAGAGAAGGCACAGGACAGTTTTCTCTCGAAAGGATATGTAAGAATACCACTTCATAAGGAAATACAGTTTTGCAGAGTAAAGACACATACGTACGCATTGGAAACTCTTTACGAGAAGAAATAACGCATAGTACAAAATTAGCTTGTATCTCCAAAACTACACGTTGTATCTCGAAAAGAATTGTTGTGGCGTGTACGTCTTAACATGTAGCATCTAAAGAGAACCAAAAGGAGAATTTTCTTTCGTCAAAATTTTTCAGAAAATCACGTTTTAAGGAAATCCCGCATCGTGCGAAATTATCTTGTTTTTCCTAAACAACACGTTGTAAGTCGAAAAGCTTTCATGTTGCGTGTATGTCTAAGTGTGTAGCCTCAAAAGAGAAGGCACAGGACAGTTTTCTCTCGAAAGGATATGTAAGAATACCACTTCATAAGGAAATACAGTTTTGCAGAGTAAAGACATATACGTACGCATTGGAAACTCTTTACGAGAAGAAATAACGCATAGTACAAAATTAGCTTGTATCTCCAAAACTACACGTTGTATCTCGAAAAGAATTGTTGTGGCGTGTACGTCTTAACATGTAGCATCTAAAGAGAACCAAAAGGAGAATTTTCTTTCGTCAAAATTTTTCAGAAAATCACGTTTTAAGGAAATCCCGCATCGTGCGAAATTATCTTGTTTTTCCTAAACAACACGTTGTAAGTCGAAAAGCTTTCATGTTGCGTGTATGTCTAAGTGTGTAGCCTCAAAAGAGAAGGCACAGGACAGTTTTCTCTCGAAAGGATATGTAAGAATACCACTTCATAAGGAAATACAGTTTTGCAGAGAAAAGACTCATACGTACGCATTGGAAACTCTTTACGAGAAGAAATAACGCATAGTACAAAATTAGCTTGTATCTCCAAAACTACACGTTGTATCTCGAAAAGAATTGTTGTGGCGTGTACGTCTTAACATGTAGCATCTAAAGAGAACCAAAAGGAGAATTTTCTTTCGTCAAAATTTTTCAGAAAATCACGTTTTAAGGAAATCCCGCATCGTGCGAAATTATCTTGTTTTTCCTAAACAACACGTTGTAAGTCGAAAAGCTTTCATGTTGCGTGTATGTCTAAGTGTGTAGCCTCAAAAGAGAAGGCACAGGACAGTTTTCTCTCGAAAGGATATGTAAGAATACCACTTCATAAGGAAATACAGTTTTGCAGAGTAAAGACATATACGTACGCATTGGAAACTCTTTACGAGAAGAAATAACGCATAGTACAAAATTAGCTTGTATCTCCAAAACTACACGTTGTATCTCGAAAAGAATTGTTGTGGCGTGTACGTCTTAACATGTAGCATCTAAAGAGAACCAAAAGGAGAATTTTCTTTCGTCAAAATTTTTCAGAAAATCACGTTTTAAGGAAATCCCGCATCGTGCGAAATTATCTTGTTTTTCCTAAACAACACGTTGTAAGTCGAAAAGCTTTCATGTTGCGTGTATGTCTACGTGTGTAGCCTCAAAAGAGAAGGCACAGGACAATTTTCTCTCGAAAGGATATGTAAGAATACCACTTCATAAGGAAATACAGTTTTGCAGAGTAAAGACATATACGTACGCATTGGAAACTCTTTACGAGAAGAAATAACGCATAGTACAAAATTAGCTTGTATCTCCAAAACTACACGTTGTATCTCGAAAAGAATTGTTGTGGCGTGTACGTCTTAACATGTAGCATCTAAAGAGAACCAAAAGGAGAATTTTCTTTCGTCAAAATTTTTCAGAAAATCACGTTTTAAGGAAATCCCGCATCGTGCGAAATGATCTTGTTTTTCCTAAACAACACGTTGTAAGTCGAAAAGCTTTCATGTTGCGTGTATGTCTACGTGTGTAGCCTCAAAAGAGAAGGCACAGGACAGTTTTCTCTCGAAAGGATATGTAAGAATACCACTTCATAAGGAAATACAGTTTTGCAGAGTAAAGACATATACGTACGCATTGGAAACTCTTTAGGAGAAGAAATAACGCATAGTACAAAATTAGCTTGTATCTCCAAAACTACACGTTGTATCTCGAAAAGAATTGTTATGGCGTGTACGTCTTAACATGTAGCATCTAAAGAGAACAAAAAGGAGAATTTTCTTTCGTCAAAATTTTTCAGAAAATCACGTTTTAAGGAAATCCCGCATCGTGCGAAATTATCTTGTTTTTCCTAAACAACACGTTGTAAGTCGAAAAGCTTTCATGTTGCGTGTATGTCTAAGTGTGTAGCCTCAAAAGAGAAGGCACAGGACAGTTTTCTCTCGAAAGGTTATGTAAGAATACCACTTCATAAGGAAATACAGTTTTGCAGAGTAAAGACTTATACGTACGCATTGGAAACTCTTTACGAGAAGAAATAACGCATAGTACAAAATTAGCTTGTATCTCCAAAACTACACGTTGTATCTCGAAAAGAATTGTTGTGGCGTGTACGTCTTAACATGTAGCATCTAAAGAGAACCAAAAGGAGAATTTTCTTTCGTCAAAATTTTTCAGAAAATCACGTTTTAAGGAAATCCCGCATCGTGCGAAATTATCTTGTTTTTCCTAAACAACACGTTGTAAGTCGAAAAGCTTTCATGTTGCGTGTATGTCTACGTGTGTAGCCTCAAAAGAGAAGGCACAGGACAGTTTTCTCTCGAAAGGATATGTAAGAATACCACTTCATAAGGAAATACAGTTTTGCAGAGTAAAGACATATACGTACGCATTGGAAACTCTTTAGAAGAAGAAATAACGCATAGTACAAAATTAGCTTGTATCTCCAAAACTACACGTTGTATCTCGAAAAGAATTGTTATGGCGTGTACGTCTTAACATGTAGCATCTAAAGAGAACAAAAAGGAGAATTTTCTTTCGTCAAAATTTTTCAGAAAATCACGTTTTAAGGAAATCCCGCATCGTGCGAAATTATCTTGTTTTTCCTAAACAACACGTTGTAAGTCGAAAAGCTTTCATGTTGCGTGTATGTCTAAGTGTGTAGCCTCAAAAGAGAAGGCACAGGACAGTTTTCTCTCGAAAGGTTATGTAAGAATACCACTTCATAAGGAAATACAGTTTTGCAGAGTAAAGACTTATACGTACGCATTGGAAACTCTTTACGAGAAGAAATAACGCATAGTACAAAATTAGCTTGTATCTCCAAAACTACACGTTGTATCTCGAAAAGAATTGTTGTGGCGTGTACGTCTTAACATGTAGCATCTAAAGAGAACCAAAAGGAGAATTTTCTTTCGTCAAAATTTTTCAGAAAATCACGTTTTAAGGAAATCCCGCATCATGCGAAATTATCTTGTTTTTCCTAAACAACACGTTGTAAGTCGAAAAGCTTTCATGTTGCGTGTATGTCTACGTGTGTAGCCTCAAAAGAGAAGGCACAGGACAGTTTTCTCTCGAAAGGATATGTAAGAATACCACTTCATAAGGAAATACAGTTTTGCAGAGTAAAGACATATACGTACGCATTGGAAACTCTTTAGGAGAAGAAATAACGCATAGTACAAAATTAGCTTGTATCTCCAAAACTACACGTTGTATCTCGAAAAGAATTCTTATGGCGTGTACGTCTTAACATGTAGCATCTAAAGAGAACAAAAAGGAGAATTTTCTTTCGTCAAAATTTTTCAGAAAATCACGTTTTAAGGAAATCCCGCATCGTGCGAAATTATCTTGTTTTTCCTAAACAACACGTTGTAAGTCGAAAAGCTTTCATGTTGCGTGTATGTCTAAGTGTGTAGCCTCAAAAGAGAAGGCACAGGACAGTTTTCTCTCGAAAGGTTATGTAAGAATACCACTTCATAAGGAAATACAGTTTTGCAGAGTAAAGACTTATACGTACGCATTGGAAACTCTTTACGAGAAGAAATAATGCATAGTACAAAATTAGCTTGTATCTCCAAAACTACACGTTGTATCTCGAAAAGAATTGTTGTGGCGTGTACGTCTTAACATGTAGCATCTAAAGAGAACCAAAAGGAGAATTTTCTTTCGTCAAAATTTTTCAGAAAATCACGTTTTAAGGAAATCCCGCATCGTGTGAAATTATCTTGTTTTTCCTAAACAACACGTTGTAAGTCGAAAAGCTTTCATGTTGCGTGTATGTCTAAGTGTGTAGCCTCAAAAGAGAAGGCACAGGACAGTTTTCTCTCGAAAGGATATGTAAGAATACCACTTCATAAGGAAATACAGTTTTGCAGAGTAAAGACATATACGTACGCATTGGAAACTCTTTAGGAGAAGAAATAACGCATAGTACAAAATTAGCTTGTATCTCCAAAACTACACGTTGTATCTCGAAAAGAATTGTTGTGGCGTGTACGTCTTAACATGTAGCATCTAAAGAGAACCAAAAGGAGAATTTTCTTTCGTCAAAATTTTTCAGAAAATCACGTTTTAAGGAAATCCCGCATCGTGCGAAATTATCTTGTTTTTCCTAAACAACACGTTGTAAGTCGAAAAGCTTTCATGTTGCGTGTATGTCTACGTGTGTAGCCTCAAAAGAGAAGGCACAGGACAGTTTTCTCTTGAAAGGATATGTAAGAATACCACTTCATAAGGAAATACAGTTTTGCAGAGTAAAGACTCATACGTACGCATTGGAAACTCTTTACGAGAAGAAATAACGCATAGTACAAAATTAGCTTGTATCTCCAAAACTACACGTTGTATCTCGAAAAGAATTGTTGTGGCGTGTACGTCTTAACATGTAGCATCTAAAGAGAACCAAAAGGAGAATTTTCTTTCGTCAAAATTTTTCAGAAAATCACGTTTTAAGGAAATCCCGCATCGTGCGAAATTATCTTGTTTTTCCTAAACAACACGTTGTAAGTCGAAAAGCTTTCATGTTGCGTGTATGTCTACGTGTGTAGCCTCAAAAGAGAAGGCACAGGACAGTTTTCAATCGAAAGGATATGTAAGAATACCACTTCATAAGGAAATACAGTTTTGCAGAGTAAAGACATATACGTACGCATTGGAAACTCTTTACGAGAAGAAATAACGCATAGTACAAAATTAGCTTGTATCTCCAAAACTACACGTTGTATCTCGAAAAGAATTGTTGTGGCGTGTACGTCTTAACATGTAGCATCTAAAGAGAACCAAAAGGAGAATTTTCTTTCGTCAAAATTTTTCAGAAAATCACGTTTTAAGGAAATCCCGCATCGTGCGAAATTATCTTGTTTTTCCTAAACAACACGTTGGAAGTCGAAAAGCTTTCATGTTGCGTGTATGTCTACGTGTGTAGCCTCAAAAGAGTAGGCACAGGACAGTTTTCTCTCGAAAGGATATGTAAGAATACCACTTCATAAGGAAATAGTTTTGCAGAGTAAAGACATATACGTACGCATTGGAAACTCTTTACGAGAAGAAATAACGCATCGTACAAAATTTGCTTGTATCTCCAAAACTACACGTTGTATCTCGAAAAGAATTGTTGTGGCGTGTACGTCTTAACATGTAGCATCTAAAGAGAACCAAAAGGAGAATTTTCTTTCGTCAAAATTTTTCAGAAAATCACGTTTTAAGGAAATCCCGCATCGTGCGAAATTATCTTGTTTTTCCTAAACAACACGTTGTAAGTCGAAAAGCTTTCATGTTGCGTGTATGTCTAAGTGTGTAGCCTCAAAAGAGAAGGCACAGGACAGTTTTCTCTCGAAAGGATATGTAAGAATACCACTTCATAAGGAAATACAGTTTTGCAGAGTAAAGACATATACGTACGCATTGGAAACTCTTTACGAGAAGAAATAACGCATAGTACAAAATTAGCTTGTATCTCCAAAACTACACGTTGTATCTCGAAAAGAATTGTTGTGGCGTGTACGTCTTAACATGTAGCATCTAAAGAGAACCAAAAGGAGAATTTTCTTTCGTCAAAATTTTTCAGAAAATCACGTTTTAAGGAAATCCCGCATCGTGCGAAATTATCTTGTTTTTCCTAAACAACACGTTGTAAGTCGAAAAGCTTTCATGTTGCGTGTATGTCTACGTGTGTAGCCTCAAAAGAGAAGGCACAGGACAGTTTTCTCTCGAAAGGTTATGTAAGAATACCACTTCATAAGGAAATAGTTTTGCAGAGTAAAGACATATACGTACGCATTGGAAACTCTTTACGAGAAGAAATAACGCATAGTACAAAATTAGCTTGTATCTCCAAAACTACACGTTGTATCTCGAAAAGAATTGTTGTGGCGTGTACGTCTTAACATGTAGCATCTAAAGAGAACCAAAAGGAGAATTGTCATTCGTCAAAATTTTTCAGAAAATCACGTTTTAAGGAAATCCCGCATCGTGCGAAATTATCTTGTTTTTCCTAAACAACACGTTGTAAGTCGAAAAGCTTTCATGTTGCGTGTATGTCTACGTGTGTAGCCTCAAAAGAGAAGGCACAGGACAGTTTTCTCTCGAAAGGATATGTAAGAATACCACTTCATAAGGAAATACAGTTTTGCAGAGTAAAGACATATACGTACGCATTGGAAACTCTTTAGGAGAAGAAATAACGCATAGTACAAAATTAGCTTGTATCTCCAAAACTACACGTTGTATCTCGAAAAGAATTGTTGTGGCGTGTACGTCTTAACATGTAGCATCTAAAGAGAACCAAAAGGAGAATTTTCTTTCGTCTAAATTTTTCAGAAAATCACGTTTTAAGGAAATCCCGCATCGTGCGAAATTATCTTGTTTTTCCTAAACAACACGTTGTAAGTCGAAAAGCTTTCATGTTGCGTGTATGTCTACGTGTGTAGCCTCAAAAGACAAGGCACAGGACAGTTTTCTCTCGAAAGGATATGTAAGAATACCACTTCATAAGGAAATAGTTTTGCAGAGTAAAGACATATACGTACGCATTGGAAACTCTTTACGAGAAGAAATAACGCATAGTACAAAATTAGCTTGTATCTCCAAAACTACACGTTGTATCTCGAAAAGAATTGTTGTGGCGTGTACGTCTTAACATGTAGCATCTAAAGAGAACCAAAAGGAGAATTTCCTTTCGTCAAAATTTTTCAGAAAATCACGTTTTAAGGAAATCCCGCATCGTGCGAAATTATCTTGTTTTTCCTAAACAACACGTTGTAAGTCGAAAAGCTTTCATGTTGCGTGTATGTCTACGTGTGTAGCCTCAAAAGAGAAGGCACAGGACAGTTTTCTCTCGAAAGGATATGTAAGAATACCACTTCATAAGGAAATAGTTTTGCAGAGTAAAGACATATACGTACGCATTGGAAACTCTTTACGAGAAGAAATAACGCATAGTACAAAATTAGCTTGTATCTCCAAAACTACACGTTGTATCTCGAAAAGAATTGTTGTGGCGTGTACGTCTTAACATGTAGCATCTAAAGAGAACCAAAAGGAGAATTTTCTTTCGTCAAAATTTTTCAGAAAATCACGTTTTAAGGAAATCCCGCATCGTGCGAAATTATCTTGTTTTTCCTAAACAACACGTTGTAAGTCGAAAAGCTTTCATGTTGCGTGTATGTCTACGTGTGTAGCCTCAAAAGAGAAGGCACAGGACAGTTTTCTCTCGAAAGGATATGTAAGAATACCACTTCATAAGGAAATACAGTTTTGCAGAGTAAAGACATATACGTACGCATTGGAAACTCTTTACGAGAAGAAATAACGCATAGTACAAAATTAGCTTGTATCTCCAAAACTACACGTTGTATCTCGAAAAGAATTGTTGTGGCGTGTACGTCTTAACATGTAGCATCTAAAGAGAACCAAAAGGAGAATTGTCATTCGTCAAAATTTTTCAGAAAATCACGTTTTAAGGAAATCCCGCATCGTGCGAAATTATCTTGTTTTTCCTAAACAACACGTTGTAAGTCGAAAAGCTTTCATGTTGCGTGTATGTCTACGTGTGTAGCCTCAAAAGAGAAGGCACAGGACAGTTTTCTCTCGAAAGGATATGTAAGAATACCACTTCATAAGGAAATACAGTTTTGCAGAGTAAAGACATATACGTACGCATTGGAAACTCTTTAGGAGAAGAAATAACGCATAGTACAAAATTAGCTTGTATCTCCAAAACTACACGTTGTATCTCGAAAAGAATTGTTGTGGCGTGTACGTCTTAACATGTAGCATCTAAAGAGAACCAAAAGGAGAATTTTCTTTCGTCTAAATTTTTCAGAAAATCACGTTTTAAGGAAATCCCGCATCGTGCGAAATTATCTTGTTTTTCCTAAACAACACGTTGTAAGTCGAAAAGCTTTCATGTTGCGTGTATGTCTACGTGTGTAGCCTCAAAAGACAAGGCACAGGACAGTTTTCTCTCGAAAGGATATGTAAGAATACCACTTCATAAGGAAATAGTTTTGCAGAGTAAAGACATATACGTACGCATTGGAAACTCTTTACGAGAAGAAATAACGCATAGTACAAAATTAGCTTGTATCTCCAAAACTACACGTTGTATCTCGAAAAGAATTGTTGTGGCGTGTACGTCTTAACATGTAGCATCTAAAGAGAACCAAAAGGAGAATTTCCTTTCGTCAAAATTTTTCAGAAAATCACGTTTTAAGGAAATCCCGCATCGTGCGAAATTATCTTGTTTTTCCTAAACAACACGTTGTAAGTCGAAAAGCTTTCATGTTGCGTGTATGTCTACGTGTGTAGCCTCAAAAGAGAAGGCACAGGACAGTTTTCTCTCGAAAGGATATGTAAGAATACCACTTCATAAGGAAATAGTTTTGCAGAGTAAAGACATATACGTACGCATTGGAAACTCTTTACGAGAAGAAATAACGCATAGTACAAAATTAGCTTGTATCTCCAAAACTACACGTTGTATCTCGAAAAGAATTGTTGTGGCGTGTACGTCTTAACATGTAGCATCTAAAGAGAACCAAAAGGAGAATTTTCTTTCGTCAAAATTTTTCAGAAAATCACGTTTTAAGGAAATCCCGCATCGTGCGAAATTATCTTGTTTTTCCTAAACAACACGTTGTAAGTCGAAAAGCTTTCATGTTGCGTGTATGTCTACGTGTGTAGCCTCAAAAGAGAAGGCACAGGACAGTTTTCTCTCGAAAGGATATGTAAGAATACCACTTCATAAGGAAATACAGTTTTGCAGAGTAAAGACATATACGTACGCATTGGAAACTCTTTACGAGAAGAAATAACGCATAGTACAAAATTAGCTTGTATCTCCAAAACTACACGTTGTATCTCGAAAAGAATTGTTGTGGCGTGTACGTCTTAACATGTAGCATCTAAAGAGAACCAAAAGGAGAATTTTCTTTCGTCAAAATTTTTCAGAAAATCACGTTTTAAGGAAATCCCGCATCGTGCGAAATTATCTTGTTTTTCCTAAACAACACGTTGTAAGTCGAAAAGCTTTCATGTTGCGTGTATGTCTACGTGTGTAGCCTCAAAAGAGAAGGCACAGGACAGTTTTCTCTCGAAAGGATATGTAAGAATACCACTTCATAAGGAAATACAGTTTTGCAGAGTAAAGACATATACGTACGCATTGGAAACTCTTTACGAGAAGTAATAACGCATAGTACAAAATTAGCTTGTATCTCCAAAACTACACGTTGTATCTCGAAAAGAATTGTTGTGGCGTGTACGTCTTAACATGTAGCATCTAAAGAGAACCAAAAGGAGAATTTTCTTTCGTCAAAATTTTTCAGAAAATCACGTTTTAAGGAAATCCCGCATCGTGCGAAATTATCTTGTTTTTCCTAAACAACACGTTGTAAGTCGAAAAGCTTTCATGTTGCGTGTATGTCTAAGTGTGTAGCCTCAAAAGAGAAGGCACAGGACAGTTTTCTCTCGAAAGGATATGTAAGAATACCACTTCATAAGGAAATACAGTTTTGCAGAGTAAAGACATATACGTACGCATTGGAAACTCTTTACGAGAAGAAATAACGCATAGTACAAAATTAGCTTGTATCTCCAAAACTACACGTTGTATCTCGAAAAGAATTGTTGTGGCGTGTACGTCTTAACATGTAGCATCTAAAGAGAACCAAAAGGAGAATTTTCTTTCGTCAAAATTTTTCAGAAAATCACGTTTTAAGGAAATCCCGCATCGTGCGAAATTATCTTGTTTTTCCTAAACAACACGTTGTAAGTCGAAAAGCTTTCATGTTGCGTGTATGTCTACGTGTGTAGCCTCAAAAGAGAAGGCACAGGACAATTTTCTCTCGAAAGGATATGTAAGAATACCACTTCATAAGGAAATACAGTTTTGCAGAGTAAAGACATATACGTACGCATTGGAAACTCTTTACGAGAAGAAATAACGCATAGTACAAAATTAGCTTGTATCTCCAAAACTACACGTTGTATCTCGAAAAGAATTGTTGTGGCGTGTACGTCTTAACATGTAGCATCTAAAGAGAACCAAAAGGAGAATTTTCTTTCGTCAAAATTTTTCAGAAAATCACGTTTTAAGGAAATCCCGCATCGTGCGAAATGATCTTGTTTTTCCTAAACAACACGTTGTAAGTCGAAAAGCTTTCATGTTGCGTGTATGTCTACGTGTGTAGCCTCAAAAGAGAAGGCACAGGACAGTTTTCTCTCGAAAGGATATGTAAGAATACCACTTCATAAGGAAATACAGTTTTGCAGAGTAAAGACATATACGTACGCATTGGAAACTCTTTAGGAGAAGAAATAACGCATAGTACAAAATTAGCTTGTATCTCCAAAACTACACGTTGTATCTCGAAAAGAATTGTTATGGCGTGTACGTCTTAACATGTAGCATCTAAAGAGAACAAAAAGGAGAATTTTCTTTCGTCAAAATTTTTCAGAAAATCACGTTTTAAGGAAATCCCGCATCGTGCGAAATTATCTTGTTTTTCCTAAACAACACGTTGTAAGTCGAAAAGCTTTCATGTTGCGTGTATGTCTACGTGTGTAGCCTCAAAAGACAAGGCACAGGACAGTTTTCTCTCGAAAGGATATGTAAGAATACCACTTCATAAGGAAATAGTTTTGCAGAGTAAAGACATATACGTACGCATTGGAAACTCTTTACGAGAAGAAATAACGCATAGTACAAAATTAGCTTGTATCTCCAAAACTACACGTTGTATCTCGAAAAGAATTGTTGTGGCGTGTACGTCTTAACATGTAGCATCTAAAGAGAACCAAAAGGAGAATTTTCTTTCGTCAAAATTTTTCAGAAAATCACGTTTTAAGGAAATCCCGCATCGTGCGAAATTATCTTGTTTTTCCTAAACAACACGTTGTAAGTCGAAAAGCTTTCATGTTGCGTGTATGTCTACGTGTGTAGCCTCAAAAGAGAAGGCACAGGACAGTTTTCAATCGAAAGGATATGTAAGAATACCACTTCATAAGGAAATACAGTTTTGCAGAGTAAAGACATATACGTACGCATTGGAAACTCTTTACGAGAAGAAATAACGCATAGTACAAAATTAGCTTGTATCTCCAAAACTACACGTTGTATCTCGAAAAGAATTGTTGTGGCGTGTACGTCTTAACATGTAGCATCTAAAGAGAACCAAAAGGAGAATTTTCTTTCGTCAAAATTTTTCAGAAAATCACGTTTTAAGGAAATCCCGCATCGTGCGAAATTATCTTGTTTTTCCTAAACAACACGTTGGAAGTCGAAAAGCTTTCATGTTGCGTGTATGTCTACGTGTGTAGCCTCAAAAGAGTAGGCACAGGACAGTTTTCTCTCGAAAGGATATGTAAGAATACCACTTCATAAGGAAATAGTTTTGCAGAGTAAAGACATATACGTACGCATTGGAAACTCTTTACGAGAAGAAATAACGCATCGTACAAAATTTGCTTGTATCTCCAAAACTACACGTTGTATCTCGAAAAGAATTGTTGTGGCGTGTACGTCTTAACATGTAGCATCTAAAGAGAACCAAAAGGAGAATTTTCTTTCGTCAAAATTTTTCAGAAAATCACGTTTTAAGGAAATCCCGCATCGTGCGAAATTATCTTGTTTTTCCTAAACAACACGTTGTAAGTCGAAAAGCTTTCATGTTGCGTGTATGTCTAAGTGTGTAGCCTCAAAAGAGAAGGCACAGGACAGTTTTCTCTCGAAAGGATATGTAAGAATACCACTTCATAAGGAAATACAGTTTTGCAGAGTAAAGACATATACGTACGCATTGGAAACTCTTTACGAGAAGAAATAACGCATAGTACAAAATTAGCTTGTATCTCCAAAACTACACGTTGTATCTCGAAAAGAATTGTTGTGGCGTGTACGTCTTAACATGTAGCATCTAAAGAGAACCAAAAGGAGAATTTTCTTTCGTCAAAATTTTTCAGAAAATCACGTTTTAAGGAAATCCCGCATCGTGCGAAATTATCTTGTTTTTCCTAAACAACACGTTGTAAGTCGAAAAGCTTTCATGTTGCGTGTATGTCTACGTGTGTAGCCTCAAAAGAGAAGGCACAGGACAGTTTTCTCTCGAAAGGTTATGTAAGAATACCACTTCATAAGGAAATAGTTTTGCAGAGTAAAGACATATACGTACGCATTGGAAACTCTTTACGAGAAGAAATAACGCATAGTACAAAATTAGCTTGTATCTCCAAAACTACACGTTGTATCTCGAAAAGAATTGTTGTGGCGTGTACGTCTTAACATGTAGCATCTAAAGAGAACCAAAAGGAGAATTGTCATTCGTCAAAATTTTTCAGAAAATCACGTTTTAAGGAAATCCCGCATCGTGCGAAATTATCTTGTTTTTCCTAAACAACACGTTGTAAGTCGAAAAGCTTTCATGTTGCGTGTATGTCTACGTGTGTAGCCTCAAAAGAGAAGGCACAGGACAGTTTTCTCTCGAAAGGATATGTAAGAATACCACTTCATAAGGAAATACAGTTTTGCAGAGTAAAGACATATACGTACGCATTGGAAACTCTTTAGGAGAAGAAATAACGCATAGTACAAAATTAGCTTGTATCTCCAAAACTACACGTTGTATCTCGAAAAGAATTGTTGTGGCGTGTACGTCTTAACATGTAGCATCTAAAGAGAACCAAAAGGAGAATTTTCTTTCGTCTAAATTTTTCAGAAAATCACGTTTTAAGGAAATCCCGCATCGTGCGAAATTATCTTGTTTTTCCTAAACAACACGTTGTAAGTCGAAAAGCTTTCATGTTGCGTGTATGTCTACGTGTGTAGCCTCAAAAGACAAGGCACAGGACAGTTTTCTCTCGAAAGGATATGTAAGAATACCACTTCATAAGGAAATAGTTTTGCAGAGTAAAGACATATACGTACGCATTGGAAACTCTTTACGAGAAGAAATAACGCATAGTACAAAATTAGCTTGTATCTCCAAAACTACACGTTGTATCTCGAAAAGAATTGTTGTGGCGTGTACGTCTTAACATGTAGCATCTAAAGAGAACCAAAAGGAGAATTTCCTTTCGTCAAAATTTTTCAGAAAATCACGTTTTAAGGAAATCCCGCATCGTGCGAAATTATCTTGTTTTTCCTAAACAACACGTTGTAAGTCGAAAAGCTTTCATGTTGCGTGTATGTCTACGTGTGTAGCCTCAAAAGAGAAGGCACAGGACAGTTTTCTCTCGAAAGGATATGTAAGAATACCACTTCATAAGGAAATAGTTTTGCAGAGTAAAGACATATACGTACGCATTGGAAACTCTTTACGAGAAGAAATAACGCATAGTACAAAATTAGCTTGTATCTCCAAAACTACACGTTGTATCTCGAAAAGAATTGTTGTGGCGTGTACGTCTTAACATGTAGCATCTAAAGAGAACCAAAAGGAGAATTTTCTTTCGTCAAAATTTTTCAGAAAATCACGTTTTAAGGAAATCCCGCATCGTGCGAAATTATCTTGTTTTTCCTAAACAACACGTTGTAAGTCGAAAAGCTTTCATGTTGCGTGTATGTCTACGTGTGTAGCCTCAAAAGAGAAGGCACAGGACAGTTTTCTCTCGAAAGGATATGTAAGAATACCACTTCATAAGGAAATACAGTTTTGCAGAGTAAAGACATATACGTACGCATTGGAAACTCTTTACGAGAAGAAATAACGCATAGTACAAAATTAGCTTGTATCTCCAAAACTACACGTTGTATCTCGAAAAGAATTGTTGTGGCGTGTACGTCTTAACATGTAGCATCTAAAGAGAACCAAAAGGAGAATTGTCATTCGTCAAAATTTTTCAGAAAATCACGTTTTAAGGAAATCCCGCATCGTGCGAAATTATCTTGTTTTTCCTAAACAACACGTTGTAAGTCGAAAAGCTTTCATGTTGCGTGTATGTCTACGTGTGTAGCCTCAAAAGAGAAGGCACAGGACAGTTTTCTCTCGAAAGGATATGTAAGAATACCACTTCATAAGGAAATACAGTTTTGCAGAGTAAAGACATATACGTACGCATTGGAAACTCTTTAGGAGAAGAAATAACGCATAGTACAAAATTAGCTTGTATCTCCAAAACTACACGTTGTATCTCGAAAAGAATTGTTGTGGCGTGTACGTCTTAACATGTAGCATCTAAAGAGAACCAAAAGGAGAATTTTCTTTCGTCTAAATTTTTCAGAAAATCACGTTTTAAGGAAATCCCGCATCGTGCGAAATTATCTTGTTTTTCCTAAACAACACGTTGTAAGTCGAAAAGCTTTCATGTTGCGTGTATGTCTACGTGTGTAGCCTCAAAAGACAAGGCACAGGACAGTTTTCTCTCGAAAGGATATGTAAGAATACCACTTCATAAGGAAATAGTTTTGCAGAGTAAAGACATATACGTACGCATTGGAAACTCTTTACGAGAAGAAATAACGCATAGTACAAAATTAGCTTGTATCTCCAAAACTACACGTTGTATCTCGAAAAGAATTGTTGTGGCGTGTACGTCTTAACATGTAGCATCTAAAGAGAACCAAAAGGAGAATTTCCTTTCGTCAAAATTTTTCAGAAAATCACGTTTTAAGGAAATCCCGCATCGTGCGAAATTATCTTGTTTTTCCTAAACAACACGTTGTAAGTCGAAAAGCTTTCATGTTGCGTGTATGTCTACGTGTGTAGCCTCAAAAGAGAAGGCACAGGACAGTTTTCTCTCGAAAGGATATGTAAGAATACCACTTCATAAGGAAATAGTTTTGCAGAGTAAAGACATATACGTACGCATTGGAAACTCTTTACGAGAAGAAATAACGCATAGTACAAAATTAGCTTGTATCTCCAAAACTACACGTTGTATCTCGAAAAGAATTGTTGTGGCGTGTACGTCTTAACATGTAGCATCTAAAGAGAACCAAAAGGAGAATTTTCTTTCGTCAAAATTTTTCAGAAAATCACGTTTTAAGGAAATCCCGCATCGTGCGAAATTATCTTGTTTTTCCTAAACAACACGTTGTAAGTCGAAAAGCTTTCATGTTGCGTGTATGTCTACGTGTGTAGCCTCAAAAGAGAAGGCACAGGACAGTTTTCTCTCGAAAGGATATGTAAGAATACCACTTCATAAGGAAATACAGTTTTGCAGAGTAAAGACATATACGTACGCATTGGAAACTCTTTACGAGAAGAAATAACGCATAGTACAAAATTAGCTTGTATCTCCAAAACTACACGTTGTATCTCGAAAAGAATTGTTGTGGCGTGTACGTCTTAACATGTAGCATCTAAAGAGAACCAAAAGGAGAATTTTCTTTCGTCAAAATTTTTCAGAAAATCACGTTTTAAGGAAATCCCGCATCGTGCGAAATTATCTTGTTTTTCCTAAACAACACGTTGTAAGTCGAAAAGCTTTCATGTTGCGTGTATGTCTACGTGTGTAGCCTCAAAAGAGAAGGCACAGGACAGTTTTCTCTCGAAAGGATATGTAAGAATACCACTTCATAAGGAAATACAGTTTTGCAGAGTAAAGACATATACGTACGCATTGGAAACTCTTTACGAGAAGTAATAACGCATAGTACAAAATTAGCTTGTATCTCCAAAACTACACGTTGTATCTCGAAAAGAATTGTTGTGGCGTGTACGTCTTAACATGTAGCATCTAAAGAGAACCAAAAGGAGAATTTTCTTTCGTCAAAATTTTTCAGAAAATCACGTTTTAAGGAAATCCCGCATCGTGCGAAATTATCTTGTTTTTCCTAAACAACACGTTGTAAGTCGAAAAGCTTTCATGTTGCGTGTATGTCTAAGTGTGTAGCCTCAAAAGAGAAGGCACAGGACAGTTTTCTCTCGAAAGGATATGTAAGAATACCACTTCATAAGGAAATACAGTTTTGCAGAGTAAAGACATATACGTACGCATTGGAAACTCTTTACGAGAAGAAATAACGCATAGTACAAAATTAGCTTGTATCTCCAAAACTACACGTTGTATCTCGAAAAGAATTGTTGTGGCGTGTACGTCTTAACATGTAGCATCTAAAGAGAACCAAAAGGAGAATTTTCTTTCGTCAAAATTTTTCAGAAAATCACGTTTTAAGGAAATCCCGCATCGTGCGAAATTATCTTGTTTTTCCTAAACAACACGTTGTAAGTCGAAAAGCTTTCATGTTGCGTGTATGTCTACGTGTGTAGCCTCAAAAGAGAAGGCACAGGACAATTTTCTCTCGAAAGGATATGTAAGAATACCACTTCATAAGGAAATACAGTTTTGCAGAGTAAAGACATATACGTACGCATTGGAAACTCTTTACGAGAAGAAATAACGCATAGTACAAAATTAGCTTGTATCTCCAAAACTACACGTTGTATCTCGAAAAGAATTGTTGTGGCGTGTACGTCTTAACATGTAGCATCTAAAGAGAACCAAAAGGAGAATTTTCTTTCGTCAAAATTTTTCAGAAAATCACGTTTTAAGGAAATCCCGCATCGTGCGAAATGATCTTGTTTTTCCTAAACAACACGTTGTAAGTCGAAAAGCTTTCATGTTGCGTGTATGTCTACGTGTGTAGCCTCAAAAGAGAAGGCACAGGACAGTTTTCTCTCGAAAGGATATGTAAGAATACCACTTCATAAGGAAATACAGTTTTGCAGAGTAAAGACATATACGTACGCATTGGAAACTCTTTAGGAGAAGAAATAACGCATAGTACAAAATTAGCTTGTATCTCCAAAACTACACGTTGTATCTCGAAAAGAATTGTTATGGCGTGTACGTCTTAACATGTAGCATCTAAAGAGAACAAAAAGGAGAATTTTCTTTCGTCAAAATTTTTCAGAAAATCACGTTTTAAGGAAATCCCGCATCGTGCGAAATTATCTTGTTTTTCCTAAACAACACGTTGTAAGTCGAAAAGCTTTCATGTTGCGTGTATGTCTACGTGTGTAGCCTCAAAAGACAAGGCACAGGACAGTTTTCTCTCGAAAGGATATGTAAGAATACCACTTCATAAGGAAATAGTTTTGCAGAGTAAAGACATATACGTACGCATTGGAAACTCTTTACGAGAAGAAATAACGCATAGTACAAAATTAGCTTGTATCTCCAAAACTACACGTTGTATCTCGAAAAGAATTGTTGTGGCGTGTACGTCTTAACATGTAGCATCTAAAGAGAACCAAAAGGAGAATTTCCTTTCGTCAAAATTTTTCAGAAAATCACGTTTTAAGGAAATCCCGCATCGTGCGAAATTATCTTGTTTTTCCTAAACAACACGTTGTAAGTCGAAAAGCTTTCATGTTGCGTGTATGTCTACGTGTGTAGCCTCAAAAGAGAAGGCACAGGACAGTTTTCTCTCGAAAGGATATGTAAGAATACCACTTCATAAGGAAATAGTTTTGCAGAGTAAAGACATATACGTACGCATTGGAAACTCTTTACGAGAAGAAATAACGCATAGTACAAAATTAGCTTGTATCTCCAAAACTACACGTTGTATCTCGAAAAGAATTGTTGTGGCGTGTACGTCTTAACATGTAGCATCTAAAGAGAACCAAAAGGAGAATTTTCTTTCGTCAAAATTTTTCAGAAAATCACGTTTTAAGGAAATCCCGCATCGTGCGAAATTATCTTGTTTTTCCTAAACAACACGTTGTAAGTCGAAAAGCTTTCATGTTGCGTGTATGTCTACGTGTGTAGCCTCAAAAGAGAAGGCACAGGACAGTTTTCTCTCGAAAGGATATGTAAGAATACCACTTCATAAGGAAATACAGTTTTGCAGAGTAAAGACATATACGTACGCATTGGAAACTCTTTACGAGAAGAAATAACGCATAGTACAAAATTAGCTTGTATCTCCAAAACTACACGTTGTATCTCGAAAAGAATTGTTGTGGCGTGTACGTCTTAACATGTAGCATCTAAAGAGAACCAAAAGGAGAATTTTCTTTCGTCAAAATTTTTCAGAAAATCACGTTTTAAGGAAATCCCGCATCGTGCGAAATTATCTTGTTTTTCCTAAACAACACGTTGTAAGTCGAAAAGCTTTCATGTTGCGTGTATGTCTACGTGTGTAGCCTCAAAAGAGAAGGCACAGGACAGTTTTCTCTCGAAAGGATATGTAAGAATACCACTTCATAAGGAAATACAGTTTTGCAGAGTAAAGACATATACGTACGCATTGGAAACTCTTTACGAGAAGTAATAACGCATAGTACAAAATTAGCTTGTATCTCCAAAACTACACGTTGTATCTCGAAAAGAATTGTTGTGGCGTGTACGTCTTAACATGTAGCATCTAAAGAGAACCAAAAGGAGAATTTTCTTTCGTCAAAATTTTTCAGAAAATCACGTTTTAAGGAAATCCCGCATCGTGCGAAATTATCTTGTTTTTCCTAAACAACACGTTGTAAGTCGAAAAGCTTTCATGTTGCGTGTATGTCTAAGTGTGTAGCCTCAAAAGAGAAGGCACAGGACAGTTTTCTCTCGAAAGGATATGTAAGAATACCACTTCATAAGGAAATACAGTTTTGCAGAGTAAAGACATATACGTACGCATTGGAAACTCTTTACGAGAAGAAATAACGCATAGTACAAAATTAGCTTGTATCTCCAAAACTACACGTTGTATCTCGAAAAGAATTGTTGTGGCGTGTACGTCTTAACATGTAGCATCTAAAGAGAACCAAAAGGAGAATTTTCTTTCGTCAAAATTTTTCAGAAAATCACGTTTTAAGGAAATCCCGCATCGTGCGAAATTATCTTGTTTTTCCTAAACAACACGTTGTAAGTCGAAAAGCTTTCATGTTGCGTGTATGTCTACGTGTGTAGCCTCAAAAGAGAAGGCACAGGACAATTTTCTCTCGAAAGGATATGTAAGAATACCACTTCATAAGGAAATACAGTTTTGCAGAGTAAAGACATATACGTACGCATTGGAAACTCTTTACGAGAAGAAATAACGCATAGTACAAAATTAGCTTGTATCTCCAAAACTACACGTTGTATCTCGAAAAGAATTGTTGTGGCGTGTACGTCTTAACATGTAGCATCTAAAGAGAACCAAAAGGAGAATTTTCTTTCGTCAAAATTTTTCAGAAAATCACGTTTTAAGGAAATCCCGCATCGTGCGAAATGATCTTGTTTTTCCTAAACAACACGTTGTAAGTCGAAAAGCTTTCATGTTGCGTGTATGTCTACGTGTGTAGCCTCAAAAGAGAAGGCACAGGACAGTTTTCTCTCGAAAGGATATGTAAGAATACCACTTCATAAGGAAATACAGTTTTGCAGAGTAAAGACATATACGTACGCATTGGAAACTCTTTAGGAGAAGAAATAACGCATAGTACAAAATTAGCTTGTATCTCCAAAACTACACGTTGTATCTCGAAAAGAATTGTTATGGCGTGTACGTCTTAACATGTAGCATCTAAAGAGAACAAAAAGGAGAATTTTCTTTCGTCAAAATTTTTCAGAAAATCACGTTTTAAGGAAATCCCGCATCGTGCGAAATTATCTTGTTTTTCCTAAACAACACGTTGTAAGTCGAAAAGCTTTCATGTTGCGTGTATGTCTAAGTGTGTAGCCTCAAAAGAGAAGGCACAGGACAGTTTTCTCTCGAAAGGTTATGTAAGAATACCACTTCATAAGGAAATACAGTTTTGCAGAGTAAAGACTTATACGTACGCATTGGAAACTCTTTACGAGAAGAAATAACGCATAGTACAAAATTAGCTTGTATCTCCAAAACTACACGTTGTATCTCGAAAAGAATTGTTGTGGCGTGTACGTCTTAACATGTAGCATCTAAAGAGAACCAAAAGGAGAATTTTCTTTCGTCAAAATTTTTCAGAAAATCACGTTTTAAGGAAATCCCGCATCGTGCGAAATTATCTTGTTTTTCCTAAACAACACGTTGTAAGTCGAAAAGCTTTCATGTTGCGTGTATGTCTACGTGTGTAGCCTCAAAAGAGAAGGCACAGGACAGTTTTCTCTCGAAAGGATATGTAAGAATACCACTTCATAAGGAAATACAGTTTTGCAGAGTAAAGACATATACGTACGCATTGGAAACTCTTTAGGAGAAGAAATAACGCATAGTACAAAATTAGCTTGTATCTCCAAAACTACACGTTGTATCTCGAAAAGAATTGTTATGGCGTGTACGTCTTAACATGTAGCATCTAAAGAGAACAAAAAGGAGAATTTTCTTTCGTCAAAATTTTTCAGAAAATCACGTTTTAAGGAAATCCCGCATCGTGCGAAATTATCTTGTTTTTCCTAAACAACACGTTGTAAGTCGAAAAGCTTTCATGTTGCGTGTATGTCTAAGTGTGTAGCCTCAAAAGAGAAGGCACAGGACAGTTTTCTCTCGAAAGGTTATGTAAGAATACCACTTCATAAGGAAATACAGTTTTGCAGAGTAAAGACTTATACGTACGCATTGGAAACTCTTTACGAGAAGAAATAACGCATAGTACAAAATTAGCTTGTATCTCCAAAACTACACGTTGTATCTCGAAAAGAATTGTTGTGGCGTGTACGTCTTAACATGTAGCATCTAAAGAGAACCAAAAGGAGAATTTTCTTTCGTCAAAATTTTTCAGAAAATCACGTTTTAAGGAAATCCCGCATCATGCGAAATTATCTTGTTTTTCCTAAACAACACGTTGTAAGTCGAAAAGCTTTCATGTTGCATGTATGTCTACGTGTGTAGCCTCAAAAGAGAAGGCACAGGACAGTTTTCTCTCGAAAGGATATGTAAGAATACCACTTCATAAGGAAATACAGTTTTGCAGAGTAAAGACATATACGTACGCATTGGAAACTCTTTAGGAGAAGAAATAACGCATAGTACAAAATTAGCTTGTATCTCCAAAACTACACGTTGTATCTCGAAAAGAATTGTTATGGCGTGTACGTCTTAACATGTAGCATCTAAAGAGAACAAAAAGGAGAATTTTCTTTCGTCAAAATTTTTCAGAAAATCACGTTTTAAGGAAATCCCGCATCGTGCGAAATTATCTTGTTTTTCCTAAACAACACGTTTTAAGTCGAAAAGCTTTCATGTTGCGTGTATGTCTAAGTGTGTAGCCTCAAAAGAGAAGGCACAGGACAGTTTTCTCTCGAAAGGTTATGTAAGAATACCACTTCATGAGGAAATACAGTTTTGCAGAGTAAAGACTTATACGTACGCATTGGAAACTCTTTACGAGAAGAAATAATGCATAGTACAAAATTAGCTTGTATCTCCAAAACTACACGTTGTATCTCGAAAAGAATTGTTGTGGCGTGTACGTCTTAACATGTAGCATCTAAAGAGAACCAAAAGGAGAATTTTCTTTCGTCAAAATTTTTCAGAAAATCACGTTTTAAGGAAATCCCGCATCGTGTGAAATTATCTTGTTTTTCCTAAACAACACGTTGTAAGTCGAAAAGCTTTCATGTTGCGTGTATGTCTAAGTGTGTAGCCTCAAAAGAGAAGGCACAGGACAGTTTTCTCTCGAAAGGATATGTAAGAATACCACTTCATAAGGAAATACAGTTTTGCAGAGTAAAGACATATACGTACGCATTGGAAACTCTTTAGGAGAAGAAATAACGCATAGTACAAAATTAGCTTGTATCTCCAAAACTACACGTTGTATCTCGAAAAGAATTGTTGTGGCGTGTACGTCTTAACATGTAGCATCTAAAGAGAACCAAAAGGAGAATTTTCTTTCGTCAAAATTTTTCAGAAAATCACGTTTTAAGGAAATCCCGCATCGTGCGAAATTATCTTGTTTTTCCTAAACAACACGTTGTAAGTCGAAAAGCTTTCATGTTGCGTGTATGTCTACGTGTGTAGCCTCAAAAGAGAAGGCACAGGACAGTTTTCAATCGAAAGGATATGTAAGAATACCACTTCATAAGGAAATACAGTTTTGCAGAGTAAAGACATATACGTACGCATTGGAAACTCTTTACGAGAAGAAATAACGCATAGTACAAAATTAGCTTGTATCTCCAAAACTACACGTTGTATCTCGAAAAGAATTGTTGTGGCGTGTACGTCTTAACATGTAGCATCTAAAGAGAACCAAAAGGAGAATTTTCTTTCGTCAAAATTTTTCAGAAAATCACGTTTTAAGGAAATCCCGCATCGTGCGAAATTATCTTGTTTTTCCTAAACAACACGTTGGAAGTCGAAAAGCTTTCATGTTGCGTGTATGTCTACGTGTGTAGCCTCAAAAGAGTAGGCACAGGACAGTTTTCTCTCGAAAGGATATGTAAGAATACCACTTCATAAGGAAATAGTTTTGCAGAGTAAAGACATATACGTACGCATTGGAAACTCTTTACGAGAAGAAATAACGCATCGTACAAAATTTGCTTGTATCTCCAAAACTACACGTTGTATCTCGAAAAGAATTGTTGTGGCGTGTACGTCTTAACATGTAGCATCTAAAGAGAACCAAAAGGAGAATTTTCTTTCGTCAAAATTTTTCAGAAAATCACGTTTTAAGGAAATTCCGCATCGTGCGAAATTATCTTGTTTTTCCTAAACAACACGTTGTAAGTCGAAAAGCTTTCATGTTGCGTGTATGTCTAAGTGTGTAGCCTCAAAAGAGAAGGCACAGGACAGTTTTCTCTCGAAAGGATATGTAAGAATACCACTTCATAAGGAAATACAGTTTTGCAGAGTAAAGACATATACGTACGCATTGGAAACTCTTTATGAGAAGAAATAACGCATAGTACAAAATTAGCTTGTATCTCCAAAACTACACGTTGTATCTCGAAAAGAATTGTTGTGGCGTGTACGTCTTAACATGTAGCATCTAAAGAGAACCAAAAGGAGAATTTTCTTTCGTCAAAATTTTTCAGAAAATCACGTTTTAAGGAAATCCCGCATCGTGCGAAATTATCTTGTTTTTCCTAAACAACACGTTGTAAGTCGAAAAGCTTTCATGTTGCGTGTATGTCTACGTGTGTAGCCTCAAAAGAGAAGGCACAGGACAGTTTTCTCTCGAAAGGATATGTAAGAATACCACTTCATAAGGAAATAGTTTTGCAGAGTAAAGACATATACGTACGCATTGGAAACTCTTTACGAGAAGAAATAACGCATAGTACAAAATTAGCTTGTATCTCCAAAACTACACGTTGTATCTCGAAAAGAATTGTTGTGGCGTGTACGTCTTAACATGTAGCATCTAAAGAGAACCAAAAGGAGAATTGTCATTCGTCAAAATTTTTCAGAAAATCACGTTTTAAGGAAATCCCGCATCGTGCGAAATTATCTTGTTTTTCCTAAACAACACGTTGTAAGTCGAAAAGCTTTCATGTTGCGTGTATGTCTACGTGTGTAGCCTCAAAAGAGAAGGCACAGGACAGTTTTCTCTCGAAAGGATATGTAAGAATACCACTTCATAAGGAAATACAGTTTTGCAGAGTAAAGACATATACGTACGCATTGGAAACTCTTTAGGAGAAGAAATAACGCATAGTACAAAATTAGCTTGTATCTCCAAAACTACACGTTGTATCTCGAAAAGAATTGTTGTGGCGTGTACGTCTTAACATGTAGCATCTAAAGAGAACCAAAAGGAGAATTTTCTTTCGTCTAAATTTTTCAGAAAATCACGTTTTAAGGAAATCCCGCATCGTGCGAAATTATCTTGTTTTTCCTAAACAACACGTTGTAAGTCGAAAAGCTTTCATGTTGCGTGTATGTCTACGTGTGTAGCCTCAAAAGACAAGGCACAGGACAGTTTTCTCTCGAAAGGATATGTAAGAATACCACTTCATAAGGAAATAGTTTTGCAGAGTAAAGACATATACGTACGCATTGGAAACTCTTTACGAGAAGAAATAACGCATAGTACAAAATTAGCTTGTATCTCCAAAACTACACGTTGTATCTCGAAAAGAATTGTTGTGGCGTGTACGTCTTAACATGTAGCATCTAAAGAGAACCAAAAGGAGAATTTTCTTTCGTCAAAATTTTTCAGAAAATCACGTTTTAAGGAAATCCCGCATCGTGCGAAATTATCTTGTTTTTCCTAAACAACACGTTGTAAGTCGAAAAGCTTTCATGTTGCGTGTATGTCTACGTGTGTAGCCTCAAAAGAGAAGGCACAGGACAGTTTTCTCTCGAAAGGATATGTAAGAATACCACTTCATAAGGAAATAGTTTTGCAGAGTAAAGACATATACGTACGCATTGGAAACTCTTTACGAGAAGAAATAACGCATAGTACAAAATTAGCTTGTATCTCCAAAACTACACGTTGTATCTCGAAAAGAATTGTTGTGGCGTGTACGTCTTAACATGTAGCATCTAAAGAGAACCAAAAGGAGAATTTTCTTTCGTCAAAATTTTTCAGAAAATCACGTTTTAAGGAAATCCCGCATCGTGCGAAATTATCTTGTTTTTCCTAAACAACACGTTGTAAGTCGAAAAGCTTTCATGTTGCGTGTATGTCTACGTGTGTAGCCTCAAAAGAGAAGGCACAGGACAGTTTTCTCTCGAAAGGATATGTAAGAATACCACTTCATAAGGAAATACAGTTTTGCAGAGTAAAGACATATACGTACGCATTGGAAACTCTTTACGAGAAGAAATAACGCATAGTACAAAATTAGCTTGTATCTCCAAAACTACACGTTGTATCTCGAAAAGAATTGTTGTGGCGTGTACGTCTTAACATGTAGCATCTAAAGAGAACCAAAAGGAGAATTTTCTTTCGTCAAAATTTTTCAGAAAATCACGTTTTAAGGAAATCCCGCATCGTGCGAAATTATCTTGTTTTTCCTAAACCACACGTTGTAAGTCGAAAAGCTTTCATGTTGCGTGTATGTCTACGTGTGTAGCCTCAAAAGAGAAGGCACAGGACAGTTTTCTCTCGAAGGGATATGTAAGAATACCACTTCATAAGGAAATACAGTTTTGCAGAGTAAAGACACATACGTACGCATTGGAAACTCTTTACGAGAAGAAATAACGCATAGTACAAAATTAGCTTGTATCTCCAAAACTACACGTTGTATCTCGAAAAGAATTGTTGTGGCGTGTACGTCTTAACATGTAGCATCTAAAGAGAACCAAAAGGAGAATTTCCTTTCGTCAAAATTTTTCAGAAAATCACGTTTTAAGGAAATCCCGCATCGTGCGAAATTATCTTGTTTTTCCTAAACAACACGTTGTAAGTCGAAAAGCTTTCATGTTGCGTGTATGTCTACGTGTGTAGCCTCAAAAGAGAAGGCACAGGACAGTTTTCTCTCGAAAGGATATGTAAGAATACCACTTCATAAGGAAATACAGTTTTGCAGAGTAAAGACATATACGTACGCATTGGAAACTCTTTAGGAGAAGAAATAACGCATAGTACAAAATTAGCTTGTATCTCCAAAACTACACGTTGTATCTCGAAAAGAATTGTTGTGGCGTGTACGTCTTAACATGTAGCATCTAAAGAGAACCAAAAGGAGAATTTTCTTTCGTCAAAATTTTTCAGAAAATCACGTTTTAAGGAAATCCCGCATCGTGCGAAATTATCTTGTTTTTCCTAAACAACACGTTGTAAGTCGAAAAGCTTTCATGTTGCGTGTATGTCTAAGTGTGTAGCCTCAAAAGAGAAGGCACAGGACAGTTTTCTCTCGAAAGGATATGTAAGAATACCACTTCATAAGGAAATACAGTTTTGCAGAGTAAAGACATATACGTACGCATTGGAAACTCTTTACGAGAAGAAATAACGCACAGTACAAAATTAGCTTGTATCTCCAAAACTACACGTTGTATCTCGAAAAGAATTGTTGTGGCGTGTACGTCTTAACATGTAGCATCTAAAGAGAACCAAAAGGAGAATTTTCTTTCGTCAAAATTTTTCAGAAAATCACGTTTTAAGGAAATCCCGCATCGTGCGAAATTATCTTGTTTTTCCTAAACAACACGTTGTAAGTCGAAAAGCTTTCATGTTGCGTGTATGTCTAAGTGTGTAGCCTCAAAAGAGAAGGCACAGGACAGTTTTCTCTCGAAAGGATATGTAAGAATACCACTTCATAAGGAAATACAGTTTTGCAGAGTAAAGACATATACGTACGCATTGGAAACTCTTTACGAGAAGAAATAACGCATAGTACAAAATTAGCTTGTATCTCCAAAACTACACGTTGTATCTCGAAAAGAATTGTTGTGGCGTGTACGTCTTAACATGTAGCATCTAAAGAGAACGAAAAGGAGAATTTTCTTTCGTCAAAATTTTTCAGAAAATCACGTTTTAAGGAAATCCCGCATCGTGCGAAATTATCTTGTTTTTCCTAAACAACAGGTTGTAAGTCGAAAAGCTTTCATGTTGCGTGTATGCCTACGTGTGTAGCCTCAAAAGAGAAGGCACAGGACAGTTTTCTCTCGAAAGGATATGTAAGAATACCACTTCATAAGGAAATACAGTTTTGCAGAGTAAAGACATATACGTACGCATTGGAAACTCTTTACGAGAAGAAATAACGCATAGTACAAAATTAGCTTGTATCTCCAAAACTACACGTTGTATCTCGAAAAGAATTGTTGTGGCGTGTACGTCTTAACATGTAGCATCTAAAGAGAACCAAAAGGAGAATTTTCTTTCGTCAAAATTTTTCAGAAAATCACGTTTTAAGGAAATCCCGCATCGTGCGAAATTATCTTGTTTTTCCTAAACAACACGTTGTAAGTCGAAAAGCTTTCATGTTGCGTGTATGTCTACGTGTGTAGCCTCAAAAGAGAAGGCACAGGACAGTTTTCTCTCGAAAGGATATGTAAGAATACCACTTCATAAGGAAATACAGTTTTGCAGAGTAAAGACATATACGTACGCATTGGAAACTCTTTACGAGAAGAAATAACGCATAGTACAAAATTAGCTTGTATCTCCAAAACTACACGTTGTATCTCGAAAAGAATTGTTGTGGCGTGTACGTCTTAACATGTAGCATCTAAAGAGAACCAAAAGGAGAATTTTCTTTCGTCAAAATTTTTCAGAAAATCACGTTTTAAGGAAATCCCGCATCGTGCGAAATTATCTTGTTTTTCCTAAACCACACGTTGTAAGTCGAAAAGCTTTCATGTTGCGTGTATGTCTACGTGTGTAGCCTCAAAAGAGAAGGCACAGGACAGTTTTCTCTCGAAGGGATATGTAAGAATACCACTTCATAAGGAAATACAGTTTTGCAGAGTAAAGACACATACGTACGCATTGGAAACTCTTTACGAGAAGAAATAACGCATAGTACAAAATTAGCTTGTATCTCCAAAACTACACGTTGTATCTCGAAAAGAATTGTTGTGGTGTGTACGTCTTAACATGTAGCATCTAAAGAGAACCAAAAGGAGAATTTCCTTTCGTGAAAATTTTTCAGAAAATCACGTTTTAAGGAAATCCCGCATCGTGCGAAATTATCTTGTTTTTCCTAAACAACACGTTGTAAGTCGAAAAGCTTTCATGTTGCGTGTATGTCTACGTGTGTAGCCTCAAAAGAGAAGGCACAGGACAGTTTTCTCTCGAAAGGATATTTAAGAATACCACTTCATAAGGAAATACAGTTTTGCAGAGTAAAGATATATACGTACGCATTGGAAACTCTTTAGGAGAAGAAATAACGCATAGTACAAAATTAGCTTGTATCTCCAAAACTACACGTTGTATCTCGAAAAGAATTGTTGTGGCGTGTACGTCTTAACATGTAGCATCTAAAGAGAACCAAAAGGAGAATTTTCTTTCGTCAAAATTTTTCAGAAAATCACGTTTTAAGGAAATCCCGCATCGTGCGAAATTATCTTGTTTTTCCTAAACAACACGTTGTAAGTCGAAAAGCTTTCATGTTGCGTGTATGTCTAAGTGTGTAGCCTCAAAAGAGAAGGCACAGGACAGTTTTCTCTCGAAAGGATATGTAAGAATACCACTTCATAAGGAAATACAGTTTTGCAGAGTAAAGACATATACGTACGCATTGGAAACTCTTTACGAGAAGAAATAACGCACAGTACAAAATTAGCTTGTATCTCCAAAACTACACGTTGTATCTCGAAAAGAATTGTTGTGGCGTGTACGTCTTAACATGTAGCATCTAAAGAGAACCAAAAGGAGAATTTTCTTTCGTCAAAATTTTTCAGAAAATCACGTTTTAAGGAAATCCCGCATCGTGCGAAATTATCTTGTTTTTCCTAAACAACACGTTGTAAGTCGAAAAGCTTTCATGTTGCGTGTATGTCTAAGTGTGTAGCCTCAAAAGAGAAGGCACAGGACAGTTTTCTCTCGAAAGGATATGTAAGAATACCACTTCATAAGGAAATACAGTTTTGCAGAGTAAAGACATATACGTACGCATTGGAAACTCTTTACGAGAAGAAATAACGCATAGTACAAAATTAGCTTGTATCTCCAAAACTACACGTTGTATCTCGAAAAGAATTGTTGTGGCGTGTACGTCTTAACATGTAGCATCTAAAGAGAACGAAAAGGAGAATTTTCTTTCGTCAAAATTTTTCAGAAAATCACGTTTTAAGGAAATCCCGCATCGTGCGAAATTATCTTGTTTTTCCTAAACAACACGTTGTAAGTCGAAAAGCTTTCATGTTGCGTGTATGTCTACGTGTGTAGCCTCAAAAGAGAAGGCACAGGACAGTTTTCTCTCGAAAGGATATGTAAGAATACCACTTCATAAGGAAATACAGTTTTGCAGAGTAAAGACATATAAGTACGCATTGGAAACTCTTTACGAGAAGAAATAACGCATAGTACAAAATTAGCTTGTATCTCCAAAACTACACGTTGTATCTCGAAAAGAATTGTTGTGGCGTGTACGTCTTAACATGTAGCATCTAAAGAGAACCAAAAGGAGAATTTTCTTTCGTCAAAATTTTTCAGAAAATCACGTTTTAAGGAAATCCCGCATCGTGCGAAATTATCTTGTTTTTCCTAAACAACAGGTTGTAAGTCGAAAAGCTTTCATGTTGCGTGTATGCCTACGTGTGTAGCCTCAAAAGAGAAGGCACAGGACAGTTTTCTCTCGAAAGGATATGTAAGAATACCACTTCATAAGGAAATACAGTTTTGCAGAGTAAAGACATATACGTACGCATTGGAAACTCTTTATGAGAAGAAATAACGCATAGTACAAAATTAGCTTGTATCTCCAAAACTACACGTTGTATCTCGAAAAGAATTGTTGTGGCGTGTACGTCTTAACATGTAGCATCTAAAGAGAACCAAAAGGAGAATTTCCTTTCGTCAAAATTTTTCAGAAAATCACGTTTTAAGGAAATCCCGCATCGTGCGAAATTATCTTGTTTTTCCTAAACAACACGTTGTAAGTCGAAAAGCTTTCATGTTGCGTGTATGTCTACGTGTGTAGCCTCAAAAGAGAAGGCACAGGACAGTTTTCTCTCGAAAGGATATGTAAGAATACCACTTCATAAGGAAATACAGTTTTGCAGAGTAAAGACATATACGTACGCATTGGAAACTCTTTAGGAGAAGAAATAACGCATAGTACAAAATTAGCTTGTATCTCCAAAACTACACGTTGTATCTCGAAAAGAATTGTTGTGGCGTGTACGTCTTAACATGTAGCATCTAAAGAGAACCAAAAGGAGAATTTTCTTTCGTCAAAATTTTTCAGAAAATCACGTTTTAAGGAAATCCCGCATCGTGCGAAATTATCTTGTTTTTCCTAAACAACACGTTGTAAGTCGAAAAGCTTTCATGTTGCGTGTATGTCTAAGTGTGTAGCCTCAAAAGAGAAGGCACAGGACAGTTTTCTCTCGAAAGGATATGTAAGAATACCACTTCATAAGGAAATACAGTTTTGCAGAGTAAAGACATATACGTACGCATTGGAAACTCTTTACGAGAAGAAATAACGCACAGTACAAAATTAGCTTGTATCTCCAAAACTACACGTTGTATCTCGAAAAGAATTGTTGTGGCGTGTACGTCTTAACATGTAGCATCTAAAGAGAACCAAAAGGAGAATTTTCTTTCGTCAAAATTTTTCAGAAAATCACGTTTTAAGGAAATCCCGCATCGTGCGAAATTATCTTGTTTTTCCTAAACAACACGTTGTAAGTCGAAAAGCTTTCATGTTGCGTGTATGTCTAAGTGTGTAGCCTCAAAAGAGAAGGCACAGGACAGTTTTCTCTCGAAAGGATATGTAAGAATACCACTTCATAAGGAAATACAGTTTTGCAGAGTAAAGACATATACGTACGCATTGGAAACTCTTTACGAGAAGAAATAACGCATAGTACAAAATTAGCTTGTATCTCCAAAACTACACGTTGTATCTCGAAAAGAATTGTTGTGGCGTGTACGTCTTAACATGTAGCATCTAAAGAGAACGAAAAGGAGAATTTTCTTTCGTCAAAATTTTTCAGAAAATCACGTTTTAAGGAAATCCCGCATCGTGCGAAATTATCTTGTTTTTCCTAAACAACACGTTGTAAGTCGAAAAGCTTTCATGTTGCGTGTATGTCTACGTGTGTAGCCTCAAAAGAGAAGGCACAGGACAGTTTTCTCTCGAAAGGATATGTAAGAATACCACTTCATAAGGAAATACAGTTTTGCAGAGTAAAGACATATAAGTACGCATTGGAAACTCTTTACGAGAAGAAATAACGCATAGTACAAAATTAGCTTGTATCTCCAAAACTACACGTTGTATCTCGAAAAGAATTGTTGTGGCGTGTACGTCTTAACATGTAGCATCTAAAGAGAACCAAAAGGAGAATTTTCTTTCGTCAAAATTTTTCAGAAAATCACGTTTTAAGGAAATCCCGCATCGTGCGAAATTATCTTGTTTTTCCTAAACAACAGGTTGTAAGTCGAAAAGCTTTCATGTTGCGTGTATGCCTACGTGTGTAGCCTCAAAAGAGAAGGCACAGGACAGTTTTCTCTCGAAAGGATATGTAAGAATACCACTTCATAAGGAAATACAGTTTTGCAGAGTAAAGACATATACGTACGCATTGGAAACTCTTTATGAGAAGAAATAACGCATAGTACAAAATTAGCTTGTATCTCCAAAACTACACGTTGTATCTCGAAAAGAATTGTTGTGGCGTGTACGTCTTAACATGTAGCATCTAAAGAGAACCAAAAGGAGAATTTTCTTTCGTCAAAATTTTTCAGAAAATGACGTTTTAAGGAAATCCCGCATCGTGCGAAATTATCTTGTTTTTCCTAAACAACACGTTGTAAGTCGAAAAGCTTTCATGTTGCGTGTATGTCTACGTGTGTAGCCTCAAAAGAGAAGGCACAGGACAGTTTTCTCTCGAAAGGATATGTAAGAATACCACTTCATAAGGAAATACAGTTTTGCAGAGTAAAGACATATACGTACGCATTGGAAACTCTTTACGAGAAGAAATAACGCATAGTACAAAATTAGCTTGTATCTCCAAAACTACACGTTGTATCTCGAAAAGAATTGTTGTGGCGTGTACGTCTTAACATGTAGCATCTAAAGAGAACCAAAAGGAGAATTTTCTTTCGTCAAAATTTTTCAGAAAATCACGTTTTAAGGAAATCCCGCATCGTGCGAAATTATCTTGTTTTTCCTAAACAACACGTTGTAAGTCGAAAAGCTTTCATGTTGCGTGTATGTCTAAGTGTGTAGCCTCAAAAGAGAAGGCACAGGACAGTTTTCTCTCGAAAGGATATGTAAGAATACCACTTCATAAGGAAATACAGTTTTGCAGAGTAAAGACATATACTTACGCATTGGAAACTCTTTACGAGAAGAAATAACGCATAGTACAAAATTAGCTTGTATCTCCAAAACTACACGTTGTATCTCGAAAAGAATTGTTGTGGCGTGTACGTCTTAACATGTAGCATCTAAAGAGAACCAAAAGGAGAATTTTCTTTCGTCAAAATTTTTCAGAAAATCACGTTTTAAGGAAATCCCGCATCGTGCGAAATTATCTTGTTTTTCCTAAACAACACGTTGTAAGTCGAAAAGCTTTCATGTTGCGTGTATGTCTACGTGTGTAGCCTCAAAAGAGAAGGCACAGGACAGTTTTCTCTCGAAAGGATATGTAAGAATACCACTTCATAAGGAAATACAGTTTTGCAGAGTAAAGACATATACGTACGCATTGGAAACTCTTTACGAGAAGAAATAACGCATAGTACAAAATTAGCTTGTATCTCCAAAACTACACGTTGTATCTCGAAAAGAATTGTTGTGGCGTGTACGTCTTAACATGTAGCATCTAAAGAGAACCAAAAGGAGAATTTTCTTTCGTCAAAATTTTTCAGAAAATCACGTTTTAAGGAAATCCCGCATCGTGCTAAATTATCTTGTTTTTCCTAAACAACACGTTGTAAGTCGAAAAGCTTTCATGTTGCGTGTATGTCTAAGTGTGTAGCCTCAAAAGAGAAGGCACAGGACAGTTTTCTCTCGAAAGGATATGTAAGAATACCACTTCATAAGGAAATACAGTTTTGCAGAGTAAAGACATATACGTACGCATTGGAAACTCTTTAGGAGAAGAAATAAGGCATAGTACAAAATTAGCTTGTATCTCCAAAACTACACGTTGTATCTCGAAAAGAATTGTTGTGGCGTGTACGTCTTAACATGTAGCATCTAAAGAGAACCAAAAGGAGAATTTTCTTTCGTCAAAATTTTTCAGAAAATCGCGTTTTAAGGAAATCCCGCATCGTGCGAAATTATCTTGTTTTTCCTAAACAACACGTTGTAAGCCGAAAAGCTTTCATGTTGCGTGTATGTCTAAGTGTGTAGCCTCAAAAGAGAAGGCACAGGACAGTTTTCTCTCGAAAGGATATGTAAGAATACCACTTCATAAGGAAATACTGTTTTGCAGAGTAAAGACATATACGTACGCATTGGAAACTCTTTACGAGAAGAAATAACGCATCGTACAAAATTAGCTTGTATCTCCAAAACTACACGTTGTATCTCGAAAAGAATTGTTGTGGCGTGTACGTCTTAACATGTAGCATCTAAAGATAACCAAAAGGAGAATTTTCTTTCGTCAAAATTTTTCAGAAAATCACGTTTTAAGGAAATCCCGCATCGTGCGAAATTATCTTGTTTTTCCTAAACAACACGTTGTAAGTCGGAAAGCTTTCATGTTGCGTGTATGTCTAAGTGTGTAGCCTCAAAAGAGAAGGCACAGGACAGTTTTCTCTCGAAAGGATATGTAAGAATACCACTTCATAAGGAAATACAGTTTTGCAGAGTAAAGACATATACGTATGCATTGGAAACTCTTTACGAGAAGAAATAACGCATAGTACAAAATTAGCTTGTATCTCCAAAACTACACGTTGTATCTCGAAAAGAATTGTTGTGGTGTGTACGTCTTAACATGTAGCATCTAAAGAGAACCAAAAGGAGAATTTTCTTTCGTCAAAATTTTTCAGAAAATCACGTTTTAAGGAAATCCCGCATCGTGCGAAATTATCTTGTTTTTCCTAAACAACACGTTGTAAGTCGAAAAGCTTTCATGTTGCGTGTATGTCTAAGTGTGTAGCCTCAAAAGAGAAGGCACAGGACAGTTTTCTCTCGAAAGGATATGTAAGAATACCACTTCATAAGGAAATACAGTTTTGCAGAGTAAAGACATATACGTACGCATTGGAAACTCTTTACGAGAAGAAATAACGCATAGTACAAAATTAGCTTGTATCTCCAAAACTACACGTTGTATCTGAAAAGAATTGTTGTGGCGTGTACGTCTTAACATGTAGCATCTAAAGAGAACCAAAAGGAGAATTTTCTTTCGTCAAAATTTTTCAGAAAATCACGTTTTAAGGAAATCCCGCATCGTGCGAAATTATCTTGTTTTTCCTAAACAACACGTTGTAAGTCGAAAAGCTTTCATGTTGCGTGTCTGTCTACGTGTGTAGCCTCAAAAGAGAAGGCACAGGACAGTTTTCTCTCGAAAGGATATGTAAGAATACCACTTCATAAGGAAATACAGTTTTGCAGAGTAAAGACATATACGTACGCATTGGAAACTCTTTACGAGAAGAAATAACGCATAGTACAAAATTAGCTTGTATCTCCAAAACTACACGTTGTATCTCGAAAAGAATTGTTGTGGCGTGTACGTCTTAACATGTAGCATCTAAAGAGAACCAAAAGGAGAATTTTCTTTCGTCAAAATTTTTCAGAAAATCACGTTTTAAGGAAATCCCGCATCGTGCGAAATTATCTTGTTTTTCCTAAACAACACGTTGTAAGTCGAAAAGCTTTCATGTTGCGTGTATGTCTAAGTGTGTAGCCTCAAAAGAGAAGGCACAGGACAGTTTTCTCTCGAAAGGATATGTAAGAATACCACTTCATAAGGAAATACAGTTTTGCAGAGTAAAGACATATACGTACGCATTGGAAACTCTTTACGAGAAGAAATAACGCATAGTACAAAATTAGCTTGTATCTCCAAAACTACACGTTGTATCTCGAAAAGAATTGTTGTGGCGTGTACGTCTTAACGTGTAGCATCTAAAGAGAACCAAAAGGAGAATTTTCTTTCGTCAAAATTTTTCAGAAAATCACGTTTTAAGGAAATCCCGCATCGTGGGAAATTATCTTGTTTTTCCTAAACAACACGTTGTAAGTCGAAAAGCTTTCATGTTGCGTGTATGTCTAAGTGTGTAGCCTCAAAAGAGAAGGCACAGGACAGTTTTCTCTCGAAAGGATATGTAAGAATACCACTTCATAAGGAAATACAGTTTTGCAGAGTAAAGACATATACGTACGCATTGGAAACTCTTTACGAGAAGAAATAACGCATCTTACAAAATTAGCTTGTATCTCCAAAACTACACGTTGTATCTCGAAAAGAATTGTTGTGGCGTGTATGTCATAACATGTAGCATCTAAAGGGAACCAAAAGGAGAATTTTCTTTCGTCAAAATTTTTCAGAAAATCACGTTTTAAGGAAATCCCGCATCGTGCGAAATTATCTTGTTTTTCCTAAACAACACGTTGTAAGTCGGAAAGCTTTCATGTTGCGTGTATGTCTAAGTGTGTAGCCTCAAAAGAGAAGGCACAGGACAGTTTTCTCTCGAAAGGATATGTAAGAATACCACTTCATAAGGAAATACAGTTTTGCAGAGTAAAGACATATACGTATGCATTGGAAAGTCTTTACGAGAAGAAATAACGCATAGTACAAAATTAGCTTGTATCTCCAAAACTACACGTTGTATCTCGAAAAGAATTGTTGTGGTGTGTACGTCTTAACATGTAGCATCTAAAGAGAACCAAAAGGAGAATTTTCTTTCGTCAAAATTTTTCAGAAAATCACGTTTTAAGGAAATCCCGCATCGTGCGAAATTATCTTGTTTTTCCTAAACAACACGTTGTAAGTCGAAAAGCTTTCATGTTGCGTGTATGTCTAAGTGTGTAGCCTCAAAAGAGAAGGCACAGGACAGTTTTCTCTCGAAAGGATATGTAAGAATACCACTTCATAAGGAAATACAGTTTTGCAGAGTAAAGACATATACGTACGCATTGGAAACTCTTTACGAGAAGAAATAACGCATAGTACAAAATTAGCTTGTATCTCCAAAACTACACGTTGTATCTGAAAAGAATTGTTGTGGCGTGTACGTCTTAACATGTAGCATCTAAAGAGAACCAAAAGGAGAATTTTCTTTCGTCAAAATTTTTCAGAAAATCACGTTTTAAGGAAATCCCGCATCGTGCGAAATTATCTTGTTTTTCCTAAACAACACGTTGTAAGTCGAAAAGCTTTCATGTTGCGTGTCTGTCTACGTGTGTAGCCTCAAAAGAGAAGGCACAGGACAGTTTTCTCTCGAAAGGATATGTAAGAATACCACTTCATAAGGAAATACAGTTTTGCAGAGTAAAGACACATACGTACGCATTGGAAACTCTTTACGAGAAGAAATAACGCATAGTACAAAATTAGCTTGTATCTCCAAAACTACACGTTGTATCTCGAAAAGAATTGTTGTGGCGTGTACGTCTTAACATGTAGCATCTAAAGAGAACCAAAAGGAGAATTTTCTTTCGTCAAAATTTTTCAGAAAATCACGTTTTAAGGAAATCCCGCATCGTGCGAAATTATCTTGTTTTTCCTAAACAACACGTTGTAAGTCGAAAAGCTTTCATGTTGCGTGTATGTCTAAGTGTGTAGCCTCAAAAGAGAAGGCACAGGACAGTTTTCTCTCGAAAGGATATGTAAGAATACCACTTCATAAGGAAATACAGTTTTGCAGAGTAAAGACATATACGTACGCATTGGAAACTCTTTACGAGAAGAAATAACGCATAGTACAAAATTAGCTTGTATCTCCAAAACTACACGTTGTATCTCGAAAAGAATTGTTGTGGCGTGTACGTCTTAACGTGTAGCATCTAAAGAGAACCAAAAGGAGAATTTTCTTTCGTCAAAATTTTTCAGAAAATCACGTTTTAAGGAAATCCCGCATCGTGGGAAATTATCTTGTTTTTCCTAAACAACACGTTGTAAGTCGAAAAGCTTTCATGTTGCGTGTATGTCTAAGTGTGTAGCCTCAAAAGAGAAGGCACAGGACAGTTTTCTCTCGAAAGGATATGTAAGAATACCACTTCATAAGGAAATACAGTTTTGCAGAGTAAAGACATATACGTACGCATTGGAAACTCTTTACGAGAAGAAATAACGCATCTTACAAAATTAGCTTGTATCTCCAAAACTACACGTTGTATCTCGAAAAGAATTGTTGTGGCGTGTATGTCATAACATGTAGCATCTAAAGGGAACCAAAAGGAGAATTTTCTTTCGTCAAAATTTTTCAGAAAATCACGTTTTAAGGAAATCCCGCATCGTGCGAAATTATCTTGTTTTTCCTAAGCAACACGTTGTAAGTCGAAAAGCTTTCATGTTGCGTGTATGTCTAAGTGTGTAGCCTCAAAAGAGAAGGCACAGGACAGTTTTCTCTCGAAAGGATATGTAAGAATACCACTTCATAAGGAAATACAGTTTTGCAGAGTAAAGACATATATGTACGCATTGGAAACTCTTTACGAGAAGAAATAACGCATAGTACAAAATTAGCTTGTATCTCCAAAACTACACGTTGTATCTCGAAAAGAATTGTTGTGGCATGTACGTCTTAACATGTAGCATCTAAAGAGATCCAAAAGGAGAATTTTCTTTCGTCAAAATTTTTCAGAAAATCACGTTTTAAGGAAATCCCGCATCGTGCGAAATTATCTTGTTTTTCCTAAACAACACGTTGTAAGTCGAAAAGCTTTCATGTTGCGTGTATGTCTAAGTGTGTAGCCTCAAAAGAGAAGGCACAGGACAGTTTTCTCTCGAAAGGATATGTAAGAATACCACTTCATAAGGAAATACAGTTTTGCAGAGTAAAGACATATACGTACGCATTGGAAACTCTTTACGAGAAGAAATAACGCATAGTACAAAATTAGCTTGTATCTCCAAAACTACACGTTGTATCTGAAAAGAATTGTTGTGGCGTGTACGTCTTAACATGTAGCATCTAAAGAGAACCAAAAGGAGAATTTTCTTTCGTCAAAATTTTTCAGAAAATCACGTTTTAAGGAAATCCCGCATCGTGCGAAATTATCTTGTTTTTCCTAAACAACACGTTGTAAGTCGAAAAGCTTTCATGTTGCGTGTATGTCTACGTGTGTAGCCTCAAAAGAGAAGGCACAGGACAGTTTTCTCTCGAAAGGATATGTAAGAATACCACTTCATAAGGAAATACAGTTTTGCAGAGTAAAGACACATACGTACGCATGGGAAACTCTTTACGAGAAGAAATAACGCATAGTACAAAATTAGCTTGTATCTCCAAAACTACACGTTGTATCTCGAAAAGAATTGTTGTGGCGTGTACGTCTTAACATGTAGCATCTAAAGAGAACCAAAAGGAGAATTTTCTTTCGTCAAAATTTTTCAGAAAATCACGTTTTAAGGAAATCCCGCATCGTGCGAAATTATCTTGTTTTTCCTAAACAACACGTTGTAAGTCGAAAAGCTTTCATGTTGCGTGTATGTCTAAGTGTGTAGCCTCAAAAGAGAAGGCACAGGACAGTTTTCTCTCGAAAGGATATGTAAGAATACCACTTCATAAGGAAATACAGTTTTGCAGAGTAAAGACATATACGTACGCATTGGAAACTCTTTACGAGAAGAAATAACGCATAGTACAAAATTAGCTTGTATCTCCAAAACTACACGTTGTATCTCGAAAAGAATTGTTGTGGCGTGTACGTCTTAACGTGTAGCATCTAAAGAGAACCAAAAGGAGAATTTTCTTTCGTCAAAATTTTTCAGAAAATCACGTTTTAAGGAAATCCCGCATCGTGGGAAATTATCTTGTTTTTCCTAAACAACACGTTGTAAGTCGAAAAGCTTTCATGTTGCGTGTATGTCTAAGTGTGTAGCCTCAAAAGAGAAGGCACAGGACAGTTTTCTCTCGAAAGGATATGTAAGAATACCACTTCATAAGGAAATACAGTTTTGCAGAGTAAAGACATATACGTACGCATTGGAAACTCTTTACGAGAAGAAATAACGCATCTTACAAAATTAGCTTGTATCTCCAAAACTACACGTTGTATCTCGAAAAGAATTGTTGTGGCGTGTATGTCATAACATGTAGCATCTAAAGGGAACCAAAAGGAGAATTTTCTTTCGTCAAAATTTTTCAGAAAATCACGTTTTAAGGAAATCCCGCATCGTGCGAAATTATCTTGTTTTTCCTAAGCAACACGTTGTAAGTCGAAAAGCTTTCATGTTGCGTGTATGTCTAAGTGTGTAGCCTCAAAAGAGAAGGCACAGGACAGTTTTCTCTCGAAAGGATATGTAAGAATACCACTTCATAAGGAAATACAGTTTTGCAGAGTAAAGACATATATGTACGCATTGGAAACTCTTTACGAGAAGAAATAACGCATAGTACAAAATTAGCTTGTATCTCCAAAACTACACGTTGTATCTCGAAAAGAATTGTTGTGGCATGTACGTCTTAACATGTAGCATCTAAAGAGATCCAAAAGGAGAATTTTCTTTCGTCAAAATTTTTCAGAAAATCACGTTTTAAGGAAATCCCGCATCGTGCGAAATTATCTTGTTTTTCCTAAACAACACGTTGTAAGTCGAAAAGCTTTCATGTTGCGTGTATGTCTAAGTGTGTAGCCTCAAAAGAGAAGGCACAGGACAGTTTTCTCTCGAAAGGATATGTAAGAATACCACTTCATAAGGAAATACAGTTTTGCAGAGTAAAGACATATACGTACGCATTGGAAACTCTTTACGAGAAGAAATAACGCATCGTACAAAATTAGCTTGTATCTCCAAAACTACACGTTGTATCTCGAAAAGAATTATTGTGGCGTGTACGTCTTAACATGTAGCATCTAAAGAGAACCAAAAGGAGAATTTTCTTTCGTCAAAATTTTTCAGAAAATCACGTTTTAAGGAAATCCCGCATCGTGCGAAATTATCTTGTTTTTCCTAAACAACACGTTGTAAGTCGAAAGCTTTCATGTTGCGTGTATGTCTAAGTGTGTAGCCTCAAAAGAGAAGGCACAGGACAGTTTTCTCTCGAAAGGATATGTAAGAATACCACTTCATAAGGAAATACAGTTTTGCAGAGTAAAGACATATACGTACGCATTGGAAACTCTTTACGAGAAGAAATAACGCATAGTACAAAATTAGCTTGTATCTCCAAAACTACACGTTGTATCTCGAAAAGAATTGTTGTGGCGTGTACGTCTTAACATGTAGCATCTAAAGAGAACGAAAAGGAGAATTTTCTTTCGTCAAAATTTTTCAGAAAATCACGTTTTAAGGAAATCCCGCATCGTGCGAAATTATCTTGTTTTTCCTAAACAACACGTTGTAAGTCGAAAAGCTTTCATGTTGCGTGTATGTCTACGTGTGTAGCCTCAAAAGAGAAGGCACAGGACAGTTTTCTCTCGAAAGGATATGTAAGAATACCACTTCATAAGGAAATACAGTTTTGCAGAGTAAAGACATATACGTACGCATTGGAAACTCTTTACGCGAAGAAATAACGCACAGTACAAAATTAGCTTGTAT
Organism: Apodemus sylvaticus; assembly: GCF_947179515.1. Classification (NCBI taxonomy): domain Eukaryota; kingdom Metazoa; phylum Chordata; class Mammalia; order Rodentia; family Muridae; genus Apodemus; species Apodemus sylvaticus. The sequence continues at coordinate 101,513 of NW_026263032.1, read as the reverse complement.
CTCCAAAACTACACGTTGTATCTCGAAAAGAATTGTTGTGGCGTGTACGTCTTAACATGTAGCATCTAAAGAGAACCAAAAGGAGAATTTTCTTTCGTCAAAATTTTTCAGAAAATCACGTTTTAAGGAAATCCCGCATCGTGCGAAATTATCTTGTTTTTCCTAAACAACACGTTGTAAGTCGAAAAGCTTTCATGTTGCATGTATGTCTAAGTGTGTAGCCTCAAAAGAGAAGGCACAGGACAGTTTTCTCTCGAAAGGATATGTAAGAATACCACTTCATAAGGAAATACAGTTTTGCAGAGTAAAGACATATACGTACGCATTGGAAACTCTTTACGAGAAGAAATAACGCATAGTACAAAATTAGCTTGTATCTCCAAAACTACACGTTGTATCTCGAAAAGAATTGTTGTGGCGTGTACGTCTTAACATGTAGCATCTAAAGAGAACGAAAAGGAGAATTTTCTTTCGTCAAAATTTTTCAGAAAATCACGTTTTAAGGAAATCCCGCATCGTGCGAAATTATCTTGTTTTTCCTAAACAACACGTTGTAAGTCGAAAAGCTTTCATGTTGCGTGTATGTCTACGTGTGTAGACTCAAAAGAGAAGGCACAGGACAGTTTTCTCTCGAAAGGATATGTAAGAATACCACTTCATAAGGAAATACAGTTTTGCAGAGTAAAGACATATAAGTACGCATTGGAAACTCTTTACGAGAAGAAATAACGCATAGTACAAAATTAGCTTGTATCTCCAAAACTACACGTTGTATCTCGAAAAGAATTGTTGTGGCGTGTACGTCTTAACATGTAGCATCTAAAGAGAACCAAAAGGAGAATTTTCTTTCGTCAAAATTTTTCAGAAAATCACGTTTTAAGGAAATCCCGCATCGTGCGAAATTATCTTGTTTTTCCTAAACAACAGGTTGTAAGTCGAAAAGCTTTCATGTTGCGTGTATGCCTACGTGTGTAGCCTCAAAAGAGAAGGCACAGGACAGTTTTCTCTCGAAAGGATATGTAAGAATACCACTTCATAAGGAAATACAGTTTTGCAGAGTAAAGACATATACGTACGCATTGGAAACTCTTTACGAGAAGAAATAACGCATAGTACAAAATTAGCTTGTATCTCCAAAACTACACGTTGTATCTCGAAAAGAATTGTTGTGGCGTGTACGTCTTAACATGTAGCATCTAAAGAGAACCAAAAGGAGAATTTTCTTTCGTCAAAATTTTTCAGAAAATCACGTTTTAAGGAAATCCCGCATCGTGCGAAATTATCTTGTTTTTCCTAAACAACACGTTGTAAGTCGAAAAGCTTTCATGTTGCGTGTATGTCTACGTGTGTAGCCTCAAAAGAGAAGGCACAGGACAGTTTTCTCTCGAAAGGATATGTAAGAATACCACTTCATAAGGAAATACAGTTTTGCAGAGTAAAGACATATACGTACGCATTGGAAACTCTTTATGAGAAGAAATAACGCATAGTACAAAATTAGCTTGTATCTCCAAAACTACACGTTGTATCTCGAAAAGAATTGTTGTGGCGTGTACGTCTTAACATGTAGCATCTAAAGAGAACCAAAAGGAGAATTTTCTTTCGTCAAAATTTTTCAGAAAATCACGTTTTAAGGAAATCCCGCATCGTGCGAAATTATCTTGTTTTTCCTAAACCACACGTTGTAAGTCGAAAAGCTTTCATGTTGCGTGTATGTCTACGTGTGTAGCCTCAAAAGAGAAGGCACAGGACAGTTTTCTCTCGAAGGGATATGTAAGAATACCACTTCATAAGGAAATACAGTTTTGCAGAGTAAAGACACATACGTACGCATTGGAAACTCTTTACGAGAAGAAATAACGCATAGTACAAAATTAGCTTGTATCTCCAAAACTACACGTTGTATCTCGAAAAGAATTGTTGTGGCGTGTACGTCTTAACATGTAGCATCTAAAGAGAACCAAAAGGAGAATTTCCTTTCGTCAAAATTTTTCAGAAAATCACGTTTTAAGGAAATCCCGCATCGTGCGAAATTATCTTGTTTTTCCTAAACAACACGTTGTAAGTCGAAAAGCTTTCATGTTGCGTGTATGTCTACGTGTGTAGCCTCAAAAGAGAAGGCACAGGACAGTTTTCTCTCGAAAGGATATGTAAGAATACCACTTCATAAGGAAATACAGTTTTGCAGAGTAAAGACATATACGTACGCATTGGAAACTCTTTAGGAGAAGAAATAACGCATAGTACAAAATTAGCTTGTATCTCCAAAACTACACGTTGTATCTCGAAAAGAATTGTTGTGGCGTGTACGTCTTAACATGTAGCATCTAAAGAGAACCAAAAGGAGAATTTTCTTTCGTCAAAATTTTTCAGAAAATCACGTTTTAAGGAAATCCCGCATCGTGCGAAATTATCTTGTTTTTCCTAAACAACACGTTGTAAGTCGAAAAGCTTTCATGTTGCGTGTATGTCTAAGTGTGTAGCCTCAAAAGAGAAGGCACAGGACAGTTTTCTCTCGAAAGGATATGTAAGAATACCACTTCATAAGGAAATACAGTTTTGCAGAGTAAAGACATATACGTACGCATTGGAAACTCTTTACGAGAAGAAATAACGCACAGTACAAAATTAGCTTGTATCTCCAAAACTACACGTTGTATCTCGAAAAGAATTGTTGTGGCGTGTACGTCTTAACATGTAGCATCTAAAGAGAACCAAAAGGAGAATTTTCTTTCGTCAAAATTTTTCAGAAAATCACGTTTTAAGGAAATCCCGCATCGTGCGAAATTATCTTGTTTTTCCTAAACAACACGTTGTAAGTCGAAAAGCTTTCATGTTGCGTGTATGTCTAAGTGTGTAGCCTCAAAAGAGAAGGCACAGGACAGTTTTCTCTCGAAAGGATATGTAAGAATACCACTTCATAAGGAAATACAGTTTTGCAGAGTAAAGACATATACGTACGCATTGGAAACTCTTTACGAGAAGAAATAACGCATAGTACAAAATTAGCTTGTATCTCCAAAACTACACGTTGTATCTCGAAAAGAATTGTTGTGGCGTGTACGTCTTAACATGTAGCATCTAAAGAGAACGAAAAGGAGAATTTTCTTTCGTCAAAATTTTTCAGAAAATCACGTTTTAAGGAAATCCCGCATCGTGCGAAATTATCTTGTTTTTCCTAAACAACACGTTGTAAGTCGAAAAGCTTTCATGTTGCGTGTATGTCTACGTGTGTAGCCTCAAAAGAGAAGGCACAGGACAGTTTTCTCTCGAAAGGATATGTAAGAATACCACTTCATAAGGAAATACAGTTTTGCAGAGTAAAGACATATAAGTACGCATTGGAAACTCTTTACGAGAAGAAATAACGCATAGTACAAAATTAGCTTGTATCTCCAAAACTACACGTTGTATCTCGAAAAGAATTGTTGTGGCGTGTACGTCTTAACATGTAGCATCTAAAGAGAACCAAAAGGAGAATTTTCTTTCGTCAAAATTTTTCAGAAAATCACGTTTTAAGGAAATCCCGCATCGTGCGAAATTATCTTGTTTTTCCTAAACAACACGTTGTAAGTCGAAAAGCTTTCATGTTGCGTGTATGTCTAAGTGTGTAGCGTCAAAAGAGAAGGCACAGGACAGTTTTCTCTCGAAAGGATATGTAAGAATACCACTTCATAAGGAAATACAGTTTTGCAGAGTAAAGACATATACGTACGCATTGGAAACTCTTTACGAGAAGAAATAACGCATAGTACAAAATTAGCTTGTATCTCCAAAACTACACGTTGTATCTGAAAAGAATTGTTGTGGCGTGTACGTCTTAACATGTAGCATCTAAAGAGAACCAAAAGGAGAATTTTCTTTCGTCAAAATTTTTCAGAAAATCACGTTTTAAGGAAATCCCGCATCGTGCGAAATTATCTTGTTTTTCCTAAACAACACGTTGTAAGTCGAAAAGCTTTCATGTTGCGTGTATGTCTACGTGTGTAGCCTCAAAAGAGAAGGCACAGGACAGTTTTCTCTCGAAAGGATATGTAAGAATACCACTTCATAAGGAAATACAGTTTTGCAGAGTAAAGACATATAAGTACGCATTGGAAACTCTTTACGAGAAGAAATAACGCATAGTACAAAATTAGCTTGTATCTCCAAAACTACACGTTGTATCTCGAAAAGAATTGTTGTGGCGTGTACGTCTTAACATGTAGCATCTAAAGAGAACCAAAAGGAGAATTTTCTTTCGTCAAAATTTTTCAGAAAATCACGTTTTAAGGAAATCCCGCATCGTGCGAAATTATCTTGTTTTTCCTAAACAACAGGTTGTAAGTCGAAAAGCTTTCATGTTGCGTGTATGCCTACGTGTGTAGCCTCAAAAGAGAAGGCACAGGACAGTTTTCTCTCGAAAGGATATGTAAGAATACCACTTCATAAGGAAATACAGTTTTGCAGAGTAAAGACATATACGTACGCATTGGAAACTCTTTATGAGAAGAAATAACGCATAGTACAAAATTAGCTTGTATCTCCAAAACTACACGTTGTATCTCGAAAAGAATTGTTGTGGCGTGTACGTCTTAACATGTAGCATCTAAAGAGAACCAAAAGGAGAATTTTCTTTCGTCAAAATTTTTCAGAAAATGACGTTTTAAGGAAATCCCGCATCGTGCGAAATTATCTTGTTTTTCCTAAACAACACGTTGTAAGTCGAAAAGCTTTCATGTTGCGTGTATGTCTACGTGTGTAGCCTCAAAAGAGAAGGCACAGGACAGTTTTCTCTCGAAAGGATATGTAAGAATACCACTTCATAAGGAAATACAGTTTTGCAGAGTAAAGACATATACGTACGCATTGGAAACTCTTTACGAGAAGAAATAACGCATAGTACAAAATTAGCTTGTATCTCCAAAACTACACGTTGTATCTCGAAAAGAATTGTTGTGGCGTGTACGTCTTAACATGTAGCATCTAAAGAGAACCAAAAGGAGAATTTTCTTTCGTCAAAATTTTTCAGAAAATCACGTTTTAAGGAAATCCCGCATCGTGCGAAATTATCTTGTTTTTCCTAAACAACACGTTGTAAGTCGAAAACCTTTCATGTTGCGTGTATGTCTAAGTGTGTAGCCTCAAAAGAGAAGGCACAGGACAGTTTTCTCTCGAAAGGATATGTAAGAATACCACTTCATAAGGAAATACAGTTTTGCAGAGTAAAGACATATACTTACGCATTGGAAACTCTTTACGAGAAGAAATAACGCATAGTACAAAATTAGCTTGTATCTCCAAAACTACACGTTGTATCTCGAAAAGAATTGTTGTGGCGTGTACGTCTTAACATGTAGCATCTAAAGAGAACCAAAAGGAGAATTTTCTTTCGTCAAAATTTTTCAGAAAATCACGTTTTAAGGAAATCCCGCATCGTGCGAAATTATCTTGTTTTTCCTAAACAACACGTTGTAAGTCGAAAAGCTTTCATGTTGCGTGTATGTCTACGTGTGTAGCCTCAAAAGAGAAGGCACAGGACAGTTTTCTCTCGAAAGGATATGTAAGAATACCACTTCATAAGGAAATACAGTTTTGCAGAGTAAAGACATATACGTACGCATTGGAAACTCTTTACGAGAAGAAATAACGCATAGTACAAAATTAGCTTGTATCTCCAAAACTACACGTTGTATCTCGAAAAGAATTGTTGTGGCGTGTACGTCTTAACATGTAGCATCTAAAGAGAACCAAAAGGAGAATTTTCTTTCGTCAAAATTTTTCAGAAAATCACGTTTTAAGGAAATCCCGCATCGTGCTAAATTATCTTGTTTTTCCTAAACAACACGTTGTAAGTCGAAAAGCTTTCATGTTGCGTGTATGTCTAAGTGTGTAGCCTCAAAAGAGAAGGCACAGGACAGTTTTCTCTCGAAAGGATATGTAAGAATACCACTTCATAAGGAAATACAGTTTTGCAGAGTAAAGACATATACGTACGCATTGGAAAATCTTTAGGAGAAGAAATAAGGCATAGTACAAAATTAGCTTGTATCTCCAAAACTACACGTTGTATCTCGAAAAGAATTGTTGTGGCGTGTACGTCTTAACATGTAGCATCTAAAGAGAACCAAAAGGAGAATTTTCTTTCGTCAAAATTTTTCAGAAAATCACGTTTTAAGGAAATCCCGCATCGTGCGAAATTATCTTGTTTTTCCTAAACAACACGTTGTAAGCCGAAAAGCTTTCATGTTGCGTGTATGTCTAAGTGTGTAGCCTCAAAAGAGAAGGCACAGGACAGTTTTCTCTCGAAAGGATATGTAAGAATACCACTTCATAAGGAAATACTGTTTTGCAGAGTAAAGACATATACGTACGCATTGGAAACTCTTTACGAGAAGAAATAACGCATCGTACAAAATTAGCTTGTATCTCCAAAACTACACGTTGTATCTCGAAAAGAATTGTTGTGGCGTGTACGTCTTAACATGTAGCATCTAAAGATAACCAAAAGGAGAATTTTCTTTCGTCAAAATTTTTCAGAAAATCACGTTTTAAGGAAATCCCGCATCGTGCGAAATTATCTTGTTTTTCCTAAACAACACGTTGTAAGTCGGAAAGCTTTCATGTTGCGTGTATGTCTAAGTGTGTAGCCTCAAAAGAGAAGGCACAGGACAGTTTTCTCTCGAAAGGATATGTAAGAATACCACTTCATAAGGAAATACAGTTTTGCAGAGTAAAGACATATACGTATGCATTGGAAACTCTTTACGAGAAGAAATAACGCATAGTACAAAATTAGCTTGTATCTCCAAAACTACACGTTGTATCTCGAAAAGAATTGTTGTGGTGTGTACGTCTTAACATGTAGCATCTAAAGAGAACCAAAAGGAGAATTTTCTTTCGTCAAAATTTTTCAGAAAATCACGTTTTAAGGAAATCCCGCATCGTGCGAAATTATCTTGTTTTTCCTAAACAACACGTTGTAAGTCGAAAAGCTTTCATGTTGCGTGTATGTCTAAGTGTGTAGCCTCAAAAGAGAAGGCACAGGACAGTTTTCTCTCGAAAGGATATGTAAGAATACCACTTCATAAGGAAATACAGTTTTGCAGAGTAAAGACATATACGTACGCATTGGAAACTCTTTACGAGAAGAAATAACGCATAGTACAAAATTAGCTTGTATCTCCAAAACTACACGTTGTATCTGAAAAGAATTGTTGTGGCGTGTACGTCTTAACATGTAGCATCTAAAGAGAACCAAAAGGAGAATTTTCTTTCGTCAAAATTTTTCAGAAAATCACGTTTTAAGGAAATCCCGCATCGTGCGAAATTATCTTGTTTTTCCTAAACAACACGTTGTAAGTCGAAAAGCTTTCATGTTGCGTGTATGTCTACGTGTGTAGCCTCAAAAGAGAAGGCACAGGACAGTTTTCTCTCGAAAGGATATGTAAGAATACCACTTCATAAGGAAATACAGTTTTGCAGAGTAAAGACACATACGTACGCATTGGAAACTCTTTACGAGAAGAAATAACGCATAGTACAAAATTAGCTTGTATCTCCAAAACTACACGTTGTATCTCGAAAAGAATTGTTGTGGCGTGTACGTCTTAACATGTAGCATCTAAAGAGAACCAAAAGGAGAATTTTCTTTCGTCAAAATTTTTCAGAAAATCACGTTTTAAGGAAATCCCGCATCGTGCGAAATTATCTTGTTTTTCCTAAACAACACGTTGTAAGTCGAAAAGCTTTCATGTTGCGTGTATGTCTAAGTGTGTAGCCTCAAAAGAGAAGGCACAGGACAGTTTTCTCTCGAAAGGATATGTAAGAATACCACTTCATAAGGAAATACAGTTTTGCAGAGTAAAGACATATACGTACGCATTGGAAACTCTTTACGAGAAGAAATAACGCATAGTACAAAATTAGCTTGTATCTCCAAAACTACACGTTGTATCTCGAAAAGAATTGTTGTGGCGTGTACGTCTTAACGTGTAGCATCTAAAGAGAACCAAAAGGAGAATTTTCTTTCGTCAAAATTTTTCAGAAAATCACGTTTTAAGGAAATCCCGCATCGTGGGAAATTATCTTGTTTTTCCTAAACAACACGTTGTAAGTCGAAAAGCTTTCATGTTGCGTGTATGTCTAAGTGTGTAGCCTCAAAAGAGAAGGCACAGGACAGTTTTCTCTCGAAAGGATATGTAAGAATACCACTTCATAAGGAAATACAGTTTTGCAGAGTAAAGACATATACGTACGCATTGGAAACTCTTTACGAGAAGAAATAACGCATCTTACAAAATTAGCTTGTATCTCCAAAACTACACGTTGTATCTCGAAAAGAATTGTTGTGGCGTGTATGTCATAACATGTAGCATCTAAAGGGAACCAAAAGGAGAATTTTCTTTCGTCAAAATTTTTCAGAAAATCACGTTTTAAGGAAATCCCGCATCGTGCGAAATTATCTTGTTTTTCCTAAGCAACACGTTGTAAGTCGAAAAGCTTTCATGTTGCGTGTATGTCTAAGTGTGTAGCCTCAAAAGAGAAGGCACAGGACAGTTTTCTCTCGAAAGGATATGTAAGAATACCACTTCATAAGGAAATACAGTTTTGCAGAGTAAAGACATATATGTACGCATTGGAAACTCTTTACGAGAAGAAATAACGCATAGTACAAAATTAGCTTGTATCTCCAAAACTACACGTTGTATCTCGAAAAGAATTGTTGTGGCATGTACGTCTTAACATGTAGCATCTAAAGAGAACCAAAAGGAGAATTTTCTTTCGTCAAAATTTTTCAGAAAATCACGTTTTAAGGAAATCCCGCATCGTGCGAAATTATCTTGTTTTTCCTAAACAACACGTTGTAAGTCGAAAAGCTTTCATGTTGCGTGTATGTCTAAGTGTGTAGCCTCAAAAGAGAAGGCACAGGACAGTTTTCTCTCGAAAGGATATGTAAGAATACCACTTCATAAGGAAATACAGTTTTGCAGAGTAAAGACATATACGTACGCATTGGAAACTCTTTACGAGAAGAAATAACGCATCGTACAAAATTAGCTTGTATCTCCAAAACTACACGTTGTATCTCGAAAAGAATTATTGTGGCGTGTACGTCTTAACATGTAGCATCTAAAGAGAACCAAAAGGAGAATTTTCTTTCGTCAAAATTTTTCAGAAAATCACGTTTTAAGGAAATCCCGCATCGTGCGAAATTATCTTGTTTTTCCTAAACAACACGTTGTAAGTCGAAAGCTTTCATGTTGCGTGTATGTCTAAGTGTGTAGCCTCAAAAGAGAAGGCACAGGACAGTTTTCTCTCGAAAGGATATGTAAGAATACCACTTCATAAGGAAATACAGTTTTGCAGAGTAAAGACATATACGTACGCATTGGAAACTCTTTACGAGAAGAAATAACGCATAGTACAAAATTAGCTTGTATCTCCAAAACTACACGTTGTATCTCGAAAAGAATTGTTGTGGCGTGTACGTCTTAACATGTAGCATCTAAAGAGAACGAAAAGGAGAATTTTCTTTCGTCAAAATTTTTCAGAAAATCACGTTTTAAGGAAATCCCGCATCGTGCGAAATTATCTTGTTTTTCCTAAACAACACGTTGTAAGTCGAAAAGCTTTCATGTTGCGTGTATGTCTACGTGTGTAGCCTCAAAAGAGAAGGCACAGGACAGTTTTCTCTCGAAAGGATATGTAAGAATACCACTTCATAAGGAAATACAGTTTTGCAGAGTAAAGACATATACTTACGCATTGGAAACTCTTTACGAGAAGAAATAACGCATAGTACAAAATTAGCTTGTATCTCCAAAACTACACGTTGTATCTCGAAAAGAATTGTTGTGGCGTGTACGTCTTAACATGTAGCATCTAAAGAGAACCAAAAGGAGAATTTTCTTTCGTCAAAATTTTTCAGAAAATCACGTTTTAAGGAAATCCCGCATCGTGCGAAATTATCTTGTTTTTCCTAAACAACACGTTGTAAGTCGAAAAGCTTTCATGTTGCGTGTATGTCTACGTGTGTAGCCTCAAAAGAGAAGGCACAGGACAGTTTTCTCTCGAAAGGATATGTAAGAATACCACTTCATAAGGAAATACAGTTTTGCAGAGTAAAGACATATACGTACGCATTGGAAACTCTTTACGAGAAGAAATAACGCATAGTACAAAATTAGCTTGTATCTCCAAAACTACACGTTGTATCTCGAAAAGAATTGTTGTGGCGTGTACGTCTTAACATGTAGCATCTAAAGAGAACCAAAAGGAGAATTTTCTTTCGTCAAAATTTTTCAGAAAATCACGTTTTAAGGAAATCCCGCATCGTGCTAAATTATCTTGTTTTTCCTAAACAACACGTTGTAAGTCGAAAAGCTTTCATGTTGCGTGTATGTCTAAGTGTGTAGCCTCAAAAGAGAAGGCACAGGACAGTTTTCTCTCGAAAGGATATGTAAGAATACCACTTCATAAGGAAATACAGTTTTGCAGAGTAAAGACATATACGTACGCATTGGAAAATCTTTAGGAGAAGAAATAAGGCATAGTACAAAATTAGCTTGTATCTCCAAAACTACACGTTGTATCTCGAAAAGAATTGTTGTGGCGTGTACGTCTTAACATGTAGCATCTAAAGAGAACCAAAAGGAGAATTTTCTTTCGTCAAAATTTTTCAGAAAATCACGTTTTAAGGAAATCCCGCATCGTGCGAAATTATCTTGTTTTTCCTAAACAACACGTTGTAAGCCGAAAAGCTTTCATGTTGCGTGTATGTCTAAGTGTGTAGCCTCAAAAGAGAAGGCACAGGACCGTTTTCTCTCGAAAGGATATGTAAGAATACCACTTCATAAGGAAATACTGTTTTGCAGATTAAAGACATATACGTACGCATTGGAAACTCTTTACGAGAAGAAATAACGCATCGTACAAAATTAGCTTGTATCTCCAAAACTACACGTTGTATCTCGAAAAGAATTGTTGTGGCGTGTACGTCTTAACATGTAGCATCTAAAGATAACCAAAAGGAGAATTTTCTTTCGTCAAAATTTTTCAGAAAATCACGTTTTAAGGAAATCCCGCATCGTGCGAAATTATCTTGTTTTTCCTAAACAACACGTTGTAAGTCGGAAAGCTTTCATGTTGCGTGTATGTCTAAGTGTGTAGCCTCAAAAGAGAAGGCACAGGACAGTTTTCTCTCGAAAGGATATGTAAGAATACCACTTCATAAGGAAATACAGTTTTGCAGAGTAAAGACATATACGTATGCATTGGAAACTCTTTACGAGAAGAAATAACGCATAGTACAAAATTAGCTTGTATCTCCAAAACTACACGTTGTATCTCGAAAAGAATTGTTGTGGTGTGTACGTCTTAACATGTAGCATCTAAAGAGAACCAAAAGGAGAATTTTCTTTCGTCAAAATTTTTCAGAAAATCACGTTTTAAGGAAATCCCGCATCGTGCGAAATTATCTTGTTTTTCCTAAACAACACGTTGTAAGTCGAAAAGCTTTCATGTTGCGTGTATGTCTAAGTGTGTAGCCTCAAAAGAGAAGGCACAGGACAGTTTTCTCTCGAAAGGATATGTAAGAATACCACTTCATAAGGAAATACAGTTTTGCAGAGTAAAGACATATACGTACGCATTGGAAACTCTTTACGAGAAGAAATAACGCATAGTACAAAATTAGCTTGTATCTCCAAAACTACACGTTGTATCTGAAAAGAATTGTTGTGGCGTGTACGTCTTAACATGTAGCATCTAAAGAGAACCAAAAGGAGAATTTTCTTTCGTCAAAATTTTTCAGAAAATCACGGAAATTATCTTGTTTTTCCTAAACAACACGTTGTAAGTCGAAAAGCTTTCATGTTGCGTGTATGTCTACGTGTGTAGCCTCAAAAGAGAAGGCACAGGACAGTTTTCTCTCGAAAGGATATGTAAGAATACCACTTCATAAGGAAATACAGTTTTTGCAGAGTAAAGACACATACGTACGCATTGGAAACTCTTTACGAGAAGAAATAACGCATAGTACAAAATTAGCTTGTATCTCCAAAACTACACGTTGTATCTCGAAAAGAATTGTTGTGTGGCGGTGTACGTCTTAACATGTAGCATCTAAAGAGAACCAAAAGGAGAATTTTCTTTCGTCAAAATTTTTCAGAAAATCACGTTTTAAGGAAATCCCGCATCGTGCGAAATTATCTTGTTTTTCCTAAACAACACGTTGTAAGTCGAAAAGCTTTCATGTTGCGTGTATGTCTAAGTGTGTAGCCTCAAAAGAGAAGGCACAGGACAGTTTTTCTCTCGAAAGGATATGTAAGAATACCACTTCATAAGGAAATACAGTTTTGCAGAGTAAAGACATATACGTACGCATTGGAAACTCTTTACGAGAAGAAATAACGCATAGTACAAAAATTAGCTTGTATCTCCAAAACTACACGTTGTATCTCGAAAAGAATTGTTGTGGCGTGTACGTCTTAACGTGTAGCATCTAAAGAGAACCAAAAGGAGAATTTTCTTTCGTCAAAATTTTTCAGAAAATCACGTTTAAGGAAATCCCGCATCGTGGGGAAATTATCTTGTTTTTCCTAAACAACACGTTGTAAGTCGAAAAGCTTTCATGTTGCGTGTATGTCTAAGTGTGTAGCCTCAAAAGAGAAGGCACAGGGACAGTTTTCTCTCGAAAGGATATGTAAGAATACCACTTCATAAGGGAAATACAGTTTTGCAGAGTAAAGACATATACGTACGCATTGGAAACTCTTTACGAGAAAGAAATAACGCATCTTACAAAATTAGCTTGTATCTCCAAAACTACACGTTGTATCTCGAAAAGAATTGTTGTGGCGTGTATGTCATAACATGTAGCATCTAAAGGGAACCAAAAGGGAGATTTTCTTTCGTCAAAATTTTTCAGAAAATCACGTTTTAAGGAAATCCCGCATCGTGCGAAATTATCTTGTTTTTCCTAAGCAACACGTTGTAAGTCGAAAAGCTTTCATTGGTTGGCGGTGTATGTCTAAGTGTGTAGCCTCAAAAGAGAAGGCACAGGACAGTTTTCTCTCGAAAGGATATGTAAGAATACCACTTCATAAGGAAATACAGTTTTGCAGAGTAAAGACATATATGTACGCATTGGAAACTCTTTACGAGAAGAAATAACGCATAGTACAAAATTAGCTTGTATCTCCAAAACTACACGTTGTATCTCGAAAAGAATTATTGTGGCGTGTACGTCTTAACATGTAGCATCTAAAGAGAACCAAAAGGAGAATTTTCTTTCGTCAAAATTTTTCAGAAAATCACGTTTTAAGGAAATCCCGCATCGTGCGAAATTATCTTGTTTTTCCTAAACAACACGTTGTAAGTCGAAAGCTTTCATGTTGCGTGTATGTCTAAGTGTGTTAGCCTCAAAAGAGAAGGCACAGGACAGTTTTCTCTCGAAAGGATATGTAAGAATACCACTTCATAAGGAAATACAGTTTTTGCAGAGTAAAGGACATATACGTACGCATTGGAAACTCTTTACGAGAAGAAATAACGCATAGTACAAAATTAGCTTGTATCTCCAAAACTACACGTTGTTATCTCGAAAAGAATTGTTGTGGCGTGTACGTCTTAACATGTAGCATCTAAAGAGAACGAAAAGGAGAATTTCTTTTCGTCAAAATTTTTCAGAAAATCACGTTTTAAGGAAATCCCGCATCGTGCGAAATTATCTTGTTTTTCCTAAACAACACGTTGTAAGTCGAAAAGCTTTCATGTTGCGTGTATGTCTACGTGTGTAGCCTCAAAAGAGAAGGCACAGGACCAGTTTTCTCTCGAAAGGATATGTAAGAATACCACTTCATAAGGAAATACAGTTTTTGCAGAGTAAAGACATATAAGTACGCATTGGAAACTCTTTACGAGGAAGAAATAACGCATAGTTACAAAATTAGCTTGTATCTCCAAAACTACACGTTTGTATCTCGAAAAGAATTGTTGTGGCGTGTACGTCTTAACATGTAGCATCTAAAGAGAACCAAAAGGAGAATTTTCTTTCGTCAAAATTTTTTCAGAAATCACGTTTTAAGGAAATCCCGCATCGTGCGAAATTATCTTGTTTTCCTAAACAACACGTTGTAAGTCGAAAAGCTTTCATGTTGCGTGTATGCCTACGTGTGTAGCCTCAAAAGAGAAGGCACAGGACAGTTTTCTCTCGAAAGGATATGTAAGAATACCACTTCATAAGGAAATACAGTTTTGCAGAGTAAAGACATATACGTACGCATTGGAAACTCTTTACGAGAAGAAATAACGCATAGTACAAAATTAGCTTGTATCTCCAAAACTACACGTTGTATCTCGAAAAGAATTGTTTGTGGCGTGTACGTCTTAACGTGTAGCATCTAAAGAGAACCAAAAGGAGAATTTTCTTTCGTCAAAATTTTTTCAGAAAATCACGTTTTTAAGGAAATCCCGCATCGTGGGAAATTATCTGTTTTTCCTAAACAACACGTTGTAAGTCGAAAAGCTTTCATGTTGCGTGTATGTCTAAGTGTGTAGCCTCAAAAGAGAAGGCACAGGACAGTTTTTCTCTCGAAAGGATATGTAAGAATACCACTTCATAAGGAAATACAGTTTTGCAGAGTAAAGGACATATACGTACGCATTGGAAACTCTTTACGAGAAGAAATAACGCATCTTACAAAATTAGCTTGTATCTCCAAAACTACACGTTGTATCTCGAAAAGAATTGTTTGTGGCGTGTATGTCATAAACATGTAGCATCTAAAGGGAACCAAAAGGAGAATTTTCTTTCGTCAAAATTTTTCAGAAAATCACGTTTTAAGGAAATCCCGCATCGTGCGAAATTATCTTGTTTTTCCTAAGCAACACGTTGTAAGTCGAAAAGCTTTCATGTTGCGTGTATGTCTAAGTGTGTAGCCTCAAAAGAGAAGGCACAGGACAGTTTTCTCTCGAAAGGATATGTAAGAATACCACTTCATAAGGAAATACAGTTTTGCAGAGTAAAGACATATATGTACGCATTGGAAACTCTTTACGAGAAGAAATAACGCATAGTACAAAATTAGCTTGTATCTCCAAAACTACACGTTGTATCTCGAAAAGAATTGTTGTGGCATGTACGTCTTAACATGTAGCATCTAAAGAGAACCAAAAGGAGAATTTTCTTTCGTCAAAATTTTTCAGAAAATCACGTTTTAAGGAAATCCCGCATCGTGCGAAATTATCTTGTTTTTCCTAAACAACACGTTGTAAGTCGAAAAGCTTTCATGTTGCGTGTATGTCTAAGTGTGTAGCCTCAAAAGAGAAGGCACAGGACAGTTTTCTCTCGAAAGGATATGTAAGAATACCACTTCATAAGGAAATACAGTTTTGCAGAGTAAAGACATATACGTACGCATTGGAAACTCTTTACGAGAAGAAATAACGCATCGTACAAAATTAGCTTGTATCTCCAAAACTACACGTTGTATCTCGAAAAGAATTATTGTGGCGTGTACGTCTTAACATGTAGCATCTAAAGAGAACCAAAAGGAGAATTTTCTTTCGTCAAAATTTTTCAGAAAATCACGTTTTAAGGAAATCCCGCATCGTGCGAAATTATCTTGTTTTTCCTAAACAACACGTTGTAAGTCGAAAGCTTTCATGTTGCGTGTATGTCTAAGTGTGTAGCCTCAAAAGAGAAGGCACAGGACAGTTTTCTCTCGAAAGGATATGTAAGAATACCACTTCATAAGGAAATACAGTTTTGCAGAGTAAAGACATATACGTACGCATTGGAAACTCTTTACGAGAAGAAATAACGCATAGTACAAAATTAGCTTGTATCTCCAAAACTACACGTTGTATCTCGAAAAGAATTGTTGTGGCGTGTACGTCTTAACATGTAGCATCTAAAGAGAACGAAAAGGAGAATTTTCTTTCGTCAAAATTTTTCAGAAAATCACGTTTTAAGGAAATCCCGCATCGTGCGAAATTATCTTGTTTTTCCTAAACAACACGTTGTAAGTCGAAAAGCTTTCATGTTGCGTGTATGTCTACGTGTGTAGCCTCAAAAGAGAAGGCACAGGACAGTTTTCTCTCGAAAGGATATGTAAGAATACCACTTCATAAGGAAATACAGTTTTGCAGAGTAAAGACATATACTTACGCATTGGAAACTCTTTACGAGAAGAAATAACGCATAGTACAAAATTAGCTTGTATCTCCAAAACTACACGTTGTATCTCGAAAAGAATTGTTGTGGCGTGTACGTCTTAACATGTAGCATCTAAAGAGAACCAAAAGGAGAATTTTCTTTCGTCAAAATTTTTCAGAAAATCACGTTTTAAGGAAATCCCGCATCGTGCGAAATTATCTTGTTTTTCCTAAACAACACGTTGTAAGTCGAAAAGCTTTCATGTTGCGTGTATGTCTACGTGTGTAGCCTCAAAAGAGAAGGCACAGGACAGTTTTCTCTCGAAAGGATATGTAAGAATACCACTTCATAAGGAAATACAGTTTTGCAGAGTAAAGACATATACGTACGCATTGGAAACTCTTTACGAGAAGAAATAACGCATAGTACAAAATTAGCTTGTATCTCCAAAACTACACGTTGTATCTCGAAAAGAATTGTTGTGGCGTGTACGTCTTAACATGTAGCATCTAAAGAGAACCAAAAGGAGAATTTTCTTTCGTCAAAATTTTTCAGAAAATCACGTTTTAAGGAAATCCCGCATCGTGCTAAATTATCTTGTTTTTCCTAAACAACACGTTGTAAGTCGAAAAGCTTTCATGTTGCGTGTATGTCTAAGTGTGTAGCCTCAAAAGAGAAGGCACAGGACAGTTTTCTCTCGAAAGGATATGTAAGAATACCACTTCATAAGGAAATACAGTTTTGCAGAGTAAAGACATATACGTACGCATTGGAAAATCTTTAGGAGAAGAAATAAGGCATAGTACAAAATTAGCTTGTATCTCCAAAACTACACGTTGTATCTCGAAAAGAATTGTTGTGGCGTGTACGTCTTAACATGTAGCATCTAAAGAGAACCAAAAGGAGAATTTTCTTTCGTCAAAATTTTTCAGAAAATCACGTTTTAAGGAAATCCCGCATCGTGCGAAATTATCTTGTTTTTCCTAAACAACACGTTGTAAGCCGAAAAGCTTTCATGTTGCGTGTATGTCTAAGTGTGTAGCCTCAAAAGAGAAGGCACAGGACAGTTTTCTCTCGAAAGGATATGTAAGAATACCACTTCATAAGGAAATACTGTTTTGCAGAGTAAAGACATATACGTACGCATTGGAAACTCTTTACGAGAAGAAATAACGCATCGTACAAAATTAGCTTGTATCTCCAAAACTACACGTTGTATCTCGAAAAGAATTGTTGTGGCGTGTACGTCTTAACATGTAGCATCTAAAGATAACCAAAAGGAGAATTTTCTTTCGTCAAAATTTTTCAGAAAATCACGTTTTAAGGAAATCCCGCATCGTGCGAAATTATCTTGTTTTTCCTAAACAACACGTTGTAAGTCGGAAAGCTTTCATGTTGCGTGTATGTCTAAGTGTGTAGCCTCAAAAGAGAAGGCACAGGACAGTTTTCTCTCGAAAGGATATGTAAGAATACCACTTCATAAGGAAATACAGTTTTGCAGAGTAAAGACATATACGTATGCATTGGAAACTCTTTACGAGAAGAAATAACGCATAGTACAAAATTAGCTTGTATCTCCAAAACTACACGTTGTATCTCGAAAAGAATTGTTGTGGTGTGTACGTCTTAACATGTAGCATCTAAAGAGAACCAAAAGGAGAATTTTCTTTCGTCAAAATTTTTCAGAAAATCACGTTTTAAGGAAATCCCGCATCGTGCGAAATTATCTTGTTTTTCCTAAACAACACGTTGTAAGTCGAAAAGCTTTCATGTTGCGTGTATGTCTAAGTGTGTAGCGTCAAAAGAGAAGGCACAGGACAGTTTTCTCTCGAAAGGATATGTAAGAATACCACTTCATAAGGAAATACAGTTTTGCAGAGTAAAGACATATACGTACGCATTGGAAACTCTTTACGAGAAGAAATAACGCATAGTACAAAATTAGCTTGTATCTCCAAAACTACACGTTGTATCTGAAAAGAATTGTTGTGGCGTGTACGTCTTAACATGTAGCATCTAAAGAGAACCAAAAGGAGAATTTTCTTTCGTCAAAATTTTTCAGAAAATCACGTTTTAAGGAAATCCCGCATCGTGCGAAATTATCTTGTTTTTCCTAAACAACACGTTGTAAGTCGAAAAGCTTTCATGTTGCGTGTATGTCTACGTGTGTAGCCTCAAAAGAGAAGGCACAGGACAGTTTTCTCTCGAAAGGATATGTAAGAATACCACTTCATAAGGAAATACAGTTTTGCAGAGTAAAGACACATACGTACGCATTGGAAACTCTTTACGAGAAGAAATAACGCATAGTACAAAATTAGCTTGTATCTCCAAAACTACACGTTGTATCTCGAAAAGAATTGTTGTGGCGTGTACGTCTTAACATGTAGCATCTAAAGAGAACCAAAAGGAGAATTTTCTTTCGTCAAAATTTTTCAGAAAATCACGTTTTAAGGAAATCCCGCATCGTGCGAAATTATCTTGTTTTTCCTAAACAACACGTTGTAAGTCGAAAAGCTTTCATGTTGCGTGTATGTCTAAGTGTGTAGCCTCAAAAGAGAAGGCACAGGACAGTTTTCTCTCGAAAGGATATGTAAGAATACCACTTCATAAGGAAATACAGTTTTGCAGAGTAAAGACATATACGTACGCATTGGAAACTCTTTACGAGAAGAAATAACGCATAGTACAAAATTAGCTTGTATCTCCAAAACTACACGTTGTATCTCGAAAAGAATTGTTGTGGCGTGTACGTCTTAACGTGTAGCATCTAAAGAGAACCAAAAGGAGAATTTTCTTTCGTCAAAATTTTTCAGAAAATCACGTTTTAAGGAAATCCCGCATCGTGGGAAATTATCTTGTTTTTCCTAAACAACACGTTGTAAGTCGAAAAGCTTTCATGTTGCGTGTATGTCTAAGTGTGTAGCCTCAAAAGAGAAGGCACAGGACAGTTTTCTCTCGAAAGGATATGTAAGAATACCACTTCATAAGGAAATACAGTTTTGCAGAGTAAAGACATATACGTACGCATTGGAAACTCTTTACGAGAAGAAATAACGCATCTTACAAAATTAGCTTGTATCTCCAAAACTACACGTTGTATCTCGAAAAGAATTGTTGTGGCGTGTATGTCATAACATGTAGCATCTAAAGGGAACCAAAAGGAGAATTTTCTTTCGTCAAAATTTTTCAGAAAATCACGTTTTAAGGAAATCCCGCATCGTGCGAAATTATCTTGTTTTTCCTAAGCAACACGTTGTAAGTCGAAAAGCTTTCATGTTGCGTGTATGTCTAAGTGTGTAGCCTCAAAAGAGAAGGCACAGGACAGTTTTCTCTCGAAAGGATATGTAAGAATACCACTTCATAAGGAAATACAGTTTTGCAGAGTAAAGACATATATGTACGCATTGGAAACTCTTTACGAGAAGAAATAACGCATAGTACAAAATTAGCTTGTATCTCCAAAACTACACGTTGTATCTCGAAAAGAATTGTTGTGGCATGTACGTCTTAACATGTAGCATCTAAAGAGAACCAAAAGGAGAATTTTCTTTCGTCAAAATTTTTCAGAAAATCACGTTTTAAGGAAATCCCGCATCGTGCGAAATTATCTTGTTTTTCCTAAACAACACGTTGTAAGTCGAAAAGCTTTCATGTTGCGTGTATGTCTAAGTGTGTAGCCTCAAAAGAGAAGGCACAGGACAGTTTTCTCTCGAAAGGATATGTAAGAATACCACTTCATAAGGAAATACAGTTTTGCAGAGTAAAGACATATACGTACGCATTGGAAACTCTTTACGAGAAGAAATAACGCATCGTACAAAATTAGCTTGTATCTCCAAAACTACACGTTGTATCTCGAAAAGAATTATTGTGGCGTGTACGTCTTAACATGTAGCATCTAAAGAGAACCAAAAGGAGAATTTTCTTTCGTCAAAATTTTTCAGAAAATCACGTTTTAAGGAAATCCCGCATCGTGCGAAATTATCTTGTTTTTCCTAAACAACACGTTGTAAGTCGAAAGCTTTCATGTTGCGTGTATGTCTAAGTGTGTAGCCTCAAAAGAGAAGGCACAGGACAGTTTTCTCTCGAAAGGATATGTAAGAATACCACTTCATAAGGAAATACAGTTTTGCAGAGTAAAGACATATACGTACGCATTGGAAACTCTTTACGAGAAGAAATAACGCATAGTACAAAATTAGCTTGTATCTCCAAAACTACACGTTGTATCTCGAAAAGAATTGTTGTGGCGTGTACGTCTTAACATGTAGCATCTAAAGAGAACGAAAAGGAGAATTTTCTTTCGTCAAAATTTTTCAGAAAATCACGTTTTAAGGAAATCCCGCATCGTGCGAAATTATCTTGTTTTTCCTAAACAACACGTTGTAAGTCGAAAAGCTTTCATGTTGCGTGTATGTCTACGTGTGTAGCCTCAAAAGAGAAGGCACAGGACAGTTTTCTCTCGAAAGGATATGTAAGAATACCACTTCATAAGGAAATACAGTTTTGCAGAGTAAAGACATATAAGTACGCATTGGGAAACTCTTTACGAGAAAGAAATAACGCATAGTACAAAATTAGCTTGTATCTCCAAAACTACACGTTGTATCTCGAAAAGAATTGTTGTGGGCGTGTACGTCTTAACATGTAGCATCTAAAGAGAACCAAAAGGAGAATTTTCTTTCGTCAAAATTTTTCAGAAAATCACGTTTTAAGGAATCCCGCATCGTGCGAAATTATCTTGTTTTTCCTAAACAACACGTTGTAAGTCGAAAAGCTTTCATGTTGCGTGTATGCCTACGTGTGTAGCCTCAAAAGAGAAGGCACAGGACAGTTTTCTCTCGAAAGGATATGTAAGAATACCACTTCATAAGGAAATACAGTTTTGCAGAGTAAAGACATATACGTACGCATTGGAAACTCTTTACGAGAAAGAATAACGCATAGTACAAAATTAGCTTGTATCTCCAAAACTACACGTTGTATCTCGAAAAGAATTGTTGTGGCGTGTACGTCTTAACATGTAGCATCTAAAGAGAACCAAAAGGAGAATTTTCTTTCGTCAAAATTTTTCAGAAAATCACGTTTTAAGGAAATCCCGCATCGTGCGAAATTATCTTGTTTTTCCTAAACAACACGTTGTAAGTCGAAAAGCTTTCATGTTGCGTGTATGCCTACGTGTGTAGCCTCAAAAGAGAAGGCACAGGACAGTTTTCTCTCGAAAGGATATGTAAGAATACCACTTCATAAGGAAATACAGTTTTGCAGAGTAAAGACATATACGTACGCATTGGAAACTCTTTACGAGAAGAAATAACGCATAGTACAAAATTAGCTTGTATCTCCAAAACTACACGTTGTATCTCGAAAAGAATTGTTGTGGCGTGTACGTCTTAACATGTAGCATCTAAAGAGAACCAAAAGGAGAATTTTCTTTCGTCAAAATTTTTCAGAAAATCACGTTTTAAGGAAATCCCCGCATCGTGCGAAATTATCTTGTTTTTCCTAAACAACACGTTGTAAGTCGAAAAGCTTTCATGTTGCGTGTATGTCTACGTGTGTAGCCTCAAAAGAGAAGGCACAGGACAGTTTTCTCTCGAAAGGATATGTAAGGAATACCACTTCATAAGGAAATACAGTTTTGCAGAGAAAAGACATATACGTACGCATTGGAAACTCTTTACGAGAAGAAATAACGCATAGTACAAAATTAGCTTGGTATCTCCAAAACTACACGTTGTATCTCGAAAAGAATTGTTGTGGCGTGTACGTCTTAACATGTAGCATCTAAAGAGAACCAAAAGGAGAATTTTCTTTCGTCAAAATTTTTCAGAAAATCACGTTTTAAGGAAATCCCGCATCGTGCGAAATTATCTTGTTTTTCCTAAACAACACGTTGTAAGTCGAAAAGCTTTCATGTTGCGTGTATGTCTAAGTGTGTAGCCTCAAAAGAGAAGGCACAGGACAGTTTTCTCTCGAAAGGATATGTAAGAATACCACTTCATAAGGAAATACAGTTTTGCAGAGTAAAGACATATACGTACGCATTGGAAACTCTTTAGGAGAAGAAATAAGGCATAGTACAAAATTAGCTTGTATCTCCAAAACTACACGTTGTATCTCGAAAAGAATTGTTGTGGCGTGTACGTCTTAACATGTAGCATCTAAAGAGAACCAAAAGGAGAATTTTCTTTCGTCAAAATTTTTCAGAAAATCACGTTTTAAGGAAATCCCGCATCGTGCGAAATTATCTTGTTTTTCCTAAACAACACGTTGTAAGCCGAAAAGCTTTCATGTTGCGTGTATGTCTAAGTGTGTAGCCTCAAAAGAGAAGGCACAGGACAGTTTTCTCTCGAAAGGATATGTAAGAATACCACTTCATAAGGAAATACTGTTTTGCAGAGTAAAGACATATACGTACGCATTGGAAACTCTTTACGAGAAGAAATAACGCATCGTACAAAATTAGCTTGTATCTCCAAAACTACACGTTGTATCTCGAAAAGAATTGTTGTGGCGTGTACGTCTTAACATGTAGCATCTAAAGAAAACCAAAAGGAGAATTTTCTTTCGTCAAAATTTTTCAGAAAATCACGTTTTAAGGAAATCCCGCATCGTGCGAAATTATCTTGTTTTTCCTAAACAACACGTTGTAAGTCGAAAAGCTTTCATGTTGCGTGTATGTCTAAGTGTGTAGCCTCAAAAGAGAAGGCACAGGACAGTTTTCTCTCGAAAGGATATGTAAGAATACCACTTCATAAGGAAATACAGTTTTGCAGAGTAAAGACATATACGTACGCATTGGAAACTCTTTAGGAGAAGAAATAAGGCATAGTACAAAATTAGCTTGTATCTCCAAAACTACACGTTGTATCTCGAAAAGAATTGTTGTGGCGTGTACGTCTTAACATGTAGCATCTAAAGAGAACCAAAAGGAGAATTTTCTTTCGTCAAAATTTTTCAGAAAATCACGTTTTAAGGAAATCCCGCATCGTGCGAAATTATCTTGTTTTTCCTAAACAACACGTTGTAAGCCGAAAAGCTTTCATGTTGCGTGTATGTCTAAGTGTGTAGCCTCAAAAGAGAAGGCACAGGACAGTTTTCTCTCGAAAGGATATGTAAGAATACCACTTCATAAGGAAATACTGTTTTGCAGAGTAAAGACATATACGTACGCATTGGAAACTCTTTACGAGAAGAAATAACGCATCGTACAAAATTAGCTTGTATCTCCAAAACTACACGTTGTATCTCGAAAAGAATTGTTGTGGCGTGTACGTCTTAACATGTAGCATCTAAAGAAAACCAAAAGGAGAATTTTCTTTCGTCAAAATTTTTCAGAAAATCACGTTTTAAGGAAATCCCGCATCGTGCGAAATTATCTTGTTTTTCCTAAACAACACGTTGTAAGTCGGAAAGCTTTCATGTTGCGTGTATGTCTAAGTGTGTAGCCTCAAAAGAGAAGGCACAGGACAGTTTTCTCTCGAAAGGATATGTAAGAATACCACTTCATAAGGAAATACAGTTTTGCAGAGTAAAGACATATACGTACGCATTGGAAACTCTTTACGAGAAGAAATAACGCATAGTACAAAATTAGCTTGTATCTCCAAAACTACACGTTGTATCTCGAAAAGAATTGTTGTGTTGTGTACGTCTTAACATGTAGCATCTAAAGAGAACCAAAAGGAGAATTTTCTTTCGTCAAAATTTTTCAGAAAATCACGTTTTAAGGAAATCCCGCATCGTGCGAAATTATCTTGTTTTTCCTAAACAACACGTTGTAAGTCGAAAAGCTTTCATGTTGCGTGTATGTCTAAGTGTGTAGCCTCAAAAGAGAAGGCACAGGACAGTTTTCTCTTGAAAGGATATGTAAGAATACCACTTCATAAGGAAATACAGTTTTGCAGAGTAAAGACATATACGTACGCATTGGAAACTCTTTACGAGAAGAAATAACGCATAGTACAAAATTAGCTTGTATCTCCAAAACTACACGTTGTATCTCGAAAAGAATTGTTGTGGCGTGTACGTCTTAACATGTAGCATCTAAAGAGAACCAAAAGGAGAATTTTCTTTCGTCAAAATTTTTCAGAAAATCACGTTTTAAGGAAATCCCGCATCGTGCGAAATTATCTTGTTTTTCCTAAACAACACGTTGTAAGTCGAAAAGCTTTCATGTTGCGTGTATGTCTACGTGTGTAGCCTCAAAAGAGAAGGCACAGGACAGTTTTCTCTCGAAAGGATATGTAAGAATACCACTTCATAAGGAAATACAGTTTTGCAGAGTAAAGACACATACGTACGCATTGGAAACTCTTTACGAGAAGAAATAACGCATAGTACAAAATTAGCTTGTATCTCCAAAACTACACGTTGTATCTCGAAAAGAATTGTTGTGGCGTGTACGTCTTAACATGTAGCATCTAAAGAGAACCAAAAGGAGAATTTTCTTTCGTCAAAATTTTTCAGAAAATCACGTTTTAAGGAAATCCCGCATCGTGCGAAATTATCTTGTTTTTCCTAAACAACACGTTGTAAGTCGAAAAGCTTTCATGTTGCGTGTATGTCTAAGTGTGTAGCCTCAAAAGAGAAGGCACAGGACAGTTTTCTCTCGAAAGGATATGTAAGAATACCACTTCATAAGGAAATACAGTTTTGCAGAGTAAAGACATATACGTACGCATTGGAAACTCTTTACGAGAAGAAATAACGCATAGTAAAAAATTAGCTTGTATCTCCAAAACTACACGTTGTATCTCGAAAAGAATTGTTGTGGCGTGTACGTCTTAACGTGTAGCATCTAAAGAGAACCAAAAGGAGAATTTTCTTTCGTCAAAATTTTTCAGAAAATCACGTTTTAAGGAAATCCCGCATCGTGGGAAATTATCTTGTTTTTCCTAAACAACACGTTGTAAGTCGAAAAGCTTTCATGTTGCGTGTATGTCTAAGTGTGTAGCCTCAAAAGAGAAGGCACAGGACAGTTTTCTCTCAAAAGGATATGTAAGAATACCACTTCATAAGGAAATACAGTTTTGCAGAGTAAAGACATATACGTACGCATTGGAAACTCTTTACGAGAAGAAATAAAGCATCTTACAAAATTAGCTTGTATCTCCAAAACTACACGTTGTATCTCGAAAAGAATTGTTGTGGCGTGTATGTCATAACATGTAGCATCTAAAGGGAACCAAAAGGAGAATTTTCTTTCGTCAAAATTTTTCAGAAAATCACGTTTTAAGGAAATCCCGCATCGTGCGAAATTATCTTGTTTTTCCTAAGCAACACGTTGTAAGTCGAAAAGCTTTCATGTTGCGTGTATGTCTAAGTGTGTAGCCTCAAAAGAGAAGGCACAGGACAGTTTTCTCTCGAAAGGATATGTAAGAATACCACTTCATAAGGAAATACAGTTTTGCAGAGTAAAGACATATATGTACGCATTGGAAACTCTTTACGAGAAGAAATAACGCATAGTACAAAATTAGCTTGTATCTCCAAAACTACACGTTGTATCTCGAAAAGAATTGTTGTGGCATGTACGTCTTAACATGTAGCATCTAAAGAGAACCAAAAGGAGAATTTTCTTTCGTCAAAATTTTTCAGAAAATCACGTTTTAAGGAAATCCCGCATCGTGCGAAATTATCTTGTTTTTCCTAAACAACACGTTGTAAGTCGAAAAGCTTTCATGTTGCGTGTATGTCTAAGTGTGTAGCCTCAAAAGAGAAGGCACAGGACAGTTTTCTCTCGAAAGGATATGTAAGAATACCACTTCATAAGGAAATACAGTTTTGCAGAGTAAAGACATATACGTACGCATTGGAAACTCTTTACGAGAAGAAATAACGCATCGTACAAAATTAGCTTGTATCTCCAAAACTACACGTTGTATCTCGAAAAGAATTATTGTGGCGTGTACGTCTTAACATGTAGCATCTAAAGAGAACCAAAAGGAGAATTTTCTTTCGTCAAAATTTTTCAGAAAATCACGTTTTAAGGAAATCCCGCATCGTGCGAAATTATCTTGTTTTTCCTAAACAACACGTTGTAAGTCGAAAGCTTTCATGTTGCGTGTATGTCTAAGTGTGTAGCCTCAAAAGAGAAGGCACAGGACAGTTTTCTCTCGAAAGGATATGTAAGAATACCACTTCATAAGGAAATACAGTTTTGCAGAGTAAAGACATATACGTACGCATTGGAAACTCTTTACGAGAAGAAATAACGCATAGTACAAAATTAGCTTGTATCTCCAAAACTACACGTTGTATCTCGAAAAGAATTGTTGTGGCGTGTACGTCTTAACATGTAGCATCTAAAGAGAACGAAAAGGAGAATTTTCTTTCGTCAAAATTTTTCAGAAAATCACGTTTTAAGGAAATCCCGCATCGTGCGAAATTATCTTGTTTTTCCTAAACAACACGTTGTAAGTCGAAAAGCTTTCATGTTGCGTGTATGTCTACGTGTGTAGCCTCAAAAGAGAAGGCACAGGACAGTTTTCTCTCGAAAGGATATGTAAGAATACCACTTCATAAGGAAATACAGTTTTGCAGAGTAAAGACATATAAGTACGCATTGGAAACTCTTTACGAGAAGAAATAACGCATAGTACAAAATTAGCTTGTATCTCCAAAACTACACGTTGTATCTCGAAAAGAATTGTTGTGGCGTGTACGTCTTAACATGTAGCATCTAAAGAGAACCAAAAGGAGAATTTTCTTTCGTCAAAATTTTTCAGAAAATCACGTTTTAAGGAAATCCCGCATCGTGCGAAATTATCTTGTTTTTCCTAAACAACACGTTGTAAGTCGAAAAGCTTTCATGTTGCGTGTATGCCTACGTGTGTAGCCTCAAAAGAGAAGGCACAGGACAGTTTTCTCTCGAAAGGATATGTAAGAATACCACTTCATAAGGAAATACAGTTTTGCAGAGTAAAGACATATAGGTACGCATTGGAAACTCTTTACGAGAAGAAATAACGCATAGTACAAAATTAGCTTGTATCTCCAAAACTACACGTTGTATCTCGAAAAGAATTGTTGTGGCGTGTACGTCTTAACATGTAGCATCTAAAGAGAACCAAAAGGAGAATTTTCTTTCGTCAAAATTTTTCAGAAAATCACGTTTTAAGGAAATCCCGCATCGTGCGAAATTATCTTGTTTTTCCTAAACAACACGTTGTAAGTCGAAAAGCTTTCATGTTGCGTGTATGCCTACGTGTGTAGCCTCAAAAGAGAAGGCACAGGACAGTTTTCTCTCGAAAGGATATGTAAGAATACCACTTCATAAGGAAATACAGTTTTGCAGAGTAAAGACATATACGTACGCATTGGAAACTCTTTACGAGAAGAAATAACGCATAGTACAAAATTAGCTTGTATCTCCAAAACTACACGTTGTATCTCGAAAAGAATTGTTGTGGCGTGTACGTCTTAACATGTAGCATCTAAAGAGAACCAAAAGGAGAATTTTCTTTCGTCAAAATTTTTCAGAAAATCACGTTTTAAGGAAATCCCGCATCGTGCGAAATTATCTTGTTTTTCCTAAACAACACGTTGTAAGTCGGAAAGCTTTCATGTTGCGTGTATGTCTAAGTGTGTAGCCTCAAAAGAGAAGGCACAGGACAGTTTTCTCTCGAAAGGATATGTAAGAATACCACTTCATAAGGAAATACAGTTTTGCAGAGTAAAGACATATACGTACGCATTGGAAACTCTTTACGAGAAGAAATAACGCATAGTACAAAATTAGCTTGTATCTCCAAAACTACACGTTGTATCTCGAAAAGAATTGTTGTGGTGTGTACGTCTTAACATGTAGCATCTAAAGAGAACCAAAAGGAGAATTTTCTTTCGTCAAAATTTTTCAGAAAATCACGTTTTAAGGAAATCCCGCATCGTGCGAAATTATCTTGTTTTTCCTAAACAACACGTTGTAAGTCGAAAAGCTTTCATGTTGCGTGTATGTCTAAGTGTGTAGCCTCAAAAGAGAAGGCACAGGACAGTTTTCTCTCGAAAGGATATGTAAGAATACCACTTCATAAGGAAATACAGTTTTGCAGAGTAAAGACATATACGTACGCATTGGAAACTCTTTACGAGAAGAAATAACGCATAGTACAAAATTAGCTTGTATCTCCAAAACTACACGTTGTATCTCGAAAAGAATTGTTGTGGCGTGTACGTCTTAACATGTAGCATCTAAAGAGAACCAAAAGGAGAATTTTCTTTCGTCAAAATTTTTCAGAAAATCACGTTTTAAGGAAATCCCGCATCGTGCGAAATTATCTTGTTTTTCCTAAACAACACGTTGTAAGTCGAAAAGCTTTCATGTTGCGTGTATGTCTAAGTGTGTAGCCTCAAAAGAGAAGGCACAGGACAGTTTTCTCTCGAAAGGATATGTAAGAATACCACTTCATAAGGAAATACAGTTTTGCAGAGTAAAGACATATACGTACGCATTGGAAACTCTTTACGAGAAGAAATAACGCATAGTACAAAATTAGCTTGTATCTCCAAAACTACACGTTGTATCTCGAAAAGAATTGTTGTGGCGTGTACGTCTTAACGTGTAGCATCTAAAGAGAACCAAAAGGAGAATTTTCTTTCGTCAAAATTTTTCAGAAAATCACGTTTTAAGGAAATCCCGCATCGTGGGAAATTATCTTGTTTTTCCTAAACAACACGTTGTAAGTCGAAAAGCTTTCATGTTGCGTGTATGTCTAAGTGTGTAGCCTCAAAAGAGAAGGCACAGGACAGTTTTCTCTCGAAAGGATATGTAAGAATACTACTTCATAAGGAAATACAGTTTTGCAGAGTAAAGACATATACGTACGCATTGGAAACTCTTTACGAGAAGAAATAACGCATCTTACAAAATTAGCATGTATCTCCAAAACTACACGTTGTATCTCGAAAAGAATTGTTGTGGCGTGTATGTCACAACATGTAGCATCTAAAGGGAACCAAAAGGAGAATTTTCTTTCGTCAAAATTTTTCAGAAAATCACGTTTTAAGGAAATCCCGCATCGTGCGAAATTATCTTGTTTTTCCTAAGCAACACGTTGTAAGTCGAAAAGCTTTCATGTTGCGTGTATGTCTAAGTGTGTAGCCTCAAAAGAGAAGGCACAGGACAGTTTTCTCTCGAAAGGATATGTAAGAATACCACTTCATAAGGAAATACAGTTTTGCAGAGTAAAGACATATATGTACGCATTGGAAACTCTTTACGAGAAGAAATAACGCATAGTACAAAATTAGCTTGTATCTCCAAAACTACACGTTGTATCTCGAAAAGAATTGTTGTGGCATGTACGTCTTAACATGTAGCATCTAAAGAGAACCAAAAGGAGAATTTTCTTTCGTCAAAATTTTTCAGAAAATCACGTTTTAAGGAAATCCCGCATCGTGCGAAATTATCTTGTTTTTCCTAAACAACACGTTGTAAGTCGAAAAGCTTTCATGTTGCGTGTATGTCTACGTGTGTAGCCTCAAAAGAGAAGGCACAGGACAGTTTTCTCTCGAAAGGATATGTAAGAATACCACTTCATAAGGAAATACAGTTTTGCAGAGTAAAGACATATAAGTACGCATTGGAAACTCTTTACGAGAAGAAATAACGCATAGTACAAAATTAGCTTGTATCTCCAAAACTACACGTTGTATCTCGAAAAGAATTGTTGTGGCGTGTACGTCTTAACATGTAGCATCTAAAGAGAACCAAAAGGAGAATTTTCTTTCGTCAAAATTTTTCAGAAAATCACGTTTTAAGGAAATCCCGCATCGTGCGAAATTATCTTGTTTTTCCTAAACAACACGTTGTAAGTCGAAAAGCTTTCATGTTGCGTGTATGCCTACGTGTGTAGCCTCAAAAGAGAAGGCACAGGACAGTTTTCTCTCGAAAGGATATGTAAGAATACCACTTCATAAGGAAATACAGTTTTGCAGAGTAAAGACATATAGGTACGCATTGGAAACTCTTTACGAGAAGAAATAACGCATAGTACAAAATTAGCTTGTATCTCCAAAACTACACGTTGTATCTCGAAAAGAATTGTTGTGGCGTGTACGTCTTAACATGTAGCATCTAAAGAGAACCAAAAGGAGAATTTTCTTTCGTCAAAATTTTTCAGAAAATCACGTTTTAAGGAAATCCCGCATCGTGCGAAATTATCTTGTTTTTCCTAAACAACACGTTGTAAGTCGAAAAGCTTTCATGTTGCGTGTATGCCTACGTGTGTAGCCTCAAAAGAGAAGGCACAGGACAGTTTTCTCTCGAAAGGATATGTAAGAATACCACTTCATAAGGAAATACAGTTTTGCAGAGTAAAGACATATACGTACGCATTGGAAACTCTTTACGAGAAGAAATAACGCATAGTACAAAATTAGCTTGTATCTCCAAAACTACACGTTGTATCTCGAAAAGAATTGTTGTGGCGTGTACGTCTTAACATGTAGCATCTAAAGAGAACCAAAAGGAGAATTTTCTTTCGTCAAAATTTTTCAGAAAATCACGTTTTAAGGAAATCCCGCATCGTGCGAAATTATCTTGTTTTTCCTAAACAACACGTTGTAAGTCGGAAAGCTTTCATGTTGCGTGTATGTCTAAGTGTGTAGCCTCAAAAGAGAAGGCACAGGACAGTTTTCTCTCGAAAGGATATGTAAGAATACCACTTCATAAGGAAATACAGTTTTGCAGAGTAAAGACATATACGTACGCATTGGAAACTCTTTACGAGAAGAAATAACGCATAGTACAAAATTAGCTTGTATCTCCAAAACTACACGTTGTATCTCGAAAAGAATTGTTGTGGTGTGTACGTCTTAACATGTAGCATCTAAAGAGAACCAAAAGGAGAATTTTCTTTCGTCAAAATTTTTCAGAAAATCACGTTTTAAGGAAATCCCGCATCGTGCGAAATTATCTTGTTTTTCCTAAACAACACGTTGTAAGTCGAAAAGCTTTCATGTTGCGTGTATGTCTAAGTGTGTAGCCTCAAAAGAGAAGGCACAGGACAGTTTTCTCTCGAAAGGATATGTAAGAATACCACTTCATAAGGAAATACAGTTTTGCAGAGTAAAGACATATACGTACGCATTGGAAACTCTTTACGAGAAGAAATAACGCATAGTACAAAATTAGCTTGTATCTCCAAAACTACACGTTGTATCTCGAAAAGAATTGTTGTGGCGTGTACGTCTTAACATGTAGCATCTAAAGAGAACCAAAAGGAGAATTTTCTTTCGTCAAAATTTTTCAGAAAATCACGTTTTAAGGAAATCCCGCATCGTGCGAAATTATCTTGTTTTTCCTAAACAACACGTTGTAAGTCGAAAAGCTTTCATGTTGCGTGTATGTCTAAGTGTGTAGCCTCAAAAGAGAAGGCACAGGACAGTTTTCTCTCGAAAGGATATGTAAGAATACCACTTCATAAGGAAATACAGTTTTGCAGAGTAAAGACATATACGTACGCATTGGAAACTCTTTACGAGAAGAAATAACGCATAGTACAAAATTAGCTTGTATCTCCAAAACTACACGTTGTATCTCGAAAAGAATTGTTGTGGCGTGTACGTCTTAACGTGTAGCATCTAAAGAGAACCAAAAGGAGAATTTTCTTTCGTCAAAATTTTTCAGAAAATCACGTTTTAAGGAAATCCCGCATCGTGGGAAATTATCTTGTTTTTCCTAAACAACACGTTGTAAGTCGAAAAGCTTTCATGTTGCGTGTATGTCTAAGTGTGTAGCCTCAAAAGAGAAGGCACAGGACAGTTTTCTCTCGAAAGGATATGTAAGAATACTACTTCATAAGGAAATACAGTTTTGCAGAGTAAAGACATATACGTACGCATTGGAAACTCTTTACGAGAAGAAATAACGCATCTTACAAAATTAGCATGTATCTCCAAAACTACACGTTGTATCTCGAAAAGAATTGTTGTGGCGTGTATGTCATAACATGTAGCATCTAAAGGGAACCAAAAGGAGAATTTTCTTTCGTCAAAATTTTTCAGAAAATCACGTTTTAAGGAAATCCCGCATCGTGCGAAATTATCTTGTTTTTCCTAAGCAACACGTTGTAAGTCGAAAAGCTTTCATGTTGCGTGTATGTCTAAGTGTGTAGCCTCAAAAGAGAAGGCACAGGACAGTTTTCTCTCGAAAGGATATGTAAGAATACCACTTCATAAGGAAATACAGTTTTGCAGAGTAAAGACATATATGTACGCATTGGAAACTCTTTACGAGAAGAAATAACGCATAGTACAAAATTAGCTTGTATCTCCAAAACTACACGTTGTATCTCGAAAAGAATTGTTGTGGCATGTACGTCTTAACATGTAGCATCTAAAGAGAACCAAAAGGAGAATTTTCTTTCGTCAAAATTTTTCAGAAAATCACGTTTTAAGGAAATCCCGCATCGTGCGAAATTATCTTGTTTTTCCTAAACAACACGTTGTAAGTCGAAAAGCTTTCATGTTGCGTGTATGTCTAAGTGTGTAGCCTCAAAAGAGAAGGCACAGGACAGTTTTCTCTCGAAAGGATATGTAAGAATACCACTTCATAAGGAAATACAGTTTTGCAGAGTAAAGACATATACGTACGCATTGGAAACTCTTTACGAGAAGAAATAACGCATCGTACAAAATTAGCTTGTATCTCCAAAACTACACGTTGTATCTCGAAAAGAATTATTGTGGCGTGTACGTCTTAACATGTAGCATCTAAAGAGAACCAAAAGGAGAATTTTCTTTCGTCAAAATTTTTCAGAAAATCACGTTTTAAGGAAATCCCGCATCGTGCGAAATTATCTTGTTTTTCCTAAACAACACGTTGTAAGTCGAAAGCTTTCATGTTGCGTGTATGTCTAAGTGTGTAGCCTCAAAAGAGAAGGCACAGGACAGTTTTCTCTCGAAAGGATATGTAAGAATACCACTTCATAAGGAAATACAGTTTTGCAGAGTAAAGACATATACGTACGCATTGGAAACTCTTTACGAGAAGAAATAACGCATAGTACAAAATTAGCTTGTATCTCCAAAACTACACGTTGTATCTCGAAAAGAATTGTTGTGGCGTGTACGTCTTAACATGTAGCATCTAAAGAGAACGAAAAGGAGAATTTTCTTTCGTCAAAATTTTTCAGAAAATCACGTTTTAAGGAAATCCCGCATCGTGCGAAATTATCTTGTTTTTCCTAAACAACACGTTGTAAGTCGAAAAGCTTTCATGTTGCGTGTATGTCTACGTGTGTAGCCTCAAAAGAGAAGGCACAGGACAGTTTTCTCTCGAAAGGATATGTAAGAATACCACTTCATAAGGAAATACAGTTTTGCAGAGTAAAGACATATAAGTACGCATTGGAAACTCTTTACGAGAAGAAATAACGCATAGTACAAAATTAGCTTGTATCTCCAAAACTACACGTTGTATCTCGAAAAGAATTGTTGTGGCGTGTACGTCTTAACATGTAGCATCTAAAGAGAACCAAAAGGAGAATTTTCTTTCGTCAAAATTTTTCAGAAAATCACGTTTTAAGGAA
This sequence comes from Apodemus sylvaticus, assembly GCF_947179515.1. NCBI lineage: Eukaryota > Metazoa > Chordata > Mammalia > Rodentia > Muridae > Apodemus > Apodemus sylvaticus. The sequence goes on along the minus strand of NW_026263032.1, from coordinate 67,832 downwards.
ATCCCGCATCGTGCGAAATTATCTTGTTTTTCCTAAACAACACGTTGTAAGTCGAAAAGCTTTCATGTTGCGTGTATGTCTAAGTGTGTAGCCTCAAAAGAGAAGGCACAGGACAGTTTTCTCTCGAAAGGATATGTAAGAATACCACTTCATAAGGAAATACAGTTTTGCAGAGTAAAGACATATACGTACGCATTGGAAACTCTTTACGAGAAGAAATAACGCATCGTACAAAATTAGCTTGTATCTCCAAAACTACACGTTGTATCTCGAAAAGAATTGTTGTGGCGTGTACGTCTTAACGTGTAGCATCTAAAGAGAACCAAAAGGAGAATTTTCTTTCGTCAAAATTTTTCAGAAAATCACGTTTTAAGGAAATCCCGCATCGTGGGAAATTATCTTGTTTTTCCTAAACAACACGTTGTAAGTCGAAAAGCTTTCATGTTGCGTGTATGTCTAAGTGTGTAGCCTCAAAAGAGAAGGCACAGGACAGTTTTCTCTCGAAAGGATATGTAAGAATACTACTTCATAAGGAAATACAGTTTTGCAGAGTAAAGACATATACGTACGCATTGGAAACTCTTTACGAGAAGAAATAACGCATCTTACAAAATTAGCTTGTATCTCCAAAACTACACGTTGTATCTCGAAAAGAATTGTTGTGGCGTGTATGTCATAACATGTAGCATCTAAAGGGAACCAAAAGGAGAATTTTCTTTCGTCAAAATTTTTCAGAAAATCACGTTTTAAGGAAATCCCGCATCGTGCGAAATTATCTTGTTTTTCCTAAGCAACACGTTGTAAGTCGAAAAGCTTTCATGTTGCGTGTATGTCTAAGTGTGTAGCCTCAAAAGAGAAGGCACAGGACAGTTTTCTCTCGAAAGGATATGTAAGAATACCACTTCATAAGGAAATACAGTTTTGCAGAGTAAAGACATATATGTACGCATTGGAAACTCTTTACGAGAAGAAATAACGCATAGTACAAAATTAGCTTGTATCTCCAAAACTACACGTTGTATCTCGAAAAGAATTGTTGTGGCATGTACGTCTTAACATGTAGCATCTAAAGAGAACCAAAAGGAGAATTTTCTTTCGTCAAAATTTTTCAGAAAATCACGTTTTAAGGAAATCCCGCATCGTGCGAAATTATCTTGTTTTTCCTAAACAACACGTTGTAAGTCGAAAAGCTTTCATGTTGCGTGTATGTCTAAGTGTGTAGCCTCAAAAGAGAAGGCACAGGACAGTTTTCTCTCGAAAGGATATGTAAGAATACCACTTCATAAGGAAATACAGTTTTGCAGAGTAAAGACATATACGTACGCATTGGAAACTCTTTACGAGAAGAAATAACGCATCGTACAAAATTAGCTTGTATCTCCAAAACTACACGTTGTATCTCGAAAAGAATTATTGTGGCGTGTACGTCTTAACATGTAGCATCTAAAGAGAACCAAAAGGAGAATTTTCTTTCGTCAAAATTTTTCAGAAAATCACGTTTTAAGGAAATCCCGCATCGTGCGAAATTATCTTGTTTTTCCTAAACAACACGTTGTAAGTCGAAAGCTTTCATGTTGCGTGTATGTCTAAGTGTGTAGCCTCAAAAGAGAAGGCACAGGACAGTTTTCTCTCGAAAGGATATGTAAGAATACCACTTCATAAGGAAATACAGTTTTGCAGAGTAAAGACATATACGTACGCATTGGAAACTCTTTACGAGAAGAAATAACGCATAGTACAAAATTAGCTTGTATCTCCAAAACTACACGTTGTATCTCGAAAAGAATTGTTGTGGCGTGTACGTCTTAACATGTAGCATCTAAAGAGAACGAAAAGGAGAATTTTCTTTCGTCAAAATTTTTCAGAAAATCACGTTTTAAGGAAATCCCGCATCGTGCGAAATTATCTTGTTTTTCCTAAACAACACGTTGTAAGTCGAAAAGCTTTCATGTTGCGTGTATGTCTACGTGTGTAGCCTCAAAAGAGAAGGCACAGGACAGTTTTCTCTCGAAAGGATATGTAAGAATACCACTTCATAAGGAAATACAGTTTTGCAGAGTAAAGACATATAAGTACGCATTGGAAACTCTTTACGAGAAGAAATAACGCATAGTACAAAATTAGCTTGTATCTCCAAAACTACACGTTGTATCTCGAAAAGAATTGTTGTGGCGTGTACGTCTTAACATGTAGCATCTAAAGAGAACCAAAAGGAGAATTTTCTTTCGTCAAAATTTTTCAGAAAATCACGTTTTAAGGAAATCCCGCATCGTGCGAAATTATCTTGTTTTTCCTAAACAACACGTTGTAAGTCGAAAAGCTTTCATGTTGCGTGTATGCCTACGTGTGTAGCCTCAAAAGAGAAGGCACAGGACAGTTTTCTCTCGAAAGGATATGTAAGAATACCACTTCATAAGGAAATACAGTTTTGCAGAGTAAAGACATATACGTACGCATTGGAAACTCTTTACGAGAAGAAATAACGCATAGTACAAAATTAGCTTGTATCTCCAAAACTACACGTTGTATCTCGAAAAGAATTGTTGTGGCGTGTACGTCTGAACATGTAGCATCTAAAGAGAACCAAAAGGAGAATTTTCTTTCGTCAAAATTTTTCAGAAAATCACGTTTTAAGGAAATCCCGCATCGTGCGAAATTATCTTGTTTTTCCTAAACAACACGTTGTAAGTCGAAAAGCTTTCATGTTGCGTGTATGCCTACGTGTGTAGCCTCAAAAGAGAAGGCACAGGACAGTTTTCTCTCGAAAGGATATGTAAGAATACCACTTCATAAAGAAATACAGTTTTGCAGAGTAAAGACATATACCTACGCATTGGAAACTCTTTACGAGAAGAAATAACGCATAGTACAAAATTAGCTTGTATCTCCAAAACTACACGTTGCATCTCGAAAAGAATTGTTGTGGCGTGTACGTCTTAACATGTAGCATCTAAAGAGAACCAAAAGGAGAATTTTCTTTCGTCAAAATTTTTCAGAAAATCACGTTTTAAGGAAATCCCGCATCGTGCGAAATTATCTTGTTTTTCCTAAACAACACGTTGTAAGTCGAAAAGCTTTCATGTTGCGTGTATGTCTACGTGTGTAGCCTCAAAAGAGAAGGCACAGGACAGTTTTCTCTCGAAAGGATATGTAAGAATACCACTTCATAAGGAAATACAGTTTTGCAGAGTAAAGACATATACGTACGCATTGGAAACTCTTTACGAGAAGAAATAACGCATAGTACAAAATTAGCTTGTATCTCCAAAACTACACGTTGTATCTAGAAAAGAATTGTTGTGGCGTGTACGTCTTAACATGTAGCATCTAAAGAGAACCAAAAGGAGAATTTTCTTTCGTCAAAATTTTTCAGAAAATCACGTTTTAAGGAAATCCCGCATCGTGCGAAATTATCTTGTTTTTCCTAAACAACACGTTGTAAGTCGAAAAGCTTTCATGTTGCGTGTATGTCTAAGTGTGTAGCCTCAAAAGAGAAGGCACAGGACAGTTTTCTCTCGAAAGGATATGTAAGAATACCACTTCATAAGGAAATACAGTTTTGCAGAGTAAAGACATATACGTACGCATTGGAAACTCTTTACGAGAAGAAATAACGCATCGTACAAAATTAGCTTGTATCTCCAAAACTACACGTTGTATCTCGAAAAGAATTATTGTGGCGTGTACGTCTTAACATGTAGCATCTAAAGAGAACCAAAAGGAGAATTTTCTTTCGTCAAAATTTTTCAGAAAATCACGTTTTAAGGAAATCCCGCATCGTGCGAAATTATCTTGTTTTTCCTAAACAACACGTTGTAAGTCGAAAGCTTTCATGTTGCGTGTATGTCTAAGTGTGTAGCCTCAAAAGAGAAGGCACAGGACAGTTTTCTCTCGAAAGGATATGTAAGAATACCACTTCATAAGGAAATACAGTTTTGCAGAGTAAAGACATATACGTACGCATTGGAAACTCTTTACGAGAAGAAATAACGCATAGTACAAAATTAGCTTGTATCTCCAAAACTACACGTTGTATCTCGAAAAGAATTGTTGTGGCGTGTACGTCTTAACATGTAGCATCTAAAGAGAACGAAAAGGAGAATTTTCTTTCGTCAAAATTTTTCAGAAAATCACGTTTTAAGGAAATCCCGCATCGTGCGAAATTATCTTGTTTTTCCTAAACAACACGTTGTAAGTCGAAAAGCTTTCATGTTGCGTGTATGTCTACGTGTGTAGCCTCAAAAGAGAAGGCACAGGACAGTTTTCTCTCGAAAGGATATGTAAGAATACCACTTCATAAGGAAATACAGTTTTGCAGAGTAAAGACATATAAGTACGCATTGGAAACTCTTTACGAGAAGAAATAACGCATAGTACAAAATTAGCTTGTATCTCCAAAACTACACGTTGTATCTCGAAAAGAATTGTTGTGGCGTGTACGTCTTAACATGTAGCATCTAAAGAGAACCAAAAGGAGAATTTTCTTTCGTCAAAATTTTTCAGAAAATCACGTTTTAAGGAAATCCCGCATCGTGCGAAATTATCTTGTTTTTCCTAAACAACACGTTGTAAGTCGAAAAGCTTTCATGTTGCGTGTATGCCTACGTGTGTAGCCTCAAAAGAGAAGGCACAGGACAGTTTTCTCTCGAAAGGATATGTAAGAATACCACTTCATAAGGAAATACAGTTTTGCAGAGTAAAGACATATACGTACGCATTGGAAACTCTTTACGAGAAGAAATAACGCATAGTACAAAATTAGCTTGTATCTCCAAAACTACACGTTGTATCTCGAAAAGAATTGTTGTGGCGTGTACGTCTGAACATGTAGCATCTAAAGAGAACCAAAAGGAGAATTTTCTTTCGTCAAAATTTTTCAGAAAATCACGTTTTAAGGAAATCCCGCATCGTGCGAAATTATCTTGTTTTTCCTAAACAACACGTTGTAAGTCGAAAAGCTTTCATGTTGCGTGTATGCCTACGTGTGTAGCCTCAAAAGAGAAGGCACAGGACAGTTTTCTCTCGAAAGGATATGTAAGAATACCACTTCATAAAGAAATACAGTTTTGCAGAGTAAAGACATATACCTACGCATTGGAAACTCTTTACGAGAAGAAATAACGCATAGTACAAAATTAGCTTGTATCTCCAAAACTACACGTTGCATCTCGAAAAGAATTGTTGTGGCGTGTACGTCTTAACATGTAGCATCTAAAGAGAACCAAAAGGAGAATTTTCTTTCGTCAAAATTTTTCAGAAAATCACGTTTTAAGGAAATCCCGCATCGTGCGAAATTATCTTGTTTTTCCTAAACAACACGTTGTAAGTCGAAAAGCTTTCATGTTGCGTGTATGTCTACGTGTGTAGCCTCAAAAGAGAAGGCACAGGACAGTTTTCTCTCGAAAGGATATGTAAGAATACCACTTCATAAGGAAATACAGTTTTGCAGAGTAAAGACATATACGTACGCATTGGAAACTCTTTACGAGAAGAAATAACGCATAGTACAAAATTAGCTTGTATCTCCAAAACTACACGTTGTATCTAGAAAAGAATTGTTGTGGCGTGTACGTCTTAACATGTAGCATCTAAAGAGAACCAAAAGGAGAATTTTCTTTCGTCAAAATTTTTCAGAAAATCACGTTTTAAGGAAATCCCGCATCGTGCGAAATTATCTTGTTTTTCCTAAACAACACGTTGTAAGTCGAAAAGCTTTCATGTTGCGTGTATGTCTAAGTGTGTAGCCTCAAAAGAGAAGGCACAGGACAGTTTTCTCTCGAAAGGATATGTAAGAATACCACTTCATAAGGAAATACAGTTTTGCAGAGTAAAGACATATACTTACGCATTGGAAACTCTTTACGAGAAGAAATAACGCATAGTACAAAATTAGCTTGTATCTCCAAAACTACACGTTGTATCTCGAAAAGAATTGTTGTGGCGTGTACGTCTTAACATGTAGCATCTAAAGAGAACCAAAAGGAGAATTTTCTTTCGTCAAAATTTTTCAGAAAATCACGTTTTAAGGAAATCCCGCATCGTGCGAAATTATCTTGTTTTTCCTAAACAACACGTTGTAAATCGAAAAGCTTTCATGTTGCGTGTATGTCTACGTGTGTAGCCTCAAAAGAGAAGGCACAGGACAGTTTTCTCTCGAAAGGATATGTAAGAATACCACTTCATAAGGAAATACAGTTTTGCAGAGTAAAGACATATACGTACGCATTGGAAACTCTTTACGAGAAGAAATAACGCATAGTACAAAATTAGCTTGTATCTCCAAAACTACACGTTGTATCTCGAAAAGAATTGTTGTGGCGTGTACGTCTTAACATGTAGCATCTAAAGAGAACCAAAAGGAGAATTTTCTTTCGTCAAAATTTTTCAGAAAATCACGTTTTAAGGAAATCCCGCATCGTGCCAAATTATCTTGTTTTTCCTAAACAACACGTTGTAAGCCGAAAAGCTTTCATGTTGCGTGTATGTCTAAGTGTGTAGCCTCAAAAGAGAAGGCACAGGACAGTTTTCTCTCGAAAGGATATGTAAGAATACCACTTCATAAGGAAATACTGTTTTGCAGAGTAAAGACATATACGTACGCATTGGAAACTCTTTACGAGAAGAAATAACGCATCGTACAAAATTAGCTTGTATCTCCAAAACTACACGTTGTATCTCGAAAAGAATTGTTGTGGCGTGTACGTCTTAACATGTAGCATCTAAAGAAAACCAAAAGGAGAATTTTCTTTCGTCAAAATTTTTCAGAAAATCACGTTTTAAGGAAATCCCGCATCGTGCGAAATTATCTTGTTTTTCCTAAACAACACGTTGTAAGTCGGAAAGCTTTCATGTTGCGTGTATGTCTAAGTGTGTAGCCTCAAAAGAGAAGGCACAGGACAGTTTTCTCTCGAAAGGATATGTAAGAATACCACTTCATAAGGAAATACAGTTTTGCAGAGTAAAGACATATACGTACGCATTGGAAACTCTTTACGAGAAGAAATAACGCATAGTACAAAATTAGCTTGTATCTCCAAAACTACACGTTGTATCTCGAAAAGAATTGTTGTGGTGTGTACGTCTTAACATGTAGCATCTAAAGAGAACCAAAAGGAGAATTTTCTTTCGTCAAAATTTTTCAGAAAATCACGTTTTAAGGAAATCCCGCATCGTGCGAAATTATCTTGTTTTTCCTAAACAACACGTTGTAAGTCGAAAAGCTTTCATGTTGCGTGTATTTCTAAGTGTGTAGCCTCAAAAGAGAAGGCACAGGACAGTTTTCTCTCGAAAGGATATGTAAGAATACCACTTCATAAGGAAATACAGTTTTGCAGAGTAAAGACATATACGTATGCATTGGAAACTCTTTACGAGAAGAAATAACGCATAGTACAAAATTAGCTTGTATCTCCAAAACTACACGTTGTATCTCGAAAAGAATTGTTGTGGCGTGTACGTCTTAACATGTAGCATCTAAAGAGAACCAAAAGGAGAATTTTCTTTCGTCAAAATTTTTCAGAAAATCACGTTTTAAGGAAATCCCGCATCGTGCGAAATTATCTTGTTTTTCCTAAACAACACGTTGTAAGTCGAAAAGCTTTCATGTTGCGTGTATGTCTACGTGTGTAGCCTCAAAAGAGAAGGCACAGGACAGTTTTCTCTCGAAAGGATATGTAAGAATACCACTTCATAAGGAAATACAATTTTGCAGAGTAAAGACACATACGTACGCATTGGAAACTCTTTACGAGAAGAAATAACGCATAGTACAAAATTAGCTTGTATCTCCAAAACTACACGTTGTATCTCGAAAAGAATTGTTGTGGCGTGTACGTCTTAACATGTAGCATCTAAAGAGAACCAAAAGGAGAATTTTCTTTCGTCAAAATTTTTCAGAAAATCACGTTTTAAGGAAATCCCGCATCGTGCGAAATTATCTTGTTTTTCCTAAACAACACGTTGTAAGTCGAAAAGCTTTCATGTTGCGTGTATGTCTAAGTGTGTAGCCTCAAAAGAGAAGGCACAGGACAGTTTTCTCTCGAAAGGATATGTAAGAATACCACTTCATAAGGAAATACAGTTTTGCAGAGTAAAGACATATACGTACGCATTGGAAACTCTTTACGAGAAGAAATAACGCATAGTACAAAATTAGCTTGTATCTCCAAAACTACACGTTGTATCTCGAAAAGAATTGTTGTGGCGTGTACGTCTTAACGTGTAGCATCTAAAGAGAACCAAAAGGAGAATTTTCTTTCGTCAAAATTTTTCAGAAAATCACGTTTTAAGGAAATCCCGCATCGTGGGAAATTATCTTGTTTTTCCTAAACAACACGTTGTAAGTCGAAAAGCTTTCATGTTGCGTGTATGTCTAAGTGTGTAGCCTCAAAAGAGAAGGCACAGGACAGTTTTCTCTCGAAAGGATATGTAAGAATACCACTTCATAAGGAAATACAGTTTTGCAGAGTAAAGACATATACGTACGCATTGGAAACTCTTTACGAGAAGAAATAACGCATCGTACAAAATTAGCTTGTATCTCCAAAACTACACGTTGTATCTCGAAAAGAATTGTTGTGGCGTGTACGTCTTAACATGTAGCATCTAAAGAGAACCAAAAGGAGAATTTTCTTTCGTCAAAATTTTTCAGAAAATCACGTTTTAAGGAAATCCCGCATCGTGCGAAATTATCTTGTTTTTCCTAAACAACACGTTGTAAGTCGAAAAGCTTTCATGTTGCGTGTATGTCTAAGTGTGTAGCCTCAAAAGAGAAGGCACAGGACAGTTTTCTCTCGAAAGGATATGTAAGAATACCACTTCATAAGGAAATACAGTTTTGCAGAGTAAAGACATATACGTACGCATTGGAAACTCTTTAGGAGAAGAAATAAGGCATAGTACAAAATTAGCTTGTATCTCCAAAACTACACGTTGTATCTCGAAAAGAATTGTTGTGGCGTGTACGTCTTAACATGTAGCATCTAAAGAGAACCAAAAGGAGAATTTTCTTTCGTCAAAATTTTTCAGAAAATCACGTTTTAAGGAAATCCCGCATCGTGCCAAATTATCTTGTTTTTCCTAAACAACACGTTGTAAGCCGAAAAGCTTTCATGTTGCGTGTATGTCTAAGTGTGTAGCCTCAAAAGAGAAGGCACAGGACAGTTTTCTCTCGAAAGGATATGTAAGAATACCACTTCATAAGGAAATACTGTTTTGCAGAGTAAAGACATATACGTACGCATTGGAAACTCTTTACGAGAAGAAATAACGCATCGTACAAAATTAGCTTGTATCTCCAAAACTACACGTTGTATCTCGAAAAGAATTGTTGTGGCGTGTACGTCTTAACATGTAGCATCTAAAGAAAACCAAAAGGAGAATTTTCTTTCGTCAAAATTTTTCAGAAAATCACGTTTTAAGGAAATCCCGCATCGTGCGAAATTATCTTGTTTTTCCTAAACAACACGTTGTAAGTCGGAAAGCTTTCATGTTGCGTGTATGTCTAAGTGTGTAGCCTCAAAAGAGAAGGCACAGGACAGTTTTCTCTCGAAAGGATATGTAAGAATACCACTTCATAAGGAAATACAGTTTTGCAGAGTAAAGACATATACGTACGCATTGGAAACTCTTTACGAGAAGAAATAACGCATAGTACAAAATTAGCTTGTATCTCCAAAACTACACGTTGTATCTCGAAAAGAATTGTTGTGGTGTGTACGTCTTAACATGTAGCATCTAAAGAGAACCAAAAGGAGAATTTTCTTTCGTCAAAATTTTTCAGAAAATCACGTTTTAAGGAAATCCCGCATCGTGCGAAATTATCTTGTTTTTCCTAAACAACACGTTGTAAGTCGAAAAGCTTTCATGTTGCGTGTATTTCTAAGTGTGTAGCCTCAAAAGAGAAGGCACAGGACAGTTTTCTCTCGAAAGGATATGTAAGAATACCACTTCATAAGGAAATACAGTTTTGCAGAGTAAAGACATATACGTACGCATTGGAAACTCTTTACGAGAAGAAATAACGCATAGTACAAAATTAGCTTGTATCTCCAAAACTACACGTTGTATCTCGAAAAGAATTGTTGTGGCGTGTACGTCTTAACATGTAGCATCTAAAGAGAACCAAAAGGAGAATTTTCTTTCGTCAAAATTTTTCAGAAAATCACGTTTTAAGGAAATCCCGCATCGTGCGAAATTATCTTGTTTTTCCTAAACAACACGTTGTAAGTCGAAAAGCTTTCATGTTGCGTGTATGTCTACGTGTGTAGCCTCAAAAGAGAAGGCACAGGACAGTTTTCTCTCGAAAGGATATGTAAGAATACCACTTCATAAGGAAATACAATTTTGCAGAGTAAAGACACATACGTACGCATGGAAACTCTTTACGAGAAGAAATAATGCATAGTACAAAATTAGCTTGTATCTCCAAAACTACACGTTGTATCTCGAAAAGAATTGTTGTGGCGTGTACGTCTTAACATGTAGCATCTAAAGAGAACCAAAAGGAGAATTTTCTTTCGTCAAAATTTTTCAGAAAATCACGTTTTAAGGAAATCCCGCATCGTGCGAAATTATCTTGTTTTTCCTAAACAACACGTTGTAAGTCGAAAAGCTTTCATGTTGCGTGTATGTCTAAGTGTGTAGCCTCAAAAGAGAAGGCACAGGACAGTTTTCTCTCGAAAGGATATGTAAGAATACCACTTCATAAGGAAATACAGTTTTGCAGAGTAAAGACATATACGTACGCATTGGAAACTCTTTACGAGAAGAAATAACGCATAGTACAAAATTAGCTTGTATCTCCAAAACTACACGTTGTATCTCGAAAAGAATTGTTGTGGCGTGTACGTCTTAACGTGTAGCATCTAAAGAGAACCAAAAGGAGAATTTTCTTTCGTCAAAATTTTTCAGAAAATCACGTTTTAAGGAAATCCCGCATCGTGGGAAATTATCTTGTTTTTCCTAAACAACACGTTGTAAGTCGAAAAGCTTTCATGTTGCGTGTATGTCTAAGTGTGTAGCCTCAAAAGAGAAGGCACAGGACAGTTTTCTCTCGAAAGGATATGTAAGAATACCACTTCATAAGGAAATACAGTTTTGCAGAGTAAAGACATATACGTACGCATTGGAAACTCTTTACGAGAAGAAATAACGCATCTTACAAAATTAGCTTGTATCTCCAAAACTACACGTTGTATCTCGAAAAGAATTGTTGTGGCGTGTACGTCTTAACATGTAGCATCTAAAGAGAACCAAAAGGAGAATTTTCTTTCGTCAAAATTTTTCAGAAAATCACGTTTTAAGGAAATCCCGCATCGTGCGAAATTATCTTGTTTTTCCTAAGCAACACGTTGTAAGTCGAAAAGCTTTCATGTTGCGTGTATGTCTAAGTGTGTAGCCTCAAAAGAGAAGGCACAGGACAGTTTTCTCTCGAAAGGATATGTAAGAATACCACTTCATAAGGAAATACAGTTTTGCAGAGTAAAGACATATACGTACGCATTGGAAACTCTTTACGAGAAGAAATAACGCATAGTACAAAATTAGCTTGTATCTCCAAAACTACACGTTGTATCTCGAAAAGAATTGTTGTGGCGTGTACGTCTTAACATGTAGCATCTAAAGAGAACCAAAAGGAGAATTTTCTTTCGTCAAAATTTTTCAGAAAATCACGTTTTAAGGAAATCCCGCATCGTGCGAAATTATCTTGTTTTTCCTAAACAACACGTTGTAAGTCGAAAAGCTTTCATGTTGCGTGTATGTCTAAGTGTGTAGCCTCAAAAGAGAAGGCACAGGACAGTTTTCTCTCGAAAGGATATGTAAGAATACCACTTCATAAGGAAATACAGTTTTGCAGAGTAAAGACATATACGTACGCATTGGAAACTCTTTACGAGAAGAAATAACGCATCGTACAAAATTAGCTTGTATCTCCAAAACTACACGTTGTATCTCGAAAAGAATTGTTGTGGCGTGTACGTCTTAACATGTAGCATCTAAAGAGAACCAAAAGGAGAATTTTCTTTCGTCAAAATTTTTCAGAAAATCACGTTTTAAGGAAATCCCGCATCGTGCGAAATTATCTTGTTTTTCCTAAACAACACGTTGTAAGTCGAAAAGCTTTCATGTTGCGTGTATGTCTAAGTGTGTAGCCTCAAAAGAGAAGGCACAGGACAGTTTTCTCTCGAAAGGATATGTAAGAATACCACTTCATAAGGAAATACAGTTTTGCAGAGTAAAGACATATACGTACGCATTGGAAACTCTTTAGGAGAAGAAATAAGGCATAGTACAAAATTAGCTTGTATCTCCAAAACTACACGTTGTATCTCGAAAAGAATTGTTGTGGCGTGTACGTCTTAACATGTAGCATCTAAAGAGAACCAAAAGGAGAATTTTCTTTCGTCAAAATTTTTCAGAAAATCACGTTTTAAGGAAATCCCGCATCGTGCCAAATTATCTTGTTTTTCCTAAACAACACGTTGTAAGCCGAAAAGCTTTCATGTTGCGTGTATGTCTAAGTGTGTAGCCTCAAAAGAGAAGGCACAGGACAGTTTTCTCTCGAAAGGATATGTAAGAATACCACTTCATAAGGAAATACTGTTTTGCAGAGTAAAGACATATACGTACGCATTGGAAACTCTTTACGAGAAGAAATAACGCATCGTACAAAATTAGCTTGTATCTCCAAAACTACACGTTGTATCTCGAAAAGAATTGTTGTGGCGTGTACGTCTTAACATGTAGCATCTAAAGAAAACCAAAAGGAGAATTTTCTTTCGTCAAAATTTTTCAGAAAATCACGTTTTAAGGAAATCCCGCATCGTGCGAAATTATCTTGTTTTTCCTAAACAACACGTTGTAAGTCGGAAAGCTTTCATGTTGCGTGTATGTCTAAGTGTGTAGCCTCAAAAGAGAAGGCACAGGACAGTTTTCTCTCGAAAGGATATGTAAGAATACCACTTCATAAGGAAATACAGTTTTGCAGAGTAAAGACATATACGTACGCATTGGAAACTCTTTACGAGAAGAAATAACGCATAGTACAAAATTAGCTTGTATCTCCAAAACTACACGTTGTATCTCGAAAAGAATTGTTGTGGTGTGTACGTCTTAACATGTAGCATCTAAAGAGAACCAAAAGGAGAATTTTCTTTCGTCAAAATTTTTCAGAAAATCACGTTTTAAGGAAATCCCGCATCGTGCGAAATTATCTTGTTTTTCCTAAACAACACGTTGTAAGTCGAAAAGCTTTCATGTTGCGTGTATTTCTAAGTGTGTAGCCTCAAAAGAGAAGGCACAGGACAGTTTTCTCTCGAAAGGATATGTAAGAATACCACTTCATAAGGAAATACAGTTTTGCAGAGTAAAGACATATACGTACGCATTGGAAACTCTTTACGAGAAGAAATAACGCATAGTACAAAATTAGCTTGTATCTCCAAAACTACACGTTGTATCTCGAAAAGAATTGTTGTGGCGTGTACGTCTTAACATGTAGCATCTAAAGAGAACCAAAAGGAGAATTTTCTTTCGTCAAAATTTTTCAGAAAATCACGTTTTAAGGAAATCCCGCATCGTGCGAAATTATCTTGTTTTTCCTAAACAACACGTTGTAAGTCGAAAAGCTTTCATGTTGCGTGTATGTCTACGTGTGTAGCCTCAAAAGAGAAGGCACAGGACAGTTTTCTCTCGAAAGGATATGTAAGAATACCACTTCATAAGGAAATACAATTTTGCAGAGTAAAGACACATACGTACGCATGGAAACTCTTTACGAGAAGAAATAATGCATAGTACAAAATTAGCTTGTATCTCCAAAACTACACGTTGTATCTCGAAAAGAATTGTTGTGGCGTGTACGTCTTAACATGTAGCATCTAAAGAGAACCAAAAGGAGAATTTTCTTTCGTCAAAATTTTTCAGAAAATCACGTTTTAAGGAAATCCCGCATCGTGCGAAATTATCTTGTTTTTCCTAAACAACACGTTGTAAGTCGAAAAGCTTTCATGTTGCGTGTATGTCTAAGTGTGTAGCCTCAAAAGAGAAGGCACAGGACAGTTTTCTCTCGAAAGGATATGTAAGAATACCACTTCATAAGGAAATACAGTTTTGCAGAGTAAAGACATATACGTACGCATTGGAAACTCTTTACGAGAAGAAATAACGCATAGTACAAAATTAGCTTGTATCTCCAAAACTACACGTTGTATCTCGAAAAGAATTGTTGTGGCGTGTACGTCTTAACGTGTAGCATCTAAAGAGAACCAAAAGGAGAATTTTCTTTCGTCAAAATTTTTCAGAAAATCACGTTTTAAGGAAATCCCGCATCGTGGGAAATTATCTTGTTTTTCCTAAACAACACGTTGTAAGTCGAAAAGCTTTCATGTTGCGTGTATGTCTAAGTGTGTAGCCTCAAAAGAGAAGGCACAGGACAGTTTTCTCTCGAAAGGATATGTAAGAATACCACTTCATAAGGAAATACAGTTTTGCAGAGTAAAGACATATACGTACGCATTGGAAACTCTTTACGAGAAGAAATAACGCATCTTACAAAATTAGCTTGTATCTCCAAAACTACACGTTGTATCTCGAAAAGAATTGTTGTGGCGTGTACGTCTTAACATGTAGCATCTAAAGAGAACCAAAAGGAGAATTTTCTTTCGTCAAAATTTTTCAGAAAATCACGTTTTAAGGAAATCCCGCATCGTGCGAAATTATCTTGTTTTTCCTAAGCAACACGTTGTAAGTCGAAAAGCTTTCATGTTGCGTGTATGTCTAAGTGTGTAGCCTCAAAAGAGAAGGCACAGGACAGTTTTCTCTCGAAAGGATATGTAAGAATACCACTTCATAAGGAAATACAGTTTTGCAGAGTAAAGACATATACGTACGCATTGGAAACTCTTTACGAGAAGAAATAACGCATAGTACAAAATTAGCTTGTATCTCCAAAACTACACGTTGTATCTCGAAAAGAATTGTTGTGGCGTGTACGTCTTAACATGTAGCATCTAAAGAGAACCAAAAGGAGAATTTTCTTTCGTCAAAATTTTTCAGAAAATCACGTTTTAAGGAAATCCCGCATCGTGCGAAATTATCTTGTTTTTCCTAAACAACACGTTGTAAGTCGAAAAGCTTTCATGTTGCGTGTATGTCTAAGTGTGTAGCCTCAAAAGAGAAGGCACAGGACAGTTTTCTCTCGAAAGGATATGTAAGAATACCACTTCATAAGGAAATACAGTTTTGCAGAGTAAAGACATATACGTACGCATTGGAAACTCTTTACGAGAAGAAATAACGCATCGTACAAAATTAGCTTGTATCTCCAAAACTACACGTTGTATCTCGAAAAGAATTATTGTGGCGTGTACGTCTTAACATGTAGCATCTAAAGAGAACCAAAAGGAGAATTTTCTTTCGTCAAAATTTTTCAGAAAATCACGTTTTAAGGAAATCCCGCATCGTGCGAAATTATCTTGTTTTTCCTAAACAACACGTTGTAAGTCGAAAAGCTTTCATGTTGCGTGTATGTCTAAGTGTGTAGCCTCAAAAGAGAAGGCACAGGACAGTTTTCTCTCGAAAGGATATGTAAGAATACCACTTCATAAGGAAATACAGTTTTGCAGAGTAAAGACATATACGTACGCATTGGAAACTCTTTACGAGAAGAAATAACGCATAGTACAAAATTAGCTTGTATCTCCAAAATTACACGTTGTATCTCGAAAAGAATTGTTGTGGCGTGTACGTCTTAACGTGTAGCATCTAAAGAGAACCAAAAGGAGAATTTTCTTTCGTCAAAATTTTTCAGAAAATCACGTTTTAAGGAAATCCCGCATCGTGGGTAATTATCTTGTTTTTCCTAAA
The DNA here is from genome assembly GCF_947179515.1 of Apodemus sylvaticus. Classification (NCBI taxonomy): domain Eukaryota; kingdom Metazoa; phylum Chordata; class Mammalia; order Rodentia; family Muridae; genus Apodemus; species Apodemus sylvaticus. The sequence continues at coordinate 51,965 of NW_026263032.1, read as the reverse complement.
CAACACGTTGTAAGTCGAAAAGCTTTCATGTTGCGTGTATGTCTAAGTGTGTAGCCACAAAAGAGAAGGCACAGGACAGTTTTCTCTCGAAAGGATATGTAAGAATACCACTTCATAAGGAAATACAGTTTTGCAGAGTAAAGACATATACGTACGCATTGGAAACTCTTTACGAGAAGAAATAACGCATCATAAAAAATTAGCTTGTATCTCCAAAACTACACGTTGTATCTCGAAAAGAATTGTTGTGGCGTGTACGTCTTAACATGTAGCATCTAAAGAGAACCAAAAGGAGAATTTTCTTTCGTCAAAATTTTTCAGAAAATCACGTTTTAAGGAAATCCCGCATCGTGCGAAATTATCTTGTTTTTCCTAAACAACACGTTGTAAGTCGAAAAGCTTTCATGTTGCGTGTATGTCTAAGTGTGTAGCCTCAAAAGAGAAGGCACAGGACAGTTTTCTCTCGAAAGGATATGTAAGAATACCACTTCATAAGGAAATACAGTTTTGCAGAGTAAAGACATATACGTACGCATTGGAAACTCTTTACGAGAAGAAATAACGCATAGTACAAAATTAGCTTGTATCTCCAAAACTACACGTTGTATCTCGAAAAGAATTGTTGTGGCGTGTACGTCTTAACATGTAGCATCTAAAGAGAACCAAAAGGAGAATTTTCTTTCGTCAAAATTTTTCAGAAAATCACGTTTTAAGGAAATCCCGCATCGTGCGAAATTATCTTGTTTTTCCTAAACAACACGTTGTAAGTCGAAAAGCTTTCATGTTGCGTGTATGTCTAAGTGTGTAGCCTCAAAAGAGAAGGCACAGGACAGTTTTCTCTCGAAAGGATATGTAAGAATACCACTTCATAAGGAAATACAGTTTTGCAGAGTAAAGACATATACGTACGCATTGGAAACTCTTTACGAGAAGAAATAACGCATCGTAAAAAATTAGCTTGTATCTCCAAAACTACACGTTGTATCTCGAAAAGAATTATTGTGGCGTGTACGTCTTAACATGTAGCATCTAAAGAGAACCAAAAGGAGAATTTTCTTTCGTCAAAATTTTTCAGAAAATCACGTTTTAAGGAAATCCCGCATCGTGCGAAATTATCTTGTTTTTCCTAAACAACACGTTGTAAGTCGAAAAGCTTTCATGTTGCGTGTATGTCTAAGTGTGTAGCCTCAAAAGAGAAGGCACAGGACAGTTTTCTCTCGAAAGGATATGTAAGAATACCACTTCATAAGGAAATACAGTTTTGCAGAGTAAAGACATATACGTACGCATTGGAAACTCTTTACGAGAAGAAATAACGCATAGTACAAAATTAGCTTGTATCTCCAAAATTACACGTTGTATCTCGAAAAGAATTGTTGTGGCGTGTACGTCTTAACGTGTAGCATCTAAAGAGAACCAAAAGGAGAATTTTCTTTCGTCAAAATTTTTCAGAAAATCACGTTTTAAGGAAATCCCGCATCGTGGGTAATTATCTTGTTTTTCCTAAACAACACGTTGTAAGTCGAAAAGCTTTCATGTTGCGTGTATGTCTAAGTGTGTAGCCACAAAAGAGAAGGCACAGGACAGTTTTCTCTCGAAAGGATATGTAAGAATACCACTTCATAAGGAAATACAGTTTTGCAGAGTAAAGACATATACGTACGCATTGGAAACTCTTTACGAGAAGAAATAACGCATCGTACAAAATTAGCTTGTATCTCCAAAACTACACGTTGTATCTCGAAAAGAATTGTTGTGGCGTGTACGTCTTAACATGTAGCATCTAAAGAGAACCAAAAGGAGAATTTTCTTTCGTCAAAATTTTTCAGAAAATCACGTTTTAAGGAAATCCCGCATCGTGCGAAATTATCTTGTTTTTCCTAAACAACACGTTGTAAGTCGAAAAGCTTTCATGTTGCGTGTATGTCTAAGTGTGTAGCCTCAAAAGAGAAGGCACAGGACAGTTTTCTCTCGAAAGGATATGTAAGAATACCACTTCATAAGGAAATACAGTTTTGCAGAGTAAAGACATATACGTACGCATTGGAAACTCTTTAAGAGAAGAAATAACGCATCGTACAAAATTAGCTTGTATCTCCAAAACTACACGTTGTATCTCGAAAAGAATTGTTGTGGCGTGTACGTCTTAACATGTAGCATCTAAAGAGAACCAAAAGGAGAATTTTCTTTCGTCAAAATTTTTCAGAAAATCACGTTTTAAGGAAATCCCGCATCGTGCGAAATTATCTTGTTTTTCCTAAACAACACGTTGTAAGTCGAAAAGCTTTCATGTTGCGTGTATGTCTAAGTGTGTAGCCTCAAAAGAGAAGGCACAGGACAGTTTTCTCTCGAAAGGATATGTAAGAATACCACTTCATAAGGAAATACAGTTTTGCAGAGTAAAGACATATACGTACGCATTGGAAACTCTTTACGAGAAGAAATAACGCATCGTACAAAATTAGCTTGTATCTCCAAAACTACACGTTGTATCTCGAAAAGAATTGTTGTGGCGTGTACGTCTTAACATGTAGCATCTAAAGAGAACCAAAAGGAGAATTTTCTTTCGTCAAAATTTTTCAGAAAATCACGTTTTAAGGAAATCCCGCATCGTGGGTAATTATCTTGTTTTTCCTAAACAACACGTTGTAAGTCGAAAAGCTTTCATGTTGCGTGTATGTCTAAGTGTGTAGCCTCAAAAGAGAAGGCACAGGACAGTTTTCTCTCGAAAGGATATGTAAGAATACCACTTCATAAGGAAATACAGTTTTGCAGAGTAAAGACATATACGTACGCATTGGAAACTCTTTACGAGAAGAAATAACGCATCGTACAAAATTAGCTTGTATCTCCAAAACTACACGTTGTATCTCGAAAAGAATTGTTGTGGCGTGTACGTCTTAACATGTAGCATCTAAAGAGAACCAAAAGGAGAATTTTCTTTCGTCAAAATTTTTCAGAAAATCACGTTTTAAGGAAATCCCGCATCGTGCGAAATTATCTTGTTTTTCCTAAACAACACGTTGTAAGTCGAAAAGCTTTCATGTTGCGTGTATGTCTAAGTGTGTAGCCTCAAAAGAGAAGGCACAGGACAGTTTTCTCTCGAAAGGATATGTAAGAATACCACTTCATAAGGAAATACAGTTTTGCAGAGTAAAGACATATACGTACGCATTGGAAACTCTTTACGAGAAGAAATAACGCATCGTACAAAATTAGCTTGTATCTCCAAAACTACACGTTGTATCTCGAAAAGAATTGTTGTGGCGTGTACGTCTTAACATGTAGCCTCTAAAGAGAACCAAAAGGAGAATTTTCTTTCGTCAAAATTTTTCAGAAAATCACGTTTTAAGGAAATCCCGCATCGTGCGAAATTATCTTGTTTTTCCTAAACAACACGTTGTAAGTCAAAAAGCTTTCATGTTGCGTGTATGTCTAAGTGTGTAGCCTCAAAAGAGAAGGCACAGGACAGTTTTCTCTCGAAAGGATATGTAAGAATACCACTTCATAAGGAAATACAGTTTTGCAGAGTAAAGACATATACGTACGCATTGGAAACTCTTTACGAGAAGAAATAACGCATCGTACAAAATTAGCTTGTATCTCCAAAACTACACGTTGTATCTCGAAAAGAATTGTTGTGGCGTGTACGTCTTAACATGTAGCATCTAAAGAGAACCAAAAGGAGAATTTTCTTTCGTCAAAATTTTTCAGAAAATCACGTTTTAAGGAAATCCCGCATCGTGCGAAATTATCTTGTTTTTCCTAAACAACACGTTGTAAGTCGAAAAGCTTTCATGTTGCGTGTATGTCTAAGTGTGTAGCCTCAAAAGAGAAGGCACAGGACAGTGTTCTCTCGAAAGGATATGTAAGAATACCACTTCATAAGGAAATACAGTTTTGCAGAGTAAAGACATATACGTACGCATTGGAAACTCTTACGAGAAGAAATAACGCATCGTACAAAATTAGCTTGTATCTCCAAAACTACACGTTGTATCTCGAAAAGAATTGTTGTGGCGTGTACGTCTTAACATGTAGCATCTAAAGAGAACCAAAAGGAGAATTTTCTTTCGTCAAAATTTTTCAGAAAATCACGTTTTAAGGAAATCCCGCATCGTGCGAAATTATCTTGTTTTTCCTAAACAACACGTTGTAAGTCGAAAAGCTTTCATGTTGCGTGTATGTCTAAGTGTGTAGCCTCAAAAGAGAAGGCACAGGACAGTTTTCTCTCGAAAGGATATGTAAGAATACCACTTCATAAGGAAATACAGTTTTGCAGAGTAAAGACATATACGTACGCATTGGAAACTCTTTACGAGAAGAAATAACGCATCGTACAAAATTAGCTTGTATCTCCAAAACTACACGTTGTATCTCGAAAAGAATTGTTGTGGCGTGTACGTCTTAACGTGTAGCATCTAAAGAGAACCAAAAGGAGAATTTTCTTTCGTCAAAATTTTTCAGAAAATCACGTTTTAAGGAAATCCCGCATCGTGGGTAATTATCTTGTTTTTCCTAAACAACACTTTGTAAGTCGAAAAGCTTTCATGTTGCGTGTATGTCTAAGTGTGTAGCCTCAAAAGAGAAGGCACAGGACAGTTTTCTCTCGAAAGGATATGTAAGAATACCACTTCATAAGGAAATACAGTTTTGCAGAGTAAAGACATATACATACGCATTGGAAACTCTTTACGAGAAGAAATAACGCATCGTACAAAATTAGCTTGTATCTCCAAAACTACACGTTGTATCTCGAAAAGAATTGTTGTGGCGTGTACGTCTTAACATGTAGCATCTAAAGAGAACCAAAAGGAGAATTTTCTTTCGTCAAAATTTTTCAGAAAATCACGTTTTAAGGAAATCCCGCATCGTGCGAAATTGTCTTGTTTTTCCTAAACAACACGTTGTAAGTCGAAAAGCTTTCATGTTGCGTGTATGTCTAAGTGTGTAGCCTCAAAAGAGAAGGCACAGGACAGTTTTCTCTCGAAAGGATATGTAAGAATACCACTTCATAAGGAAATACAGTTTTGCAGAGTAAAGACATATACGTACGCATTGGAAACTCTTTACGAGAAGAAATAACGCATCGTACAAAATTAGCTTGTATCTCCAAAACTACACGTTGTATCTCGAAAAGAATTGTTGTGGCGTGTACGTCTTAACATGTAGCATCTAAAGAGAACCAAAAGGAGAATTTTCTTTCGTCAAAATTTTTCAGAAAATCACGTTTTAAGGAAATCCCGCATCGTGCGAAATTATCTTGTTTTTCCTAAACAACACGTTGTAAGTCAAAAAGCTTTCATGTTGCGTGTATGTCTAAGTGTGTAGCCTCAAAAGAGAAGGCACAGGACAGTTTTCTCTCGAAAGGATATGTAAGAATACCACTTCATAAGGAAATACAGTTTTGCAGAGTAAAGACATATACGTACGCATTGGAAACTCTTTACGAGAAGAAATAACGCATCGTACAAAATTAGCTTGTATCTCCAAAACTACACGTTGTATCTCGAAAAGAATTGTTGTGGCGTGTACGTCTTAACATGTAGCATCTAAAGAGAACCAAAAGGAGAATTTTCTTTCGTCAAAATTTTTCAGAAAATCACGTTTTAAGGAAATCCCGCATCGTGCGAAATTATCTTGTTTTTCCTAAACAACACGTTGTAAGTCGAAAAGCTTTCATGTTGCGTGTATGTCTAAGTGTGTAGCCTCAAAAGAGAAGGCACAGGACAGTGTTCTCTCGAAAGGATATGTAAGAATACCACTTCATAAGGAAATACAGTTTTGCAGAGTAAAGACATATACGTACGCATTGGAAACTCTTACGAGAAGAAATAACGCATCGTACAAAATTAGCTTGTATCTCCAAAACTACACGTTGTATCTCGAAAAGAATTGTTGTGGCGTGTACGTCTTAACATGTAGCATCTAAAGAGAACCAAAAGGAGAATTTTCTTTCGTCAAAATTTTTCAGAAAATCACGTTTTAAGGAAATCCCGCATCGTGCGAAATTATCTTGTTTTTCCTAAACAACACGTTGTAAGTCGAAAAGCTTTCATGTTGCGTGTATGTCTAAGTGTGTAGCCTCAAAAGAGAAGGCACAGGACAGTTTTCTCTCGAAAGGATATGTAAGAATACCACTTCATAAGGAAATACAGTTTTGCAGAGTAAAGACATATACGTACGCATTGGAAACTCTTTACGAGAAGAAATAACGCATCGTACAAAATTAGCTTGTATCTCCAAAACTACACGTTGTATCTCGAAAAGAATTGTTGTGGCGTGTACGTCTTAACGTGTAGCATCTAAAGAGAACCAAAAGGAGAATTTTCTTTCGTCAAAATTTTTCAGAAAATCACGTTTTAAGGAAATCCCGCATCGTGGGTAATTATCTTGTTTTTCCTAAACAACACGTTGTAAGTCGAAAAGCTTTCATGTTGCGTGTATGTCTAAGTGTGTAGCCTCAAAAGAGAAGGCACAGGACAGTTTTCTCTCGAAAGGATATGTAAGAATACCACTTCATAAGGAAATACAGTTTTGCAGAGTAAAGACATATACATACGCATTGGAAACTCTTTACGAGAAGAAATAACGCATCGTACAAAATTAGCTTGTATCTCCAAAACTACACGTTGTATCTCGAAAAGAATTGTTGTGGCGTGTACGTCTTAACATGTAGCATCTAAAGAGAACCAAAAGGAGAATTTTCTTTCGTCAAAATTTTTCAGAAAATCACGTTTTAAGGAAATCCCGCATCGTGCGAAATTGTCTTGTTTTTCCTAAACAACACGTTGTAAGTCGAAAAGCTTTCATGTTGCGTGTATGTCTAAGTGTGTAGCCTCAAAAGAGAAGGCACAGGACAGTTTTCTCTCGAAAGGATATGTAAGAATACCACTTCATAAGGAAATACAGTTTTGCAGAGTAAAGACATATACGTACGCATTGGAAACTCTTTACGAGAAGAAATAACGCATCGTACAAAATTAGCTTGTATCTCCAAAACTACACGTTGTATCTCGAAAAGAATTGTTGTGGCGTGTACGTCTTAACATGTAGCATCTAAAGAGAACCAAAAGGAGAATTTTCTTTCGTCAAAATTTTTCAGAAAATCACGTTTTAAGGAACTCCCGCATCGTGCGAAATTATCTTGTTTTTCCTAAACAACACGTTGTAAGTCGAAAAGCTTTCATGTTGCGTGTATGTCTAAGTGTGTAGCCTCAAAAGAGAAGGCACAGGACAGTGTTCTCTCGAAAGGATATGTAAGAATACCACTTCATAAGGAAATACAGTTTTGCAGAGTAAAGACATATACGTACGCATTGGAAACTCTTTACGAGAAGAAATAACGCATCGTACAAAATTAGCTTGTATCTCCAAAACTACACGTTGTATCTCGAAAAGAATTGTTGTGGCGTGTACGTCTTAACATGTAGCATCTAAAGAGAACCAAAAGGAGAATTTTCTTTCGTCAAAATTTTTCAGAAAATCACGTTTTAAGGAAATCCCGCATCGTGCGAAATTATCTTGTTTTTCCTAAACAACACGTTGTAAGTCGAAAAGCTTTCATGTTGCGTGTATGTCTAAGTGTGTAGCCTCAAAAGAGAAGGCACAGGACAGTTTTCTCTCGAAAGGATATGTAAGAATACCACTTCATAAGGAAATACAGTTTTGCAGAGTAAAGACATATACGTACGCATTGGAAACTCTTTACGAGAAGAAATAACGCATCGTACAAAATTAGCTTGTATCTCCAAAACTACACGTTGTATCTCGAAAAGAATTGTTGTGGCGTGTACGTCTTAACATGTAGCATCTAAAGAGAACCAAAAGGAGAATTTTCTTTCGTCAAAATTTTTCAGAAAATCACGTTTTAAGGAAATCCCGCATCGTGCGAAATTATCTTGTTTTTCCTAAACAACACGTTGTAAGTCGAAAAGCTTTCATGTTGCGTGTATGTCTAAGTGTGTAGCCTCAAAAGAGAAGGCACAGGACAGTTTTCTCTCGAAAGGATATGTAAGAATACCACTTCATAAGGAAATACAGTTTTGCAGAGTAAAGACATATACGTACGCATTGGAAACTCTTTAGGAGAAGAAATAACGCATCGTACAAAATTAGCTTGTATCTCCAAAACTACACGTTGTATCTCGAAAAGAATTGTTGTGGCGTGTACGTCTTAACATGTAGCCTCTAAAGAGAACCAAAAGGAGAATTTTCTTTCGTCAAAATTTTTCAGAAAATCACGTTTTAAGGAAATCCCGCATCGTGCGAAATTATCTTGTTTTTCCTAAACAACACGTTGTAAGTCGAAAAGCTTTCATGTTGCGTGTATGTCTAAGTGTGTAGCCTCAAAAGAGAAGGCACAGGACAGTTTTCTCTCGAAAGGATATGTAAGAATACCACTTCATAAGGAAATACAGTTTTGCAGAGTAAAGACATATACGTACGCATTGGAAACTCTTTACGAGAAGAAATAACGCATCGTACAAAATTAGCTTGTATCTCCAAAACTACACGTTGTATCTCGAAAAGAATTGTTGTGGCGTGTACGTCTTAACATGTAGCATCTAAAGAGAACCAAAAGGAGAATTTTCTTTCGTCAAAATTTTTCAGAAAATCACGTTTTAAGGAAATCCCGCATCGTGCGAAATTATCTTGTTTTTCCTAAACAACACGTTGTAAGTCGAAAAGCTTTCATGTTGCGTGTATGTCTAAGTGTGTAGCCTCAAAAGAGAAGGCACAGGACAGTGTTCTCTCGAAAGGATATGTAAGAATACCACTTCATAAGGAAATACAGTTTTGCAGAGTAAAGACATATACGTACGCATTGGAAACTCTTACGAGAAGAAATAACGCATCGTACAAAATTAGCTTGTATCTCCAAAACTACACGTTGTATCTCGAAAAGAATTGTTGTGGCGTGTACGTCTTAACATGTAGCATCTAAAGAGAACCAAAAGGAGAATTTTCTTTCGTCAAAATTTTTCAGAAAATCACGTTTTAAGGAAATCCCGCATCGTGCGAAATTATCTTGTTTTTCCTAAACAACACGTTGTAAGTCGAAAAGCTTTCATGTTGCGTGTATGTCTAAGTGTGTAGCCTCAAAAGAGAAGGCACAGGACAGTTTTCTCTCGAAAGGATATGTAAGAATACCACTTCATAAGGAAATACAGTTTTGCAGAGTAAAGACATATACGTACGCATTGGAAAATCTTAGGAGAAGAAATAACGCATCGTACAAAATTAGCTTGTATCTCCAAAACTACACGTTGTATCTCGAAAAGAATTGTTGTGGCGTGTACGTCTTAACATGTAGCATCTAAAGAGAACCAAAAGGAGAATTTTCTTTCGTCAAAATTTTTCAGAAAATCACGTTTTAAGGAAATCCCGCATCGTGTGAAATTATCTTGTTTTTCCTAAACAACACGTTGTAAGTCGAAAAGCTTTCATGTTGCGTGTATGTCTAAGTGTGTAGCCTCAAAAGAGAAGGCACAGGACAGTTTTCTCTCGAAAGGATATGTAAGAATACCACTTCATAAGGAAATACAGTTTTGCAGAGTAAAGACATATACGTACGCATTGGAAACTCTTACGAGAAGAAATAACGCATCGTACAAAATTAGCTTGTATCTCCAAAACTACACGTTGTATCTCGAAAAGAATTGTTGTGGCGTGTACGTCTTAACATGTAGCATCTAAAGAGAACCAAAAGGAGAATTTTCTTTCGTCAAAATTTTTCAGAAAATCACGTTTTAAGGAAATCCCGCATCGTGCGAAATTATCTTGTTTTTCCTAAACAACACGTTGTAAGTCGAAAAGCTTTCATGTTGCGTGTATGTCTAAGTGTGTAGCCTCAAAAGAGAAGGCACAGGACAGTTTTCTCTCGAAAGGATATGTAAGAATACCACTTCATAAGGAAATACAGTTTTGCAGAGTAAAGACATATACGTACGCATTGGAAACTCTTTACGAGAAGAAATAACGCATCGTACAAAATTAGCTTGTATCTCCAAAACTACACGTTGTATCTCGAAAAGAATTGTTGTGGCGTGTACGTCTTAACGTGTAGCATCTAAAGAGAACCAAAAGGAGAATTTTCTTTCGTCAAAATTTTTCAGAAAATCACGTTTTAAGGAAATCCCGCATCGTGGGTAATTATCTTGTTTTTCCTAAACAACACGTTGTAAGTCGAAAAGCTTTCATGTTGCGTGTATGTCTAAGTGTGTAGCCTCAAAAGAGAAGGCACAGGACAGTTTTCTCTCGAAAGGATATGTAAGAATACCACTTCATAAGGAAATACAGTTTTGCAGAGTAAAGACATATACATACGCATTGGAAACTCTTTACGAGAAGAAATAACGCATCCTACAAAATTAGCTTGTATCTCCAAAACTACACGTTGTATCTCGAAAAGAATTGTTGTGGCGTGTACGTCTTAACATGTAGCATCTAAAGAGAACCAAAAGGAGAATTTTCTTTCGTCAAAATTTTTCAGAAAATCACGTTTTAAGGAAATCCCGCATCGTGCGAAATTGTCTTGTTTTTCCTAAACAACACGTTGTAAGTCGAAAAGCTTTCATGTTGCGTGTATGTCTAAGTGTGTAGCCTCAAAAGAGAAGGCACAGGACAGTTTTCTCTCGAAAGGATATGTAAGAATACCACTTCATAAGGAAATACAGTTTTGCAGAGTAAAGACATATACGTACGCATTGGAAACTCTTTACGAGAAGAAATAACGCATCGTACAAAATTAGCTTGTATCTCCAAAACTACACGTTGTATCTCGAAAAGAATTGTTGTGGCGTGTACGTCTTAACATGTAGCATCTAAAGAGAACCAAAAGGAGAATTTTCTTTCGTCAAAATTTTTCAGAAAATCACGTTTTAAGGAAATCCCGCATCGTGCGAAATTATCTTGTTTTTCCTAAACAACACGTTGTAAGTCGAAAAGCTTTCATGTTGCGTGTATGTCTAAGTGTGTAGCCTCAAAAGAGAAGGCACAGGACAGTGTTCTCTCGAAAGGATATATAAGAATACCACTTCATAAGGAAATACAGTTTTGCAGAGTAAAGACATATACGTACGCATTGGAAACTCTTACGAGAAGAAATAACGCATAGTACAAAATTAGCTTGTATCTCCAAAACTACACGTTGTATCTCGAAAAGAATTGTTGTGGCGTGTACCTCTTAACATGTAGCATCTAAAGAGAACCAAAAGGAGAATTTTCTTTCGTCAAAATTTTTCAGAAAATCACGTTTTAAGGAAATCCCGCATCGTGCGAAATTATCTTGTTTTTCCTAAACAACACGTTGTAAGTCGAAAAGCTTTCATGTTGCGTGTATGTCTAAGTGTGTAGCCTCAAAAGAGAAGGCACAGGACAGTTTTCTCTCGAAAGGATATGTAAGAATACCACTTCATAAGGAAATACAGTTTTGCAGAGTAAAGACATATACGTACGCATTGGAAACTCTTTACGAGAAGAAATAACGCATCGTACAAAATTAGCTTGTATCTCCAAAACTACACGTTGTATCTCGAAAAGAATTGTTGTGGCGTGTACGTCTTAACGTGTAGCATCTAAAGAGAACCAAAAGGAGAATTTTCTTTCGTCAAAATTTTTCAGAAAATCACGTTTTAAGGAAATCCCGCATCGTGGGTAATTATCTTGTTTTTCCTAAACAACACGTTGTAAGTCGAAAAGCTTTCATGTTGCGTGTATGTCTAAGTGTGTAGCCTCAAAAGAGAAGGCACAGGACAGTTTTCTCTCGAAAGGATATGTAAGAATACCACTTCATAAGGAAATACAGTTTTGCAGAGTAAAGACATATACGTACGCTTTGGAAACTCTTTATGAGAAGAAATAACGCATCGTACAAAATTAGCTTGTATCTCCAAAACTACACGTTGTATCTCGAAAAGAATTGTTGTGGCGTGTACGTCTTAACATGTAGCATCTAAAGAGAACCAAAAGGAGAATTTTCTTTCGTCAAAATTTTTCAGAAAATCACGTTTTAAGGAAATCCCGCATCGTGCGAAATTGTCTTGGTTTTCCTAAACAACACGTTGTAAGTCGAAAAGCTTTCATGTTGCGTGTATGTCTAAGTGTGTAGCCTCAAAAGAGAAGGCACAGGACAGTTTTCTCTCGAAAGGATATGTAAGAATACCACTTCATAAGGAAATACAGTTTTGCAGAGTAAAGACATATACATACGCATTGGAAACTCTTTACGAGAAGAAATAACGCATCGTACAAAATTAGCTTGTATCTCCAAAACTACACGTTGTATCTCGAAAAGAATTGTTGTGGCGTGTACGTCTTAACATGTAGCATCTAAAGAGAACCAAAAGGAGAATTTTCTTTCGTCAAAATTTTTCAGAAAATCACGTTTTAAGGAAATCCCGCATCGTGCGAAATTATCTTGTTTTTCCTAAACAACACGTTGTAAGTCGAAAAGCTTTCATTTTGCGTGTATGTCTAAGTGTGTAGCCTCAAAAGAGAAGGCACAGGACAGTTTTCTCTCGAAAGGATATGTAAGAATACCACTTCATAAGGAAATACAGTTTTGCAGAGTAAAGACATATACGTACGCATTGGAAACTCTTTACGAGAAGAAATAACGCATCGTACAAAATTAGCTTGTATCTCCAAAACTACACGTTGTATCTCGAAAAGAATTGTTGTGGCGTGTACGTCTTAACGTGTAGCATCTAAAGAGAACCAAAAGGAGAATTTTCTTTCGTCAAAATTTTTCAGAAAATCACGTTTTAAGGAAATCCCGCATCGTGTGAAATTATCTTGTTTTTCCTAAACAACACGTTGTAAGTCGAAAAGCTTTCATGTTGCGTGTATGTCTAAGTGTGTAGCCTCAAAAGAGAAGGCACAGGACAGTTTTCTCTCGAAAGGATATGTAAGAATACCACTTCATAAGGAAATACAGTTTTGCAGAGTAAAGACATATACGTACGCATTGGAAACTCTTTCGAGAAGAAATAACGCATCGTACAAAATTAGCTTGTATCTCCAAAACTACACGTTGTATCTCGAAAAGAATTGTTGTGGCGTGTACGTCTTAACATGTAGCATCTAAAGAGAACCAAAAGGAGAATTTTCTTTCGTCAAAATTTTTCAGAAAATCACGTTTTAAGGAAATCCCGCATCGTGCGAAATTATCTTGTTTTTCCTAAACAACACGTTGTAAGTCGAAAAGCTTTCATGTTGCGTGTGTGTTTAAGTGTGTAGCCTCAAAAGAGAAGGCACAGGACAGTTTTCTCTCGAAAGGATATGTAAGAATACCACTTCATAAGGAAATACAGTTTTGCAGAGTAAAGACATATACGTACGCATTGGAAACTCTTTACGAGAAGAAATAACGCATCGTACAAAATTAGCTTGTATCTCCAAAACTACACGTTGTATCTCGAAAAGAATTGTTGTGGCGTGTACGTCTTAACATGTAGCATCTAAAGAGAACCAAAAGGAGAATTTTCTTTCGTCAAAATTTTTCAGAAAATCACGTTTTAAGGAAATCCCGCATCGTGCGAAATTATCTTGTTTTTCCTAAACAACACGTTGTAAGTCGAAAAGCTTTCATGTTGCGTGTATGTCTAAGTGTGTAGCCTCAAAAGAGAAGGCACAGGACAGTTTTCTCTCGAAAGGATATGTAAGAATACCACTTCATAAGGAAATACAGTTTTGCAGAGTAAAGACATATACGTATGCATTGGAAACTCTTTACGAGAAGAAATAACGCATCGTACAAAATTAGCTTGTATCTCCAAAACTACACGTTGTATCTCGAAAAGAATTGTTGTGGCGTGTACGTCTTAACATGTAGCATCTAAAGAGAACCAAAAGGAGAATTTTCTTTCGTCAAAATTTTTCAGAAAATCACATTTTAAGGAAATCCCGCATCGTGCGAAATTATCTTGTTTTTCCTAAACAACACGTTGTAAGTCGAAAAGCTTTCATGTTGCGTGTATGTCTAAGTGTGTAGCCTCAAAAGAGAAGGCACAGGACAGTTTTCTCTCGAAAGGATATGTAAGAATACCACTTCATAAGGAAATACAGTTTTGCAGAGTAAAGACATATACGTACGCATTGGAAACTCTTTACGAGAAGAAATAACGAATCGTACAAAATTAGCTTGTATCTCCAAAACTACACGTTGTATCTCGAAATGAATTGTTGAGGCGTGTACGTCTTAACATGTAGCATCTAAAGAGAACCAAAAGGAGAATTTTCTTTCGTCAAAATTTTTCAGAAAATCACGTTTTAAGGAAATCCCGCATCGTGCGAAATTATCTTGTTTTTCCTAAACAACACGTTGTTAGTCGAAAAGCTTTCATGTTGCGTGTATGTCTAAGTGTGTAGCCTCAAAAGAGAAGGCACAGGACAGTTTTCTCTCGAAAGGATATGTAAGAATACCACTTCATAAGGAAATACAGTTTTGCAGAGTAAAGACATATACGTACGCATTGGAAACTCTTTACGAGAAGAAATAACGCATCGTACAAAATTAGCTTGTATCTCCAAAACTACACGTTGTATCTCGAAAAGAATTGTTGTGGCGTGTACGTCTTAACATGTAGCATCTAAAGAGAACCAAAAGGAGAATTTTCTTTCGTCAAAATTTTTCAGAAAATCACGTTTTAAGGAAATCCCGCATCGTGCGAAATTATCTTGTTTTTCCTAAACAACACGTTGTAAGTCGAAAAGCTTTCATGTTGCGTGTATGTCTAAGTGTGTAGCCTCAAAAGAGAAGGCACAGGACAGTTTTCTCTCGAAAGGATATGTAAGAATACCACTTCATAAGGAAATACAGTTTTGCAGAGTAAAGACATATACGTACGCATTGGAAACTCTTTACTAGAAGAAATAACACATCGTACAAAATTAGCTTGTATCTCCAAAACTACACGTTGTACCTCGAAAAGAATTGTTGTGGGGTGTACGTCTTAACATGTAGCATCTAAAGAGAACCAAAAGGAGAATTTTCTTTCGTCAAAATTTTTCAGAAAATCACGTTTTAAGGAAATCCCGCATCGTGCGAAATTATCTTGTTTTTCCTAAACAACACGTTGTAATTCGAAAAGCTTTCATGTTGCGTGTATGTCTAAGTGTGTAGCCTCAAAAGAGAAGGCACAGGACAGTTTTCTCTCGAAAGGATATGTAAGAATACCACTTCATAAGGAAATACAGTTTTGCAGAGTAAAGACATATACGTACGCATTGGAAACTCTTTAAGAGAAGAAATAACGCATCGTACAAAATTAGCTTGTATCTCCAAAACTACACGTTGTATCTCGAAAAGAATTGTTGTGGCGTGTACGTCTTAACGTGTAGCATCTAAAGAGAACCAAAAGCAGAATTTTCTTTCGTCAAAATTTTTCAGAAAATCACGTTTTAAGGAAATCCCGCATCGTGGGTAATTATCTTGTTTTTCCTAAACAACACGTTGTAAGTCGAAAAGCTTTCATGTTGCGTGTATGTCTAAGTGTGTAGCCTCAAAAGAGAAGGCACAGAACAGTTTTCTCTCGAAAGGATATGTAAGAATACCACTTCATAAGGAAATACAGTTTTGCAGAGTAAAGACATATACGTACGCATTGGAAACTCTTTACGAGAAGAAATAATGCATCGTACAAAATTAGCTTGTATCTCCAAAACTACACGTTGTATCTCGAAAAGAATTGTTGTGGCGTGTACGTCTTAACATGTAGCATCTAAAGAGAACCAAAAGGAGAATTTTCTTTCGTCATAATTTTTCAGAAAATCACGTTTTAAGGAAATCCCGCATCGTGCGAAATTATCTTGTTTTTCCTAAACAACACGTTGTAAGTCGAAAAGCTTTCATGTTGCGTGTATTTCTAAGTGTGTAGCCTCAAAAGAGAAGGCACAGGACAGTTTTCTCTCGAAAGGATATGTAAGAATACCACTTCATAAGGAAATACAGTTTTGCAGAGTAAAGACATATACGTACGCATTGGAAACTCTTTACGAGAAGAAATAACGCATCGTACAAAATTAGCTTGTATCTCCAAAACTACACGTTGTATCTCGAAAAGAATTGTTGTGGCGTGTACGTCTTAACGTGTAGCATCTAAAGAGAACCAAAGGAGAATTTTCTTTCGTCAAAATTTTTCAGAAAATCACGTTTTAAGGAAATCCCGCATCGTGCGAAATTATCTTGTTTTTCCTAAACAACACGTTGTAAGTCGAAAAGCTTTCATGTTGCGTGTATGTCTAAGTGTGTAGCCTCAAAAGAGAAGGCACAGGACAGTTTTCTCTCGAAAGGATATGTAAGAATACCACTTCATAAGGAAATACAGTTTTGCAGAGTAAAGACATATACGTACGCATTGGAAACTCTTTAGGAGAAGAAATAACGCATCATACAAAATTAGCTTGTATCTCCAAAACTACACGTTGTATCTCGAAAAGAATTGTTGTGGCGTGTACGTCTTAACATGTAGCATCTAAAGAGAACCAAAAGGAGAATTTTCTTTCGTCAAAATTTTTCAGAAAATCACGTTTTAAGGAAATCCCGCATAGTGCGAAATTATCTTGTTTTTCCTAAACAACACGTTGTAAGTCGAAAAGCTTTCATGTTGCGTGTATTTCTAAGTGTGTAGCCTCAAAAGAGAAGGCACAGGACAGTTTTCTCTCGAACGGATATGTAAGAATACCACTTCATAAGGAAATACAGTTTTGCAGAGTAAAGTCATATACGTACGCATTGGAAACTCTTTACGAGAGGAAATAACGCATCGTACAAAATTAGCTTGTATCTCCAAAACTACACGTTGTATCTCGAAAAGAATTGTTGTGGCGTGTACGTCTTAACATGTAGCATCTAAAGAGAACCAAAAGGAGAATTTTCTTTCGTCAAAATTTTTCAGAAAATCACGTTTTAAGGAAATCCCGCATCGTGCGAAATTATCTTGTTTTTCCTAAACAACACGTTGTAAGTCGAAAAGCTTTCATGTTGCGTGTATGTCTAAGTGTGTAGCCTCAAAAGAGAAGGCACAGGACAGTTTTCTCTCGAAAGGATATGTAAGAATACCACTTCATAAGGAAATACAGTTTTGCAGAGTAAAGACATATACGTACGCATTGGAAACTCTTTACGAGAAGAAATAATGCATCGTACAAAATTAGCTTGTATCTCCAAAACTACACGTTGTATCTCGAAAAGAATTGTTGTGGCGTGTACGTCTTAACATGTAGCATCTAAAGAGAACCAAAAGGAGAATTTTCTTTCGTCAAAATTTTTCAGAAAATCACGTTTTAAGGAAATCCCGCATCGTGCGAAATTATCTTGTTTTTCCTAAACAACACGTTGTAAGTCGAAAAGCTTTCATGTTGCGTGTATGTCTAAGTGTGTAGCCTCAAAAGAGAAGGCACAGGACAGTTTTCTCTCGAAAGGATATGTAAGAATACCACTTCATAAGGAAATACAGTTTTGCAGAGTAAAGACATATACGTACGCATTGGAAACTCTTTACGAGAAGAAATAACGCATCGTACAAAATTAGCTTGTATCTCCAAAACTACACGTTGTATCTCGAAAAGAATTGTTGTGGCGTGTACGTCTTAACATGTAGCATCTAAAGAGAACCAAAAGGAGAATTTTCTTTCGTCAAAATTTTTCAGAAAATCACGTTTTAAGGAAATCCCGCATCGTGCGAAATTATCTTGTTTTTCCTAAACAACACGTTGTAAGTCGAAAAGCTTTCATGTTGCGTGTATGTCTAAGTGTGTAGCCTCAAAAGAGAAGGCACAGGACAGTTTTCTCTCGAAAGGATATGTAAGAATACCACTTCATAAGGAAATACAGTTTTGCAGAGTAAAGACATATACGTACGCATTGGAAACTCTTTAGGAGAAGAAATAACGCATCTTACAAAATGAGCTTGTATCTCCAAAACTACACGTTGTATCTCGAAAAGAATTGTTGTGGCGTGTACGTCTTAACGTGTAGCATCTAAAGAGAACCAAAAGGAGAATTTTCTTTCGTCAATATTTTTCAGAAAATCACGTTTTATGGAAATCCCGCATCATGGGTAATTATCTTGTTTTTCCTAAACAACACGTTGTAAGTCGAAAAGCTTTCATGTTGCGTGTATGTCTAAGTGTGTAGCCTCAAAAGAGAAGGCACAGGACAGTTTTCTCTCGAAAGGATATGTAAGAATACCACTTCATAAGGAAATACAGTTTTGCAGAGTAAAGACATATACGTACGCATTGGAAACTCTTTACGAGAAGAAATAACGCATCGTACAAAATTAGCTTGTATCTCCAAAACTACACGTTGTATCTCGAAAAGAATTGTTGTGGCGTGTACGTCTTAACATGTAGCATCTAAAGAGAACCAAAAGGAGAATTTTCTTTCGTCAAAATTTTTCAGAAAATCACGTTTTAAGGAAATCCCGCATCGTGCGAAATTATCTTGTTTTTCCTAAACAACACGTTGTAAGTCGAAAAGCTTTCATGTTGCGTGTATGTCTAAGTGTGTAGCCTCAAAAGAGAAGGCACAGGACAGTTTTCTCTCGAAAGGATATGTAAGAATACCACTTCATAAGGAAATACAGTTTTGCAGAGTAAAGACATATACGTACGCATTGGAAACTCTTTACGAGAAGAAATAACGCATCTTACAAAATTAGCTTGTATCTCCAAAACTACACGTTGTATCTCGAAAAGAATTGTTGTGGCGTGTACGTCTTAACATGTAGCATCTAAAGAGAACCAAAAGGAGAATTTTCTTTCGTCAAAATTTTTCAGAAAATCACGTTTTAAGGAAATCCCGCATCGTGCGAAATTATCTTGTTTTTCCTAAACAACACGTTGTAAGTCGAAAAGCTTTCATGTTGCGTGTATGTCTAAGTGTGTAGCCTCAAAAGAGAAGGCACAGGACAGTTTTCTCTCGAAAGGATATGTAAGAATACCACTTCATAAGGAAATACAGTTTTGCAGAGTAAAGACATATACGTACGCATTGGAAACTCTTTACGAGAAGAAATAACGCATCGTACAAAATTAGCTTGTATCTCCAAAACTACACGTTGTATCTCGAAAAGAATTGTTGTGGCGTGTACGTCTTAACATGTAGCATCTAAAGAGAACCAAAAGGAGAATTTTCTTTCGTCAAAATTTTTCAGAAAATCACGTTTTAAGGAAATCCCGCATCGTGCGAAATTATCTTGTTTTTCCTAAACAACACGTTGTAAGTCGAAAAGCTTTCATGTTGCGTGTATGTCTAAGTGTGTAGCCTCAAAAGAGAAGGCACAGGACAGTTTTCTCTCGAAAGGATATGTAAGAATACCACTTCATAAGGAAATACAGTTTTGCAGAGTAAAGACATATACGTATGCATTGGAAACTCTTTACGAGAAGAAATAACGCATAGTACAAAATTAGCTTGTATCTCCAAAACTACACGTTGTATCTCGAAAAGAATTGTTGTGGCGTGTACGTCTTAACATGTAGCATCTAAAGAGAACCAAAAGGAGAATTTTCTTTCGTCAAAATTTTTCAGAAAATCACGTTTTAAGGAAATCCCGCATCGTGCGAAATTATCTTGTTTTTCCTAAACAACACGTTGTAAGTCGAAAAGCTTTCATGTTGCGTGTATGTCTAAGTGTGTAGCCTCAAAAGAGAAGGCACAGGACAGTTTTCTCTCGAAAGGATATGTAAGAATACCACTTCATAAGGAAATACAGTTTTGCAGAGTAAAGACATATACATAAGCATTGGAAACTCTTTACTAGAAGAAATAACACATCGTACAAAATTAGCTTGTATCTCCAAAACTACACGTTGTACCTCGAAAAGAATTGTTGTGGCGTGTACGTCTTAATATGTAGCATCTAAAGAGAACCAAAAGGAGAATTTTCTTTCGTCAAAATTTTTCAGAAAATCACGTTTTAAGGAAATCCCGCATCGTGCGAAATTATCTTGTTTTTCCTAAACAACACGTTGTAAGTCGAAAAGCTTTCATGTTGCGTGTATGTCTAAGTGTGTAGCCTCAAAAGAGAAGGCACAGGACAGTTTTCTCTCGAAAGGATATGTAAGAATACCACTTCATAAGGAAATACAGTTTTGCAGAGTAAAGACATATACGTACGCATTGGAAACTCTTTACGAGAAGAAATAACGCATCTTACAAAATTAGCTTGTATCTCCAAAACTACACGTTGTATCTCGAAAAGAATTGTTGTGGCGTGTACGTCTTAACGTGTAGCATCTAAAGAGAACCAAAAGGAGAATTTTCTTTCGTCAATATTTTTCAGAAAATCACGTTTTAAGGAAATCCCGCATCGTGGGTAATTATCTTGTTTTTCCTAAACAACACGTTGTAAGTCGAAAAGCTTTCATGTTGCGTGTATGTCTAAGTGTGTAGCCTCAAAAGAGAAGGCACAGGACAGTTTTCTCTCGAAAGGATATGTAAGAATACCACTTCATAAGGAAATACAGTTTTGCAGAGTAAAGACATATACGTACGCATTGGAAACTCTTTACGAGAAGAAATAACGCATCGTACAAAATTAGCTTGTATCTCCAAAACTACACGTTGTATCTCGAAAAGAATTGTTGTGGCGTGTACGTCTTAACATGCAGCATCTAAAGAGAACCAAAAGGAGAATTTTCTTTCGTCAAAATTTTTCAGAAAATCACGTTTTAAGGAAATCCCGCATCGTGCGAAATTATCTTGTTTTTCCTAAACAACACGTTGTAAGTCGAAAAGCTTTCATGTTGCGTGTATGTCTAAGTGTGTAGCCTCAAAAGAGAAGGCACAGGACAGTTTTCTCTCGAAAGGATATGTAAGAATACCACTTCATAAGGAAATACAGTTTTGCAGAGTAAAGACATATACGTACGCATTGGAAACTCTTTACGAGAAGAAATAACGCATAGTACAAAATTAGCTTGGCTCTCCAAAACTACACGTTGTATCTCGAAAAGAATTGTTGTGGCGTGTACGTCTTAACATGTAGCATCTAAAGAGAACCAAAAGAAGAATTTTCTTTCGTCAAAATTTTTCAGAAAATCACGTTTTAAGGAAATCCCGCATCGTGCGAAATTATCTTGTTTTTCCTAAACAACACGTTGTAAATCTAAAAGCTTTCATGTTGCGTGTATGTCTAAGTGTGTAGCCTCAAAAGAGAAGGCACAGGACAGTTTTCTCTCGAAAGGATATGTAAGAATACCACTTCATAAGGAAATACAGTTTTGCAGAGTAAAGACATATACGTACGCGTTGGAAACTCTTTACGAGAAGAAATAACGCATCGTACAAAATTAGCTTGTATCTCCAAAACTACACGTTGTATCTCGAAAAGAATTGTTGTGGCGTGTACGTCTTAACATGTAGCATCTAATGAGAACCAAAAGGAGAATTTTCTTTCGTCAAAATTTTTCAGAAAATCACGTTTTAAGGAAATCCCGCATCGTGCGAAATTATCTTGTTTTTCCTAAACAACACGTTGTAAGTCGAAAAGCTTTCATGTTGCGTGTATGTCTAAGTGTGTAGCCTCAAAAGAGAAGGCACAGGACAGTTTTCTCTCGAAAGGATATGTAAGAATACCACTTCATAAGGAAATACAGTTTTGCAGAGTAAAGACATATACGTACGCACTGGAAACTCTTTACGAGAAGAAATAACGCATCGTACAAAATTAGCTTGTATCTCCAAACTACACGTTGTATCTCGAAAAGAATTGTTGTGGCGTGTACGTCTTAACATGTAGCATCTAAAGAGAACCGAAAGGAGAATTTTCTTTCGTCAAAATTTTTCAGAAAATCACGTTTTAAGGAAATCCCGCATCGTGCGAATTATCTTGTTTTTCCTAAACAACACGTTGTAAGTCGAAAAGCTTTCATGTTGCGTGTATGTCTAAGTGTGTAGCCTCAAAAGAGAAGGCACAGGACAGTTTTCTCTCGAAAGGATATGTAAGAATACCACTTCATAAGGAAATACAGTTTTGCAGAGTAAAGACATATACGTACGCATTGGAAACTCTTTACGAGAAGAAATAACGCATCGTACAAAATTAGCTTGTATCTCCAAAACTACACGTTGTATCTCGAAAAGAATTGTTGTGGCGTGTACGTCTTAACATGTAGCATCTAAAGAGAACCAAAAGGAGAATTTTCTTTCGTCAAAATTTTTCAGAAAATCACGTTTTAAGGAAATCCCGCATCGTGCGAAATTATCTTGTTTTTCCTAAACAACACGTTGTAAGTCGAAAAGCTTTCATGTTGCGTGTATGTCTAAGTGTGTAGCCTCAAAAGAGAAGGCACAGGACAGTTTTCTCTCGAAAGGATATGTAAGAATACCACTTCATAAGGAAATACAGTTTTGCAGAGTAAAGACATATACGTACGCATTGGAAACTCTTTACGAGAAGAAATAACGCATCGTACAAAATTAGCTTGTATCTCCAAAACTACACGTTGTATCTCGAAAAGAATTGTTGTGGCGTGTACGTCTTAACATGTAGCATCTAAAGAGAACCAAAAGGAGAATTTTCTTTCGTCAAAATTTTTCAGAAAATCACGTTTTAAGGAAATCCCGCATCGTGCGAAATTATCTTGTTTTTCCTAAACAACACGTTGTAAGTCGAAAAGCTTTCATGTTGCGTGTATGTCTAAGTGTGTAGCCTCAAAAGGGAAGGCACAGGACAGTTTTTTCTCGAAAGGATATGTAAGAATACCACTTCATAAGGAAATACAGTTTTGCAGAGTAAAGACATATACGTACGCATTGGAAACTCTTTACGAGAAGAAATAACGCATCGTACAAAATTAGCTTGTATCTCCAAAACTACACGTTGTATCTCGAAAAGAATTGTTGTGGCGTGTACGTCTTAACATGTAGCATCTAAAGAGAACCAAAAGGAGAATTTTCTTTCGTCAAAATTTTTCAGAAAATCACGTTTTAAGGAAATCCCGCATCGTGCGAAATTATCTTGTTTTTCCTAAACAACACGTTGTAAGTCGAAAAGCTTTCATGTTGCGTGTATGTCTAAGTGTGTAGCCTCAAAAGAGAAGGCACAGGACAGTTTTCTCTCGAAAGGATATGTAAGAATACCACTTCATAAGGAAATACAGTTTTGCAGAGTAAAGACATATACGTACGCATTGGAAACTCTTTACGAGAAGAAATAACGCATCGTACAAAATTAGCTTGTATCTCCAAAACTACACGTTGTATCTCGAAAAGAATTGTTGTGGCGTGTACGTCTTAACATGTAGCATCTAAAGAGAACCAAAAGGAGAATTTTCTTTCGTCAAAATTTTTCAGAAAATCACGTTTTAAGGAAATCCCGCATCGTGCGAAATTATCTTGTTTTTCCTAAACAACACGTTGTAAGTCGAAAAGCTTTCATGTTGTGTGTATGTCTAAGTGTGTAGCCTCAAAAGAGAAGGCACAGGACAGTTTTCTCTCGAAAGGATATGTAAGAATACCACTTCATAAGGAAATACAGTTTTGCAGAGTAAAGACATATACGTACGCATTGGAAACTCTTTACGAGAAGAAATAACGCATCGTACAAAATTAGCTTGTATCTCCAAAACTACACGTTGTATCTCGAAAAGAATTGTTGTGGCGTGTACGTCTTAACATGTAGCATCTAAAGAGAACCAAAAGGAGAATTTTCTTTCGTCAAAATTTTTCAGAAAATCACGTTTTAAGGAAATCCCGCATCGTGCGAAATTATCTTGTTTTTCCTAAACAACACGTTGTAAGTCGAAAAGCTTTCATGTTGCGTGTATGTCTAAGTGTGTAGCCTCAAAAGAGAAGGCACAGGACAGTTTTCGCTCGAAAGGATATGTAAGAATACCACTTCATAAGGAAATACAGTTTTGCAGAGTAAAGACATATACGTACGCATTGGAAACTCTTTACGAGAAGAAATAACGCATCGTACAAAATTAGCTTGTATCTCCAAAACTACACGTTGTATCTCGAAAAGAATTGTTGTGGCGTGTACGTCTTAACATGTAGCATCTAAAGAGAACCAAAAGGAGAATTTTCTTTCGTCAAAATTTTTCAGAAAATCACGTTTTAAGGAAATCCCGCATCGTGCGAAATTATCTTGTTTTTCTTAAACAACACGTTGTAAGTCGAAAAGCTTTCATGTTGCGGGTATGTCTAAGTGTGTAGCCTCAAAAGAGAAGGCACAGGACAGTTTTCTCTCGAAAGGATATGTAAGAATACCACTTCATAAGGAAATACAGTTTTGCAGAGTAAAGACATATATGTACGCATTGGAAACTCTTTACGAGAAGAAATAACGCATCGTACAAAATTAGCTTGTATCTCCAAAACTACACGTTGTATCTCGAAAAGAATTGTTGTGGCGTGTAAGTCTTAATATGTAGCATCTAAAGAGAACCAAAAGGAGAATTTTCTTTCGTCAAAATTTTTCAGAAAATCACGTTTTAAGGAAATCCCGCATCGTGCGAAATTATCTTGTTTTTCCTAAACAACACGTTGTAAGTCGAAAAGCTTTCATGTTGCGTGTATGTCTAAGTGTGTAGCCTCAAAAGAGAAGGCACAGGACAGTTTTCTCTCGAAAGGATATGTAAGAATACCACTTCATAAGGAAATACAGTTTTGCAGAGTAAAGACATATACGTACGCATTGGAAACTCTTTACGAGAAGAAATAACGCATCGTACAAAATTAGCTTGTATCTCCAAAACTACACGTTGTATCTCGAAAAGAATTGTTGTGGCGTGTACGTCTCAACATGTAGCATCTAAAGAGAACCAAAAGGAGAATTTTCTTTCGTCAAAATTTTTTAGAAAATCACGTTTTAAGGAAATCCCGCATCGTGCGAAATTATCTTGTTTTTCCTAAACAACACGTTGTAAGTCGAAAAGCTTTCATGTTGCGTGTATGTCTAAGTGTGTAGCCTCAAAAGAGAAGGCACAGGACAGTTTTCTCTCGAAAGGATATGTAAGAATACCACTTCATAAGGAAATACAGTTTTGCAGAGTAAAGACATATACGTACGCATTGGAAACTCTTTACGAGAAGAAATAAGGCATCGTACAAAATTAGCTTGTATCTCCAAAACTACACGTTGTATCTCAAAAAGAATTGTTGTGGCGTGTACGTCTTAACATGTAGCATCTAAAGAGAACCGAAAGGAGAATTTTCTTTCGTCATAATTTTTCAGAAAATCACGTTTTAGGGAATCCCGCATCGTGCGAAATTATCTTGTTTTTCCTAAACAACACGTTGTAAGTCGAAAAGCTTTCATGTTGCGTGTATGTCTAAGTGTGTAGCCTCAAAAGAGAAGGCACAGGACAGTTTTCTCTCGAAAGGATATGTAAGAATACCACTTCATAAGGAAATACAGTTTTGCAGAGTAAAGACATATACGTACGCATTGGAAACTCTTTACGAGAAGAAATAACGCATCGTACAAAATTAGCTTGTATCTCCAAAACTACACGTTGTATCTCGAAAAGAATTGTTGTGGCGTGTACATCTTAACATGTAGCATCTAAAGAGAACCAAAAGGAGAATTTTCTTTCGTCAAAATTTTTCAGAAAATCACGTTTTAAGGAAATCCCGCATCGTGCGAAATTATCTTGTTTTTCCTAAACAACACGTTGTAAGTCGAAAAGCTTTCATGTTGCGTGTATGTCTAAGTGTGTAGCCTCAAAAGAGAAGGCACAGGACAGTTTTCTCTCGAAAGGATATGTAAGAATACCACTTCATAAGGAAATACAGTTTTGCAGAGTAAAGACATATACGTACGCATTGGAAACTCTTTACGAGAAGAAATAACGCATCGTACAAAATTAACTTGTATCTCCAAAACTACACGTTGTATCTCGAAAAGAATTGTTGTGGCGTGTACGTCTTAACATGTAGCATCTAAAGAGAACCAAAAGGAGAATTTTCTTTCGTCAAAATTTTTCAGAAAATCACGTTTTAAGGAAATCCCGCATCGTGCGAAATTATCTTGTTTTTCCTAAACAACACGTTGTAAGTCGAAAAGCTTTCATGTTGCGTGTATGTCTAAGTGTGTAGCCTCAAAAGAGAAGGCACAGGACAGTTTTCTCTCGAAAGGATATGTAAGAATACCACTTCATAAGGAAATACAGTTTTGCAGAGTAAAGACATATACGTACGCATTGGAAACTCTTTACGAGAAGAAATAACGCATCGTACAAAATTAGCTTGTATCTCCAAAACTACACGTTGTATCTCGAAAAGAATTGTTGTGGCGTGTACGTCTTAACATGTAGCATCTAAAGAGAACCAAAAGGAGAATTTTCTTTCGTCAAAATTTTTCAGAAAATCACGTTTTAAGTAAATCCCGCATCGTGCGAAATTATCTTGTTTTTCCTAAACAACACGTTTTAAGTCGAAAAGCTTTCATGTTGCGTGTATGTCTAAGTGTGTAGCCTCAAAAGAGAAGGCACAGGACAGTTTTCTCTCGAAAGGATATGTAAGAATACCACTTCATAAGGAAATACAGTTTTGCAGAGTAAAGACATATACGTACGCATTGGAAACTCTTTACGAGAAGAAATAACGCATCGTACAAAATTAGCTTGTATCTCCAAAACTACACGTTGTATCTCGAAAAGAATTGTTGTGGCGTGTACGTCTTAACATGTAGCATCTAAAGAGAACCAAAAGGAGAATTTTCTTTCGTCAAAATTTTTCAGAAAATCACGTTTTAAGGAAATCCCGCATCGTGCGAAATTATCTTGTTTTTCCTAAACAACACGTTGTAAGTCGAAAAGCTTTCATGTTGCGTGTATGTCTAAGTGTGTAGCCTCAAAAGGGAAGGCACAGGACAGTTTTTTCTCGAAAGGATATGTAAGAATACCACTTCATAAGGAAATACAGTTTTGCAGAGTAAAGACATATACGTACGCATTGGAAACTCTTTACGAGAAGAAATAACGCATCGTACAAAATTAGCTTGTATCTCCAAAACTACACGTTGTATCTCGAAAAGAATTGTTGTGGCGTGTACGTCTTAACATGTAGCATCTAAAGAGAACCAAAAGGAGAATTTTCTTTCGTCAAAATTTTTCAGAAAATCACGTTTTAAGGAAATCCCGCATCGTGCGAAATTATCTTGTTTTTCCTAAACAACACGTTGTAAGTCGAAAAGCTTTCATGTTGCGTGTATGTCTAAGTGTGTAGCCTCAAAAGAGAAGGCACAGGACAGTTTTCTCTCGAAAGGATATGTAAGAATACCACTTCATAAGGAAATACAGTTTTGCAGAGTAAAGACATATACGTACGCATTGGAAACTCTTTACGAGAAGAAATAACGCATCGTACAAAATTAGCTTGTATCTCCAAAACTACACGTTGTATCTCGAAAAGAATTGTTGTGGCGTGTACGTCTTAACATGTAGCATCTAAAGAGAACCAAAAGGAGAATTTTCTTTCGTCAAAATTTTTCAGAAAATCATGTTATAAGGAAATCCCGCATCGTGCGAAATTATCTTGTTTTTCCTAAACAACACGTTGTAAGTCGAAAAGCTTTCATGTTGCGTGTATGTCTAAGTGTGTAGCCTCAAAAGAGAAGGCACAGGACAGTTTTCTCTCGAAAGGATATGTAAGAATACCACTTCATAAGGAAATACAGTTTTGCAGAGTAAAGACATATACGTACGCATTGGAAACTCTTTAGGAGAAGAAATAACGCATCGTACAAAATTAGCTTGTATCTCCAAAACTACACGTTGTATCTCGAAAAGAATTGTTGTGGCGTGTACGTCTTAACATGTAGCATCTAAAGAGAACCAAAAGGAGAATTTTCTTTCGTCAAAATTTTTCAGAAAATCACGTTTTAAGGAAATCCCGCATCGTGCGAAATTATCTTGTTTTTCCTAAACAACACGTTGTAAGTCGAAAAGCTTTCATGTTGCGTGTATGTCTAAGTGTGTAGCCTCAAAAGGGAAGGCACAGAACAGATTTTTCTCGAAAGGATATGTAAGAATACCACTTCATAAGGAAATACAGTTTTGCAGAGTAAAGACATATACGTACGCATTGGAAACTCTTTACGAGAAGAAATAACGCATCGTACAAAATTAGCTTGTATCTCCAAAACTACACGTTGTATCTCGAAAAGAATTGTTGTGGCGTGTACGTCTTAACATGTAGCATCTAAAGAGAACCAAAAGGAGAATTTTCTTTCGTCAAAATTTTTCAGAAAATCACGTTTTAAGGAAATCCCGCATCGTGCGAAATTATCTTGTTTTTCCTAAACAACACGTTGTAAGTCGAAAAGCTTTCATGTTGCGTGTATGTCTAAGTGTGTAGCCTCAAAAGAGAAGGCACAGGACAGTTTTCTCTCGAAAGGATATGTAAGAATACCACTTCATAAGGAAATACAGTTTTGCAGAGTAAAGACATATACGTATGCATTGGAAACTCTTTACGAGAAGAAATAACGCATCTTACAAAATTAGCTTGTATCTCCAAAACTACACGTTGTATCTCGAAAAGAATTGTTGTGGCGTGTACGTCTTAACATGTAGCATCTAAAGAGAACCAAAAGGAGAATTTTCTTTCGTCAAAATTTTTCAGAAAATCACGTTTTAAGGAAATCCCGCATCGTGCGAAATTATCTTGTTTTTCCTAAACAACACGTTGTAAGTCGAAAAGCTTTCATGTTGCGTGTATGTCTAAGTGTGTAGCCTCAAAAGAGAAGGCACAGGACAGTTTTCTCTCGAAAGGATATGTAAGAATACCACTTCATAAGGAAATACAGTTTTGCAGAGTAAAGACATATACGTACGCATTGGAAACTCTTTACGAGAAGAAATAACGCATCGTACAAAATTAGCTTGTATCTCCAAAACTACACGTTGTATCTCGAAAAGAATTGTTGTGGCGTGTACGTCTTAATATGTAGCATCTAAAGAGAACCAAAAGGAGAATTTTCTTTCGTCAAAATTTTTCAGAAAATCACGTTTTAAGGAAATCCCGCATCGTGCGAAATTATCTTGTTTTTCCTAAACAACACGTTGTAAGTCGAAAAGCTTTCATGTTGCGTGTATGTCTAAGTGTGTAGCCTCAAAAGAGAAGGCACAGGACAGTTTTCTCTCGAAAGGATATGTAAGAATACCACTTCATAAGGAAATACAGTTTTGCAGAGTAAAGACATATACGTACGCATTGGAAACTCTTTACGAGAAGAAATAACGCATCGTACAAAATTAGCTTGTATCTCCAAAACTACACGTTGTATCTCGAAAAGAATTGTTGTGGCGTGTACGTCTCAACATGTAGCATCTAAAGAGAACCAAAAGGAGAATTTTCTTTCGTCAAAATTTTTTAGAAAATCACGTTTTAAGGAAATCCCGCATCGTGCGAAATTATCTTGTTTTTCCTAAACAACACGTTGTAAGTCGAAAAGCTTTCATGTTGCGTGTATGTCTAAGTGTGTAGCCTCAAAAGAGAAGGCACAGGACAGTTTTCTCTCGAAAGGATATGTAAGAATACCACTTCATAAGGAAATACAGTTTTGCAGAGTAAAGACATATACGTACGCATTGGAAACTCTTTAAGAGAAGAAATAACGCATCGTACAAAATTAGCTTGTATCTCCAAAACTACACGTTGTATCTCAAAAAGAATTGTTGTGGCGTGTACGTCTTAACATGTAGCATCTAAAGAGAACCGAAAGGAGAATTTTCTTTCGTCATAATTTTTCAGAAAATCACGTTTTAGGGAATCCCGCATCGTGCGAAATTATCTTGTTTTTCCTAAACAACACGTTGTAAGTCGAAAAGCTTTCATGTTGCGTGTATGTCTAAGTGTGTAGCCTCAAAAGAGAAGGCACAGGACAGTTTTCTCTCGAAAGGATATGTAAGAATACCACTTCATAAGGAAATACAGTTTTGCAGAGTAAAGACATATACGTACGCATTGGAAACTCTTTACGAGAAGAAATAACGCATCGTACAAAATTAGCTTGTATCTCCAAAACTACACGTTGTATCTCGAAAAGAATTGTTGTGGCGTGTACGTCTTAACATGTAGCATCTAAAGAGAACCAAAAGGAGAATTTTCTTTCGTCAAAATTTTTCAGAAAATCACGTTTTAAGGAAATCCCGCATCGTGCGAAATTATCTTGTTTTTCCTAAACAACACGTTGTAAGTCGAAAAGCTTTCATGTTGCGTGTATGTCTAAGTGTGTAGCCTCAAAAGAGAAGGCACAGGACAGTTTTCTCTCGAAAGGATATGTAAGAATACCACTTCATAAGGAAATACAGTTTTGCAGAGTAAAGACATATACGTACGCATTGGAAACTCTTTACGAGAAGAAATAACGCATCGTACAAAATTAACTTGTATCTCCAAAACTACACGTTGTATCTCGAAAAGAATTGTTGTGGCGTGTACGTCTTAACATGTAGCATCTAAAGAGAACCAAAAGGAGAATTTTCTTTCGTCAAAATTTTTCAGAAAATCACGTTTTAAGGAAATCCCGCATCGTGCGAAATTATCTTGTTTTTCCTAAACAACACGTTGTAAGTCGAAAAGCTTTCATGTTGCGTGTATGTCTAAGTGTGTAGCCTCAAAAGGGAAGGCACAGGACAGTTTTTTCTCGAAAGGATATGTAAGAATACCACTTCATAAGGAAATACAGTTTTGCAGAATAAAGACATATACGTACGCATTGGAAACTCTTTACGAGAAGAAATAACGCATCGTACAAAATTAGCTTGTATCTCCAAAACTACACGTTGTATCTCGAAAAGAATTGTTGTGGCGTGTACGTCTTAACATGTAGCATCTAAAGAGAACCAAAAGGAGAATTTTCTTTCGTCAAAATTTTTCAGAAAATCACGTTTTAAGGAAATCCCGCATCGTGCGAAATTATCTTGTTTTTCCTAAACAACACGTTGTAAGTCGAAAAGCTTTCATGTTGCGTGTATGTCTAAGTGTGTAGCCTCAAAAGAGAAGGCACAGGACAGTTTTCTCTCGAAAGGATATGTAAGAATACCACTTCATAAGGAAATACAGTTTTGCAGAGTAAAGACATATACGTACGCATTGGAAACTCTTTACGAGAAGAAATAACGCATCGTACAAAATTAGCTTGTATCTCCAAAACTACACGTTGTATCTCGAAAAGAATTGTTGTGGCGTGTACGTCTTAACATGTAGCATCTAAAGAGAACCAAAAGGAGAATTTTCTTTCGTCAAAATTTTTCAGAAAATCATGTTATAAGGAAATCCCGCATCGTGCGAAATTATCTTGTTTTTCCTAAACAACACGTTGTAAGTCGAAAAGCTTTCATGTTGCGTGTATGTCTAAGTGTGTAGCCTCAAAAGGGAAGGCACAGGACAGATTTTTCTCGAAAGGATATGTAAGAATACCACTTCATAAGGAAATACAGTTTTGCAGAGTAAAGACATATACGTACGCATTGGAAACTCTTTACGAGAAGAAATAACGCATCGTACAAAATTAGCTTGTATCTCCAAAACTACACGTTGTATCTCGAAAAGAATTGTTGTGGCGTGTACGTCTTAACATGTAGCATCTAAAGAGAACCAAAAGGAGAATTTTCTTTCGTCAAAATTTTTCAGAAAATCACGTTTTAAGGAAATCCCGCATCGTGCGAAATTATCTTGTTTTTCCTAAACAACACGTTGTAAGTCGAAAAGCTTTCATGTTGCGTGTATGTCTAAGTGTGTAGCCTCAAAAGAGAAGGCACAGGACAGTTTTCTCTCGAAAGGATATGTAAGAATACCACTTCATAAGGAAATACAGTTTTGCAGAGTAAAGACATATACGTACGCATTGGAAACTCTTTACGAGAAGAAATAACGCATCGTACAAAATTAGCTTGTATCTCCAAAACTACACGTTGTATCTCGAAAAGAATTGTTGTGGCGTGTACGTCTTAACATGTAGCATCTAAAGAGAACCAAAAGGAGAATTTTCTTTCGTCAAAATTTTTCAGAAAATCACGTTTTAAGGAAATCCCGCATCGTGCGAAATTATCTTGTTTTTCCTAAACAACACGTTGTAAGTCGAAAAGCTTTCATGTTGCGTGTATGTCTAAGAGTGTAGCCTCAAAAGAGAAGGCACAGGACAGTTTTCTCTCGAAAGGATATGTAAGAATACCACTTCATAAGGAAATACAGTTTTGCAGAGTAAAGACATATACGTACGCATTGGAAACTCTTTATGAGAAGAAATAACGCATCGTACAAAATTAGCTTGTATCTCCAAAACTACACGTTGTATCTCGAAAAGAATTGTTGTGGCGTGTACGTCTTAACATGTAGCATCTAAAGAGAACCAAAAGGAGAATTTTCTTTCGTCAAAATTTTTCAGAAAATCACGTTTTAAGGAAATCCCGCATCGTGCGAAATTATCTTGTTTTTCCTAAACAACACGTTGTAAGTCGAAAAGCTTTCATGTTGCGTGTATGTCTAAGTGTGTAGCCTCAAAAGAGAAGGCACAGGACAGTTTTCGCTCGAAAGGATATGTAAGAATACCACTTCATAAGCAAATACAGTTTTGCAGAGTAAAGACATATACGTACGCATTGGAAACTCTTTACGAGAAGAAATAACGCATCGTACAAAATTAGCTTGTATCTCCAAAACTACACGTTGTATCTCGAAAAGAATTGTTGTGGCGTGTACGTCTTAACATGTAGCATCTAAAGAGAACCAAAAGGAGAATTTTCTTTCGTCAAAATTTTTCAGAAAATCACGTTTTAAGGAAATCCCGCATCGTGCGAAATTATCTTGTTTTTCTTAAACAACACGTTGTAAGTCGAAAAGCTTTCATGTTGCGGGTATGTCTAAGTGTGTAGCCTCAAAAGAGAAGGCACAGGACAGTTTTCTCTCGAAAGGATATGTAAGAATACCACTTCATAAGGAAATACAGTTTTGCAGAGTAAAGACATATATGTACGCATTGGAAACTCTTTACGAGAAGAAATAACGCATCGTACAAAATTAGCTTGTATCTCCAAAACTACACGTTGTATCTCGAAAAGAATTGTTGTGGCGTGTACGTCTTAATATGTAGCATCTAAAGAGAACCAAAAGGAGAATTTTCTTTCGTCAAAATTTTTCAGAAAATCACGTTTTAAGGAAATCCCGCATCGTGCGAAATTATCTTGTTTTTCCTAAACAACACGTTGTAAGTCGAAAAGCTTTCATGTTGCGTGTATGTCTAAGTGTGTAGCCTCAAAAGAGAAGGCACAGGACAGTTTTCTCTCGAAAGGATATGTAAGAATACCACTTCATAAGGAAATACAGTTTTGCAGAGTAAAGACATATACGTACGCATTGGAAACTCTTTACGAGAAGAAATAACGCATCGTACAAAATTAGCTTGTATCTCCAAAACTACACGTTGTATCTCGAAAAGAATTGTTGTGGCGTGTACGTCTTAACATGTAGCATCTAAAGAGAACCAAAAGGAGAATTTTCTTTCGTCAAAATTTTTCAGAAAATCACGTTTTAAGGAAATCCCGCATCGTGCGAAATTATCTTGTTTTTCCTAAACAACACGTTGTAAGTCGAAAAGCTTTCATGTTGCGTGTATGTCTAAGAGTGTAGCCTCAAAAGAGAAGGCACAGGACAGTTTTCTCTCGAAAGGATATGTAAGAATACCACTTCATAAGGAAATACAGTTTTGCAGAGTAAAGACATATACGTACGCATTGGAAACTCTTTACGAGAAGAAATAACGCATCGTACAAAATTAGCTTGTATCTCCAAAACTACACGTTGTATCTCGAAAAGAATTGTTGTGGCGTGTACGTCTTAACATGTAGCATCTAAAGAGAACCAAAAGGAGAATTTTCTTTCGTCAAAATTTTTCAGAAAATCACGTTTTAAGGAAATCCCGCATCGTGCGAAATTATCTTGTTTTTCCTAAACAACACGTTGTAAGTCGAAAAGCTTTCATGTTGCGTGTATGTCTAAGTGTGTAGCCTCAAAAGAGAAGGCACAGGACAGTTTTCGCTCGAAAGGATATGTAAGAATACCACTTCATAAGGAAATACAGTTTTGCAGAGTAAAGACATATACGTACGCATTGGAAACTCTTTACGAGAAGAAATAACGCATCGTACAAAATTAGCTTGTATCTCCAAAACTACACGTTGTATCTCGAAAAGAATTGTTGTGGCGTGTACGTCTTAACATGTAGCATCTAAAGAGAACCAAAAGGAGAATTTTCTTTCGTCAAAATTTTTCAGAAAATCACGTTTTAAGGAAATCCCGCATCGTGCGAAATTATCTTGTTTTTCTTAAACAACACGTTGTAAGTCGAAAAGCTTTCATGTTGCGGGTATGTCTAAGTGTGTAGCCTCAAAAGAGAAGGCACAGGACAGTTTTCTCTCGAAAGGATATGTAAGAATACCACTTCATAAGGAAATACAGTTTTGCAGAGTAAAGACATATATGTACGCATTGGAAACTCTTTACGAGAAGAAATAACGCATCGTACAAAATTAGCTTGTATCTCCAAAACTACACGTTGTATCTCGAAAAGAATTGTTGTGGCGTGTACGTCTTAATATGTAGCATCTAAAGAGAACCAAAAGGAGAATTTTCTTTCGTCAAAATTTTTCAGAAAATCACGTTTTAAGGAAATCCCGCATCGTGCGAAATTATCTTGTTTTTCCTAAACAACACGTTGTAAGTCGAAAAGCTTTCATGTTGCGTGTATGTCTAAGTGTGTAGCCTCAAAAGAGAAGGCACAGGACAGTTTTCTCTCGAAAGGATATGTAAGAATACCACTTCATAAGGAAATACAGTTTTGCAGAGTAAAGACATATACGTACGCATTGGAAACTCTTTACGAGAAGAAATAACGCATCGTACAAAATTAGCTTGTATCTCCAAAACTACACGTTGTATCTCGAAAAGAATTGTTGTGGCGTGTACGTCTCAACATGTAGCATCTAAAGAGAACCAAAAGGAGAATTTTCTTTCGTCAAAATTTTTTAGAAAATCACGTTTTAAGGAAATCCCGCATCGTGCGAAATTACCTTGTTTTTCTAAACAACACGTTGTAAGTCGAAAAGCTTTCATGTTGCGTGTATGTCTAAGTGTGTAGCCTCAAAAGAGAAGGCACAGGACAGTTTTCTCTCGAAAGGATATGTAAGAATACCACTTCATAAGGAAATACAGTTTTGCAGAGTAAAGACATATACGTACGCATTGGAAACTCTTTACGAGAAGAAATAACGCATCGTACAAAATTAGCTTGTATCTCCAAAACTACACGTTGTATCTCAAAAAGAATTGTTGTGGCGTGTACGTCTTAACATGTAGCATCTAAAGAGAACCGAAAGGAGAATTTTCTTTCGTCATAATTTTTCAGAAAATCACGTTTTAGGGAATCCCGCATCGTGCGAAATTATCTTGTTTTTCCTAAACAACACGTTGTAAGTCGAAAAGCTTTCATGTTGCGTGTATGTCTAAGTGTGTAGCCTCAAAAGAGAAGGCACAGGACAGTTTTCTCTCGAAAGGATATGTAAGAATACCACTTCATAAGGAAATACAGTTTTGCAGAGTAAAGACATATACGTACGCATTGGAAACTCTTTACGAGAAGAAATAACGCATCGTACAAAATTAGCTTGTATCTCCAAAACTACACGTTGTATCTCGAAAAGAATTGTTGTGGCGTGTACGTCTTAACATGTAGCATCTAAAGAGAACCAAAAGGAGAATTTTCTTTCGTCAAAATTTTTCAGAAAATCACGTTTTAAGGAAATCCCGCATCGTGCGAAATTATCTTGTTTTTCCTAAACAACACGTTGTAAGTCGAAAAGCTTTCATGTTGCGTGTATGTCTAAGTGTGTAGCCTCAAAAGAGAAGGCACAGGACAGTTTTCTCTCGAAAGGATATGTAAGAATACCACTTCATAAGGAAATACAGTTTTGCAGAGTAAAGACATATACGTACGCATTGGAAACTCTTTACGAGAAGAAATAACGCATCGTACAAAATTAACTTGTATCTCCAAAACTACACGTTGTATCTCGAAAAGAATTGTTGTGGCGTGTACGTCTTAATATGTAGCATCTAAAGAGAACCAAAAGGAGAATTTTCTTTCGTCAAAATTTTTCAGAAAATCACGTTTTAAGGAAATCCCGCATCGTGCGAAATTATCTTGTTTTTCCTAAACAACACGTTGTAAGTCGAAAAGCTTTCATGTTGCGTGTATGTCTAAGTGTGTAGCCTCAAAAGAGAAGGCACAGGACAGTTTTCTCTCGAAAGGATATGTAAGAATACCACTTCATAAGGAAATACAGTTTTGCAGAGTAAAGACATATACGTACGCATTGGAAACTCTTTACGAGAAGAAATAACGCATCGTACAAAATTAGCTTGTATCTCCAAAACTACACGTTGTATCTCGAAAAGAATTGTTGTGGCGTGTACGTCTTAACATGTAGCATCTAAAGAGAACCAAAAGGAGAATTTTCTTTCGTCAAAATTTTTCAGAAAATCATGTTATAAGGAAATCCCGCATCGTGCGAAATTATCTTGTTTTTCCTAAACAACACGTTGTAAGTCGAAAAGCTTTCATGTTGCGTGTATGTCTAAGTGTGTAGCCTCAAAAGAGAAGGCACAGGACAGTTTTCTCTCGAAAGGATATGTAAGAATACCACTTCATAAGGAAATACAGTTTTGCAGAGTAAAGACATATACGTACGCATTGGAAACTCTTTACGAGAAGAAATATCGCATCGTACAAAATTAGCTTGTATCTCCAAAACTACACGTTGTATCTCGAAAAGAATTGTTGTGGCGTGTACGTCTTAACATGTAGCATCTAAAGAGAACCAAAAGGAGAATTTTCTTTCGTCAAAATTTTTCAGAAAATCACGTTTTAAGGAAATCCCGCATCGTGCGAAATTATCTTGTTTTTCCTAAACAACACGTTGTAAGTCGAAAAGCTTTCATGTTGCGTGTATGTCTAAGTGTGTAGCCTCAAAAGAGAAGGCACAGGACAGTTTTCGCTCGAAAGGATATGTAAGAATACCACTTCATAAGGAAATACAGTTTTGCAGAGTAAAGACATATACGTACGCATTGGAAACTCTTTACGAGAAGAAATAACGCATCATACAAAATTAGCTTGTATCTCCAAAACTACACGTTGTATCTCGAAAAGAATTGTTGTGGCGTGTACGTCTTAACATGTAGCATCTAAAGAGAACCAAAAGGAGAATTTTCTTTCGTCAAAATTTTTCAGAAAATCACGTTTTAAGGAAATCCCGCATCGTGCGAAATTATCTTGTTTTTCCTAAACAACACGTTGTAAGTCGAAAAGCTTTCATGTTGCGTGTATGTCTAAGTGTGTAGCCTCAAAAGGGAAGGCACAGGACAGATTTTTCTCGAAAGGATATGTAAGAATACCACTTCATAAGGAAATACAGTTTTGCAGAGTAAAGACATATACGTACGCATTGGAAACTCTTTACGAGAAGAAATAACGCATCGTACAAAATTAGCTTGTATCTCCAAAACTACACGTTGTATCTCGAAAAGAATTGTTGTGGCGTGTACGTCTTAATATGTAGCATCTAAAGAGAACCAAAAGGAGAATTTTCTTTCGTCAAAATTTTTCAGAAAATCACGTTTTAAGGAAATCCCGCATCGTGCGAAATTATCTTGTTTTTCCTAAACAACACGTTGTAAGTCGAAAAGCTTTCATGTTGCGTGTATGTCTAAGTGTGTAGCCTAAAAAGAGAAGGCACAGGACAGTTTTCTCTCGAAAGGATATGTAAGAATACCACTTCATAAGGAAATACAGTTTTGCAGAGTAAAGACATATACGTACGCATTGGAAACTCTTTACGAGAAGAAATAACGCATCGTACAAAATTAGCTGGTATCTCCAAAACTACACGTTGTATCTCGAAAAGAATTGTTGTGGCGTGTACGTCTCAACATGTAGCATCTAAAGAGAACCAAAAGGAGAATTTTCTTTCGTCAAAATTTTTTAGAAAATCACGTTTTAAGGAAATCCCGCATCGTGCGAAATTATCTTGTTTTTCCTAAACAACACGTTGTAAGGCGAAAAGCTTTCATGTTGCGTGTATGTCTAAGTGTGTAGCCTCAAAAGAGAAGGCACAGGACAGTTTTCTCTCGAAAGGATATGTAAGAATACCACTTCATAAGGAAATACAGTTTTGCAGAGTAAAGACATATACTTACGCATTGGAAACTCTTTATGAGAAGAAATAACGCATCGTACAAAATTAGCTTGTATCTCCAAAACTACACGTTGTATCTCGAAAAGAATTGTTGTGGCGTGTACGTCTTAATATGTAGCATCTAAAGAGAACCAAAAGGAGAATATTCTTTCGTCAAAATTTTTCAGAAAATCACGTTTTAAGGAAATCCCGCATCGTGCGAAATTATCTTGTTTTTCCTAAACAACAAGTTGTAAGTCGAAAAGCTTTCATGTTGCGTGTATGTCTAATTGTGTAGCCTCAAAAGAGAAGGCACAGGACAGTTTTCTCTCGAAAGGATATGTAAGAATACCACTTCATAAGGAAATACAGTTTTGTAGAGTAAAGACATATACGTACGCATTGGAAACTCTTTACGAGAAGAAATAACGCATCGTACAAAATTAGCTTGTATCTCCAAAACTACACGTTGTATCTCGAAAAGAATTGTTGTGGCGTGTACGTCTCAACATGTAGCATCTAAAGAGAACCAAAAGGAGAATTTTCTTTCGTCAAAATTTTTTAGAAAATCACGTTTTAAGGAAATCCCGCATCGTGCGAAATTATCTTGTTTTTCCTAAACAACACGTTGTAAGTCGAAAAGCTTTCATGTTGCGTGTATGTCTAAGTGTGTAGCCTCAAAAGAGAAGGCACAGGACAGTTTTCTCTCGAAAGGATATGTAAGAATACCACTTCATAAGGAAATACAGTTTTGCAGAGTAAAGACATATACGTACGCATTGGAAACTCTTTACGAGAAGAAATAACGCATCGTACAAAATTAGCTTGTATCTCCAAAACTACACGTTGTATCTCGAAAAGAATTGTTGTGGCGTGTACGTCTTAACATGTAGCATCTAAAGAGAACCAAAAGGAGAATTTTCTTTCGTCAAAATTTTTCAGAAAATCACGTTTTAAGGAAATCCCGCATCGTGCGAAATTATCTTGTTTTTCCTAAACAACACGTTGTAAGTCGAAAAGCTTTCATGTTGCGTGTATGTCTAAGTGTGTAGCCTCAAAAGAGAAGGCACAGGACAGTTTTCGCTCGAAAGGATATGTAAGAATACCACTTCATAAGGAAATACAGTTTTGCAGAGTAAAGACATATACGTACGCATTGGAAACTCTTTACGAGAAGAAATAACGCATCGTACAAAATTAGCTTGTATCTCCAAAACTACACGTTGTATCTCGAAAAGAATTGTTGTGGCGTGTACGTCTTAACATGTAGCATCTAAAGAGAACCAAAAGGAGAATTTTCTTTCGTCAAAATTTTTCAGAAAATCACGTTTTAAGGAAATCCCGCATCGTGCGAAATTATCTTGTTTTTCCTAAACAACACGTTGTAAGTCGAAAAGCTTTCATGTTGCGGGTATGTCTAAGTGTGTAGCCTCAAAAGAGAAGGCACAGGACAGTTTTCTCTCGAAAGGATATGTAAGAATACCACTTCATAAGGAAATACAGTTTTGCAGAGTAAAGACATATACGTACGCATTGGAAACTCTTTACGAGAAGAAATAACGCATCGTACAAAATTAGCTTGTATCTCCAAAACTACACGTTGTATCTCGAAAAGAATTGTTGTGGCGTGTACGTCTTAATATGTAGCATCTAAAGAGAACCAAAAGGAGAATTTTCTTTCGTCAAAATTTTTCAGAAAATCACGTTTTAAGGAAATCCCGCATCGTGCGAAATTATCTTGTTTTTCCTAAACAACACGTTGTAAGTCGAAAAGCTTTCATGTTGCGTGTATGTCTAAGTGTGTAGCCTCAAAAGAGAAGGCACAGGACAGTTTTCTCTCGAAAGGATATGTAAGAATACCACTTCATAAGGAAATACAGTTTTGCAGAGTAAAGACATATACGTACGCATTGGAAACTCTTTACGAGAAGAAATAACGCATCGTAAAAAATTAGCTTGTATCTCCAAAACTACACGTTGTATCTCGAAAAGAATTGTTGTGGCGTGTACGTCTCAACATGTAGCATCTAAAGAGAACCAAAAGGAGAATTTTCTTTCGTCAAAATTTTTTAGAAAATCACGTTTTAAGGAAATCCCGCATCGTGCGAAATTATCTTGTTTTTCCTAAACAACACGTTGTAAGTCGAAAAGCTTTCATGTTGCGTGTATGTCTAAGTGTGTAGCCTCAAAAGAGAAGGCACAGGACAGTTTTCTCTCGAAAGGATATGTAAGAATACCACTTCATAAGGAAATACAGTTTTGCAGAGTAAAGACATATACGTACGCATTGGAAACTCTTTACGAGAAGAAATAACGCATCGTACAAAATTAGCTTGTATCTCCAAAACTACACGTTGTATCTCGAAAAGAATTGTTGTGGCGTGTACGTCTTAACATGTAGCATCTAAAGAGAACCAAAAGGAGAATTTTCTTTCGTCAAAATTTTTCAGAAAATCACGTTTTAGGGAAATCCCGCATCATGCGAAATTATCTTGTTTTTCCTAAACAACACGTTGTAAGTCGAAAAGCTTTCATGTTGCGTGTATGTCTAAGTGTGTAGCCTCAAAAGAGAAGGCACAGGACAGTTTTCTCTCGAAAGGATATGTAAGAATACCACTTCATAAGGAAATACAGTTTTGCAGAGTAAAGACATAGAAGTACGCATTGGAAACTCTTTACGAGAAGAAATAACGCATCGTACAAAATTAGCTTGTATCTCCAAAACTACACGTTGTATCTCGAAAAGAATTGTTGTGACGTGTACGTCTTAACATGTAGCATCTAAAGAGAACCAAAAGGAGAATTTTCTTTCGTCAAAATTTTTCAGAAAATCACGTTTTAAGGAAATCCCGCATCGTGCAAAATTATCTTGTTTTTCCTAAACAACACGTTGTAAGTCGAAAAGCTTTCATGTTGCGTGTATGTCTAAGTGTGTAGCCTCAAAAGAGAAGGCACAGGACAGTTTTCTCTCGAAAGGATATGTAAGAATACCACTTCATAAGGAAATACAGTTTTGCAGAGTAAAGACATATACGTACGCATTGGAAACTCTTTACGAGAAGAAATAACGCATCGTACAAAATTAGCTTGTATCTCCAAAACTACACGTTGTATCTCGAAAAGAATTGTTGTGGCGTGTACGTCTCAACATGTAGCATCTAAAGAGAACCAAAAGGAGAATTTTCTTTCGTCAAAATTTTTTAGAAAATCACGTTTTAAGGAAATCCCGCATCGTGCGAAATTATCTTGTTTTTCCTAAACAACACGTTGTAAGTCGAAAAGCTTTCATGTTGCGTGTATGTCTAAGTGTGTAGCCTCAAAAGAGAAGGCACAGGACAGTTTTCTCTCGAAAGGATATGTAAGAATACCACTTCATAAGGAAATACAGTTTTGCAGAGTAAAGACATATACGTACGCATTGGAAACTCTTTACGAGAAGAAATAACGCATCGTACAAAATTAGCTTGTATCTCCAAAACTACACGTTGTATCTCGAAAAGAATTGTTGTGGCGTGTACGTCTCAACATGTAGCATCTAAAGAGAACCAAAAGGAGAATTTTCTTTCGTCAAAATTTTTTAGAAAATCACGTTTTAAGGAAATCCCGCATCGTGAGAAATTATCTTGTTTTTCCTAAACAACACGTTGTAAGTCGAAAAGCTTTCATGTTGCGTGTATGTCTAAGTGTGTAGCCTCAAAAGAGAAGGCACAGGACAGTTTTCTCTCGAAAGGATATGTAAGAATACCACTTCATAAGGAAATACAGTTTTGCAGAGTAAAGACATATACGTACGCATTGGAAACTCTTTACGAGAAGAAATAACGCATCGTACAAAATTAGCTTGTATCTCCAAAACTACACGTTGTATCTCGAAAAGAATTGTTGTGGCGTGTACGTCTTAACATGTAGCATCTAAAGAGAACCAAAAGGAGAATTTTCTTTCGTCAAAATTTTTCAGAAAATCACGTTTTAAGGAAATCCCGCATCGTGCGAAATTATCTTGTTTTTCCTAAACAACACGTTGTAAGTCGAAAAGCTTTCATGTTGCGTGTATGTCTAAGTGTGTAGCCTCAAAAGAGAAGGCACAGGACAGTTTTCTCTCGAAAGGATATGTAAGAATACCACTTCATAAGGAAATACAGTTTTGCAGAGTAAAGACATATAAGTACGCATTGGAAACTCTTTACGAGAAGAAATAACGCATCGTACAAAATTAGCTTGTATCTCCAAAACTACACGTTGTATCTCGAAAAGAATTGTTGTGGCGTGTACGTCTTAACATGTAGCATCTAAAGAGAACCAAAAGGAGAATTTTCTTTCGTCAAAATTTTTCAGAAAATCACGTTTTAAGGAAATCCCGCATCGTGCGAAATTATCTTGTTTTTCCTAAACAACACGTTGTAAGTCGAAAAGCTTTCATGTTGCGTGTATGTCTAAGTGTGTAGCCTCAAAAGAGAAGGCACAGGACAGTTTTCGCTCGAAAGGATATGTAAGAATACCACTTCATAAGGAAATACAGTTTTGCAGAGTAAAGACATATACGTACGCATTGGAAACTCTTTACGAGAAGAAATAACGCATCGTACAAAATTAGCTTGTATCTCCAAAACTACACGTTGTATCTCGAAAAGAATTGTTGTGGCGTGTACGTCTTAACATGTAGCATCTAAAGAGAACCAAAAGGAGAATTTTCTTTCGTCAAAATTTTTCAGAAAATCACGTTTTAAGGAAATCCCGCATCGTGCGAAATTATCTTGTTTTTCCTAAACAACACGTTGTAAGTCGAAAAGCTTTCATATTGCGTGTATGTCTAAGTGTGTAGCCTCAAAAGAGAAG
The DNA here is from genome assembly GCF_947179515.1 of Apodemus sylvaticus. NCBI lineage: Eukaryota > Metazoa > Chordata > Mammalia > Rodentia > Muridae > Apodemus > Apodemus sylvaticus. Next base: position 8,933 of record NW_026263032.1, on the reverse strand, counting down.
GCACAGGACAGTTTTCTCTCGAAAGGATATGTAAGAATACCACTTCATAAGGAAATACAGTTTTGCAGAGTAAAGACATATACGTACGCATTGGAAACTCTTTACGAGAAGAAATAACGCATCGTACAAAATTAGCTTGTATCTCCAAAACTACACGTTGTATCTCGAAAAGAATTGTTGTGGCGTGTACGTCTTAATATGTAGCATCTAAAGAGAACCAAAAGGAGAATTTTCTTTCGTCAAAATTTTTCAGAAAATCACGTTTTAAGGAAATCCCGCATCGTGCGAAATTATCTTGTTTTTCCTAAACAACACGTTGTAAGTCGAAAAGCTTTCATGTTGCGTGTATGTCTAAGTGTGTAGCCTCAAAAGAGAAGGCACAGGACAGTTTTCTCTCGAAAGGATATGTAAGAATACCACTTCATAAGGAAATACAGTTTTGCAGAGTAAAGACATATACGTACGCATTGGAAACTCTTTACGAGAAGAAATAACGCATCGTACAAAATTAGCTTGTATCTCCAAAACTACACGTTGTATCTCGAAAAGAATTGTTGTGGCGTGTACGTCTCAACATGTAGCATCTAAAGAGAACCAAAAGGAGAATTTTCTTTCGTCAAAATTTTTTAGAAAATCACGTTTTAAGGAAATCCCGCATCGTGCGAAATTATCTTGTTTTTCCTAAACAACACGTTGTAAGTCGAAAAGCTTTCATGTTGCGTGTATGTCTAAGTGTGTAGCCTCAAAAGAGAAGGCACAGGACAGTTTTCTCTCGAAAGGATATGTAAGAATACCACTTCATAAGGAAATACAGTTTTGCAGAGTAAAGACATATACGTACGCATTGGAAACTCTTTACGAGAAGAAATAACGCATCGTACAAAATTAGCTTGTATCTCCAAAACTACACGTTGTATCTCGAAAAGAATTGTTGTGGCGTGTACGTCTTAACATGTAGCATCTAAAGAGAACCAAAAGGAGAATTTTCTTTCGTCAAAATTTTTCAGAAAATCACGTTTTAGGGAAATCCCGCATCATGCGAAATTATCTTGTTTTTCCTAAACAACACGTTGTAAGTCGAAAAGCTTTCATGTTGCGTGTATGTCTAAGTGTGTAGCCTCAAAAGAGAAGGCACAGGACAGTTTTCTCTCGAAAGGATATGTAAGAATACCACTTCATAAGGAAATACAGTTTTGCAGAGTAAAGACATATACGTACGCATTGGAAACTCTTTACGAGAAGAAATAACGCATCGTACAAAATTAGCTTGTATCTCCAAAACTACACGTTGTATCTCGAAAAGAATTGTTGTGACGTGTACGTCTTAACATGTAGCATCTAAAGAGAACCAAAAGGAGAATTTTCTTTCGTCAAAATTTTTCAGAAAATCACGTTTTAAGGAAATCCCGCATCGTGCAAAATTATCTTGTTTTTCCTAAACAACACGTTGTAAGTCGAAAAGCTTTCATGTTGCGTGTATGTCTAAGTGTGTAGCCTCAAAAGAGAAGGCACAGGACAGTTTTCTCTCGAAAGGATATGTAAGAATACCACTTCATAAGGAAATACAGTTTTGCAGAGTAAAGACATATACGTACGCATTGGAAACTCTTTACGAGAAGAAATAATGCATCGTACAAAATTAGCTTGTATCTCCAAAACTACACGTTGTATCTCGAAAAGAATTGTTGTGGCGTGTACGTCTTAACATGTAGCATCTAAAGAGAACCAAAAGGAGAATTTTCTTTCGTCAAAATTTTTCAGAAAATCACGTTTTAAGGAAATCCCGCATCGTGCGAAATTATCTTGTTTTTCCTAAACAACACGTTGTAAGTCGAAAAGCTTTCATGTTGCGTGTATGTCTAAGTGTGTAGCCTCAAAAGAGAAGGCACAGGACAGTTTTCGCTCGAAAGGATATGTAAGAATACCACTTCATAAGGAAATACAGTTTTGCAGAGTAAAGACATATACTTACGCATTGGAAACTCTTTACGAGAAGAAATAAAGCATCGTACAAAATTAGCTTGTATCTCCAAAACTACACGTTGTATCTCGAAAAGAATTGTTGTGGCGTGTCCGTCTTAACATGTAGCATCTAAAGAGAACCAAAAGGAGAATTTTCTTTCGTCAAAATTTTTCAGAAAATCACGTTTTAAGGAAATCCCGCATCGTGCGAAATTATCTTGTTTTTCCTAAACAACACGTTGTAAGTCGAAAAGCTTTCATGTTGCGTGTATGTCTAAGTGTGTAGCCTCAAAAGAGAAGGCACAGGACAGTTTTCTCTCGAAAGGATATGTAAGAATACCACTTCATAAGGAAATACAGTTTTGCAGAGTAAAGACATAGAAGTACGCATTGGAAACTCTTTACGAGAAGAAATAACGCATCGTACAAAATTAGCTTGTATCTCCAAAACTACACGTTGTATCTCGAAAAGAATTGTTGTGGCGTGTACGTCTTAACATGTAGCATCTAAAGAGAACCAAAAGGAGAATTTTCTTTCGTCAAAATTTTTCAGAAAATCACGTTTTAAGGAAATCCCGCATCGTGCGAAATTATCTTGTTTTTCCTAAACAACACGTTGTAAGTCGAAAAGCTTTCATGTTGCGTGTATGTCTAAGTGTGTAGCCTCAAAAGAGAAGGCACAGGACAGTTTTCGCTCGAAAGGATATGTAAGAATACCACTTCATAAGGAAATACAGTTTTGCAGAGTAAAGACATATACGTACGCATTGGAAACTCTTTACGAGAAGAAATAACGCATCGTACAAAATTAGCTTGTATCTCCAAAACTACACGTTGTATCTCGAAAAGAATTGTTGTGGCGTGTACGTCTTAACATGTAGCATCTAAAGAGAACCAAAAGGAGAATTTTCTTTCGTCAAAATTTTTCAGAAAATCACGTTTTAAGGAAATCCCGCATCGTGCGAAATTATCTTGTTTTTCCTAAACAACACGTTGTAAGTCGAAAAGCTTTCATGTTGCGTGTATGTCTAAGTGTGTAGCCTCAAAAGGGAAGGCACAGGACAGTTTTTTCTCGAAAGGATATGTAAGAATACCACTTCATAAGGAAATACAGTTTTGCAGAGTAAAGACATATACGTACGCATTGGAAACTCTTTACGAGAAGAAATAACGCATCGTACAAAATTAGCTTGTATCTCCAAAACTACACGTTGTATCTCGAAAAGAATTGTTGTGGCGTGTACGTCTTCACATGTAGCATCTAAAGAGAACCAAAAGGAGAATTTTCTTTCGTCAAAATTTTTCAGAAAATCACGTTTTAAGGAAATCCCGCATCGTGCGAAATTATCTTGTTTTTCCTAAACAACACGTTGTAAGTCGAAAAGCTTTCATGTTGCGTGTATGTCTAAGTGTGTAGCCTCAAAAGAGAAGGCACAGGACAGTTTTCTCTCGAAAGGATATGTAAGAATACCACTTCATAAGGAAATACAGTTTTGCAGAGTAAAGACATATACGTACGCATTGGAAACTCTTTACGAGAAGAAATAACGCATCGTACAAAATTAGCTTGTATCTCCAAAACTACACGTTGTATCTCGAAAAGAATTGTTGTGGCGTGTACGTCTCAACATGTAGCATCTAAAGAGAACCAAAAGGAGAATTTTCTTTCGTCAAAATTTTTCAGAAAATCACGTTTTAAGGAAATCCCGCATCGTGCGAAATTATCTTGTTTTTCCTAAACAACACGTTGTAAGTCGAAAAGCTTTCATGTTGCGTGTATGTCTAAGTGTGTAGCCTCAAAAGGGAAGGCACAGGACAGTTTTCTCTCGAAAGGATATGTAAGAATACCACTTCATAAGGAAATACAGTTTTGCAGAGTAAAGACATATACGTACGCATTGGAAACTCTTTACGAGAAGAAATAACGCATCGTACAAAATTAGCTTGTATCTCCAAAACTACACGTTGTATCTCGAAAAGAATTGTTGTGGCGTGTACGTCTTAACATGTAGCATCTAAAGAGAACCAAAAGGAGAATTTTCTTTCGTCAAAATTTTTCAGAAAATCACGTTTTAAGGAAATCCCGCATCGTGCGAAATTATCTTGTTTTTCCTAAACAACACGTTGTAAGTCGAAAAGCTTTCATGTTGCGTGTATGTCTAAGTGTGTAGCCTCAAAAGAGAAGGCACAGGACAGTTTTCTCTCGAAAGGATATGTAAGAATACCACTTCATAAGGAAATACAGTTTTGCAGAGTAAAGACATATACGTACGCATTGGAAACTCTTTACGAGAAGAAATAATGCATCGTACAAAATTAGCTTGTATCTCCAAAACTACACGTTGTATCTCGAAAAGAATTGTTGTGGCGTGTACGTCTTAACATGTAGCATCTAAAGAGAACCAAAAGGAGAATTTTCTTTCGTCAAAATTTTTCAGAAAATCACGTTTTAAGGAAATCCCGCATCGTGCGAAATTATCTTGTTTTTCCTAAACAACACGTTGTAAGTCGAAAAGCTTTCATGTTGCGTGTATGTCTAAGTGTGTAGCCTCAAAAGAGAAGGCACAGGACAGTTTTCGCTCGAAAGGATATGTAAGAATACCACTTCATAAGGAAATACAGTTTTGCAGAGTAAAGACATATACGTACGCATTGGAAACTCTTTACGAGAAGAAATAACGCATCGTACAAAATTAGCTTGTATCTCCAAAACTACACGTTGTATCTCGAAAAGAATTGTTGTGGCGTGTACGTCTTAACATGTAGCATCTAAAGAGAACCAAAAGGAGAATTTTCTTTCGTCAAAATTTTTCAGAAAATCACGTTTTAAGGAAATCCCGCATCGTGCGAAATTATCTTGTTTTTCCTAAACAACACGTTGTAAGTCGAAAAGCTTTCATGTTGCGTGTATGTCTAAGTGTGTAGCCTCAAAAGGGAAGGCACAGGACAGTTTTTTCTCGAAAGGATATGTAAGAATACCACTTCATAAGGAAATACAGTTTTGCAGAGTAAAGACATATACGTACGCATTGGAAACTCTTTACGAGGAGAAATAACGCATCGTACAAAATTAGCTTGTATCTCCAAAACTACACGTTGTATCTCGAAAAGAATTGTTGTGGCGTGTACGTCTTCACATGTAGCATCTAAAGAGAACCAAAAGGAGAATTTTCTTTCGTCAAAATTTTTCAGAAAATCACGTTTTAAGGAAATCCCGCATCGTGCGAAATTATCTTGTTTTTCCTAAACAACACGTTGTAAGTCGAAAAGCTTTCATGTTGCGTGTATGTCTAAGTGTGTAGCCTCAAAAGAGAAGGCACAGGACAGTTTTCTCTCGAAAGGATATGTAAGAATACCACTTCATAAGGAAATACAGTTTTGCAGAGTAAAGACATATACGTACGCATTGGAAACTCTTTACGAGAAGAAATAACGCATCGTACAAAATTAGCTTGTATCTCCAAAACTACACGTTGTATCTCGAAAAGAATTGTTGTGGCGTGTACGTCTCAACATGTAGCATCTAAAGAGAACCAAAAGGAGAATTTTCTTTCGTCAAAATTTTTCAGAAAATCACGTTTTAAGGAAATCCCGCATCGTGCGAAATTATCTTGTTTTTCCTAAACAACACGTTGTAAGTCGAAAAGCTTTCATGTTGCGTGTATGTCTAAGTGTGTAGCCTCAAAAGGGAAGGCACAGGACAGTTTTCTCTCGAAAGGATATGTAAGAATACCACTTCATAAGGAAATACAGTTTTGCAGAGTAAAGACATATACGTACGCATTGGAAACTCTTTACGAGAAGAAATAACGCATCGTACAAAATTAGCTTGTATCTCCAAAACTACACGTTGTATCTCGAAAAGAATTGTTGTGGCGTGTACGTCTTAACATGTAGCATCTAAAGAGAACCAAAAGGAGAATTTTCTTTCGTCAAAATTTTTCAGAAAATCACGTTTTAAGGAAATCCCGCATCGTGCGAAATTATCTTGTTTTTCCTAAACAACACGTTGTAAGTCGAAAAGCTTTCATGTTGCGTGTATGTCTAAGTGTGTAGCCTCAAAAGAGAAGGCACAGGACAGTTTTCTCTCGAAAGGATATGTAAGAATACCACTTCATAAGGAAATACAGTTTTGCAGAGTAAAGACATATACGTACGCATTGGAAACTCTTTACGAGAAGAAATAACGCATCGTACAAAATTAGCTTGTATCTCCAAAACTACACGTTGTATCTCGAAAAGAATTGTTGTGGCGTGTACGTCTTAACATGTAGCATCTAAAGAGAACCAAAAGGAGAATTTTCTTTCGTCAAAATTTTTCAGAAAATCACGTTTTAAGGAAATCCCGCATCGTGCGAAATTATCTTGTTTTTCCTAAACAACACGTTGTAAGTCGAAAAGCTTTCATGTTGCGTGTATGTCTAAGTGTGTAGCCTCAAAAGAGAAGGCACAGGACAGTTTTCTCTCGAAAGGATATGTAAGAATACCACTTCATAAGGAAATACAGTTTTGCAGAGTAAAGACATATACGTACGCATTGGAAACTCTTTACGAGAAGAAATAATGCATCGTACAAAATTAGCTTGTATCTCCAAAACTACACGTTGTATCTCGAAAAGAATTGTTGTGGCGTGTACGTCTTAACATGTAGCATCTAAAGAGAACCAAAAGGAGAATTTTCTTTCGTCAAAATTTTTCAGAAAATCACGTTTTAAGGAAATCCCGCATCGTGCGAAATTATCTTGTTTTTCCTAAACAACACGTTGTAAGTCGAAAAGCTTTCATGTTGCGTGTATGTCTAAGTGTGTAGCCTCAAAAGAGAAGGCACAGGACAGTTTTCGCTCGAAAGGATATGTAAGAATACCACTTCATAAGGAAATACAGTTTTGCAGAGTAAAGACATATACTTACGCATTGGAAACTCTTTACGAGAAGAAATAAAGCATCGTACAAAATTAGCTTGTATCTCCAAAACTACACGTTGTATCTCGAAAAGAATTGTTGTGGCGTGTCCGTCTTAACATGTAGCATCTAAAGAGAACCAAAAGGAGAATTTTCTTTCGTCAAAATTTTTCAGAAAATCACGTTTTAAGGAAATCCCGCATCGTGCGAAATTATCTTGTTTTTCCTAAACAACACGTTGTAAGTCGAAAAGCTTTCATGTTGCGTGTATGTCTAAGTGTGTAGCCTCAAAAGAGAAGGCACAGGACAGTTTTCTCTCGAAAGGATATGTAAGAATACCACTTCATAAGGAAATACAGTTTTGCAGAGTAAAGACATATAAGTACGCATTGGAAACTCTTTACGAGAAGAAATAACGCATCGTACAAAATTAGCTTGTATCTCCAAAACTACACGTTGTATCTCGAAAAGAATTGTTGTGGCGTGTACGTCTTAACATGTAGCATCTAAAGAGAACCAAAAGGAGAATTTTCTTTCGTCAAAATTTTTCAGAAAATCACGTTTTAAGGAAATCCCGCATCGTGCGAAATTATCTTGTTTTTCCTAAACAACACGTTGTAAGTCGAAAAGCTTTCATGTTGCGTGTATGTCTAAGTGTGTAGCCTCAAAAGAGAAGGCACAGGACAGTTTTCGCTCGAAAGGATATGTAAGAATACCACTTCATAAGGAAATACAGTTTTGCAGAGTAAAGACATATACGTACGCATTGGAAACTCTTTACGAGAAGAAATAACGCATCGTACAAAATTAGCTTGTATCTCCAAAACTACACGTTGTATCTCGAAAAGAATTGTTGTGGCGTGTACGTCTTAACATGTAGCATCTAAAGAGAACCAAAAGGAGAATTTTCTTTCGTCAAAATTTTTCAGAAAATCACGTTTTAAGGAAATCCCGCATCGTGCGAAATTATCTTGTTTTTCCTAAACAACACGTTGTAAGTCGAAAAGCTTTCATGTTGCGTGTATGTCTAAGTGTGTAGCCTCAAAAGGGAAGGCACAGGACAGTTTTTTCTCGAAAGGATATGTAAGAATACCACTTCATAAGGAAATACAGTTTTGCAGAGTAAAGACATATACGTACGCATTGGAAACTCTTTACGAGAAGAAATAACGCATCGTACAAAATTAGCTTGTATCTCCAAAACTACACGTTGTATCTCGAAAAGAATTGTTGTGGCGTGTACGTCTTAACATGTAGCATCTAAAGAGAACCAAAAGGAGAATTTTCTTTCGTCAAAATTTTTCAGAAAATCACGTTTTAAGGAAATCCCGCATCGTGCGAAATTATCTTGTTTTTCCTAAACAACACGTTGTAAGTCGAAAAGCTTTCATGTTGCGTGTATGTCTAAGTGTGTAGCCTCAAAAGAGAAGGCAAAGGACAGTTTTCTCTCGAAAGGATATGTAAGAATACCACTTCATAAGGAAATACAGTTTTGCAGAGTAAAGACATATACGTACGCATTGGAAACTCTTTACGAGAAGAAATAACGCATCGTACAAAATTAGCTTGTATCTCCAAAACTACACGTTGTATCTCGAAAAGAATTGTTGTGGCGTGTACGTCTTAACATGTAGCATCTAAAGAGAACCAAAAGGAGAATTTTCTTTCGTCAAAATTTTTCAGAAAATCACGTTTTAAGGAAATCCCGCATCGTGCGAAATTATCTTGTTTTTCCTAAACAACACGTTGTAAGTCGAAAAGCTTTCATGTTGCGTGTATGTCTAAGTGTGTAGCCTCAAAAGAGAAGGCACAGGACAGTTTTCTCTCGAAAGGATATGTAAGAATACCACTTCATAAGGAAATACAGTTTTGCAGAGTAAAGACATATACGTAAGCATTGGAAACTCTTTACGAGAAGAAATAACGCATCGTACAAAATTAGCTTGTATCTCCAAAACTACACGTTGTATCTCGAAAAGAATTGTTGTGGCGTGTACGTCTTAACATGTAGCATCTAAAGAGAAACAAAAGGAGAATTTTCTTTCGTCAAAATTTTTCAGAAAATCACG